>NC_138129.1:50136910-50736910 GCF_964188305.1 Podarcis bocagei
TGTTGACTTAGCTGCTGTGAGTGCACGAGATAGCAACTCCATTCTGCCAGCATTAGCCAAACAGTGTAACTGAGCAAGTTTCCAGCCCCTAAAGATGCTCAATGAACTATTCTCCTCTTCGTCTCATCCCAGCTAGCCTCCAGGAGAGCCTCCTTTATTTCTTGGTGACTTTCTATGCTATTAACCAGGCATTGGCAAACTCCGGCCCTCCAGATGTTTGGGACTACAATTCCCATCACCCCTGACCACTGGTCCTGTTAGCTATGGATGGTGGGAATTGTAGTCCCAAACATCTGGAGGGCCAGAGTATCCTTAATAGTATCCTTCTGAAGTGGCTATATCGGAGGTGGGTGGTACTGCTTTGTGGTGGTTCTGGCGCCACTTAGATGGGTGACTCCGTAAAGTAGTGCTGGAGGAATATTATTCAGCCCCTTGCTATTGAACATCTGCATGAAACCACAGAGTGGGGTCACCCAGAGTTTTGGAGTGCATTGTCATCAATATGCTGGTGGCACGCAGCTCTGCTTCTCCTTTTCGTTGCCAGAGGCTGTTTTGGTGGATGCACTGAACTGGTGCCTGCCTGAGATAATGGACTGGATGAGAGCCAGTAAACTGAAGCTCAATCCAAATAAGGCAGAGATACTGTTAGTGGGTGGTTCTGCTGTCTGGGTAAGTGGCATTCTCCCAGCTCTGGGTGGGGTCTCACTCCCATTGATGGAGGAGGTTCATAGCTTGGGGACACTTCTGGATCCATTATGGTCTTTGGAGTGGAGGCGCCCTTATCTGGATGCTGGTAACCTGTATATGCCCTGGTATCCTCATGGTTAGATTACTCTTATTTTTGGGAGTGCCTTTGAAGATGGCTTGGAAACTGCAGCTGCAACAGTTTTTTTGTGGCCAGACTGAGGTTTCAGTCATATAACAACGATTCTACTCTGGCTGCGCTGGCTTCTGGTATGTTTTCAGATCCACTATGAAGTGCTGCTTTCGACATATAAAGCCATATACGATTGAGGATCCCAGTACTTTACAAACAACTCTTCCAGCATGAACCTAACCAGACCCATAAGTCAGCATCTAAGGCCCTCCTTGGATGGTCTCATCTTATAGAAGTATGGGGGGCTATTACAAGAGATGGGGCCTTTTCAGCAATAGCCCCAGACTGAAGGGATGCTGTTTCCAGGAAGGCCCACCTGGCCTCAGTGGTATCTTGTTGACACCAGCTCAAGACTTACTTTGACTGTCAAGCATTTGGTTGCTAATTTGTACCCTCTTCGCTGGCTTTTGCTGACGATTGTTTTAATGGTGATTGATTATATTAATGTTTGCAATTAATCCAGAATGCAGCAGCTAGACTGGTGACTGGGAGTGGCCGCCGGGACCACATAACACCGGTTCTGAGAGATCTGCATTGGCTCCCAGTACGTTTCCGAGCACAATTCAAAGTGTTGGTGCTGAACTTTAAAGCCCTAAATGGCCTTGGTCCTGTATACCTGAAGGAGCGTCTCCACCCCCATCATTCAGCCCAGACACTGAGATCCAGCGCCGAGGGCCTTCTGGCGGTTCCCTCATTGCGAGAAGTGAGGTTACAGGGAACCAGGCAGAGGGCCTTTTCGGTAGTGGCGCCCACCCTGTGGAACACCCTCCCTTCAGATGTGAAGGAAATAAGCAGCTGTCCTATCTTTAAAAGACATCTGAAGGCAGCCCTGGTTAGGGAAGTTTTTAATATTTAATGCTGTATTGTTTTTAACACTTGATTGGGAGCCGCCCAGAGTGGCTGGGGAAACTCAGCCAGATAGGTGGGGTATAAATAATAAATTATTATTATTATTATTATTATTATTATTATTATTATTATTATTATTATTATTATTATTATTATAGGTTTTAAATTGTTTTTATTTTTATATAATCACTTTTAGTCTCTGATTTCATGTAGTTGTGTATTATTTTCTTATTTATTCCCAATATGCATTACCTTGAGATCTTGGGTGCGTATATGGAGATTATTTTGGTATATTTATATAAAATGCATCTCTCTCACTCTCTCCCCCTCCACCCCACCCCCATATATACACACACAAATAAACACACATCCACATTCATGTGTGTCTTTATACATACACATTATATCTATATATCTATATCAAAATGAGAGCCTCATTGTGTGTGAGAGTCCAGCCAAGGACTGGCCAGTGATGGGGGGAGAAGAAGGAGAGATCCATTGACCTTTATACTAGTCCCCCCCCCTCCACCCCACTCCTCATGTGTAGCTCTGCCTGCGGAAGGTTGAATGTGCAATCATGTCCTAATTTTGTACAATGCTGACAAAAACCTAATTAATCCTAATTTAAAGCATTCATATCCCCCTCAGTTATCTTTTATAATCACAACTTTCATTAGAGAAGATTGCAATAAATTACACATGGTTAAGCTTAATTTCATTTTCAGATTTTGATTAAGGCGGATGATTCAGAGATATATTTATGCTTATAAAATAAGAAGGTACATTTTACATTAATATGCACTTTAATTGTTGACTGTTGAATGAACAAATGTGGTTTTGGTTTGTCATTTACTCTGTGTGCGTGTGTGCGTGTGTGCTTTTAGGAAGTTATACAAGACAGTCCAGTCTTGAGAAACCAAAACTAGAAATTAGAATTATACCAGCAAACCACAATGCATATCTCTAGCAATGGGAAAAGACAGAGCTCAAAGAAATGTAGCAAAAGGTACAGCTGAGCTGGAAAATCCTCAGAGAGGCTTCTCTACTGGGAGGGGGGAGGAATCAGGGGATAAGGGAAGGAAAAACTAAAAATTTAAGGGGCATGCTGGGCCTATTGCAGTGGAGGCTAGTCCAATCGGGTGAATAAGGTATTGCCACACTAAAACCACCCTGCCCTCAGTCAGCTTCATGGGTGCTTGCTTAGAACTTGCAGGATATACCAAATTGCATTTAGTCCCCTCTCTGTAATAAGCGACTTTCCTCAGCTTAATCCAGTGCACTAAAAAGACGGAGACGCTACAGCGGGCCAATGCAAGGACTGCCTGAGGTCGGGCATTATGGAGCTGCTGCTTGGGTCCAAAGCTCATAAATCACCAGGTAAATAAAGCTGTGGAGCAGAATCCCATCTAGCCAATGCCTGAAGTCAACGGTTGCCTACCCAGGGTGGTGTAGCGTCTAGGGATAGCTGTGATGCCAATACGCAGAAGTCATTTCTTGGAAAAAAAGCAATTATTCTTGGCAGGAAGATTCTAGCAATTAGTTTTAGGCAGCCAAGTCCTAATTGAGTGTACCCAGCAACACATGCAAATATTTAGGTACAAACAAATGAGAAGTATACATACAAGGAGGAGTCAATATTGTGATACGTTCTTGGCAATATGGCTCAGGCTATTCTAACCTTGTTTGTTCCCTAGTAGTAGCACTGATAGTTATCACACATGGACATTCCCTTCCGCATATCTGCAGGCAGTAGGATCCCCGTATCAAAAGCCACCACATCTGTAAAAAAGGGATCCATTGAAATGCGGCTGCAGAGCGCTCTCCTGCCTTTACAATACAAACAAGATCCTCATTTATTTGTAATACTGCAGAACCTGCTTTTGTTGGGCTAAAGGAAGGTTCATAGGACATTCTCACAATACTTACTGGCTGAGCTGCTGTTGTAAGAGGAGCTTGGCAGTTGTTTCTCCATGGCAATTAACCTCTCAGTTCTCGCCGGGTGCCTGCTTAGTAAGGGGTCAGCTGGCCTCAGGGCAGGGCAGCTTTGTATCCGTGCTGTGAGCCATGATTGTGTGCAGGGAGGTTTGTGCAGAGATATCTTGGGAGAAGTGAGGTATAGCAAGGGTAGCAACATGGTGCCCTGTAGATGTTGTTTGGCTCCATCTGCCATTAGTCCTGACCAACATAACCATCCATCAGGGATCCATGCTCTATAGGCTGTTGGTGTGTGTTTCTTTTTTGGAGAATTTACTATTGCTGGACAGTGGAAGATCAAATCTCCCGTTTGGCTTTCCTGCCCACCACATGCGCTCAGCTGGAGAGATGCCCTCCTGCCTGCGTTGACTAAGGCATGCTGGGCGGAAACAAGGGAACAGGCCTTCTCCACAGCAGCCCCCTGAATGTGGAACATAATTATTTAAACATTTGAATATGCATAAAGCAGTGTGGGATGACATCAATGAGCAGACATGGGAAAGATTGCTAGACTGGTTTAATTGTAGGAGGCTTTAAGTTGGTTTAATTGTCTCAGCATAGAATTCAAACCCATTCAATTTGACGCCCCAGGGAAAGGGAAACTTGGAAAAGGAAAAAAAAAAAGGAATGATAAAATCCCATTCTTTCTTATATTTACTTGCATTTGGAGGATTCCACCCCACTCCTCCAGACGTGAGTGTCTCTGGTCTGTAAAAGACAGTTATTGTTTATCATATATTGCCACTTTAACACACTACCAGTGCTTGGAACTTACATTCCAAAGCAGTTAGATGCATCAGGCTGCTGCTGAAAGTATACTCCTCTCTACAGAGTCAGTGCTCGAATTACAGACGGTGTGTGTGAGACTATCATTTTTGAATTATTGAGGGGACTTCTACCCCACTACCAGCATGTACTGGGCTGAGAGCAGGTGGACATTAAGCACACCATTGCAAACTGGAAGCAATTGGTTGATTATGATGCTTTGTTCAAAGTCTATCCACTCTGAAGTGAACTTACGTGAGAGCAAGAGTCACATGACCCCATTCAGCAAAGGTGTATAGTGGGGAGAGAAAGTCGCTGTTCTGTAAAGTCTGGTTTGACCATATGAGCACCACAACATTAAGTTTTATTTGTTTCCCAGGAACTACCTGGGAAGAGGGATTGATTGTTAAAGCACTTTTGGAATGGTAGCTCTGGGAGGGGGATAGGGGTCTCCTTACAACTCTCAGCACCTTTAACAAACTACAGTTCCCAGGATTTGGGGGTGGAAGCCTTGACTGTTTAAAGTGGTATGATACTGCTTTGAATACGTAGTGCAGATGGGGCCAGAGTAGAAGGAAAGACCAGTCTAGTCTTTAGCCTAAACCTGACCCCAAGCAACACGGCACCCATGACTGTCCTGTTGAGGACCATAGGTCTACTGCAGTGGTTTTTAACCAGTGTGCCATGGCACCCTGGGGTGCCTTGGCCAGGGGTGTCACAGGCAACACTGGCCTCTGTCCCTCTTCCTTCCCTCCCTCCTCTGATGCCCTCTTGTGTCCCTGCCTACAAGCTCCACGGGTGAATGGTGCCTCTGGGGCTGGCCAGGGGGTGGTGGTTGCCAGGAGCTGAGGCTGCCCTGGAGTAAGCATGCAAGTGGGTGTGGTAGCACAGCCAGCCAGTTTGCAGGCCTTGCTGTTGGGAATGGACAGACTAGTAGGAGGCCAGGCAGGCAGGCACTGTGCTGGCCTTTCTTGTGCTTACTGTGTGCAAGGTAAGGTGCTGGCCTCACGCTCACCTTTGGCCAGTCTCCATTGGGCCTCCAAGGCTGGGGACATCCTCTTCCCAGGCCCCTGTGGGGCAGTGTGAGGAGGCACCTCTCTTTGGGGCTGGTTGGGGGCAGCTCAGAGATCAGGGGCAGCAGCAGTGCCTGCCCAGGGGACTCCCAAGGAGAGGGGAGGTGAGGCTGAGGGAACAATCCACAAGGGAGGGTGTTCAAAAAAGGGCAAGAGGCTGTCAGTTCTGCAGGCAAGGGGTGACATAACTGGGCTCCTGAGCCCCACAGGGCTGCCACAGAAAGAATGGAGTTGGCCAAGGGAGCAGTGGACTCAAAAAGGTTGAAAACCTCTGTCCTACTAAGAAACAGACTTAGACTCTACACTGCTGTTACATAGGTATACTCTGTTAACTTTAGGTGATCATGTGTCATATTTCACCAAGGACATTTGAAAGACTGTCAGGGGGTAATCCTCTTTTCAGAAGGTGTCTTCTATTTGGAGGGATGTCCAGTCCAAATCCAGTTGTAACATAAACAACCCCAAGAAGGGACTTTGATGTTGCCTCTCAAGAGTCTGGACAGCAGACTGAGCCAGCACACAGGTCGCCTGGTCCCTGTCTCGATCCTCCCTGTGGTGAGATGCACTGTATTTCTTTTTCAATAAAACATTACTTCTAAATTTGTCCCTATGAACAGAAATGAATGTAGATCTGTATCCTGTTTTGTACTCAGTTTTACTGATGCATTTCCTGTTTCTTGGAGTTGTAGCCACCCTAGTTAACTTACTAGTTCCACAAGGGAGCCACAACTTCCTATTCCTTCCGTAGAGGCTTTGATGGAAAAAGGAAGGATCACTCAATCCCTTCTTTTGCACTCTGGCAATAGAAAGATCCTGGAGGGTGTGTGTGTGTGTGCGTGCTGTCAGATCAAGTTGCTCATTTTCCTGTGATAACATTGCAAATCTTGGTCAAACATTTCACTGCCTGACAGTCAGGTTTTATTTTATTTTATTTATTTTATTTTTATTAATATCGAGAGAATTCTCAGATTTGTAAGCAGTCGTTCAGTCCTAACTGTTAGTATAGAATCATAGAATCATAGAGTTGGAATAGACCACAAGGGCCATCGAGTCCAACCCCCTGCCAAGCAGGAAACACCATCAGAGCACTCCTGACATATGGTTGTCAAGCCTCTGCTTAAAGACCTCCAAAGAAGGAGACTCCACCACACTCCTTGGCAGCAAATTCCACTGTCGTACTTTGGATCAGGAGCTCTGTTTCGAGAATATTGGGCAAGTAGTAAAATGGGGCGCCCCAATTAGTTCTTTGTGATGCTGTCCATGGTATTGCACCTAAACTAAAAAGGAAACTCCCAAACTAAAAAGGAAGAGGTCTGGCATCTCTCTGAAGATGGCATTTGTATCACCCAAATCAGTGTTGTGAGCTGCATAATTGCCGAATCAACACCATGGGCTGTTGTTTGTGAAAGTGAAGAGAGGGAGGCTTATCGAGAGCTCCTGTAGTAATTAACAGGGTGAATTGTGCGCCAAGAAGTCATTGGTGCAAATCCCACTGCAGTCATGAATTCCCTGGGTGGGCACAGCAAGTCACCACCTCTCAAGTCTCACTCCCCTCCAACCCAGCAGCAATAGGAGGATCATAATATTGGCCCGTTTTACTGCATTGCTGGGAGGATTGCTGTTGGGATGTGCTCAAAGTGCTTTGAGCACCTAGGAAACATTCTATTTAGATACTTAGAATGCAAGTGTATGGATTTCTACTCAGAAGTAAGTCCCATTGAATTCAATGAGACATTCCCTGGTAGAACTGCAGCTTAGGCATTCATGCATCTTGAAGGAAAAAATAAAAGAGAAGAGAAGAATGACAAGCAAACTAGAAAATGTCACCTTTAATTATTTAGTTTTTATATATAAGAAATTACAAAATTAAATCATGAAAGTATTCTTTAATGGATGTATTTTCTTTCTCTCTCTCTCTCTCCTGAAGCTGCAGGGGGCTGAGTGGGAAAATTGCCTGGAAGTTTGTGTAATTTCCCATGAGAAGATGTTTGACTGTGCTGCTGTAATGATTGTGTGGGGTGCAAAATTCTTCTTTGCTTGTTTGAGTTTGTGATTTCTTTTTCTTTTTCTTTAGTTTTCATTAAAATTCATTAGCATTTTAGTGGAAATTTCTCCTAATATGCTCAATTTTGCCTGATAGATGCATATTTCCCTCTAAAATAATGGTTTTTGTGGGTATGTTTTGCTTAATATATGTATTTTTATGGACACTTTACTCTCGTATGTGCATTTTTCTGCATGTTGCTTGGCTGGATAACTGCATCGCAAAATTCAGAGAAGTGTGAATTTCAAAGGATGGCTGTATTTTCAATGCTTGCATTGTTTTGGAAAGTATGCCTTCCCTTTAAATGCAATCTCAATTGAATGTATCACTAATGCTCTATTATTGCATCAGGGACATGTTGTAGGATATGCCCACAAAAAAACACAAGCCTGGAGGGGCCATTAAGGCTATAGTGTGATGCTTCCTGCAGGGAGGTGGTTTGCTGCCATAGGAAAACTAGGGAAAAGACTAGACTTCTCTTTGCCACACTAGTTTTCTGCCTTCAGGTGTGTGTATGGCAGGAGAACATTTGGATTTCTGGCTCCTGACATGCCAACTAATGTTCTACTATCCAGAAAAAGAGTTTCCTCTTGATTCTACTGCCTGTATAAGCCAATCAAAAGCATGTGAGTTGAAGCACGGGAAACAACTCTTATTAAAACCATCTTGTACCTATTGGTATTTCCCTTGGGCTCACTCTTACACTTTTTGAGTCGTAAAATATACATTGTCCCATTGGACGATGTTGAAATTTGTTTGCTTGTTTAGACTGAGCTGTCTTGATTTCTCCCCTAAGATGGGGACCTAGTCTATTTCACGATTCTGTTGAGGTTCAAAGTCCCCTTGGTGTGAAATAACTTTTAAGTCCAGAGTTGACTTTAATTATTAAAAGCAGGCCCCGTGCCTATCAACTCATCTGCTGCTTCTCAGAACATTTTATGGCATTCTGTGTTATTGCACAATGGACACAAATTAGCACAATGAAGTGGTGGTTAATACTGCCACTCATCACAGATAATTGTTCCCTGAAGCACTGCCCCATATCTGGAGATAATATTTGAGGCTATCTTTGGCTTCCTGTATTATATCTCCACTGCCGTACAGCTGCAAGGCTAGCATTCCCCAGCTCCTACCTATCCACCCATCATCCACATCTCACCTCCCAGTGGAGGCAGTAAAGAAGCATGGGGGAAGAATGTGCAAAAGACAGTAACCATCATGGGATAATGTGGAGGATAAAGTAGGGAATTGGTCCTGTTCAGTGCTTGAGCAAATGTTGCTGGCTTAATTGGAGCCTCCGTCTAGGGGTTGAAACAGCTCAACTGTCAGAGCAGCCGCTCAGGACTCAAGAAGAAAGAGCTCTGATTCTGGCATCACCAGTCATTTGGGATGGTATTTTCTGCTCTTCTGTGATTGCGAGCTTGAAAGTTGGTATGGTGTGCAAGAGGGAGCATCGGGAAGCTTCGGTTTCTTTCTAGCTCCTGAATAAAGACTTGGAAGGGTGCTTCCCCAATCTTATCTCAGAAGTGTGGGGGGTGGAAGAACAGGATTTTCAGTGCTCAGGCATGAGAGCGGTGAATAGTTGTAAGAGGCCGTATTTATACTTGTAGCAGTATCAACTTTATCTTAGGAAATGACACTTCAGGCTGGACAAGGAGGTCTGCATGTCTGATTCCTCCCTGGCCCCTGCCAAAACCTTCTTGCATGTAAACAAATTAAACATGGGATGCAGGTGGTGCTGTGAGTTAAACCACAGAGCCTAGGACTTGCCGATCAGAAGGTCGGCGGTTTGAATCCCCGCGAAGGGGTGAGCTCCCATTGCTCGGTCCCTGCTCCTGCCAACCTAGCAGTTCGAAAGCACGTCAAAGTGCAAGTAGATAAAAAGGTACCACTCCGGCGGGAAGGTAAATGGCGTTTCCATGCGCTGCTCTGGTTCACCAGAAGCGGCTTAGTCATGCAGGCCAATAAAGAGAGATGAGCACTGCAACCCCAGAGTCGGCCACGACTGGACCTAATGGTCAGGGGTCCCTTTACCTTTACCTTTATGCTCTACCTCTGCTGTCAGGGATGGCAAGATGAGGCAGTTGCCTCAGGCAGCAGGCTGGGGACAGCTGGAAGGGGTGGCAGATCTGTGCCTTGAGGAGTGTGCTGCTTGCTGCCTCCTGTGTTTGTCGCTTGTCGCCTGCCTCCTCCTGCTCCTCCACCGCTGCCCCTCTGCTGCTGCCTGCTCATATTCAGCCTCCTTCAGCTTGCCTGGGCTTCTGTGTGCCACTTCAAATCACCTCAGGCAGAGACAACAGGGGAGGGGGCAGTGGCAGTGGAGGAGGAGGTAGGGAAGGTGCCACTTTCTGTTTTGCCTTAAGTGAAAAAACTTCCTGGGCTGGTGCTCTCAGAGGTAGTATGCCTCTAAATACCAAGGGGACGCAGGTGGCACTGTGGTCTAAACCACTGAGCCTCTTGGGCTTGCTGATCAGAAGGTTGGCGGTTCAAATCCCCGCGACGGAGTGAGCTCCCGTTGCTCTGTCCCAGCTCCTGCCAACCTAGCAGTTTGAAAGCATGCCAGTGCAAGTAGATAAATAGGTACCACTGTGGTGGGAAGGTAAATGGCGTTTCCGTGTGCTCTGGCTTCTGTCACAGTCCTCCGTGTGCCAGTAGCAGTTTAGTCATGCTGGCCACATGACCTGGAAAACTGTCTGTGGACAAACGCCGGCTCCCTCGACCTGAAAGTGAGATGAGCGCCACAACCCCATAATCGCCTTTGACTGGACTTAACCGTCCAGGGGTTTCTTTACCTTTTACCTGCCTCTAAATACCACTTGCTGGGAATCACAGGTGAGCAGAGTGCTGTTGCTCTCATGTCCAGCTTGCAGACTCCTCACAAGCATCTGTTCAGCCACTGTGAGAATAGGATGCTGCACTAGATGGCTTGACCCAACAGGCTTGTCTTATCTTCTTATTTCCCCAAGTAGCTTTGCCAATAGTGCAATTCCCGAATCTCTCCTGAATTCCTTTTTTTAAAAATGGCATTAAGAAACGTTCAGCTTGAAGACACCTTGATGTCTCTGCTTTCTCAAAAAGAGCAGATGCTCAGCCTGTGACGAGGTGGCCCTCTGGGCAAATTGCGAGAATTATTCCACATTATTATTTTAAGCTCTGGCATCTGTCCGTCTCCCTGGTTAACATAACAGATGCATCCTGAGAGTGACTCAGACAAAGAGGTTCCGTTCACCACCTCTGCCTGGCAAACGTACCAACTATATGGGAATTAGTTTTAATTATATATTGTGCTTAGCTCCTTCTTCAGTCAACAAAGCGTAAATATTTTGAATAGGCAAGCATGGATTTATTTATGCTAAACCTTGTGGTGATGAGATGGAAGGAAAGTGCAACTTTTCATGATCAGCGATGTCGGCCTTTGCTCTGTTTATCATGATTCTTTTTATCCAGGGCAGAGCAGGGCAGGTGCTCCCTCTGGGGGAGCAACGTTCTGTGTTGACCCTGTTTACCTGTGCTGCAAGCTGAGGTTGAGGAATAGGAGTCCTTGGGCAAGAGAAATTCACACTCAGAAATGTGTTTTTCTAGTTTCCTTTTTTCCTTTGCCATAATAAGGCTTACTTCCACAGGATTCTCACTGTATCATGTAATCTCTTTCTTATCATCAGAGTAACTTTTTTGCCTAAATTTCACACTTTGCCTTACAGAAAGAGAGTGAAAGAAATGAACCGCAAGAATAAAACAGGACTTTAAAGCTTTTCCCCCTCTGGCCTATTGCTGAGATGTTTGCATATTAATCCTCTTGCCGATTATCCCCTCGTCATCCTAATTCTTGAGTATCATACACAGAAAAATGCCAGCAAGGCCTGCCATGTTTCCATTGCAACTAAGGAATAATGATACGGGCAAGCTTAAATTTTGGAATGATGATCTAAGATTGGGGCAGAGGCCTGTAATAATAATGACAGACCCTCCACGTGTCCTTATTTTCCAGGGACGTCACTGATTTAGAGAAGCCATCCCGGTTTCTGATTTGATCCCCAAATGTCCCACTTTTTCTTAGAATGTCCCTATTTTCATTGGAGAAATGTTGGAGGGTATGGAGTTATCCACCCCCCCCCGAGCCGTCTGAAGGCAATCCTTCAGACATTTTGAGACTACAATTCCCATCATCCCTGACCACTGGTCCTGCTAGCTAGGGATCATGGGAGTTGTAGGCCAAAAACATCTGGAGGGCTGAGGTTGAAGAGGCCTGCTGTATAGGGAAGTTTTTTCGATGTTTAATGTTGTCTTTATATATGTTGGAAGCTGCCCAGAGTGGCTGGGGCAACCCAGTCAGATGTGTGGGGTATAAATAGTAAAATTATTGTTACTGAATGGGGCATCTCTATTTTCATCGGAGAAATGTTGGAGGGTGTGTAATGGCAATGTCATTAGTAATTCTGATCACCTAAATTCACTAGTCACTGTAGAAAGTATACACAGAGACTACTGCTACCTAGTTTATAGTTTAAAACATGTAGAAGAAGAAAGGTGAAATAATAATAATAATAATAATAATAATAATAATAATAATAATAATAATAATAATAATAATAATATAGCTTGGTTTTCCTCATGATCAGCTTAGTGTTATTATCACTGTAACTGAGATCAGTCTAATTTGCAGAGCTCAAATAATTCCAAGTGCCTCAATGAGATATTTCTCCCTGTTGGGTTTGCTTTCTCTTTCTCATGAAAGACAAAAAAAGTGAATCTGCAGGTGGCTTCACACAGCCATTGTGAGACAGAACCTGAAATGAGAAAGCTGTTATGAATTGATTTAATAGAGGGGTGGGATGGCTGGAGAGCTAAATGACACACCCTAACAATGTGCTGAGTTGAGCAGTCCACAATTTTCTGGGTAGCCTTTGCAATGTGGATTAAGCCAGGAAGTGGAACACTCCAATATAAACACCTTTCTGGGACTTGTCTTTCATGCAACAGATCACATTAAAAAAATATCAGTTCACAACTGAATCATCCTCTTTAAATGTTGTCATAGAGAAAGTGATTGGATAAGGGGATCCCTGGATCTAAATCCCTGCTCCACCAGGGTTCTCACTGAGTGCCCTTGGCCAAATCACTTTCTCTTACCCTAATCTCCCTCATAGCTGCTGTGAAAGTGAAATGAAGTAACACTCTTTATGCTGTCCAATTTCTGACAAATCTGACAAATTTGCAGCGGTCTGATGTGTTGCTTTTCTCTAAAGGCCTTTGCAAAATAAGATGAATTAAATCACCAAACCATTTTGAGTATCTTATGATCTCTAAGGCAGAGATATGGGGAAATCTAGAAGCCTTGATTCCCTACAGGAATTTCAGTGAGCTGTTCTTTCACAACTGCAGTCCTGTTAAGAATACTTCCCTTTTATTCTCTGCTCTTCAGATATGTAGGATCACAGGAAGCTGCCTTGTACCAGATCAGACCACAGGCCCATCTACTTCAGTATTGTTTACACTGGCTGGCGGTGGCTTTCCTGGGTTTCAGGAAGGAATCTCTCTCCCTGCCCTACTGGGAGATGCTGGGGATTGAACCTGTGACCTCCTGCAGATGCTCTATCACTGAGCCACGGCTCTTCTCCATGCATGGCATATACATGTTGGGAAAGAGACTGAACCCACAATGCTTCTACCACACCAGTGCAAACTCACAGTCATGGCAAAGCGCATGCAGAAGATCCTATGTTCAGTCCCCGGCATCTGCAGGTAGGGCTGAGATAGGTGTCTGCCTGATACCCTGGAGAGTGACTGCCAGTTAGTGTAGACAGTGCTGAGCTAGGTGGACCCAATGGTCTGACTTGATATAAGACAACTTCCGAGGTTCCTAGGTTTGTTCCAGCCTGTGCTTTGCTGCTTTACAAACAGCAATTGAAATGAGTTCCATCAAGTGGTCAGCTGACAAATTCAGCGCTCTTACAGAAATGATCAGGTCCTATAGCTTTACCTTTCTGTCCTTCAGTTCACAAGGTACAACACAGCTCTCCTACCACTCAGATTGTACAACAGCTGGGAGTTGAATTTTCTTTAAGGGCAGATTCCTTTCTCCATGGTCTTGGAAGTATCTCCCATCAGAAGCCACCCATTGCCATTTGGAATACACACAGAGAGAGACACACACACAACCATGATTGTGTCATAGGATTAATTTATCCCCTAAAGATATTAATTGTTAGCAGACAGGAAGGCTCCGTAAGTCCACCCCGCTATTCTGTGACCCCCTGAGGACTGATGACGTATAATTAACATCCGTTTAATTGATGCACCTAGAGAGACTTAATCACACAGCCTTTATGAACTCTTGCTAGGCTAGCTTTGTGCAAAGACAGCTGCCCTTTGCTACCATACTTACAATGCAAACAAGAAATTGGCAGTTTCAGATCTAAGAGGTTCCTGTCTTTACACTGACTCTCTTGTCCACCCCCTTTCTGTTTTCACTGTTGCATTTCCTCAGTTTGAATATTTTCTTTTCGCACACACCCTTCTCTATCTCTGGAAAGGTCAAACCACTCCCATATACTTCAGCAGTGTCTGTTAAGTAGGCTGAGTTACATAGGATGCACCATGTGCATCAGTTGCTGCAATACGCAACTAGTTCGTACCAGATGATTGAGCATTCCCGGTGCGCTGCAGTGGTTAGAGTGTTGGACTAGGGCCTGGGAGACCAGGGTTCAAATCCCCATGAAGCTTGGACAAGCCACTATCTCTCAACCTAACCTAACCCTAACCAGGGTTGTTGTGAAGATAAAATGGGGAGGGAAAGAACCGTGTGCCTTGAGCTCCTTGGAGGAAAGGTGAAACATAAATGTAACAATAAAGAATGTAACCAGCAGACTGCCTGCCTCATGCTTTTGTCAACCAATCTATATAAAGGCATTCTGATATTGGCAGGTTCATTTTCAGTACTTTTCCTCATGACCCTCTACCTGGAGTTCATCTATTTCATAGCACCACATATTGGGTTGAAGTTTGAATGAAACGACTCTTCACAAGCCCATTTCCTGGTCAGTCCCTATCAACTCAGGTCTCAGCAGCATATATATGAGGTTGGGGGCTTCCGCCTGCCACTGTATGCATCATTGTACAGTGGTACGTCTGGTTACGCACGTAATTCGTTCCAGAGGTGCATTCTTAACCTGAAACCGTTCTTAACCTGAGGTACCACTTTAGCTAATGGGGCCTCCTGCTGCTGCCACACCACCAGCACGCGATTTCTGTTCTCATCCTGAGGTAAAGTTCTTAACCCGAGGTACTACTTCCGGGTTAGTGGAGTCTGTAACCCAA
Organism: Podarcis bocagei; assembly: GCF_964188305.1. Classification (NCBI taxonomy): domain Eukaryota; kingdom Metazoa; phylum Chordata; class Lepidosauria; order Squamata; family Lacertidae; genus Podarcis; species Podarcis bocagei. The sequence continues at coordinate 50,151,810 of NC_138129.1, forward strand.
AGTGTTTGTAACCCAAGGTACCACTGTATCTCATTTCTCTTCCTTCCCTTCACAGTTTGGCAGGACCGAAGTCATTGACAACACCTTGAACCCCGACTTCGTGCGCAAGTTCATCCTCGATTACTTTTTTGAAGAGAAGCAGAATTTACGTTTTGATCTGTGAGTGACATCACTCGGGGCATTCTGAGTGTGGGCGAGGAGAAGGTGCAAAGAGTATTTCAATGGCCCCTCCATGTGTCCTTTTTATGGTGCATTCATGACAATTTGTGCTCATTATGGCATCGGGGCAGTTATATGCGATCCCGGCTTCAATGCCATTTGAGCCTGCAAATGTTTTTGGGTAGACATATTGCTTTATTTCTAGTCAGTGCCGGTCCCTGCTGAAATGCTGTGATTTCTTATACCACAAATGTTCTAGTATATTCCGCACCCTCTCACTGTTGCTTTACTATAGCGCAAGAGTGCTTCTCCAGATGGCAATGCGGTAGCGACACTGAGGAAGCACCACAGAACAATGAATAGAACGGACTGAGGTGTGGATGGCCCAGTGTAAATCCACACACTGATCCACTAGTACTGTGTCAATGACACATTACAGAATACAGTGGTACCTCGGGTTAAGTACTTAATTCGTTCCGGAGGTCCGTTCTTAATCTGAAACTGTTCTTAACCTGAAGCACCACTTTAGCTAATGGGGCCTCCTGCTGCTGCCACACTGCTGGAGCACGATTTCTGTGGTGTAGTGGTTAAGAGTGGTAGACTCGTAATCTGGTGAACCGGGTTTGCGTCTCCGCTCTTCCACATGCAGCTGCTGTGTGACCTTGGGTTAGTCACACATCTTTGAAGTCCCTCAGCCCCACACACCTCACAGAGTGTTTGTTGTGGGGGAGGAAGGGAAAGGAGAATGTTAGCCGCTTTGAGACTCCTTCGGGTAGTGATAAAGTGGGATATCAAATCCAAACTCTTCTTCTTCTTCTCTTCTTAACCCGAGGTACTATTTCTGGGTTAGCGGAGTCTGTAACCTGAAGCGTATGTAACCCAAGGTACCACTGTACACCTGCAAAAAAGCAGGCAGGCAGCCAGTCTGGAGATGCCCAATGCCTATCAATAACATGTCTGGTTGGGTAACATCTGATGGCTTGGTGAGACAATATTGGAAGGAGAAAGCATGCGTATTTCCCTTGCTAGGATTTGCAAAGACAGAAAGGAGCCCCAAGTGCATTGAAATTCAGCAGACTTCTTTTTATTCAGAGCTTCAAGGGCAGCAATAATTCCAATTAATCTCAGGATTATTGCCTTATCGAGCCAGGCTTTGTCAGTTCTCCTTTGGAATTCTTACACTGTTCTGCCTTGAAATTGGCTTCTCCAAAGTTCCTCCTTATTTAGGAAATCTGTACTTTATTGAGCAATGTTGCCAAAGGCCCTTGGCATGGGGGAAAAGACCCCTTGGGGAGCAGAAAGTCATGCTGACACAAATTTCTTCCTCATAATTATCCTTTGCCATTTTATCTCCTACAAACCATTCTCTAGCACAGAACAGATACTATCCAAATAATTGTTTTTCTTGTATCAACAACTCTGCAGGACAGTTAGGCTTGGGAAAGAAAACTCCCATTTGTGCCAATAGGTCTTTTAGGTGTTTTAAGACCTAGTTGCTATGTGGGGAGGAGAGGGCAGCAAGGATTTTTGGACAGCTCCTGGTTGGACAGAGGGTGGGGAGAGTTAATTCTCCCCTCCCTGGCAGCTACTCCTGCAAATCCCCACTGTCGCTTTAACACAGCCTTCCACAACTGGCGGCCCTCCCGAGGTTTTGTACTACAACTCCCATCAGTCCCGGCCAACAAAGACCTGCTGGTTAGGGCTAATGGGAGCATGTGTCCAAAATATATGGAGGGTCACAGGTTAGGAAACGGAAGGTTGCTTTAAGTAATGGATAAAGGAGACAATTCAAGTCTGCTCTCAAGATGCAAAGCATACGAACCCACATAAGGAAAGTAGTGGGTTTGCTTGCCTGGCCTTAAAAACCATTGCAGCTGTTTCCTACTCCACGGATGTTGCAGTCTCCTAGCTGCCATGCTCTTATTTGCTGCATAGGCTTTGCAGAGTACAAAATGCCAGGGCAGGACATGGCTGGAATGTGACATATGGTTTCTGCTTCTCTTTCTGTGCAGCTATGATGTGGACTCCAAGAGCCCCGACCTGTCAAAACACGTAAGTTCTCTGCTTCTTCGTGTGATCCTTTCACATCCATTCTGAGATACTTACCCATTCATCCTTGTCTTCCTTTCCCCCCCTTACAATTCCGTTGTTAGGAATATAGAAAACTGTCCTATCCTGCGTCAGAATATTTGCCTGTCTAGTCCAATACTGCCCACTCTGACTGGCAGCAGCTCCCCTCAGTTTCAGACAGAGGTCATCTTCCCCGTTCTCTGCTAGCAGAACATTTCTTAACCGGAGATGCCAGGGATTTAACCCTGGACTACCTGCATGCAAATCATCATGTGCTTTGTACAATGGTCCCTCCCCTATGTTGTAAAACCCAGTTAAAATCCAGTCTTTTCTTTCTGCTGATTCTGTCTATACTTTGGTTCATTCTCTCTTTCTTTTTGTCCTTGTTGGATTATTGCAATTCTCTTTTTAATCAGTCTGTTCCCAGCTTCGGTTTCTGTTTAGTATTCTGACACCTCCCTTATCTTGTCTGCATGCATGATTATGATAATAATTTCTTTTAGCTGGTTATCGTTTCCTTTTCCTCATTTAGTGTAAGGTTCCTTTACTTGTTCTGTTGATTCATCCTCCAGTTCTCCTATCTCTAATTTCCCTACATCAGGGAATGGAGGGGGGGGGAAATCTAGACCTCCAGATGTGGCTGGACTACAACTTCCATCATCCCAGAACATTATTTACTTACTGTTTTTCTGTTGCCCATAGAAGTAAGGTGACCATGTGAAAAGATGGGCAGGATTATTGTACCTTTTAATAACTGGTCAGAAGAGGAAATTTCAGCAGATGCTGATGCCTCAGTTTGAGAAAATAGATGTGCAAAAATGTGACACACAGCTATTGAAGATAGGACCATTATCCTCTATTGCATGTGGCCACCCTAATAGGCAAGGGACCGTATAGGGCCAGGAGCAACCAGTGAGGAGGGGCAGTGCTAATCTGGTCTCCTGGCACTGGCATCACTGTGTCTTACTGGGAGGCAGAGCTATGTAGCTGCAGAGAGTTGGTACCCTAGCGGAGCACTGCATCCATCTCCCCACCACCTCTCCCTTCTGGTAAGTCACAATGACTCTAGTGCCAGGAGACCCAGTTAACCTTGGCCAGATCTGGTCCAGCAAGTTCAGGGCTGAAGCAGATTGGGGTCAAAGCACAAGGCATGGATGCTTCCAAGGGGCAGACAAAGAATCAAGACTGGGAAGGAATTCAGGGCAGGCCCAAAGCAGAGATTCACCGAGGATGGAAATCAAGCAGAAGCAAAAGTCCTGGAATAAGCAGGCAAAGTAGGTTTGAGGAGCTATGTCAGACAAAAACTCCTGGCCAGCCTACCATCTGTCTCCTCCAGCCTCTGTGTTACCAGTACAACCTGGAGTTGTTGAAGGTAGGACAGCCAAATTCATCTCAACTTCACTGCAAAGCAGGACCAGGCAGGACATGCACCCATCTGTGTACAGATGGATAGAAGCCAATCAGACCCAGACTCTGGCACTGGTATCCCGCCCTCCTTGGACTAGATCTGAAACAGCTGCCTCTCCTGTGTTGTAGGATTAGAGCAGCATGCCATGGGGCCAGTTCAGGGATTATTGGTGTGGTAAGGAAGCCACTTCCTCTTAGTTCAGTTTCCCGTTGCTCCAGTAACGTCTGTTGCAAGGAGCCATGCGGCTTGGCTGAAGGGCTGATTTAATTCTCCTGCAGCTTTGGGGAAATTGAAGCATCCTTAAAAAACAAGTCAGCTCTTCCTCTTGCAAAATAATATATTGATATACTGTATCAGACAGGAAATATTGATGTGCATGGTCTTTTTCTTCTATATTTAACTGAAATGAAGAAAGCCCCACAGGAATGTTGAATTTGTTGACTGGATTCTTCCACAAATAGATAAGGGTTTTACCAGGCCATCTTCTCATCTTCAGTTTCCAGGGATCCCTGGACAGAGGGAAATAGCTCCAATGGACCTGTGCTCTTTCATAATGATTATATTGGTTTCCTTCATCAGGATTTCCTTGGCCAGACATTCTGCACACTGGGTGAGATTGTTGGGTCACCAGGAAGCCGCTTGGAGAAGCCACTGATGTGAGTGCTCACTCCCTACATCTGCTGGGGGCCTGATGGGTTGTTGTTGGGCTTTTTTGTCTGCAAAGTTATAAAGTTAGGCAGAAAGCTTTAGCCGTTACTAACCAATAGTGGATGAAATCACACAAGTCTTATTCCTATTTGAGATGCTTTGGTGTAACCTTTGCCTACCTGGTTCCTACAGGATGTTTTGGACCACAACTCCCATCTGCTCCAGCCAGCGCAGCCATGGCTGATGGGAGTTGTAGTCCAAAACATCTGGAAAGCACCAGGCTACTGAAGGCCACTGTATAGGTTTCCTGACTGATTCATAGTTGAGTAGATAAAAATGTGAGCTAGCGCTGCTGCTAATGCATGATGCAGCCTGCAGCCGAGGTGTTCTTCCTCGCCCAGTCAAATTAAATGAAAGCACAAGAGAAATTCATGCACATATATGCACTCCATATCAGTTCTGTAGTGGTTTAATAGTCACGGCTCCCCCCCAAAGACTCCTGGGAATTACAGGCGAGGGTGCTGAGAATGAGCCTTTAGATTTTACCTCATGCATCTGAAGAAGTGGGCTTTAGTCTGTGACAGCTAATGCCATTATGCTACTCCTCTGGAAATCATAACCACATGACATAAGTTCTGCTAGCATTTACAGAGGGAGACATCTAATGTTTGGTTTCGCACAGTGTCTTAAATGCTAAACACGTTTACTAGGAAATCAGTTCCACTGAAATCAACAATATTTTTGAGCAAATATGTTGATGTGGAGGCAGGGGAATGGAGAGCTAGGAATGCTAAATATATATTTTTCTCCAATAAACTTGAATATATGTATATGCGTGCCACAGATAACATCCAGCTCCTTGAACCTTTTCTCTTGGCTAATATATATAATCCACATCATTTATCACATTTCTTTCTACTCTCTGGACTCATTAATGCATCCCACAGTGGCATCTGCCTCTTATTTAATTTGCAATCTGCATTAGCTTGTATTGGAAATGCCTATCTTGGTTAGTTTTCTTTCATATTTCTAGAAAAACAAATATAATTTTTGAGGATTCCTCCCTCCTCCCCGGGTATAATGCTTTTACATATGTCTTTCTTGAATTTCAAGTTATTATTTTTGGTCCCGTTCTACAGTTTCTCAAAATTACTTTCGGTGCAGATTCTGTAAACCAATGCATTTCCAACTGCCTCCAGCCCTACATTTATTTATTTTTATTTTTCATTTTTAACATGCCATCTATCTCTTTCAAAAGTAATGCTGAACCCATCTTAGGATGATACACTGTGGCCAGTCTCAGGCTTATGCCCTCTCCTTAGATTTTATGAAAGAGAAAAATGGAAACTTCTGCTCATGATTTGAAGCAAGCTGCAGTTTCCCATTTTTTCCAGACACAGGAAACTGTGATTTGTACATAGTCATTTAATAAGGTAGGATATTGTTTCAAAAACAATCAATAGCAGCTGTGCCATGATCCCATTTTGTATTGGGGTCCCAGGGCTGCTTTTTGAAACATGGCTAGTCTTAAGCCAACTGCTTAAAAATATGTGTAAAGTCCCATCTAGTTTGACACTAAGCAAATCCTTTTTGCTGTGCTGTTTTACTTATTTCGATGCTCTGTTTTGATTGCCCTGCTGATTCTTCTCTTGTGTTAGGTTTTGGATTAATTGTCTCGACTTGAATTTCCTTAAACCATAAATTCTTCTTTAGCAGCCATTATGGCTAAGGGGTGGCCTGTAACTATAGTAAATAAAGAAGTAAGGATATGAGGTTTTGAGCACTCTAAAACACAGATGGGGAAGTGGATCTACCCAATGGGCCACATAGTTATCTCTCTCCCCCCCCCCTTTTGCTGGCCAATTGACAGAAGCAAGCTGGCAGTATATTGCACTGTTCAAGTTGGAGTTAACTCTTTATTAGCAAGAACATGATCTGCACGGACTTAGAAGAGTATCTGGCCCAATGAACACTGCAGCTCATCCCCAGTAAGTTTGACCCCATGGATCAGTTGCCAAGTCTGAAAGTCCTTGCCGCCCCAGGGTTCCCCCCAAGCAATCAGAGACAGTGCCTATGTAAAGCCAACCTCTCCTCTGCCCTTTTCATGCCTCTTCTGGTTCTGGGAGATCAGGAGGCAGGAAAGCCTGTCTTACAGCAGCGTAGCTAGAGGGGGCAGGGCACACTCAAGGGGCGGCACTTGCCGTGGGGCCTGCAATGCGACCGAGCCACGCATCTCTCCTGGGAGTGATGCGGTGGCTCAGGCACCTGCAGCCACTGTGCCACCTTTTTGGGTGGCATGGAGCTCATGTCCACCCGCTGCAGCTGAGGGAGAGGAGGCGGGCAGACTCCTACAGCCACTGTGCCATTCAAAATGGTGGCATGGGGCTCACATCAGCCCACTGCCTCCCCCTCAGCTGGAGGGTGGCTGAGAGGGGGAAGTGGACTTCTTGCAGGCTCCACCAAGAGCACCCTGCCTGGCTCGTCCTGCCCCCATGGACAACTTACCCTGCCCCCTGGGTGTTTGCACCGCCCCAGGCACACGAGCCGCTAGCTGTGCCACTGCTGTCGCAGCAGGAGAGGGAGACACTCATGACTCCTCACCAGCCTGACTTATCTCTGCCTCTTGGTCTCTCCTCTCCTGCTTCTGCCTCTGATTCTGGACTTCTCTGCCTCAGACTCTCCCAGCTCACTATGCCCTGTTACCTCTTCAGCTTCCAACCCCCCCCCCCCCGACCAGTCTTCTCCCTCAATGGCATTTTTCCTTCTAGCAGTAGTAGCTTTTAAATTTTAGAATGCCAACCTGTTGCCCTCCAGAAGTTTTGGGCTGCAGTTCTCATCAACCCCATTCTGCATGGGGAAGCTGGTTTGGGGCTGATGGGAGTGATTGTCCAAAACAGCTAGAGGACACTAGGTTGGCCAAAGCACAGAGGCGGAGCTAGCTGCTCCGGCTTCCGGCTATGCACCTGGGGGCAGGGCTAGCCGCCCATGGGGGCGGGACGGCAGTGTCACACCCCCTCAGGGATGACACCTCAGGTGGACTGCACCTGCTGCACCCCCTTCCTCCGCCAGTGCCAAAGCAGGTTTAGGAAAACTTTCAGGATATCAGCCAAGCAAAATCTTATGTTAGATAAGTCCTGGTGTTTTTTAGGAAAGGCATGGGGATGCAGTCTGTGTCCTGCAGTTGACCCTTCCTTCTGAACTCACAATGGGAAGCAACTGTTGAGAGTGCAAAACTCTGACAATACAGTCATACAAATGTAGTTTTCCATTCCCTCCAGAGCCCCAGGAAGGCAGCAGGTGCCAAGGGTAGGCTTGCCATGGGTCAGGAAAATTCCTAATATGTCCTGGTTTTCAGGGGGGTGGGATTTTGCTGAACTGGCAAAATGTCAGGGAAAACCCGGATGTATGGCAGCTCCTAAAGCTTGAAATTACTATAGGGGGGAGGTCTCCCCAAAACTAAAAAAGCTCAACAATTTTGGTGGGTTTCTAAAGAAAAGCTCAACAATTTTGGTGGTCTCCTAAAAAAAAATTCAGCAACTTTGCGGGTGTCAGGAATTTTACTTTTAAAAATATGGCAACCCTAGCTAAGGGACCACTTCCAATTGCCAGACATAATTGGAAATGAAGATTCATACAGTGGGGAAAAAGATTCACTTTTTCTGTCTTTTGAGAAGCTGCTTTTTAATTCAAAAGCACCACGGGAGGGTGACTGCAAGGAGCAAGGCAGTCCATCCTAGTGGGTGGGGGGCATTATGGAAACCCACTGTGGAATTAATTATCATTACTGCTGGAAATAAGTCAGAACCCCATGCTTTCTCCTTAGAGAAGCAGCAGGTACAAAGTGCCGACCCTGACTGGATATAAAGAAACAATAAAGGGAAGCAGATTTCCAAATCATTATTTAATCCTTGCACTGCTCTTCTCATGTGCAAAAAAATGCACTCCCAATTCTCATTTGTTTCTGCCTCATGGGAACCCTGTAATATAGGTCATTGTTATTCCCATTCTATAGGCAGGGGAATAAAGACTGGGGCATAGTGACTTGGATCCTGAGACCTGTCAGCAGAAAGAACCGTGTGGGGAAAGGACTTTATCTCCCCACCCCACAAACATACTGCACTTCCTCCTTCCCCAGCAGCCTCCTGTGGCTCTTTCCACACTGTTCAAGGGGATTCTCCAACTCCGCTGCGATGTTTTTCAGTGGTGGGGAGAAAATAAGGTAGTAGAGAGGATTTGCATCACCCAAAAAAGAAGACAAAATAAGATACTAATATGCATAAAACTACATATGGTGATTTATGTATATAGATGCAAATTTAGAAATAATTACAATAAATACATCTTGACATAATAGGAAGGACACATGTGACTGCTGTGACAGCCTGCGCAGACTGCCAACGTGCAATTCCAAGGGACTTCCTGCTCTCCATTTTTATGGTTCTTTATCTTTAAAGCAAACAGAGGACACCTTTGAAAGAGGACTGTCTCCTGACAGCCCTTCAAAATAGACTTACACTCCTGTTTATTAGGATCCAAGCCTGTGACTTGCCTGAGGACACCAGAGATGGAAACATCAATTTGTATTAGAGGATGGAAGACCACACCCTTCCATAGCTATCAACGCTTCCCATTTTAAAAGGGAAATTCCATTATTCTGAATTGGGTTCCTCACGGGAAAAGTTGATAGCTATGCATCCTTCATTCGTTGCAAAAGGTCTTGATATCAGCATGAACAAAGCTAGCTCAGCTCCTGGAGGCAAACTGGAATCAGCACTGACCGACTTTAACTTATGGCTGCTAAAGGCTCCAAGCATTGTGCAACTTATGGATGCACTCTAATAAACGAAATGTATATTGTAAACAGGTGAACAGCATACGAAGAGCCTTGCTGGATCAAACCACAGGCCTATCATTCTGCTCCCACAATAGCCAACCAAATTCTTATGGCATACCCGTCAACTGCCCCGGAAAAACAGGGACACCCCATTTTCCCCTGCTAGAGTAGGAAGGCCATTTTGGACCCCTTGTTCTCGCACAATTTCAGGCTGAGATCTCGCCCTGAAAAAAGCATTTGCTGGGTATGCGATCTCGCACAGTGCCCCAAAACACATGTGTGCCATGTGACTCACACAGGATTTCAGACCTGGAAAATGGTGTCCCAGATTTGGGCCATGCCGTATTGGAGGGTATGCTATGGGAAGCCCCCACAAGCAGGACATGAGCACATGCTCTGCTCATGTTCCTCATCAATTAGTATTTAGACATGTAAAATATAATCTTATCCTCCATGAAAACAACAACCCTTCCTAGGCCACAGTGCAGAATCATTTTGTGTTTAGCGTGGACAGACTGATTGCATGGCAAGAGGCAGAGCCGGCGAGCTGCCAGGGAGCTCACGGCAAACCAGCAACTGCACTGATTTAATAACAAACACAGAGGGGAGCAGAAGATGTACCTCTACATCAGCACAATCTCCGTTCTGCTTGGATCTCCAGGAGGTGTGAGCAGGCCTTTCAAGCAGAGCTACAGAACCCATGTTTTGGCGTGTGTCTCTTCCCCCCTTTCCCTCCAGGTACCAGGCATATTTTTGACAGAAGATGCAGGAGCTGCTGACACAGCACATTGCCTTTTCATCTCCTAGTCTGTGATTTGGTGCTAATAGTACGAAGGAGAGGGTGGCCTGGGAACAGCCAAGTCCTGGGAGACAGAACGTAATTGGCCTCTGTGTTTTGAACATCTGTGTGCAGCCTACTAAGTTAGAGAGTTGCTTCAGTGAAAGTGATAATGGAACACAGAATGAAGCGTTTGGTATTATTAATCCACAGACCCATCCACAGCATACCCAGGGGGGCAGCTAATAATAATAATAATAATAATAAACCCACCCGGCTGGGTTCCCCTGCTCCCTGGGCAGCTTCCAGCACACATAACAACACAATAAAACATAATAAATTTTGGTGTGTGAAGTAGAAAATCTAAACTCTACCTGCTACCCCACCCTGGATGCACAAATACACAGTTAGATTTATGGTCAACGTCTGTGATCAGCATTTAACTATTAAACCACTGGTAATTTACAAAGTACTGTTTTATATTTATTCAATTTATTAATCACCCACAACAAGGCCTCAAGGCAACTTATGGTAAGGGACAGGAATGTCTCGGGTCTTAATACTGAACTGCACTGGACATCCAGAGATGTTTTTCCCTTAGGATGTCACCATATGGGGCTTTCTACTGCTCCCCATTTAGTGTTTTCGCCTCATCAGAAGATGTGCCTTGACAAAGTCCAACAGCATGGAAGGCATGGGCAGATTCTGCATTTCCAACACACCTTGCTGGCCATTGACATGAGTTTGCAGCCACTTATTGCAGTCGGCCTCCAGCTCTAATTGGCTTTTTTCACAGCCAGGATGTCCTCCTCCAGCAAAGGTCTGGGACATGTAGGCAGTGGGAACAGCATGCTGGAGAGCTTTTCTGACCTTTCCAGTCACAATTGTGGGCCTCTCCTCATTGCTGATTCTGAAATCCCATGCTAGCAAAATAACAGCATATTTCTTAAGCACAGTTTCCAGCTAAGCTAATTCAAGATTGTTTCTCCTCTCCTCATATGATGCCTGTGCTTTGAGAGTTTTTGACTTTTTAAACCAAGGATAAATGATTCATTATCCTTCCTCCCCCCCCCACCCCCCACCCCGCTCCCACATCCTGGATTCAGCACGGTTTCCATTCATGACAGTCACTTGTCACTTGAATCTTGATTTCTATTACAGAAGTCATTCTTCACAATTCCAAATGTGTTTGGCACATTGTGTGCACCCCTTTGCTTTGAGAGATGTTAGTGCACAAGTAAATCATGCTATGCATCTTCCAAAGGGCAAGTTCAGTACATCTCAGGCAATGGGAGAGTTAAGTAGAAGCTACTCAGTCAGGTAGCTGATGTGCTTTCCTAATGAGGGGATGCATAGACTCAAGCTAGCTCCTCCTGTTCAGATACACAGAATGTGAAGGAGAAGACTCTGCTTGCTCTAGAGATAAATGCAATTGGCTGGGGGCTCCACTTCCCCCACTGGAGGTAGCAAGGTATCAGGGGGAGTGATCCTCAGCTGTCGCTTGTGGGAACCGTGCCAGGACTGAGCAAAGTGATAATAGCTCTAGGGAAGTAGCAAAGTGGGAGAATAATTTCCACGCATCCTTCTCATGGGTGCTGCTTAGATGGATGGGCAGATGAGGCAGTGACTCTGAAGCCACCTGGGAGCAATCCCCACTTGCCACCCATTGCCACATCACCCACCTGCTCACCCATGCAAGCAGTACAAGTCAGAAGGAAGCAAATAACTGCCTCTGGAGCTTTCCATTGTGCGTGTGGATGTTCTGCACTAGCCCAGCTTTCATAGGCATGCCCGGAAGCTGCAGCTGATTGTTGTGACAAGCATGGAGAGGGATCTCCAGTTCTTGCCATCTGTACTGACTTCTAGAACATGCACAGCCGTGGGCTTGACTTTGTGCATTTTCTTCATCGTGAAGGCAGTGAGCAAGTCAGCTCTGAAATCCAATGGCAATCTGCTGAGCCATTGGATAGGATGTGGCCTCACTGTGCCCCTCAATCTGGATCTCACACATATATATTTTTACTATTTTGTTTATGCATTTTCACTTTTAACATTTGTCATCATACACAAATCTTAATCATTTTACAAGTAGGTTTCCCCAGATATTATTTTCAAAACTGCATCTTATCATATTCCCCATATTTTCTTATATATCAATTTTTATCATAATTCCCGCTTCATTCAACCTGGATCTCACATAAATGGCATGGCAGAAAACAGGGCAAGTGGTCAAAGTGTCATTAAAATGGAATATTGTTGTGTGAGACAGCTTGACACTCCTGGATATGTGCATATTTTGCAACAGCATTGACGCTCGTATTCTCAGCTGTCTCCTCTCAGTACCGATGGTTTGGTTGCATATTGCATAATGCTAATGTTCAGCAACCCAAAACATGGTTATATGGATTGACCTGACCTTGGAAGGCAGCCAGGGTGTTGTTGGGAAGCTTGGCCTTGCCCTACTGACCCATAAAGAGGCAAACTGAGACTGACTTGGCTGCCTTGCCATTCTTGGATTCATCTTCCCCACAGCCCCTGAAAGAGACGCAGGAAAATACTGGATGTAGTAGGCTGGCTAACCATTTCTGCACTACATCATTTCACATTAAATTATATCACCCCTGACTTGACTACCTGTTTCTATTTGTCCTGTATCTTCTGTGATCCTTTACCTTGAACCTGCTGCTGATCCTAAATTTCTTCTTAGTCCTGCCTATTTCCCTCCCTCCAGCGTGGTGTAGTGGTTAAGAGCAGTGGACTCGTAATCTGGTGAACCGGGTTCGCTTCCCCACTCCTCCACATGTAGCTGCTGGGTGACCTTGAACTAGTCACGCTTCTCTGAAGTCTCTCAGCCTCACTCACCTCACAGAGTGTTTGTTGTGGTGGAGGAAGGGAAAGGAGATTGTTAGCCGCTTTGGGACTCCTTAGGGTAGTGATAAAGCAGGATATCAAATCCAAACTCCTCCTCCTCCTCCTCCTCCTCTTCTTCTTCTTTGTGTTTTAGGACCAGACCCTCTCTTGCCTCTGTCCTTTGATGGAGAGTTGATCACCATGTAGGTATTGGGGCTCAGAGTGGGTGTTCAATAGAGCAAAATACATTATATTAATAGCCACACCAGTGCTGCTGGAAGCTGATCAGGCTGACTCTTGCTCACTGAAGGCAAGTGCAGGATAAATTCCCCTCTTCTTCTGGGAGAAACAGCAGCAGGCAAATCCATGTCCTTGGACTCTGCAATTTTCTTAATCAATGCTCTCTCCAGCTGGTAGGGAGAGAGGTTGCCTCACTTCACTGTCAGTAGCTGCAGCTGCGATGATCCGTCATCTCTACTCCTTTGCCACCTACCATCACTCTGACTGCATGGTGACCAAAGCCTGAACGTGAGGCTGGTGGTGGATAGACAAAAAAAAGCCTTGCTGAGCCTCAGAATGTAATCTCAGCCCTCCAGTTGGAGCAGGAACTGGCAGAGTTTCACAGTAGAAGCAGGGCATTTCGCCCTCTTTTCCTGTGCTGCTGACATCACAAAAAGAGCAGCAAAGAGGATAGGTATATAATAATATGTGTAACCCACTTGGAGCCCTCTTTAAATAGGAAAGGGTATGAGGTAATAAATGACATGGAAGCAGACTGCATGCCACAGTTTGATCCTGGCCAGTGGCGTAGCATGGGGGGTGCAAGGGGGGGCAGGCCGCACCGGGCACAACATCTGGGGGGGGGCGCGCTCGCTGCCTCCGGAGTCGCCGAAGAGCCTCGGGCGCAGGCTGTAGCAGAGCCGCATGTCTCGCGGCGCCCGGCTGAAGGCGCCCGGCAGGCAGCGGCTCTCAGCGCTCGCCGCGGAGGACGCGCCAGGCAGCCCCTCCTCACAGCCCCGCCTCCGCCGCTGCTGCTGCAGCTGCTGGGCCGTTGCATTTTCCTCGCCTCTCTGCCCCCCTCCTCCTCCGGGCAAGCAGCGTCGTTTGGGCGGCAGCGCCAGCGGCAACTCGCAGGTTAGGGGTTAGGGGGGCGCAAATTACGTGCCTTGCCCCGGGTTAGGGGGCGCAAATTACTTGCGTTGCCCCGGGTGATGACAACTCACGCTACGCCGCTGATCCTGGCTTGTTTGAACAAAACAGCATTTAAACCTGGTGCCCTTCAGCTGTCCTTAGTAGCTGGGCCTTATGGGTACAGTGGTACCTGGGGTTAAGAACTTAATTCGTTCTGGAGGTCCATTCTTAACCTGCAACTGTTCTTAACCTGAGGTACTACTTTAGCTAATGGGGCCTCCTCCTGCTGCCGCACTATTTCTGTTCTCATCCTGAAGTAAAGTTCTTAACCTGAGGTACTATTTCTGGGTTAAATGAGTCTGTAACCTGAAGTGTCTGTAACCTGAGTTACCACTGTATTTTAGTCCAACAACATCTGGGGGCATCAGGTTGAGGAAGGCTGATTTAAACTCACCGTAGAGTTTTCCCAAGACACAAGGAACTCTGCTTAATTTAAAAGCAGTAACATTGCTTCTTGCTTCCTCTTTGCACCCACATTAGAGAAGAGGAGAGGGGGAAGCATGTGTGCCTGGAGGCTTGTTCCCATATACTAAACTATGGTTTAGGATTATGTACTAAATGGGCAACAGTGATGCTTGAGTACACTACCTGTGAATGTCCTTGGTCTTGGGCAAAAAGCCAGCTTCAGAAAGGTGTTGCCGCTGGTCCCCAAAATACTATCACTTTGGCCTCTGCTGTTCCATATCAGATCATTTTGACTCAGACTGATTCAATGAGATCATCATTTGCTTATGATGAAACAATCCTGTGTCTGCCCTCCTTCATACCTGTGAAATACAGGACAGTCTCTTGTCCTTGCAGGGTGGAAGGAAACCCAAAATGATTAGAAATTGCTGCTTTCCAGATGCGTCTCTGAGCCATGGCTCTTCCCGAGCATTCGGGGAGAGGAGGAAGGAATATTAGAGTCAGGTTCTATAAATGTTATCAAGGAAGCTGCATCAGTAAAGGAGGGGACTTGATCACAGTCTCTGTAGCTGTGGCCCCCAAACCAAGGAATACAGGGGACGTCCAAAGGTTTAACTGTTCTTAGCAGCCTGGGAGAGGTTGGAGCAGTGAGCTCAACCTCGTCATGGCAGCAATGTGTCTCCAACTTACGCACAAACACTAAGTTGCTAAGTTGAATTCCAGAGCCTGGGTCGAACTTTTGTCAAGGTCACGGCATGCTTGATCATTGGCAAGCGTGCAGATTCTGTCATGATGTTATCTCTCTGAATGCAATTTCCCTCAGAGTCTGTAGCGGGTTTTCAAGAAGTGAGAATTTTTGTGGGGTGAGTGCTTACGGACAAAAAGCAGGGTTCTAGAGAAACACAGCCAGAAGTTTCTCCCCAATACAGCAGCCTATTGCCTGCTGTTAATGAGAGGCTATTTGTGAGCTAATAAGGCAACTTCACTGCTAGACGTCTCTGAGCTCAGTGATTTTGACATGGGATCCAAGAGGGTCCCATTGTGAGCTCAGGGAGAGCAAGGACCATATTGGAATTTCCATTTTGCACCAGGGGGCTGATTCACTGTTCAGTAGCTTCACTGGGAGGATATCTTGAGTCATTTGCCATTATTTTATTAGGTTGAGGTCTGAGTCACACACATGCATGTAATTGCTCAGTATATCTTTTTGCTCGGTTACTTACCACGAACTCAAAAGGTTGCTATTTGAGCTGACGTGTGAAGTGATATTGTCAGAGCTGCTTGAAGATCCTAGCTCACAGAGGATCACGCTAGCCAGCGATCATTAAGTAAAAGTCTTTATTGAATTACAGTTTCCATTCTCACGCTGCTGCGCGCAAACTCTACGTCTAGTAGCTAGATCGGCGAAGCTCCGTCTGAGTCTCCGCCCCGTGTGCACCAACTTAATATCCTAGCCTTGCTCCACCTTTTCCGCCTGACTGTCCTCCTCTGGGTCCCTCTACCCCCCGGGGCTTCTTCCTTCCGGGATTCTTCTGACGCTGACCCGGACCCTCCTGCCTCCTTGCGCCGGGCTTTAGGACCTGGTTCCCTTTCGGGGCTGCTTACTGCGCCGCCTTCCTCTGCATTTGAACTTGGCGCGCGCGCCCAACCTTCCACTTTCCTCTTAACCGTTTCTTCGCTCCCCGATGGAGGCGTGGCCACTCCTGACTCATGCCCTCCCTCCTGTGGTGAGCTGCCAGCGCTTCCCCCCTGGCTCCCTTTCTCTTCCCTGCTTCCTGGCGGTGACGCTGGTCCCGATTTCCAGCTGCTCCCCCCTGAGTCCCCTCTGGCTCTATCTTCCTGGGGTGCCCCCCTAGACTCCCCCCTTGCCCTTGCCGCTGGTGCTCCTTTCTGTGAATCCTCTGATTCACTGGAAAGACTGGGAGATCTCGGGTCGTCGTCATCACTCATCTTTTCTTCTGCCTCCTCCCCTTCGCTCTCTGTCTCCTCCCTTGCCCGTGCCTCTGCTCCTAAACCCCTGACAGATATGAAAGCCCTGCCTTTCTAATATTTGATCTGCAAGCATAGTTTTGATCATGTAAGTAGTTGCTTGATGTAGCAGGAACCAAGCAAGGAACAAACAAACACATGGGAAACTCAACATGAGACTAGACTGCAGCTTTCACTCACTAGCATCTGGTATGTTTCAAAAAGGCCTTTCCAGCTTTTCCCACTCCAGCTGATTATGGGATGTGCAGAAGAGCCTCCACACAGAGCTGGTCTGCCCATGAGGTTCACTGAGGCAGCTGTATATGGTGGTGGATTTCTGTGGGGCAGCACCCACACGGGGCTCCCACCCACCCATGCCATCACCACCAGAGGAGAGAGGAGAAGCAGTGGCTTCTGGTAAGATCTTGTGAGTGCTGTGCAAGATCTAGCAAGAGTTTCACAAGAACTCACTGGAAGTCGCAACTGCCTCATGATCCTGGTAAGTGAGGCTTTGGCAAGGGAGAATGGGGACACCTTTCGGTTTCGCCTCAGGCAGTTAACCTAACTAAATGTGTTGAATGTTTGTATTGAAGTCTATGATCCCTTAAGTGTCCTGGTCCAAAGCTACACAGAGCTTTGGAGCTAGTAACCACCATATTTAGGACAGGACATCAGAACCAATTCCAGTCTATACTGTTGCATTAGATGAACAGGAAATGATGCACAGAGAGAGCACGCACACAGAAGTACGGAATCAGTAGGAATTAGGCGTCTTTCTTTCCTTTCCCCTTTTCCAGGATGGGAGCCTTTACATTACATTCCAAAACCGGGAAGCCTATGCCATCTGTCTCCAATGGGTAAGTCATGCCGAAGCCTCTTATTCTCCTACCCTAGAAATAACCCTGTTATTTTTTACCATAGCTTGGCATGTAGGCATATATTAAGGAACCAAGTGCTAGAGGAGAAAGTGGGAGGAGAAAGGCTGTTAATTCCAGCACTGCCCTAGCACATTTCACCCACTGCTAAATATAAGTGTAATTTGCACAAAGAACACCAGTCTTTCTTACCCAATGGTGGTACCTCCACATGGTTGTCCTACGCCATTCTGAGCATGATACTGTGGGCTGGAGTAGATTTTTCACTTTGCGGATGGGATTCCACATTGCTGGAGAGAACTACGTTAGTGCTATCATCCCCACCCCTGTTCAGATGATATTTCCATTGGGTTTACACACAACTGAGACCAGCCCATTGTTTCTAACACTATTTTCAGTGTTAGCAATGCTTATGTCATCAATCCTCATAAGAGCTCAGCACATATGGCTGACTCTAGGTAATAGAGGAAGAAGAGAGAGGAGATGTGTAACATTCAAAGCAGGTACTGCCATACATGGACGGTGCAAAAAGTGGCACTCCAGATTCTTCTTTGTCCTTGATACATCACAGAATCAGCCACAGGCTCAGAGGTAGATTTGTGCTTTATTATTTTATGTAGGCATTTTATTTCATAAATTTTATGCACCTTGAGATTGCAAAAAAAGAACAACCCAAAAACAAAACTCAACGTGGTTTACAATGAGATTTTATTTTATTTTTTTGGTAAAAGCAATGAAAAACAACTATTTAAAACATTAAAAAATAAAATCAGCAGTACACTAAAAACAGATTAAAATACACTGGGTTGAGCAGGGTTTTTTTTAAAAATAACTTGGGTAATTCATATCTAAATGCATTTATTTATCAAACTTTTCATAGCAAGAAAACTTCTTATGCAATTGACAAAAGTATAAAACATTTTAAATTACCGATAAAAAGCGGTGAAAGGGTGCAGGCAAACACTCGGTTCTTAACAGCACACTAACCTAATTGTGATCTTACTGCTGCCTAGTTATGGGACATGTTTATGCTTATATGTGATGTCAGGAATGGGCCAAGTAGAGACATGGCTGTTGAAAGCAGGATTGAAAACACACACACACACACACACACACACACACACACACACACACACCAGCTGGTGGGTGTGGAGTTTGATCCTGCTTGCTACAGGCCAGCCAGTGAGTTCCTGTTGCAAACTGGCTGGCAATACCCTTCAGTAAGCAGGATTGACATTGGCCCACACATTAGCTGATGTGCAGGGAGTTCAATTACACTTGGTCAATGTCACCCACCACCTCTTTGGGCCAAATTTGACAGGTGGGTGGGACAACCCACCTATCAATCACATGGCACCATTGTGATGCTAGATGACTGACAGATGGCCTGGGTGGGGGTAGGGGAGATAAATGAATTTTTGGGGTCAAAAAACTTCCCCAGCCCAGTTATTTTAAAATCCAGATTGCTCCAGACATGTGGCAAATCAGTGGTCTGACTCTATTGTCCCAAGGGATGGGCAAATCTGCAAACTTTAGTTTCTCTTGGTTTCTCATTTTGCCAACCTTGATTTCAGTTCTCCACATTTTCACATGTTTGAAATGTTTTTTAAGTCCTCATGAAAAACCAGTGTTTTAGTCTGAATTTCTCCTAATATGTACACATTTTTTGCAGTTCTGTCTAATATACACATTTCCCAAAGTAAATTTCCCTAATGCAGTCATTTTTGTATGCCATTTTCACAGATACATTCCCTTTTACGAACACTTTATTCTGTACTTCTGTATACATTATTGGCCTGGAGAACTACATTGCAAAATTCAGAGAAGTGCAAATTTCAAAGGATGACTGTGTTTCAGGTCCCATATTGTTTCTGAAAGTGTGGATTAGGCAGATTCAACTTTAAATGCAAAGTAAATCAAATTTATCCACCACCCCTAATTGTCACTGCCACAAATTAGGACTTCATGCCCTACTCCTAGCATGAATGGTGGTGCTCAAAATTGCAACTTGTGTTAATGGGAAATTGTTCAGATGACCAATTCGCTACACGTGCAACAAACATTGTGCTTGAATACCTACTTTTTCCTCTTGTGCAAGAAGTTGGTCAAGAACTGAAATCATAATTAAAGTAGCCCATGGGTAATGTCGTTTTTGGAATTTCTTTTACAAAAATTTGACGTCTGGGAAAAGGTCACATCAGTTGCTTACTGTCTTACTCCTAATTTCCAAACCCCTTCAAACAAATAAACTTGTCATCTGGCCTGCAGGATGAATTCGTTTTGAGTGATCATTACCCAGCAGGGCTTCCTGCTCTTGTGGAATTGAATGGACAGAATGATTGTAAATCACAAAGCTGGCCAAAATTGTTCTATTCAAAGATGCTGGCAGTAAAAAGGAGGGCGGGGGGGGGGTGTTGAAGTAAACCTCTTTTCTTAGTTTTGCTCCATGGTGAGTTGTGTCTCTCAATGTCCTACTTACTTGTGCACTCAAAATAAATATTTCAGTTTGTCTCAAGCTGCAGAACTAGTAGCACAAATCGACCAAAAGCTTCATCTTTTCATCTGGGGAGGAAAAAACCCTTCTTGGCTTCTCCTTTATTTTGCCACCTTCAGAAATGTTTGCAGAGGCAATTCAAAGTAGACTTATCAGGAGTGAGTCCCAATGAACACAGTGGGACTTACTTCTGAGTAAGCATGCACAGGATTGGCTGAAAGTGGCTGTTCAGTTGGACTCTTTCATTTATTTATAATAGTTTAATGTTTCAGCCTCCAGCAAAACTTCCCAGACAAAAAATAAAAACCAACAGCAACCAAATAAATTAAGCAACAGAATCACAGCCCTAATGCAGCAGGGCCTCATGTTTCAAGCTGGGGCTGAGGATAGATCCCAGGTCTGAAAACCACCGTAGCAAAATGCTAGTCTTTGAACATGGGAAGCCCTAGCCCACATTCCCATCTAAGCTTTCTGCATGATCTTTGGGAAGTTAGACTTTTTCCAGTCAGAAAAAGCTGGAAAACTACTTACACCTGCAAATAAGACTTCAGAAGGGCTCACTGTAATCGTTATTGAGCAGTTTCAACAAGCTTCTTTGAAGTTGCCGTGTGAGCACTAAACAACTGATTGATGCTGACAGCATGCCTTCACAGGGGCTCACTGCAGTTGCCAATCAGCCTATAGTGCAGCCAATACCAGGGGGACTTACTGGCAGCATCAATCAGTTGCTTGCTCTTTCTTCATCTTCTTCCCAGCTGCTGAACCATTTTCTTTCTTCTTGCAGGGGAATTCCAGGGAAGAAGTGTGGCACCATTATCCTGTCCGCTGAGGAACTGGGTAACTGCCGAGTAAGTAATTCTCTGCTCTTTGAGCTTCTGGTCAGGCCTCTGCTCCTGAAGGAGCAAGGGGAGTTCCTGTCTGCTGGCGTCTTGAGTTCAAAAAGCCAAAGCTCTAGGGATAATTATATATAACAAGGTGTTTTCTTCTCTAAGTCCTTACCATACTTCATGGCTCATGAAGATCAGCTGTATAATAATGCAGAGTATGGTGAGAGAGGCTGAGACACAGACAAAGTAGATACGCTGACAAATATTCCATGCTGTTCATCTCATTTGAGTGCTCCTGCAATGCATGCTGGTTGTACATTTGTAGCGCTGGCACACAAAATCTCTCACCCTTGCAGATGGTATGCTCTCATGCCAATTCTGCCTTGTATCCATCAACCCATGGGCTGGCAGGGCGTCATGAGGAATGCACCCCAAAGAAAACTGTACCCGGGGCAATGCCCCCTGCCCTGCCCATGTTACTCCTCTGAGAACACTGAAATGAGGTGTTGGACACATGCTACATGTATATGTATGTGCATGTACTGTAGAGCCTTGGTGGAACAACGTGTTGTGCAATTGGACAAACTGTTCAGTAAATTCTCAGCAGAGACCAGAATAGTTGTAATGTGGAAATAGAAAATGTGCAGCTCTGGAGAGTCATAAGGTTGCAGTGAGAGATTCTACTCCCTTCAGCTCTTTATCGCTTGTGGTGGGGGTGGGAGTGGGGAGACTACCATGTAAGCTCACTGTCTGCTGCAGTTTCTGGACAAACACTCCTCTCAACAGCTCTCAGAGCAAGAACCGAGATTACAGCCAACGTCAATGGCTAAAGTGTGGTCACAGCTGGAAGTTAAGAGTTCAGATTGTGTACTAAAGGACAAACAAGGGCAGC
The DNA here is from genome assembly GCF_964188305.1 of Podarcis bocagei. Classification (NCBI taxonomy): domain Eukaryota; kingdom Metazoa; phylum Chordata; class Lepidosauria; order Squamata; family Lacertidae; genus Podarcis; species Podarcis bocagei. The sequence continues at coordinate 50,173,209 of NC_138129.1, forward strand.
AACTAAGAAATAATAAGTGTGTGGAAAGATTTGCTGTGCAGAGAAAGGGATCTGATGCCTTAACCATGAGGGATGCAGTTTCTGGGTAGAGGTAGGTGGGTGTCAGAACACAAATGAATATCTGCACAGCGTTGTGTGGATGGAGCGTTTGTCTGTGTCTGCGTGGCATTTGTATGCTGCCTAATAGTATGAAGTTGCCTGGCAGTTTACAGTGAATAAGTAAAAAACCTATTGAAATACAAAGTAAAAATAAACCATTAAAGCTGGAACCTGCAGAAATGCAACAAAGCAAAACTTGTCAGAGTCAATACACACTCACTCAACATTACTGGGTGATCTCCAGCCTGTCGCACATTCTCTCAGTCTGATCTACCTCAAAGGGTTGCTGTGAGGATAAAAGAGAGAAACCCATGTGCAATAATATTTGGAATTCCTCAAAGGAAGATGTCAGGGAACTGACATCGGAGCCAGAGGCGGAGGCGAGGCTCTCAAACGATGCTGGAGAAGGGCCCAGCAGGGGGGGAGGCAGCTCACCAGCTGGGGAAGGAAATCAGCGTAACACCAGGGATAAAGGGGGGCAGATGGGGGAATTGGCGAAGGGGCTCCAGGACTCATCACTGGAGACCAGCGAGGAGAGCACGGGTCCTCCGCTACCCACACCCTCCCTGCGCAGAAGACTTCTGCGCAGGGAGAGTAGGAGGAGACTTGGGGTCAAACAGCTTTTATGCTGGAAAAGGTTTAAGAAACGCCCACTGACAGATTCTGCTAGCAACTGAACAGCCGCGAAGTGAAGGGCTGTCCAGACAGAAAAGGTTTAACAAGGCAACCTAGCCAGGAGTGGCACCAACTTACGCACGAGCAACCCCTACATTTATTACAGAAGAGCAAGATAAAAATGTAATGAATCAATGGCTGACTCATTGGGCTTCCAGCACAAATCTGAAACTCTGTCCCAGCCCCATCACATTCCAAAGCAGAAAGCTGTTCAAAACTGGGTTGACTTGCCATACAAACCTGCCACTGGGCATGCCTGTTTGCTAAAATGTTTTCCTCCTTTTGTAAGGCTCCTTTCCCCAACCAGCTCCATCAGAGGAAATGGCCACAGACAATTTTCTGGATTAACTGTCCTGAAGAGGTTAATGAAGTAAAATCAGGTTTCTTCCAGAGGAAAATCTTACCACATCTGGATCGAGGTTCTTCCTAGCATTCTCGGTCACAAATTTGTTTTGTGAAGGGGAGACAAGAGGAGAATGGGCAAGTTGCAAGCCTATGCCTGGTTGAAGCCAACTGCCAGGTACACAAGAGTCAAGTATCAGCCCCTGACAAGCATCAGAATCTGTCCACTTGCTTGCTGCTGGTGTTGAACAGAACAAAACAGCACAGTTGGTGTATAACTTTTAGGAGAAAGACAGGACTGCCTAGAGACTAAACATCAGCAAAGACAGATTCTTTCATTCCCTTTCTCTCCCACATACAGAAATGAACACAAACAGTATCACTACATTTTTGTCACCTTCTCTCGCCCACACAGCTGACGTCTGCAAGAGGGAAGGAAATCCTATTTTTTCTCCTACACAGACAATTACAATATATTTTTTAACCCCCTTCTTCACACACCTATGTTGAACTTGCACAGCTAAAAAAAGACATACAGACCAAATCTTTCTCACATGTTCATTTGTGGATTTGTCTTTCTGTAGGCAGACTTGTGCAGATGGATGCACCACACTAAATACTTATATTCAAACAACACAAAGTGCTTCACACTTTTTGCTCATAAACATACAGCACACAGACCCATCCAGCTCACGAGACATGCACTGTCTGGTTAACAGTGCATGTTTGTGACACTGATGTCCGTTCAGAATTTCGGGAATGTGCTTGAATGCATCCAAAGCAGCATACCATCTGTTGTGCCATAAAGAGAATTTAATACTCATTTCGATCTGAAAGAACCGAGACAGAACCAATTAGCTCTGCATGAGCCGTTCTGCAGCCTGCGCTAGAATCTGGTTTAACTTTTCCCTCTGTGCTGAGGATAGTATGGGAATGCATCATATGGGATTAACTGTGCTTCCACCCAGTGACATTGTTCCTTGGCAGTTTCTGCACCATCACCCCAAGGAATTCAACTTGCTTGTGTCCGTCCCCCCCCCCCCGATTTTCCAAGAGCCTTGTCTTAACCCACCCAGCACTTTCTTGCCTCCCTCCGTATCTTATCCTGAATGCTGATAATGGGAAGTCACACTGATAAGAGAAAATCAAACCTGCACACTCCCTCATTTCTATGGATTGGGGAGTGCAGCAACAGAAGTACCGTACTGCCTGAGCACATCCCACTTCTCCAAACAATTACTATTTCAACATACTGTAAGTGATCAATGGCCAATTTCTTAACCCCAGCTGGGAGAACAATTATTAGACCTTGCCTAGCTAAGCTACTGGAATGCGGGTGGCACTGTGGGATGCGGGTGGCGCTGTGGGTAAAACCTCAGCGCCTAGGACTTGCCGATCGCATGGTCGGCGGTTCGAATCCCCGTGGTGGGGTGCGCTCCCGTCGTTCGGTCCTAGCGCCTGCCAACCTAGCAATTTGAAAGCACCCCCGGGTGCAAGTAGATAAATAGGGACCGCTTACCAGCAGGAAGGTAAACGGTGTTCCATGTGCTGCGCTGGCTCGCCAGATGCAGCTTGTCACGCTGGCCAAGTGACCCGGAAGTGTCTGCGGACAGCGCTGGCTCCCGGCCTATAGAGTGAGATGAGCGCACAACCCTAGAGTCTGTCAAGACTGGCACGTACGGGCAGGGGTACCTTTACCTTTACCTAGCTAAGCTACAATTAGAGGGTCACACCTCTGAGCCATGAGATCATTGCCCCTCATTCCCAGAAGTTCTGGATGTGTGGATCGGCCATCCCATTGTGAGTGGTGCCTGCCAAGGCAGAAGGAATGTACCTGCATGCTGTTTCTTCCTGGACAACCCAGCTTTCGCTCTCTGCTCCAGAAGCAGCATGCAGGACACCATACATTATCTGGTGGACACCCCATGGGAAGTGATGTCATGCCCCAAGACCTCTGCACTGTTCTATTTTGACTTTGTCCCCAGATCAGGAGCAGTTTGCTTGATTCTTGTGTGCTGTTTTTGGCTTGATCAGGGAGCAGTGCTGCCAAGGATTAAAGCTGCACGAAGGAGCAGGTGACCTCTGGCAAAGCATCCTGCATCACCTGAGAGCCTTTTGAGCATTTTCTGCCCTAGAGTATCTACCATGGTCCTCAAGGATAGTTTGCTCTTGACCATCTCAGGAGGCAACTTCTAGGACTGTGGTGAAGATTCTCTCCCCTAAACCAGTAAAATTATTAGACCATTGTTGGGAAATGGCTTGAGATCAGGGGTTCCTTAAAACATTCCACTCCCTACCCTTATCAGCACAATGCACCACCTCGTGGGTTTCCTTATCCCACCATCTGCTTTGCTGCTACAAGCACTAGTGATGTTGATCCTGTGGGAATGTTCAGGGAGGCAGGAGAGGATATATTGTTTAATAATATCCTTCCTAACTTGTGCTAGCAAGTTCTATAACTTAGCAGAGTTTTACATTCCCCTCTTAAACACACAGCAGGTAGCTGGTTGCAAGCTTGTTTAAGCTTCTCAATATAGATTCCTGGTAATTTCCCTTTTATCTCCCTCTTAAAAGAATAGACATGGCACAATCTTGTGTAAAGTATATAAAATAAGTTTACTCACACATTCAGTTCACAGATGGATCCCTGAAGGCAAACTTAGTTACAGAGTATATACATGTGGAATCTATCCCATAAAGAAATGGTCCCTTTGTCCTCTGTTGGCCAACAGAGCATCTCTAAAAAGCTGCTGGTCCTATAACGAGAGGAAGTGAGAGAGAGGGAGTGTGCAGCATGCTATGTCCTTTTGTGTTACCTGGGCAGGTAAGGTCAAGCCAACCTCTAGCCACATGCAAGAGGAAGTATGTCCCAGTCAGTAGGAAAGAGGAAGTTTTCTACTGACTGGACCAAACATTCCCTTGCAAGTTCACTCTAGGAAAACAAGGAATGTTGTACTTTACTGCTATCTATGTATCACCTCCCACAGGTCCTAGCTTAGAAAGCAATACTTTCCAAACTTTCTTTAGGAAGCATGAGAATGTGCACATTGAGTGGGTACAAGGCAGCCATTTAATTCTTGGTAGAGTTGGCCTGTCCCTCTACCCTGGATTTTTGCTGCCTTGTCCCCACTCTCAAAAAGTATTGGGTACTTATTAACAAACCATGATGCCAAGACAGATCACTGGGAACAAGAGGAGGAGGAGGGGCACATGACAAGGCAATAGTGACACACCTGGGACAGAGTTATGACATCCCAACTGCCCTAAATCTGCTCCCCTCTTGAAGATGTGCTCCTCCTATTCATTCCCCTACAATGGTATCCTTTGTAAGATTAAATGCTTACACCATTCACACGGTGAGTCACTCATTTCCAACTGAAGAGGGTCAGAGGATCACTGCCTGCAGCATCATTAGCTGAGAGTTTGGCAGGCGAATGGAAGAAGAATTGCGCACTGAGTTGAATTCACAAACAACATGTAAGGTTGGATACTCTGGCTCCCTCTCATACCTGCCTACTACCAAGAAAGTGTAGTGCAGCACTCAGGATCTCTGGGCCAAATTAAAAAAGACAACAAATACACAATTAGCAATTGCACGGATGGTGTCTTACAGGCAAATTGCAGGTACAGGAAGCCCAGTCTGATCTTGAGATGTGTGCAAATTAGGGAGTATATAAATATTTTCAGAAACAAACAAATAGTTTATAGATATATTTTCTGTTCCCCATTCCAAGGATGTGGCCACAATGCAGTTCTGTGCCAACAAGCTGGACAAGAAAGATTTCTTTGGAAAATCCGACCCATTCATGGTATTCTATAGGAGTAACGAGGATGGGACGTAAGTCAAAGTGCTTTTGCTTTGGGGGCAGGATAATTATTCAGATTGTAACAGAGCTTGCTTAGGTGACCTGTAGCAAAATGTTGTCCCAAGAACTCCCCCTTCCCCCCGCCAAGAAGCATAAAACATTTCCCTTGATAATGAGTTTGTTCAAAATGTATTGGGCACCACATTCATGGTGCAGCTGCTCTCCTTTTCTAACAATAGAAGTATTATAAACCCATCCTCCTGCTCCAAACAAGGGACTCGGCTTAGAAACTAGGTAACAACAGCTGAACAACTATGGAAAACTTAAGATGGAAAACAGAGTATATGGGTGCACACATACCAATTGCAGACACAGAAAAACTGGATCTAAACAACCTAGTGTCTGCAGTGCAATGTCCCCCCAGGCAAGATAGGGAAACTCTTTTAAGCATTCTCATGTTTATAAATGTTATGCACTGAGCGTTATGCACTGTTCTGGGAGAAATTAATCCATCTTTATGAAGCCCGTTTTGAAACGTTAGCAGTCCTCAAAAATTGACTGACACCTGTTCTGATGTGACTTCCTAGTGGGTCTACTTACACTTACACAAGGTCACTAAGAAATGGTTCTCTCAAAATCATTTCAAATCAGCGAGGTAAGGATGTTCTTTGGCTGAGATTTTAAACCTGCTTCTTGATATGGGACAAAAGGGAATCAAGCTGCCTGCATGTAGTGATTCTCAAGGCCATTTTAAAAAAATGCTTATGAATACTGCTTGGGTTGTATGCAGAGCCAGTTAGAGATTAAATTATATGCTTAATTTAAAACAGATAAAGATAGCCGTTAATAAGCCTAGAAGAGGCATTGATAGTCTACAGATGACCAACATTGTCCTCCTCTTGACAGTTCTAAATAAAAGGGATGCTTAGCCATAGTTGAATTTCCAATGGAGTAGAGAACATGGCATCTCCATCAGATAGCAGGGCTAGGATTAGGGTTGAACTGGCAACAGTTTCTGTCCCAACCTGTGTTAATCAAAATCAGCTCTGCTTCTGTGTTGCTGCAGTTTGGTTTCTGCCAAATACTACCTTATACATTTCATGTCCCCTATTTAAGAGAAGTTACCTAACTTATGTAACATACTGTACATAACTGTTTACATAACTTAGATTCACATTTCATTGTAAAGGCAACATCAAAATGCTGTAAAAAAGAGGGGGAAATTAATTACATATTAGTTAAATGGGGTTAGAATAGAACTATGCATGGTCTCCTTCCCATGCCCATCTTTCAGCTAGGTGTTTAATTGGGGTTTTAAAGGCCTAATTAAATATAATCCCCACCCCAAACTTATTTGGGACTGGATCCAGGGTGGGGGTCCCCAGTTTGATCCAGAGTCTGATGCCCCCTCCAGATTCACTGCATGAATTGGCAAGGGCTACTGGAAACCACAACAGGGGAGATTGCAATTGTGTTCAGGTCCTGCATCTCGTTGGCTAGTATGAGAATACAAAGCTTGACTAGATGGGCCCCTGGCCTGATAGAACAGGCTCTTCTTATGTCATTATGTATCATCTGCAGACTTAATAATAAAAATGATATTGGTGGACACCAATTGAATTTGCTTGACAGATTTCCATTCCTGACCACAGACAAGTATGCAAATCACAGCAGCTTCTGCTTCCTTTTCCATTTTCATTGGCGTTTTCCACCCTCCCAAGATAGGGGAGACTCAGCGGAGGATTTCAGACAGCTACTACCAGCTGATATCAATATAAGGCCATTTCATTCATTCAGTTGCCAAGGAAGCACAAGTTTGTTTTTTAAACCTGGAGTTGATGGAAGTTGCATGTCCAAAACTATCTGGAGAGCTACAGGTTCCCAACCCCTGGCTTCTAAATGTTGATCTGCTGGCACTGAAGGCCTATGATGCTGCCCTTTGGTTGTATGCAGTTCTATTTAGGCTCATCCAAAAGACCAGTTTCACTGAGGAAGATCCAGACACCTTTTACCAAGATGGTGCTTTGTTAGAGAGTTGTTACATTTTTAAAAGCAAGTAATCCATTTTGGTCATGGTCCAACCTTGTGCTAATTTGCCCCTGTCCATGACTGCCTGACATTAGGGGAGCATTATTTATTTTTCCCTGTCTACCCTAACTCAACTGGCCTTATTTGTATCCTGCCAGATTTACCATCTGCCACAAAACCGAAGTGGTGAAGAACACTTTGAACCCTGTATGGCAGTCCTTTGCTATCCCGGTGCGGGCCCTGTGCAATGGAGACTATGACAGGTACAGACCCCATGGAATAAGATGCCGTTTTGACAACTGTGTGTGTTGGTTTGTTAGAGGAAAGGATCAGGAGGTCTTACAGGAAAGCAACACTGAGGGAGGCTTGGGTCCAACATAATGTCACAGATGCCCCCAAAATTGCACTCTAAATACTAGATGCTGGGGATAAGCAATGCAGGGGTGCTGTTGCTTTCAAGCTCTGTGGGGGGCGCTCTTGCCTTCAAGCTTCACTTGTGGGCTTTCTGGAAGCCCTTGGGTGGTCACGGCTGGAAAAATAGGAAGCTGGACTCTATGGTCCCTTGATCTGGTTGAGCAGGATCTTTCGTTTCCTCTTAGGTTCAAAATAAGAAAAGCATGTAGCAATTGACAACAGCTCCCTTTTGCCTCTGCAAACAGTAACTGTCCATTTCACCTCTTCCTATTGTATTAGCAACTGCACTGATTCTATGACTTCATAGGGATCACAAGCCCTTTGAGGATTAAGGCTTTCGGGGCCAGACCCTGAGAGCCTCCTGCAACTTTCAGAGCTGTATACTGAGATCTGGGTAATATGCATTAACTGTGCTACCACCACCAGTACTCCGTCAATTCATTCACTACCCACATGCTGCAGTGAGTGGGATTTAAACTGAGCTGAGAGTGGGGGATCAGTAGTGACTGGTGTCCATTGGGACTGGAAGGGCAGACTGCAAGGAGAGGGAGCCCAAACAGTAGGTGGAGCCAAAGCCGAGGAGAGGCAAAGCCAGCTAATTCTAGTTTCCTTCCTGTTTGCCTCCCTGCCAAGTTCTATAAAGGCAACACTGAGGCCAAGGAAGAGGGAGCTGACAGGGTGTTGGGGCAGTGCCCCACTTGCCCGAATGGACTGGCCGTCATTGTGGGTGAAAGAAGGGAAGATGAGTGGACCATTGGAGCAGTGGAGTAGGAGATACCCCTGCTTCATATTGACCCTTTCCTGATATATTACTAAACTATTTTTTAGCATTATATGCACACATGAAGATGAGGTCGGACTTGCTTTTAAACTTACCAGAGTTCTGTGTTTATGTCCAAACTCTGGTTAGTTTAAATGATGGTATGTTCAATAACCAAGGTCAGCTATGGCTTATGATTTCTGTAACCCAACTGGCTATGCACTGTATACTGTAGAAATTGTCACATCCAGTAACAAAGCGATGTGAGTGTTTTCTCTTCCCTGGGGACTTAAGAGAATCTAAAAACCTGGGGCTCTGATCTGTTCCAAATTAGATGGCTCAGGTTCTGTAAACATAACTGAAAAGGCAAAAGTGGAGGTGGTGTGAAGAGAGACGACTCCCTAGAGAAGGCTGCTTGGAACAGAGATGTACTTAATGGGTGATTGATGGATGGAAATGAACTAAAAGGCCTGGGAAAGGTGTGATTGAAGATGTCCTGGAGATGGATTATCTGTTTCATTTGCAAAAGCAGCTAGCATTCCTATGCCTAAAACCACAGAAAAGGTCAGTAGCAATTCAGGAGAGATAGTCTTGCTGGGAGGGGATTGACAGTCATGTTAATCAGCGTAATAAGAGAGCCTTGTACATAGGAATGCCAATTACATGAAGAATGATTGGGCCCATTACCCAGTGCAATATATTCTTCACTCAGCTTGCGGTTGTCATAAAACACAATAGAATTCACTCTCAGCATCCGTATGTTTACACTTGCAAGCTTGAGAGCTGTGCTTTAATTGCAGCTCTTACTACCATGAAACCTACAATGTTTACCATTGATTAGAAGCTCAGCACTGATGTACATTTACAAAGCTGTTTTCCATGCCAGTGGTTCCTGGTGATAAAACCCAGCTATATACTGGGCAAAGTGTACATCAAATGAACAAAACATCTTCCCCACCCCTTCATTGTGGAGTGATATCATTTCTTGGCAGAAAAGCAAAAAAATGTGACTGAGAATGCAATCCTAATACATCTACTTCGTGGGGTTGTCTCCCAGGTAGGCAAGTGTAAGACACTATCTTAGGACCTATTCATTCATTCTGTTTCATGATAAAGAGTTCTGTGTAACTTGGAATCTTAAATCAGTAAGATATAGTACCTCATACCTATTTTGCTCAGTCATTCTCCAGAAATGGGCTGACAGCTCACTGCATTTTCCTAAATGATTTGCTTTCATATCCTTTAATACAATTCCCTTTAACTTTTTTGCTTTGCTTTGCTAAGACTTCTGAGATTTAAAAGCAAATGATTCAAATAAAATTTCTCCTGAAACGAAGTAAATAAAGAGAAGAATCTATAAGAATATTGACTCCCACAAGGCATATTTTCTTAGGTGCAAAAATGACCCAGTTGGCTGCAACTTCTTGGCTTCATATCATATGGCTATCCTGCTAAAATGGAAGAAAAACCACAATGCATCATTTTCTGAAGGACTCCAGGTTGCTATATATCCATAAAAATATATAGCTGAGAACACTCCATCACTTACGTTGATAATCTGACAGTGCATTATTATAACCATTTAGGTGTGTGAAGGGTTTTGCTATGGTTATCTTATTAATCCTTACAAGCAACCATGTCACTGGAGCTCCATTTCACAAAGGGGAAAAAGGAATGGTAAAGAGCATTCAGGAATCAGAGCCCATAATAGCCCTCTAGTTCTTGCAGCTGTTCAGAGCAGTCTTATGTGTGTTTGCTCAGAACTAAATACCACTGAGTTCAGTGGGGCTTGCTTTCTAGTAAGTGTGAAATCATTCTACACATACTTCCAAATATATGTGCTCTGGATTGCCTTTTTTCTTAGCCTTGCCCATTCTACAAGGATGCAGTGTGCTCAACTGTGACTTTAATTTTGCCCAAACTAGCATTCACGACAAATTACTACAACCCAATGAGGTGGCAGACATTTCCTTCAGGGTATTCTGCACTGACACATTCTGTTCTTATAGAAAGTGACTACTGGCCTAATAAGACCTGGGATGCACTCAAGTTTTTGGATGCTAGCCACATATCTAATGACATAGTTCTATTTATGTGAATGGGTTTTCAAGTGCTTTTTGGTTCCCTCCGCCCCCATCTTCATAAATTCTCAAGTTTGATGGTTGCTGATATGGGAGTGATTTGAATCCAGTGATACTGTTAATTTAATTTTATTTACAGATTTTCTTTTTCATTTCCGAACAGCTAAATACATCCAGATTGATATACTTAGTGATGCAATATTGCTGGTTATGCAAGCAATATGAAACTTGAGTGCTGCAATTATTGCTTAGAAATTCTGACTGGGATCAGAATTACATTAAGCAGCTTGAAGGCAATGGAATGTTTGGTGCAATCCTGTATGTGTCTATTCAATAAAAAGCCTCAATGAATTTTGTGGAGCTTACTCCCAAGTAGGTGTGTATGCAGCCATAGCATCGCACTGTTTAAGGTTCCTGGCATTGCTAGATTGTGCCCACTGGGCTTCATTTTACAGTTATTTGAATTAGCCACACATCCACACTGAGAGGTGTCAGCATCGCCCTAGAGCCAGTGCGCCAACTGGACTCGTGTACCTCAACCCGACTGGGCTAGGCGAGCTGGGAAGCACCACCAGAGACCTCCTTCTTACAGGAAACGGTCACAGTGCTGTGGACTCACAGCTCAGAGCTGAGAGCACCGGGTTCACTGTCTCAATAATACAGTCATTGCGCAGCAGAGTTTTGCAGAGTCTTGCAGAGTATAAACCACTCGGAGAGCAGCTCTGTAGAATATCTTCCTTTTATTCTGTAACTACAACTATGATACAAAACTATATACAGAGCTGAATATTCTAAGCATAAGTCAATGCTACACTGAGAGTCTGCAGCTGCACTTAGCAGCAACCTTATCTTTAGAATCTCTAACACTCTCACTTTCTCCGATACACTGACTGACTGTCTCTCACTCACACACACAGATATGTTGCTGGGCAGAATAAGTAGATAGGCAGGACACGCCTCCTCCTCTCTGGAGAGTCAGCAGAGACCATCAGGAGATCATCAGGAGATTCTTGGGTATGGGAGGGGTGAAATCTCCTCAAGAGGTCCATGTCTTTTTATTTGCCAATAGAATGGATTTTCTAAGTGCCTGTTACAAGGATAATATTAGAGGAATGATTTCCATTGGGACCTGCATATAATTCCATTGGCCCAGAAATCAGATGTTCAGTTGTGGATGAGAGCAGCCTTTGCCAACCTGGAGTCTTTCATATATTTCACCCTACAACTCCCATCGGCCCCAGAGTAGCCTAAAACATCTGGAGGAGCCCAGGTTGGCATTGGCTTGGCTAGAGTGTTGGATTTGCCCATAGAGAAGCCAGGTTCAGTACACCAATGGAACAAAGTGAATAAGCTTGGGGAAATAGTGGATCAGTCTGATGGTACTGTTGAACTGACAGACTCATAACTGCTTCTCAGTTGTTGAGCATCCTTTCTGGAGCCTTTTAACTCTACCCATTTTTATTATTTTTTTAGCTTCTCCAGAAGAAACCTGAGGTGATAATACATACATACATACATGCATACATACATCCAGCATACAAACTGGGCAGTAGTTGTGTGTCGAGACCCCGAGGTTAATGAATAAGACACAAGGAAATGGATATTAGGTTAATGTTATTGGGCAAATTTAGGCCACAACTTTATTGGTTACAGAATGTGAGCAGTATCGGCTTAGGCATTGGAATTGACCCGACTATGTCTGACTCCTCCCTACAGGGAGTCCAGTAAGGGTCAACCACCGGTAGGGGGAGCCCCGTTGATGCAAACCAACTCGAGCTCCCCCTGGGTTCCCGGTGGGGTTGTGGCATGGCCCTAGCCCAGCCCCGGACTTCAGACAAGACCCACACCCCCGGATTCCTTTAATGGAATACCCTTAAGCTTGGAGGGGCAGGTGATGGCCACACCTACCCTCCCCCATCATAAGATCAACCAATGTCTAACCACCAAACCTTACAGAGTTGTGACAATTGCTATGAGGTAGGCGAAAACCAAATGGCCAAATGGCTCATGCCTCAGTTTAAGTGGGGCCTGGCCACACGCCCCCAGCCAGCGGATTGGCTGGTAGGCAAATGACATGGCTGGGAACCTCCGGAAGACACGGGACTTTGTCCCCTGCCCCCGGAGAGGAGTGGGTGGCCATGTGGTCCACTGCAACTCCTCCCCACTGTGAAGTGGAGTGGATTTCTCATTTCTCTCCCTTGTCTTCCTTCTTGAAGAGAACTATATTGAATGGAAGAGAAAATGTCTTGTGTCAATGATGCTACTATAGTAGAATCACTGGAGATCCAGTCATAGGCAGATCCAAGGAAAAAGACTTTTGCATGTATAGAAACCTTGCCATTAAGTTTTTCAGGGTGAAGGTTTTCCACCCAAATGCTGGGTCTGCAATGATGCTACTATAAAGTTTGCAGAATATTTTATGAAGGCAACTCTTGGCAGTGCCCAAGATCCATCTTACTCTGCTTAGAGTACACATGGGAGCCCTATATATTGCCATGAAGGCCTGCCATCAGCTTTAATTATTGTCACCATCCCTCTAATACAAATCCCTCTAGATGTTTATGTCTGTGTCTCTTGGAGGCAGTCAGAATTCATCACGGCTTGCTAATTTATGTCAGGGGCTGCATTGGTGGGGGTCAGAACTTTGTTCAAAAATGCTATTCTGGTGAAGGCTCTATACTAGAAGAGACTAATAAACAATTAGATCTGCCAGTGCCCTAGAACATGTTACAATCCTCCTCTTGGGAACCACATTTAGACCTGGCGCATCAATCAGAATAGCAACCAGACAGGTTGAGATGTATTCAGTTCTTGACCTTGCCGTACTAGGGCCTCAGTTTGGAGATTATCGAAGGAAGGGTCAAAATGATTCTGGCCTTTTGCTTCTTGCAAAACTGAAAACTCGCTGCATTATCACCTACCTTCCATTTTCTTTGCTTTGAAAAGGAACAGGTCTCTCTCCTCCAGCCAAGAGTGCTCTTCTCACAGCAACACAGATGGTTGAATTCTTGCTTTTAAATAAAAAAATTACACACCCTGTGAGTTATTTGACCCTCAGAGCAGACAGGAAAAGGGCTGGATATGTTTCTTCAGGGTTGGTTCTCAGTGTTTCTCCCCCACCCTTCACACTCCCCCACTTAACAGTATTTGTTTCGTTTTCTAAATTATTCTAATTTTGCTATCACTTTTCTCCTCTAGAGGTGGCTTAATTTATGTGAAATATGATTCTGGCTGCCACTGCATTTTACCTGGGTAAAATGAAAAGGCTAAACCTATCTGTGACAGGGAACTGGGGATGGAAAGAGATGCAGTTCACATTTTAATGTGAACCTGCCTAATTCTCATTTCCCAGAGCAATACACAAACCAAAAGCCAGCTACTCTTCCAAATTGGAGCTTCTCTGAATTTTGTGTTGCAGCCTTCCAACCAAACATTTTGCATTCCGTTTTTGTTTTTTTGTTTCTGTTGATATCTTTACTCATCCTTCGCCACATTGGCTGCTTATAGCAATTTACAAAACTCAGAATTACAGTCAGTTTAAAGCAAACAGTAGCAAATGAAAAAGGTCATAAAGAGATAGAGATAGAATATTAGGGCGAAGTGTGCAGTGAAATACATATTTTCATATAAACAACATGCAAAAATACATTTTATTAAGGAAAATTACTCACAAAAATGCATGTGCATTAGGACAAACAGCATACAGTAATGTGTAATATGTTAACTTGTGATAATCAAAAGTGAGTGCTAGATCTCTGTTCTCGCATTTATTTTTGATAATTTTAAAAATAATAACCAGCAGAAATACTGAGCCAATAATAATAATAATAATAATAATAAATTTATTATTTAAACCCTGCCCATGTGGCTGGGTTTCCCCAGCTACTCTGGGCAGCTCCCAACAGAATATTATTATTAATGAGGAGGAGGAGGAGGAGGAGAAGAAGAAGAAGAAACATCTAACATTAAAAACTTCCCTAAACATGGCTGCCTTCAGATGGTTTGGGTATCTGAGTTCTGCAAGGGTGGCAATGAAGTTATGTAAATACTAGACCTCTAAAACATATTCAAAGTACATTTCATAATAATAATAATAATAATAATAATAATAATAATAATAATATATTATTATTATTATTATTATTATTATTATTATTATTATTATTACTATTACTATTACTACTACTACTACTACTACCCTGTCCATCTGGCTGGGTTCCCCAGCCACTCTGAGTGGCTTTCAACAGAACCTTAAAAACAGAATAAAACTTCAAACATTAAAAGCTTCCCTAAACAGGGCTGCCTTCAGATGTCGTCTAACTGTTTATTTGCTTGACATCTGATGGGAGGGCATTCCACAGGGCAGGCACTACTACCGAGAAGGCCCTCTGCCTGGTTCCCTGTAACTTCACTTCTCGCAGTGAGGGAACTGCCAGAAGGCCCTCAGCGATAGACCTCAGTGTCCGGGCAGAATGATAGGGGTGGAGATGCTCCTTCAGGTATACTGGACCGAGGCCGTTTAGGGCTTTAAAGGTCAGCACCAACACTTTGAATTGTGCTCGGAAACGTACTGGGAGCCAATGAAGGTCTTTGACCCATTTCACCAATCTGCTTCCCACAGAGAATAAAATATATGGAGTTGGAGCACATTTTGTCTGCTTGAGTCTGATGTAGAGGAGGATGGGTAGAGAGCTGCAGAAGCTATTGCTAATGAAGACTAGAAGACAACAAGAAGGGACCTGTAACAGAAGGTTTCAGTATGCTCCTGCTCAGGATCTGAGTCAGCTAGCCATGGCATTTTCCAGGATATGACATTCCACCTCCAACTTTCCACCCCTGCCCCACAACAGTCAGGAGCAGCTCAGTCTTCATCGAACTGCCTTCCCTCACTTTTCTTTAGGGTTTCTTCTGCTACATTCAATTGTACTTCTATAAGTATGGATGTACCATAAGCATGTTCCTATCAGTTGGGCAGTTCCAGTCCCGCACATGGATGATGATCATAGAAACAGGAATCAAGGGGACAGCAGATATGAGAGAGCTCTAAATACAGCTCTAAGTAGTGACTTTCTATACAAACACCTACCCTGTAAGTAGCCAGGATTTGCAGCCAACACCTGCTGTCATTTCCAACCACTAGATGAGGAAAAGGTTAATATTTGAAAGCACACTTTCAATCAGGAAACAGAATGAGGAGAAGATTGCATTTGTTGTCTCGATCGGTGACTAGCTTGGTCCCAGTGTCATATGTTTCCATGGCAACTAAAGCTAAAAATATACCACCTAAAAATGAGGGGTGGGGGTGGGGAAGGCCCACACAGCAGTCGAAACAAACTAATTAAAGATCCAATGCAGGAATTGCAAGGATAAGAGGGTGGGAGTCATTTTAATAATTTGTTTGGAATTGTTCAGAAGCAGATGAACAAGTTAAAGATGGCAGAAAATACGGTTTGCTTGAGACGCAACGCTGCAATTTCCACCAACCAGAATGAAACAAAGCTCTATAAGACCATCATGTTTTTTCCACCATATAATCCGAAGAGCATGCATCTAAATCAGTGCAAAAAAATAAAAATCAGGCTTTTGCAGAACACAGCTCCTGTCAGGTGGAGAAGAGCCTTCAACAAGGTATAATTGTGTAGGGAGGGATGTCTAGCAGTGATCTTTGGTGTGAGAATAGCGGTGTTAATAAATACACCCGAGTGTCGCTCTTTTGAAATGTGAAATATTTAGAGGGTATTAAACTGATAAGACAATATAAGCTCATGGGTTTACCACATTAAATGTACGTCTGTTCTAAGGAATCTGTGAAATTCTAAAATCTGAGAGACTGAAAGGAATTCATTTGTAGAAGGGAATAGCAAATGCACATAGAGACCCAAGAAAGAGAATGTGTGTCCTGATGTTACCAATTGGCAAGCTTTAAATTGAGTATCTGCCTGTTTTTTAGGGCTTAAACTGCCATTTTCCGTTCTGGATACTATAAACACAGATTAACTCTCCAAGTAGTGATACACATCAGAGTGACGGAATGCGACAGAGTGAGCTCTGTCCCAGCTCCTGCCCACCTAGCAGTTCGAAAGCATGCCAGTACAAGTAGATAAATAGGTACCGCTTTATAGGTAAATGGCATTTTCATGAGCTCTGGTTTCTGTCATGGTGTTCCGTTGCTCCAGAATCAGTTTAGTCATGCTGGTCACATGACCCGGAAAGCCGTCTGTGGACAAACGCTGGCTCCCTCAGTCTGAAAGCGAGATGAGCGTCGCAACCCCATAGTCGCCTTTGACTGGACTTAACCTTTTAGAACAGAGCAGCACTTCTCAACCCAAGAAGAGGTTATCAGTGCAACCCATCATTGGTTAGGCGAGAAATCTCCAGTTTGGGGTTTGAACGGTTATAATGCTTTTTGCTTGACTGGGTTGGGGATAAGACGGTAGGAGCTGTTTGACTGTGGAACAGGAGGTTGTGAACTCTTCTTCCTTGGAGGGTTTAAAGCAGAGGTTGGATGGCTTTAGCTGAGATCCTACAGGGGGTTGAACTAGATGACCCTTGAGGTCCCTCCTAGCTCTACGATTCTATGATTCTATGGACATATATAGGTGTTTGTAGAAAGCTCTACATGGATGGAATGCAGCCTGCTGTACAAAGGTTCCCTACCTCTGATATTTTTATTATTGAAAAGATTTCTATAGTGTCCTTCAGCAGAGCTTTGGAGTGATTTGAGATAGGAATGTAGCAGACCAGTGGCTGCCTTGATTGCTTTCTGCGCTCTGCTCCCAGCTCGCCAAGAGATAACAGCGTCTCTCATTTGCTGCCATTCTTAAGTTTGTGAATATTTTTGTGAAGATTCTTTCAACTTTTTAGAAAAAATGGTTTTCACAAAAGATTTTGTGAATATAGCAGAAAGAAAGAAGAGAAAATCAAACTAGTGATAATTTAAAAGAAATATTGCCAGCTGACATTAACACAAAAAGAATATTTTATCAATTCTGATTTAAACATGTAGACAGTCCAGGTAGGTATCTAAACAAAACTGGTGGTTATAAGCCGTGCAGTGGATCCCCGGGTTACGTATTGTCCTCCTTACGAACGCTTCGGGTTACGAGATCCGCTAACCCAGAAGTAGATGCTCCTGGTAGCAAACTTTGTTAGTATTTCATTCCTCCGATGCTTCAGATGAGATTGGTGTAAATCACATGCCTGTCTGGGAAGAGTGTGGGAACAGAAGACAGTCTTATCTCTTCCGCTGTATTTACTATTGTACTGTATTTTTGCTTTTACTTGTTCCTGTTTCCTCTCGGAGCTGGAGAGAGTGAGCACCATGATTCCTTTGTCTGCACAAAGCATGTAAATAAATACAGTGGTACCTCAGGTTACAGACACTTCAGGTTACAGACGCTTCAGGTTACAGACTTCGCTAACCCAGAAATAGTACCTCGGGTTAAGAACTTTGCATCAGGATGAGAACAGAAATCGTGCTCCAGTGGCGCAGCGGCAGCGGGAGGCCCCATTAGCTAAAGTGGTACCTCAGGTTAAGAAGAGTTTCAGGTTAAGAACGGACCTCCAGAACAAATTAAGTTCTTAACCCGCAGTACCACTGTACGTAGATTAGCTCTACGATGTCTCATGCTTCTTGCTGTGTTATGCTAGAAGATTAGTGTGCATATATCATTTGATATATGTCGCTGAAGCGCAGTGGCGTAGCGTGGGGGGTGCAGGGGGGCCGGCCGCACCAGGCGCAACATCTGGGGGGGCGCGCTCGCCGCCTCCGGAGTCTCCGAAGAGCCTCGGGCGCAGGCTGTAGCACCAGGGCCGCGGCCAAGAAGCTGAAGCTGAAGAGCCCGCTGAGCGCCACGCCCAGGCAGAGCGCGCCGGGAGGCACCACCGCCAGGGCCCGGCGGCAGCCGCAGCACCTCGCCACCATTCCGCCGCCAGACTTGCTCGCACAGGCACGGCCGCCCGCCGCTGACGCTGCTGCCTCTGGCGGCGGACACATGGAGAGAAACAGCGGCAGCCGAGCGGGAGACTCTCCCTTTCTCACTGCAACGCTCCAGGGAGTGGGCGAGGGAGAGAGTCAGGTGGAAACGCGCGCGCGCACGCCCCAAGCCACATCTTCGCGGGGGTTGGGGAGCGAAGCCGCCAGGTATTTGCGCCCCAAATTGGGGCGACCGCAAAAAGCCACCCTGCCAGCAGCAAGCTTCAAGGTCAAAGGCTCCCTTCGAGGAAGCTGCGATCCTCTTTCCAATTAAGTCCCCCCCCCACCCCAGCTCAGTTCAGTGGGAGGTGGATTTCCCGGGTCTCTTGTCCCTTAGAGGGCGCCTCTCATCATCCCGCCATTCTGAGAGCAGGGAGGGCGCCTCTCAGGAGACTTTCCCCCGCATTTGCTTTCCCGCTCAGGAAAGCGCGCGCGGCCCCGGCTGGATCTGCAACTCTTCTGGTGAGCGATGTTTAAACCAGAGGCAGGCGCTCCTTCTTGGACGGATGCCTGGAAGAAAAAGACCCTGCGGTCTCTTCCTTTCCTTCCCCTGCAGAGACCAGCCATGTCCCTCAGCCGAGGCCGCCTTGCTTCTCAAAAGAGCCGGTCTACTACAGTTCGTGGCTGCATGGGAGAGCGCTGCTTTCCTTGCAAAAGGCCCCCAGGTTGAGTCGCCGGCACCTCCAGCTATGAGAGGATGGGAGCAGTGGCGTAGCGTGGGGGGTGCAGGGGGGGTCGGCCGCACCTGGCGCAACATCTGGGGGTTAGGGTTAGGGGGCGCAAATCCACGGGTTAGGGGGCGCAAATCCATGGGTTAGGGGGCGCAAATTACTTGCCTTGCCCCGGGTGCTGACAACCCACGCTACGCCACTGCTGAAGCGCACTGGAGAAGAAGAGAAATGCCTTTTCCAGAGCTGTGCATACCGGACGACGCTTGGAGTTCAGGGCTGCAGGGGCAGCCCCAGGGCGTTTCCCAACAAACTTTGCCCCAGGATGCGAGCGGAGGTTGCACACCCGTGGCACAGCAGCAGCAGGAAGCCCCATTAGCAAAAGCGTGCCTCAGGTTATGAACGGTTTCGGGTTAAGAATGGACCTCCGGAATGAATTAAGTTCATAACCGGAGGTACCACTGTATGATCAAACACAGAAAAGGGAGTGAGGTCTTCAAACCACTGGGTGAAAGATGGCGGGTGTGTCCTCCCAACCTTGCAGTCTCTTAGCCAACATAAGGATTCATAGAACTCACATTCATTGGCTATCCATTAGTCCCCACACAACAGGAATCCGACATTCTTTCATCTTCATGAGTATGTTTATAGTTATTTGCTGTCTACCCCTTTTCATGGCCTTTTAGGAATGCTTATTTATTCGTTGATGAAAGACTGGCTTTGCTGTATATTTTACCACTCATTCCTTTTCTATAACTTGCTGGCTAGTGCAGCCATTCGGCTTGCAGACTAGCAAGCTTCAAGAGGGAGTGAAAATATTTAGGCAGCAATTGCAAAAGTCACTGGGGGACGTGGCACATTCTCTGCAAATGAACTCCAACTGGAGTTGAAAGAGTGATCTGACTTCTCCGCTCTCCCTAATGCCCGTGAGACTTCACCTGTCACCTGTCAACATGCATGGAGCCACGGGTGAATTAATCACTGTCACTCTTCTAACAGGAGTTTAAGAAGCTGGCTAGCCAAGGGCATTTCTTGACAACAACCCAGTGGCTGGGGACCTGGCATAGGAAGGGGGACAGTAGGAGGAAAACGATTACGACCAGCATCTCCACTGCCTTCTTCAGAGTAATGAGAACAGCTGGTGTCGTTGTAAGCAAAATAGTCTTTAGACGCTGGGTTTGCAAAGTTGGCCACAGTGGGTCCATCTGTTAACCAAAGATGAAACTCTTTCCTGGTGCAACTGAATAAAGCCTAGAGAGCTCACCTGGCAGCATCCACTCACGTTTCTTCATTATTCAAAGACAAAGCAAAGCCAGTTTATTTGCTTATTTATCAGAATCTTTTATATCCCAACTTTTCACTTATCAAAGTATGGCTCCAGAGGTGGTGTGTCCCCTTTTCACCACTTGAGGCAAGATGGGAAGTGCCACCCTGCTCTGCCGGGCCACTGGCACTGACAGCACCACTGGCATCGGCACGAGTTTCTGGTGAGATCTCACAAGTTCTCACCGAAATCTCACGAGATCTGTCACTCTCCATGAAAACCCATGAGATTTCAGCCAGACCCTGCAAGATGTCACCAGAAATTGGCATCAATGCAGTTGCTGAGCTCTGCCAGTGACGAAGGCGGGGGAAAGAGGGCCTACAGGGGCATCACCTCAGGGGCTGATGCAGCTTCTTCACTCTCTTTCATGGGTGGACAGGCTACTGGGGATGGAAAAAATGGGGGTCTCTGGCTCCTTTCCCTGTCAGGACACATTCTGAAAGGGCTTAGAAGAAAGGGCATCTTGCCCACCTCACTCCCTGGCAACAAATTGCCTAACACATTGAAAGCCATGGCTGTGTACACACTATACCTTTTGAGCACATTTCCCTCCTCTGGACATTGTTGTTTTCTAAAGGTTGCTAGGAGTTGTAACTCTGTGAGGGACAAATTACAGTGCCCAGAATTCTTTGAAGGAAAGAATGTGCTCTGGATGTGCTTTGGAGATACTGTATCTGTGTACACAGCCCATCAGCTTAAACACATGCTCATTTAACTATAGCAGGGGTGGCCAACTCCCAAGAGACTGCGATCTATTCACAGAGTTAAAAACTGGCAGTGATCTACCCCCTTTTTGTGGGGGGTTCGGGTCAAAGTTGTTGAGTTTTTTCAGGGAGGAGGTAAAATGTTGAACTTTTTTTAGGGGAGCCACAGTTGTTCAGGTACTTTGGGGGGAGCCAGTGATCTACTGCAGACGTGCTGTGATCTACCGGTAGATCATGATCTACCTGTTGGACATGCCTGAACTATAGTATATGAATGTACAGAAACCTCATTCCCAAATGGCTCAGAAGTGCTACTGCAGGACCCACACAGGAAACTCCCTGCCACAGAAAGAAAGCAGTGCCGTTTTAATATCACCAAAATCCCACTGGGGCTCATTTCCCCCAGGTTTTCTGCGAAGGATAACTTTTATCTCTCGTGTACAGCTTGACATTTTTCTTGCCAACGATTTCCACAGAGAGAAAGAATCTGAAGTGATAGCAATAGGGATGGCATCTTGCTTTGGGAATGACCATTAATATCATCTTTTCCAGAACTATAAAGGTGGAGGTATATGACTGGGACCGAGATGGCAGGTAAGTGGCATTTATAACTCCTTTGTTTAAAAAGGTGAGGGTTTTTTATTATTATCTATTCTGGCTAGGAGGAGCTGGACTGAAACCAAAGTTAGATAGAAGAAATTTAGCAGTGTTGTGTATTGCAGGTCTGTGAAATGCTTAGAGGTTCTTTGAGGATCGCTAGGAAACAAAACAAAACAATTTATACAAAATATGACCCCTCTCCCATTAATCAACACATTTAGTAAAAAGGAATTTGGCTTATGCAGTTGGCTGCATTGTACTGGCAGAGTACATTCTTGCCCCTATCATGTAAACAACAACAACATTTTTTATCCTAGGGCCACATGTGTAAGATTCACATTGGGAAAATGAAAGGTGGGTGTCAAGGGATGAGAAGGGGATCTTGTCACTTATTTGCTGGCATCATTATTATTATTCAGTTAAAAAAAAAGAGGCCTATCAAGTAGAGGAGGTGATGGAATGGGAGTACCTTTGTTCTACAGTGTTGTTCATAGCAATTTCTTTCCCACTTAACAGCCACGACTTCATTGGGGAGTTTACGACCAGCTACCGTGAATTGGCACGAGGACAAAGCCAATTTAATGTCTATGAGGTGAGTGACTTCTTCAGCTGCCCCCAAAACATCAGGGCAGAAGCCTTCTTGGCACTGACCCCAGAGAGTTTTTTGAGAAAAGGGGCCTTTTCCAGGCACTCAGAGCCTATTGGGGCACAACCCATTCTGCTGTTCTACGTAAGTCTCATTGAGATTAATGGAAGCTGTGCAAAAGCAGCTCCCATTCACTTCACTTGGGCCTTCTCAGTTGAACTCCCCAAAGGATTGTGTCCTTTAACTTTATTAGCGCTACAGGCTCAGTAGCAATTTTCTGCCCCCAGTGTTGTGTGTGTTAACTTGAGATTGGTGGTGTGTTACTGTGTTCATGAATTTCAACATACTATTGTACTTAAGGCTTTCTACTGAACTTGGCACTTAATGAAGGGTTTAGACCAGCATTCACCCTACCGGTGCCATGCTGGCAGGGCTGATGTGAGTTGTATGCCAAAACATCTGGATGGCATCAGGTTGGCGAAGGCCAATTTAGATGCTATTGTGAATGATTCCTTGACCCTAGAGATCATATAACAGATAGTGGGCTGTATTTGACATATCTTAAGGTAGTACCTGTAGCCATGGCAACCAAGATGCTCACATCCCATCCTACTACTATTGTATCAATAAAACGATAGCTTTGAATGAGTCCATCTACCTGGATAGCCATTGAGACAGGAGACAAACTCTGTTTGGGATGGAGTTTGAAGGATGAAGGTCAGAGCTGATGAGGTGTCTGCAGGCCATACATCTTCATGGGGCCCAGAACCAGAAAGGGATCCAGATTCTAAATTTCATTTGTAAAAAGTCTCTAACCCTTTTGGAACAAAAGTTATGAAAGAAAATGAGCAGACACCATTCGAAACAATTGCTTTGTGTCCCCACCTTAGTGTGTTTAGCCAAAAAGTGGCCAGGTAACTCATTAGGTAATAACTGCTAGGTAGAAATTTGGAGTCATACAAGCGCAAGGGAAGACCCAAAATGGCTTCAAAATGGGCCAAGGAAGTTCCTTCTTCAGACAATAGAGAAAGGACTTCCTGGCTCATTTTAAAATGACTAAGTGCTTATTTTGAAGCTGTTTCCCATCTTCTCTGGTAAAGAGAATAATAATAAGAATTTGCAATAAGAAAATAATAGAGAAATCCAGAATTTGAGTATAGTTGCAAATGGGCAACAGCATGTCCACCCCAAAGCAAAAGAAAGCAGCAAAGACAAGAGCTTATTGCTCTTCCTAACCGAGGATTAATTTCATGCAAACTATTTTGTAGGCATTAAATCAATCACATATCTATATTGCGAAAGGAGTGGGTATCGTGGCAGAGAAAGTGTGGGTTACATCATCCCTGCAAAGTAGCCCAGTGTTGCTATAGTAAGATTACAGGGGGCAGCGTGTGAGAGAGTAGTAGTACTGCAATGTAGTCCACTATCTAGCCTTCTGGTATGTGTGTTTTTAGGGAAATATGATTGGCACAGTGGTGATTAGCTGCTTTCTTACCCATGATGGTGGGATAGTTTGGGGTGGGTTGTTGCTGCTGGTATAAAATTAAAATGGGTATATTCATGACAGAGATTCATATGCTTTTTGCTCAAGAAAACAAAAAGGGTTGGTTGACCTGTGCTGATAACATTGCTGTAGCTATTCTGAGGTATAAATAATATATAACCGCAACACATGCTCTTAGAATACAAAGCTTTCTTTTTTAACCATTTTTATATTGAATTTATCCAAGCATGGGCATCTGGTTGCTCTAAACCTTAAATATCTTTACACACACATTGCCATCCGAAATACCTTTCCTGGTCTTGCTCTGAATATTGTACTGCCAGTCTAAGATCATTTGATGAAAGACCTATACCAGTAACATAACTGGTTTGCAACTCGCAACGCTTGTTTGCATGGTTTAGGAATGGCATTGGAGGGAGAGCAGGGTTCTTGTGTCATTAGCAGCGGTGTGGCAGGCAGAAATCCAGCAAGTTAAGCTTTTTCTAGTGTGGAAATACATTTACAGGAAAAGCTTCACGTTAGAATTTTGTTTGTCAGACATCGTCTTACTTGCATGTGTCACAAAGTGTTGCAAATACTTGTGCTCTCTTTTGCAAGTGGGACAGAGGACCCAATCCACACACAGTGTACATTTTGCAGATATTAATATTACACAGCTTGAAGCAATAAGATGAATAAAAACTGACTCCTCTTGGAATAAATATTGTCCAGACCCAAAATATAGTTTCAAACCTTTACTAACAGAACTTTTTTCAGACTGATTTAAAGTAATAAATGATGTATCCAAATAGTTGCATAATATCATGAACCTGTCCAAGCACAGGTTCAGCTTCTTACAAATATTGAATACTATTTACAATCAGAGCTGACGAACAGAGCTCTTTCTCTCCCACAGAGTCCATTAGCCTGGAGGCTGTTTTCTCTCCAGAAGAGACTCATTTGCACACCTTTGTTTTCTGTGACTTGAGAGAAAAGACAACTCACACACCCAAAATAGGGATTTGCAACTGAATAACCCTCCCATGTGATCTTAAGTTAAACACCATGTGAGTGAGCCAGCAGAGATACATCAACAGTTAATTATCAACCTTTTTAGGTACCCAGAGAGCTCTTCTTAGCTTTGGTGGAATTTTCCATTCCCCTTTAGCAATACACATTCAGACTCATTTTCCATTTCAATGTACAGTTAAGCAATTATACTTAACAGTACTGGGCCCAGAAAATCTGATTAAGATGTATGCACTGAATGACTGGGTCTCAGGCTACTAAGAATTAATACACCACTGGTTTTTAGTAGCCTATTATACAAGTTAAACAAATTAAATGTGATCATT
Source organism: Podarcis bocagei (assembly GCF_964188305.1). Taxonomy (NCBI): domain Eukaryota; kingdom Metazoa; phylum Chordata; class Lepidosauria; order Squamata; family Lacertidae; genus Podarcis; species Podarcis bocagei. The sequence continues at coordinate 50,198,109 of NC_138129.1, forward strand.
TGTTGACTAATGTCCATGGAAGGTAAAGTTTTGGGAAAAGATAGCTGTGCAAGGATTTTTTTTAGGTATGTTGATCTCTACTGTACACACAGGAAAAGGTCAGCTTTGCACACCTGAATTCACCTTTTCTTTCTTTCTTTCTTTCTTTCTTTCTTTCTTTCTTTCTTTCTACATCAGCTCTAATTTTTTTTTACAAAGGGAGCAGGTACTACATTGCTGTAGCAGGTTGAATTTCAACAGAGAAAATTGTTGCTACTCATAGAAACTGTGAGATCACCCCCTTAAGGGACTTTTAAGTGACTTACAACTGCTACTTCGCTAAATAAAATGACCCAATGGGGTTGGAATTGGTAGGCAAATATTTCCCCTCCCCCCATTTTTCTGCAATGTTGATTTTGTGTTTGCATCATATAAACAAAAAATCTGCAAGCAACTTGTACTTCTATAGGGTATGGCAAAAGGGGGAGTTGTAATATGTTACAATGCTGCTCATTGCAACCTCTCAAATGAGAGTCGTGTCTGAATACTAGGAGATAAGCTTCAATTTCTTCAGCACAATAGATTAAAGTATATAGTTAATACTTCAAGTTAATACCAAATAAATAGAAAAAAGATTCAAGAAATTATTTCCTGCATTCCTCTTATATCAGAGGCCACACATGCAAAGAATAGGAAAAGGAGGAGCATCTTGCCAACTCTTTCACAAAGATTTTGAGTTTTGCTGGATGCTTTGTGAAATAATCTTTTTAAAGCCTTTCTCCCCTCCCCCCTTCTTTTTTTGGCTGAGATTATTTTTAACTGAACATTTGTATGCAGCCTCTTGCTTTCCTTTATTCCTCTGCAGTTACAGATTTCCATTATGGAATGCACATTATTTAATGGAGCTTGGAAACAGAAGTTTGGGTATAGATTGCTCAGGTTGTTATTATTATATAACATCCTTTATATAAAGATGTTTCCATTAAAAAAAATAATAATACTCTAAACGGCACTATTAGGAATGTGCCCTTTTACTTGCAAACAGTAAAAATGAGTCTGTTTTATTTTTGACACCATCAATCATCAGTACAGTAAATAACTTATTGCACCAGCCTTCTAGAGAAGTAACCTATACTATAGTGATCGTGTTTTGTTCTCTCTCTTCCTTTTCCTTTCTTTTTTGAGCAATTATCCCTGCCTATAACTGTGTGCAAAAAGGCTTGCCTCTGAAAATTTGGTTTTCTCCTTTTACCAGTGGTGGGTGGAGCAGGAAATGTAAATTTTTCCTTTGGGCAGCAGGCTCATTTCTACACCCCCCCCACTCCATGCTCCATCCAGGTAAACAGGGGGCATTAGCAGAATTCAAGGTCACTTTCCGGCCAGGTGAACAAACTCGAGGAGGATGCAAAGCAGGGTTGGTGAGGTGTGTGGCTCATGAAAGTTTGTGACCTTGAGAGGATCCTGAGGACCAGATAGAAAAGCCTGGAGGGCTACATTTAGTGTATGGCCCTGAAGTTCCCTGCCCTTGCCCTATTGGATCAGCAAAGAGCTCACAGGATCTCACCTTGTGTTGGGAGAATGCCAGTAGGCTACATCTCGCAGCAACATCATCACCAGTGATATTATTACTAAACTTTGTGTAAACCACAGTTTTATATAAAATATCACAAAAAAATCTCAGGTTTGAAAGGCCTGTCAGAAAAAAATACAGTTGTTAGAGTAATCTATTTTTTAAAAAAATAGTTTTTATTTGATTTTACAAATATAAAATTATAACAATCCAAATGCATATACATATATAGAGATTGAATCTCGCGACTTCCCCCCACACCCTCCATGGATCCTATTATCAACATTTAAAGGTGTAAAGGTAAAGGACCCCTGACAGTTAAGTCCAGTCGTGAACGACTCTGGGGTTGCAGTGCTCATCTCGCTCTATAGGCCAAGGGAGCCAGTGTTTGTCCGCAGACAGCTTCCAGGTCATGTGGCCAGCATGACTAAGCCACTTCTGGCGAACCAGAGCAGTGCATGGAAACACCGTTTACCTTCCCACTGGAGTGGTACCCATTTATCTACTTGCACTTTGACATGCTTTCGAACTGCTAGGCTGGCAGGAGCAGGGACCGAGCAACAGGAGCTCACCCCGTCACGGGGATTCGAACCGCCAACCTTCCGATCGGGAAGCCCTAGGCTCTGGGGTTTAGACCACAGCACAACCCGCGTCCCTTATCAACATTTACAACTGCCTATTATTCCATACTCTATATTTTATGTCAATCCAAATTATCCATGGTATCTGTTACATTACAAGTGAGATTAAAACCCTGCTGATGTTTCCATCTGCTTGCAATGGTCTCCTAGATATGTTATAAATTTTCCCCATTCTTTTTTAAAGTTTTTGTCCTCTTGGTTCCTGAGTTTTCCAGTCAGCTTTTCCATTTCAGCATAGTCCTTCAGCTTAGCTTGCCATTCCTCTCTGGTAGGGACTTTATCTTCCTTCCGTCTAAGTTGTTACAGTCATCTAAAAACGAGCAGAGATGATTTGTGCTGAACCTCTATTGGCAAGAAGTTCTGCCACACAAAAAAGTTGACCCCTGGTAAAACCCAGCCGAAGCTCAGGGGCATGTGGGAGCATTTAAAGTACCCCATCATGAGACCTCTGCAACTGAGGAATGGGGCTAAACCTGACTCTGCTCAAGTGCCAAGAGCAGTAGATATTAATGCTGCTGTGTCACAAAATCTTGGTTCCCCTGCTATAGTGCAGAGGTATCACTCCGGTGGCGTAGGAAGGTAGCAATGTGTGCAGTATCTTGGCATCCCTGTACCAGTTAATAAGAACAGGGCTGAGGGTGGGGCGGAATGGACTGAGCCCCAATGGCTGTGCCCCGTTTGTCAGGCATAGGACTGCACTTCACCAGCAAATGAAGCTGTGTGCACTATCACAATTTTAAGTGAATCGCGCTGCTTGGTCACTGTGGACAACTGACTGTGCAATCTGTGCATGTATACTTGGAAGTATGTTTCTTTTAGTTCAGCTGGGCTGATTTCCAGGTATGTGGACATAGAATTGCAGCTTCGGCCTCAAAGAAACTCATTTCCGTCAAGCTCTATCTTCATGCCAAATATCTCTATTAGGGAAAGGCAACTGCAAGAATCCCTTGGATATCTGTAGTGCCAATTCAGCTGGAGGCACTTGGCAATAACTCTTGTGAATCCACTATGGGTTTTCCTTTTAGCTTTGATTTACTAGATAATTTAAGCGCTTTTGTCAGCTGACATCTAAAGTACCTGAGGTAACCTTATCTGTTCCTATTGCCTCTGTCTCCAGATAGTGAGGAGCAGGAGTGGGAGTACCTCTTTTATCATTTGTGTTAGGAAGCAAAAGCGTGGATCAGCTTGATAGATTCTCTCATTCTGGCTCAAAGCAATTCTTATATGTGGTGTGGATGTTTTATAGCTCAGTGCTAGAACATCTGCTTTGCATGCAGAAAGTCCCAGGATCAGTCCCTGGTGGGAGAGACTCCCTGCCTGAATCCTGGAGAGCAGCTGCCACTCAGTGTAGACAGATTGTGAGCTGGATGGACCAAAGCTATGCTCCTGTATTCAGTGTCAAGTGTCCCCTGTTCTATAATAAAAAATTACTTCCAGTAGCACCTTAAATACCAACTAAGTTAGTTCTTGGTATGAGCTTTCATGTGCATGCACACTTCTTCAGGTACACAGATATCTGAAGATACACAGATATCTGAAGAAGTGTGCATGCACACCAAAGCTCATACCAAGAACTAACTTAGTTGGTCTTTAAGGTGCTACTGGAAGGAATTTTTTATTTTGACTATGGCAGACCAACACGGCTACCTATCTGTAACTGGAACCCTGTTCTATAGGTAGGGTTGATTAGCTGGTGGGCATTGTATTTTTTCTTCTCCTCTCTTTGTGCTTTTAAAATCGTTTTAAGTTGAGTAACTTATTTAATTGTATTTTTTTTAAAAAAAAGTATATAAACGATTGGTGTGAGGTTGTTGATTTTTAGCTGTATCTGTTTTTAATTTGTGTTGTGAGCCACCTTGGGTCCTGCACTGGTATAAATAACGTCTCCAGCTTATTAGTTTGTTCTTGTATTTCTGCCTGGCATATTAAATACTAATTTTCCTACTCTCTAATAACATTTATCTTCCAAATTTCCCCATCTTTCCAAATCAGAGAGTTACTATTTTCTGTTTGTTCTGGAGCTGCAAATCTGCAAGTAAGGGGTTTTGGAGTTCAAATACTACATCAATGTCATTCAGGTGATACCACTCAATACCCCAACTGTATTATTATTTTTTAAGAAACTATGTAGTGCCTTCTGTTATTGCTGTCACTTGCAATTTGCCTTGTGTAGCTGGCAGAATAAACAAGTGACTGTGATTAAAGAGAGTTACAGTGATTAGAGAGAGTTACAGTTATAAGTTTAAACAAACAAACAAAAAAACAAATTTGGAGGAATGGTTTCACTTTAATTGAAGTGGAACTTACAGTGATGATGGCATATAAGGGGCTTATATGAACAACAGGCTGCCCCAAGTCTGCTTTCCCCTTCACTCCCATTACAGGAGAAATTTATTGTGGTTGACTGCCAAATAAAAATTTAAAAAATTGCCCTGGCAAGCATAACCAGAAATACTGTTTACTGTGTGTATGATATAGTTACAAGAAGAGACACAATAATGGCATGCAAACTGTTCATGCAGTTTTGGGGGATTAGAACATTTTAGTTCTTTAGAAATGCTCCCCTTCCTTCCCGTCTCCAAGGACTCTTTTACTTTTTCTGTTAAAGTGTGTACATTCCACCTCTCCAACACACATTTCATGTTTATTTTCAAGAGGCAAATCCCCTTGCGTTGTTTCTCCTCTCACCCCCAAAGCAAATGTTGTGGGACACTGCAATGACATATGCTCCAACTTTTTATGTCCTAAATCTGGGACACACCTGTATGTTAAAGCAGCTATGCAAAATAGGAAATTGAATTGAAAGGATTATATCCTGAAAAGTGGGGTATAAATAATTGTAATTTTAAAAAGACATACAAACGATTACATCATGGTTGTAATATAATCATGATATGATATCCCCTTGTATCATCAGAGGCACTCACACTTGGCACCGAGAAAGCTCATCTGGGTCATGTAGATTTATTTGCAAAGCTCGTAATACACGCTTCTGTTGTGAATCCTAAGCTGCATTGCAGGGGGCTGGACTTAATGACCATCATGGTCCCTTCCAACTCTATGATTCTAACTTACGAAATTCTATATCAAAAAAGCAGCTTTTAAAAAAAATCAGGTAAATTTGAAGAGAATAGGTCTAGTATCAGTAGCTATAGCCATAGCAGTTAAATCAAGCCTCACATTCTGCTTGTGAGCTTCAATGGGGCGTCTTGCCACCCACTAATGGAAATAATATGGTGGACTAGATAGACCTTGATTTCATCCACCAAGGTAATAGTTAAACCAGGCTTCTCCCAACACCATATGTTTTGGACTCCAATTCCCATCAGCCCCAGTTAACATGGCCAGTGGTCATGGATAATTGAAACTGTAGTCCAGCAACATCAGGAGGGCATTGGGTTGGGGTGGCTGATTGATGCTCATAAGCTGAAGGCCAATGCAACAGGCCAAATCTAAATAAAGATCTGATTTGTTTCGGCAGTTGTTTAAAAGACTGAATTGTGCAACAGCTTGGGAACTAATTGAGGAAGGATAGCTGAGGGGATGTTCTAAATAACAATAAGCAAATAAATCAAATAAACATGTTCCTGTCACTTTTTCGGCCACATCGCCCCCCCCCCTTGCTATGTTCTGACACACTGTTGTGCAGAGAGCTCTTCCACTTCCCTGCTAGTTACCCTGAGTGTGTCTCTAATGCTGGGCTGGTTTCTGTGATGGGTGACAGTGCCTATCAGTTTTGCCACTCAGGTGAGCACGATTCCAGTGGGGAAGGAGAGAATTCTGATGTGTGCCACCTTTGGAATAAGTTCTTTGTTTTATTTTACTTAGTAGCCTTTTTGTTTCTGAGTTGCACTTGACGTCAGTGAGAGTGATGATCTGAACCTCTCTCTTCAAATGGAGAATTTGGCCCCATGAGCAGATGGCAGAGTCCATGTGGAACTGAAAACAAACCACTCCAGTGACACACTCACACACTCATCCCTTAGCTTCGATGTCTGGGTTTCCTCCCTCCCGTTATCTAACATTTTTTGCACTCCGCATGTGTTAAGTGTTCAGCGGCTCCACTTTAATATTATCCATTGTGACAGTTCTAGGCCGGTTTTCTAAAATGATTGACCTGACTGAGACACAACTGGATCCCCTCACAGAGCTTTTCTTTTCCCCTCAGCAGGAAAAGATGGGGGAACATGAGGAGGGGAGAGAAGCTCAGGCAGAATCTGTGTAAATCATTAATGCCTTTTGTTCTGGATGGATTCTTGAGATCTTATAAGAATACAGTCACACATACAGTCAGGGTGGAGGGAATAAGAAGGGAGCTAGCTGCATTTCAAAATGAGAGTTTTCCAGTGACTGAGGTAAAAATCATTTTACTGCCTGGGAAAGGGAACCTATCCGTTTATCATAATGAGGATCGGAAAAGAAGAGCCTTTTGAGATGCTGGCAAAAGGGAACTGAAATAGCACAATTTGAAGTGCTGCATTGGGAACAAAGCAAAGCGAGAGCAAGGCTTCTATCAAAGCACTGGAAGAACCAGTGACAGCTCTTTCCTGAGGGCAAATGGGGTGCTGCCCCACCAAACTCAGTCTGCTCTCATCTCTCCCCCACAGGTCTGTCTTCTTACTTTCAATCAATCCAAGGGGTTACGCTGCCTGTCAGATTCCTCCTTTGTTTCAGGCTGTGTACATGCTGTACAGTGGTGCCTCGCAAGACGAAAAGAATCCATTCTGTGATTCTCTTCGTCTAGCGGTTTTTCGTCTTGCGAAGCAAGCCCATTGACGGATTAGCGCTATTAGCGGCTTTTAGTGGCTTTTAGCGGCTTATCGGCTTATCGGATCAGCTGATAAGCGGCTTAGCGGCTTAGAAAAAGGGGGGAGGGGGAAAACCCGCAGGAACTCGCAAGACATTTTCGTTTTGCGAAGCAAGCCCATAGGAGATTTGTTTTGCGAAGCACCTCCAAAACGGAAAACTCTTTCGTCTAGCGAGTTTTCCATCTTGCGAGGCATTCGTCTTGCGGGGCACCACTGTACCTTTAAAGCACATTCGAAGCACATTCTTTCCCTCAAAGAATGCTGTAGTTTGTTAAGGGTTGCTGGGAATTTTAACTCTGTGAGGGGCAAACTACAGTGCTCAGAATTCTTTGAGGTCCAGCTCCTAGCGCCTTCTGGCAGTTCTCTCATTGCGAGAAGTGAGGTTACAAGGAACCAGGCAGAGGGCCTTCTCGGTAGTGGTGCCTGCCCTGTGGAACGCCCTCCCACCAGACGTCAAGCAAATAAACAACTATCCTATTTTTAGAAGACATCTGAAGGCAGCCCTGTTTAGGGAAGTTTTTAATGTTTGAAGTTTTATTCTGTTTTTAAGGTTCTGTTGAAAGCTGCCCAGAGTGGACAGGGTAGAAATAATAATAATAATAATATATTATTATTATTATTATTATTATTATTATTATTATTATTATTATTATTATTATTTGGGAAATGTACTTTGAATCTGCTTTAGAGGTCTAGTATTTACATAACTTCATTGCCACCCTTGCAGAAATCAGTAGAGAGGATGGAGATAAAATTAGATGGCTGTATCACTGTCTGTGGTTATGTGCCTACTGTTTGTCTCCCTGCCTTCTGCCTTACCAGTTCCAATGGGCAGAGCCAGCACAAAATGCAGGGAGTGTTCCTTCTCTCCCCCCGCACCTTTCACCAACACAGGCCCTCCAAGTGTCCCTGTTTTCCAGGGACGTCCTTGACTTAGAGAAGCCATCCTGGTTTCTGATTTGACCCCGGAATGTACTGTTTTTCCTTCGGATGTCTTTATTTTTACTGGAGAAATGCTGGAGGGTATGCCAACAATGAAAGGACAAGTTGATATATATAACAGACTCATTCTAATACTTGACCCATTCACCAATAAAACAGAAAAGGAATCAGCCTCGTTCCGGCCAGCCGCACCTCAAAGGAGCCACCTTTGACGTTGGTATTGCTCAGGCATCAGTCATAAACCATCTCTGGAGATGCCTAGGATTGTCTACGTGCAAAACAGATTCTCTGCCACTGAGCTATAACCCTTCCCACTGACATAAGGCATGGCAATTTAAAAGCTTGATACAGAACCAGCCCCTCCACTTTTTTCACATTAATTTTAAGTTGTGATTATCATGTACATCACTTCTTTAAAAAATAAAGTAACAGAAGCAAATTCTGAGCACAGCAGCTCCTGCCAGACGTTTGTCCTACTTTCAAAGGCACACTAACCTGGAAACTTCCTCTCTGCCCAGAACGTTGGAGGCTATACACCACACCCCCTCAACAGTATTTATAGGAACTCAAACACTGAGATCCTGCTCTGTTCCAGTAACAAGAAGCCGAAAGCACCAGCCTGAAGATGACGAGTGAGACCTCGTCGAAACGTCGCCTAGACACCCCAACTCTTACACGGGAAGACACCCGAAGACACCAAAACCTGCATTCCTGTACCCGTGAAAATCTACGAAAGTTGCAGTTCAGAGAAGTTATGGAAAGGAGGGATGCTGCTGCTGTTTATTGGAGATGCAGATAGGGTTGGGAGACAATGATGGTTTATTGTCTACGGTCCTGTGGGAACCAAGCCTAGATGGAAAGCAAGACCTTTGAATTTAGGAAGAGAGGAAACTGTCTGAGTCAGACCCATTGTCTACACAATGGACAATGCAACTCTCCAGGGTGTCAGACAAAGGACAGGCCTGTGGCCTTGTAGCCTTATTAGACTTTACCAATTGGTGGGGTCTGCGTTGCTCCCAGACGGGAGGAAGGAAGTCAAATGACACCGAGGTTTGGTTCAGAGAAAGAGTTTATTCTGCTCTCCGGATAGCAGAAGGCACTGCGTGAATCGATTCACCGCAAACACAAAAGCAAGAGAAATTGCATACAGTATATATATCCTCCAGGCACCCTCTCCCCCCTTCCCCAGGAATCCACCACATCAGCTTATACACGTAAGTTGACATCCATGACAATAAGCAGATGTTCCTGTTCTGGTGCTCTTGACCATAAAAGGTTGTTCCTGTTCCTATACTCTTATCTTGGACCAAGAAGGTCACCAACTCTAAGAGCACTCCTGGCGCCGTTCCCAGGTCTCTTGTCAGATCTGACAAGGTCTGTGCGTCAGTGTGGTCAGGACGTAAGATAAGACCCAGATGTGCCATCCCTGGTCCACTCGGAACTGGCAAGGCCATCCATTGCCATCACGGACTGATAAAGGAGAGGGCTTTGAGCACTTTTTTATACAGCTGGGTTTCTGTTTATACATTGGCTCAAGAGCTCAAGTTAATGCATTTTAGAAATGCTCCCTTGGAGAAGGAAAAATGGGGATTTCAGACTGACTGTACAGAAACCCATTCCTTCAGCCTTACCTAGAGATTCTGGGAACTGAACCTTTGGCATTCAAAGCATGCGCTCGGGCATTGCACTGTGGCCCTTCCCAATTCTGATAACGCAGAATGGCTTGTTTAGAACTTGGCTATTGGGATCTGAGCTCAATGCAGAAATAGTGCTTTATTTTGCCTATGAAACATCAGGCCATGAGATTGTTGAAGCATGAGGGCTCTATTTTTATAGAAGATGAATCTGTACACATGCTGTGGTTGTTTACAGTATGATTATATACAGAATGTTTGCTTTGCATTTTCAATGCTTTCTCGCTACAGTTAAACGACTCCCTGCTTCATGTTTGAATTTGCATCAATTATATCTCAGGGGATGTCTCAGATCTGGTACAGAAAGAAACATCCAGATCATTTGGCTTCTTGGTCTTTCTTCAAAGCATCCTACACTATAACAATTCTGAGGGCTCAGTGATCCACAGCATCAGCAGACTGGTGTATAGAATGGGGTATAAGGACAGCTGCTCCGTTGCAGTACAGTGGTACCTTGGGTTACATATGCTTCAGGTTACATACGCTTCAGGTTACACACTCCACTAAGCCAAAAATAGTGTTTCAGGTTAAGAACTTTGCTTCAGGATAAGAACAGAAATTGGGCTGCGGCGGCACGGTGGCAGCAGGAGGCCCCATTAGCTAAAGTGGTGCTTCAGGTTAAGAACAGTTTCAGGTTAAGTACGGCCCTCCGGAACGAATTAAGTACTTAACCCGAGGTACCACTGTACAACAATGTGCGATACTGAAACGGGAGCTGTGTGTACCTTGTGCTAAAAATAAAATAAAATTCTCTACCATGACAATCTAAACCCTTTACCAGGAAAATCTGAATTCTGCAGCCTACATAAACCTGCCTCTCACCTATTTTGTGTAATTGCCTTGTTTACTATTTTGCAGAAATTATTCTGGTTCTCTTAGTCATGAGCTGGTGAAGCTTAGGGTTGTGGGTTTGAGCCTCAATTTGGGCAAAATTTGCATTGCTGGGGGTTGGATTAAATGACCCTTGGGGTCCCTCCCCTCTCTACAATTCTATGAAGACAAGCACATGGCTATACCCATCCCTACGCATTGGCAATTTTATCCAACAGCACTGCTGGCTCTTGAGATTTCAACAGACATTGCCTCTATGCTTTTAAGTATATTGTCAATGCCATAATAAGGAATATAACCCTTCTTTTAAAAAGGGGGGGAAAGAATGAAGATTAAGCTGCTCAGGACACTGAATTATGCGCTTGAAACCACATTCTGTACTGCAGCATAGATGCAGCCCTATCAGTAGAGCAGCCAAAGGTGCAAACCACCAGCATAGCAACATGTGTCAAGATTACTGTGCTGGCAGCAGACTGTAGCAGTAGCTGCAGTGACTGGGGGCAACCCAGTCAGATGGGTGGGGTACACATAATAAATGGTGGTGGTGGTGGTATGCAAGGCTTGGTGAGCTACTGACCTGGTGCGCTTTATCAGGTCCTGCTCATGGTGTAAAGCCAGCACATGGCACAGAAACAGGCCTGCGGAGCCTAGCAGTTGTGGGATGTGTGCAGGACTGGGTGAAAGCAGACCTGAGAAATAAAACTTGAGTGGATCCAATGTGCTGTCGTACATTCACAACGTTGCAGCTGAATCAGCCCATATTTTACATCTGGAACACCAGAAAGGAAAGCATTTGCACTATGATTGTTACTGTTGCTAGAAAAACCATTGGAACAGAGCTGATTTTGGACCCCAAGAGACCCAGTTTCACATCTTAGCTCACTGGTTGGCCTCACTCTCGGCATGTCTCTCTCGGCTTCCTTTCCCACATGGTTGTTGCAAGGATGAAGAAGATCCTCCTGCAAATCCCTCCCCAAAGCTGCTTTTTTCACGAAGCTTTTGACTTAACCCCCTGCTCCTTATCCCAACTGAAACAAAGCCTAAGGAGGTGCAACCAAACCCAAAAAGCCAAAGGACATGCAGCTGCACTTGCCCATCTCCCTCGTTTACGTATATCTGTGCATCTTTTCTTCCTTCCCTCTTCTTCCTCTCGGATAATTTTTCATTCCTTGAAGGAGGTCCTCCTCTGCAAAGTGCTGTCTACATTGATGGCATTGATATAAATGAATGCTTCTACTTCCTCAAACCACTCTCTACTCAGCAACACACTACAGTCCAGTGGGTTGCAAACATCTGTCTGAGGGGGCCTCCAGATTGTCACTATTGTCCAGGAGGCACACAAATAGGGATTTAGGTTTGCATACTTAAAGAAGATTAAAGTCATTTGTCACTCTGATGCAACAAATTCCCTTAGAAAAGAAATAGGAATAGGAATAGGAAGGAGGAGGAGGAGGAGGAGGAGGAGGAGAAGGCAACATAGCAGTCAGAAAAGTGACAGTAAAATGTGCTGAATGGTTTGGAATGAACAAAGGAATGGTTAACAGCAAGCAAGCAGCTCAGAATAAATGCTTAGTGTCATATAACTACCTCACAAGCAAATCAGAATGAATGCCCAGTGAAAACTGGATGCAAGTCATTTCTAGATGACCTGTGATTCATCCTGATTTGTTTGCAGGGAGATTCAACAATGGCAGATTTAGGGGAGTGCAACCGGTTCGGCTACACTGGAAGCAGAGTCTTGCCAGGGGTGGCACAATTATTATTTAGAATGGAGATCAAGAGGCGCAGAGGCCCCACATTTTGGTGTTGCACAGGGCCTCACTAAAATTTGAGACCCCAAGGTCTACTACTGGATTCAGTTACTGGGGTTGTTGCCCAATAGCGCTAAATCAGTCTTAATTGCACAAACTGGATTTGCTAGTATGTGATTGAATCCCACCTGAAAATAGCTGCAGTCTGGAAGAGCCCACTGTCTGATTTCTAGGTATGGGAGAAAATGTCAATTTCTGTTCCTCTCTGTTTCTCACTTTTCCACCCTTAAGTTCAGTTCTCCACAGGTCCACATCTGTTTTTGAATTTTTTAAGGTCCTCATGAAAATTCATCAGCATTTTAGTATGAATTTCTCCTAATACGCACATTTTTTGTATGCGACTTTGCCTAATATACACATTTTAGCAAGACAATTTTCCCAAAACATGTTTGTGTGTTATTTTCAATAGCATACATTCATGTGCACATTTTACACCAGTGTGTGCATTTTTGTACACATTACTTGGCTGGAGAGTGCATTGCAAAATTTGGAGACGTGCGAATTTCAAAGGATGGCTGTGTTTCGGTTCACATTTCCTTTCTGAAATTGCAAATTAGGTAAGTTTGCCTTTAAATGCTAACAGAATCAAATTTCTCTCCCCCCCCCCATCTCTACAAACCTGCACATAGGTTTTTGTGCAAGGAGATCAAGGGGTGAATGCTCAATAAACATCTGAAGGAGCCCTTTGTCTTTCAAACCTTACCTTCACAGGTCTTTTTTCTTTCTTTTTTACTCTCTTAGGTAGTGAATCCCAAAAAGAAAATGAAGAAAAAGAAATACAATAACTCAGGAACAGTGAGTAACATTATTTTAATCTTGGCTTTATGTCACTAAAAAAATGTAAAGCTGAACAGTTTTAGGCTTCCCCTGAAGAACCCTGGGAAATGCTGTTTTTTAAGGAGAGTTGCTTAGAAGCCCCTGTTCCTGCACAGAGCTACAAATTCCCAGAGTTCTCTGGGAAGAGGAGTTGATTGCTAAAGTACTCTGGGAATTGTAGCTTTTTGTGGGAAATAGGCGCCTCCGAACAACCCTCACGACTGTTAGCAAACTACAGTTCTCAGGATGATTTGGGGAAAGCAATGATTGTTAAAGTGGTAGCATAGCTCTTTAAATATAGATTGTGGGTGGGGCCTCCTGTGTCCTGGCTATGTTTGTTGCGAACATATCACATATCTTTAGGCACCAAGCAAAAACATGTCTCTTCTCCCAGGCCTTTGGCAAATTAAACAGTCTATGGCCTTTTAAACTGTGGTGGGTATCACTTTTGTTTGTCACCATGTTACATATTTTTTTGTTTTTATATTGTAAACCTCCCTGTGCTCCTCGGATGAAGGGTGGTATAGAAATCTCATACCTCATGTTACGTTCACTTCATGTTACATTCTTTCAGGTTACATCCTGCGGCGACCCGGAAGTACCAGAAAGGGTTACTTCCGGGTTTCACCACTCGCATATGCGCAGACGCGCAAACTGACGTCACGCGCATGCGCAGAAGTGGCAAATCGCAATCCGCGCATGCGCAGATGTGCCGCTGCGGGTTGCGCTCTTTTCATGTTGTGAACGGGCCTCTGGAACAGATCCTGTTCGCAACCAGAGGTACCACTGTAATGAATAATACCTTATTCACACCAGTTCTCTGCCTAAGAGCAGGGCCAGCCCCACCCATTGTTGAGGGTTGTAGCTCAGTTGTGGAGCACATGCTTAAAATATAGAAGGCCCTTGGTTGACCCAAGATATTGCTGCCTGAGGCAGCAAGATGACACTTCCCTCTCTCATTCTATGTATAGAAACTGTGTACAAGATTAGCAAGAGACTCCTAATGGCAAGGCTGTGGGTTCGAGTCCCATGTTGGGCAAAAGGTTCCTGCATTGCAGGGGGTTGGGCTTGATGTTCCTTGCTGTCCCTTCCAGCTCTATGATTCTATGATAGTTAAATCTTATTTAAACACTGATTATAAGAAAGCACCCTCCACCACACCTGAGAGCATCAAGTTAGCTTAGGGGGCACAGATCAGACCACGAGCCACACACAACTCTGACCTCCAACACCTCACTTCTACCACTCACAGCCTACCGGGATCTGCTGCCTGAGGCAGCTGTCTCACTCTGCCTAACTGCAGGGCCAACTCTGCCAGGTTTAGTCTTTGGCATCTCCCGCTTAGACCGAGAAAGAGTCCTGTCCAAAACCCTGGAGAGCCCCTGCAATTCAACCTAGATAATACTGAGCAAGATGGACCAAGAGTCTGACTTTGTGCAAGGCAGTTTTCTACACCCAACTTCCTCTGCCTTGTATGTAACGCCCCAGCTTACTATTGCAACTGTGGGACAGGAAATAGGCAGGAGAGACAGCCTATGGTTTCCCAATTCAGCATCAGCACACTTTCAAAGCTGTGAGACAATTCTCCAAGTGATCTGGCAACTTTATAAAAACGGGATTTGTTCCCCCTGAATTTAAGAAATTGATTTCCCATGGCAAAGGGTGGTGAATGTTGGTTTCAAACTTTTGAAAATAAGGCTACAGAATCCTCCTGGAAATGGGAGTTGTTTGGGGCTGGAAAAATCAAGGCACTCTCGATGTGGCCCCATGCTCACCAGTATCACCCTCCTGCCTGTAACTACTTCGTTGTTTCCTGTATAACAGCATCCCCATTTTTTTACTTTCAAGGTGACATTGCTCTCATTTGCTACAGAATCAGAGCACACGTTTCTGGACTATATCAAAGGAGGGTGAGTAGATTCTCTTTCTGCACACATTGGGTGTTTGGGAGGGGATACGTGCAAGCAGAGGGCCACTGGCTGTTTCTACGCTGAACAAAACCGAGTGTCTTCAAGAGGAATGTCAGGTCTGAGTGTCCTGTTTCACTCTAGAGATGCTGTACCCGCAGGATGTAAAACTATTTGCACACAGCAGACTGGGGATGAGGGAGAGATTCAATTCAGTTTGCATTTGAAGGCGAATGTATCAAATTTGCACTTTCTGAAACCATAGGCAAAGGGAAACACAGCTATCTTTTAAAATTTGCACTTCTCCAAATGCTGTGGTGCAGTTCTCCAGCCAAGCAATATTTACAAAAATAATAATAAATGCTATATATTTGGAGCTAGTGTGCATAAAAAGCAATACGCTAGTGAAAATAACATACAGAAATGGATTATATTAGGGGGGTCTGCTTGCAAAAATGTGTATGTTAGCCATTACTGCACATAAAATGTGTTTATTACAAGAAATTGTCATAAACAATTAGTGATGAATTTTTGAGTGTGTTTTTTTAATGAAAAAAACACAAATTGCTGCAGAAACATGGTGAACCAAATTTTAGATACCAAAAATGAGATGCTTAGAGAACTGAAATTGACAGGTCCTTTTATTCCTACCAAAGACAGAACACTATGTATTATTCAGGATCTTTAATGTCATGATAAATTTTTCAGATTTTCAGAACACAGACCCTCGATTTTGAGCTGTGAATTTTTAAAGTGAATTCAAATTTCTATCTCAGAAGTGTTTCTGTTAGAATCAAAGTACCCAGCAAATTGTATAAGCAGAGCAATCCTGAGCATGTCTACCACTAAGCAAGTCCTACCAACTTCAGTGGAGCTTTACTCCCAAGTAACAATGTATAGGATTGTAGCCTAACAAAATTTAATATATGTCTGTTCTTTCTGAAGAACAAAAGCTCATGTACTAAAAAAATACACTTCTTTGGACTATTTGGTGCTCAAAAGCAGAGAAATTATATTTGAATTCCCCAAACCACTTTTTGACTAAAACACAAGTCTTGCTGCTGATACCCAAACGTAGTGTACACAAACTGAAAACAGATTTTTAGCTGTTGATTTATTTCCACGTTTAAATTTCTCCCAATGTAACCTGTTTCAATGGGCTGTAGTGAGGTCAAAATGGAGGATAAACAATGTACACAACCCTTAGTGACTTGGTGGAAAGGCAAAATAGAAGTGGTATAAAGAACTATAGCTCCTCCTTCCCATGAAAAATAAATTAAATTGAGAGATTGCAACTAACACAAGCGAGCTTCACCGCAGTGAGGTTTTGAACCCAGTTCTCCTCAGTTCTAGACTGACACTCTAAGCACTACAAAAAGCAGGCTCTCTGAGCCATCACAGTGACATCTTCTTCTGTAACAGCAGTGTGAACTTTTAGTCTCATGCCAGTAAAGGTAAATAACCCTTCTACAAGCAGGTGCATTTTATATTCTCATGAGATTAGGTGGAAACTTCTAGGGATTTGACCAAAAACCTAAAGGAAAGTGCACAGCCTGCAGAGCCAGGAAGTATATAAAAGTTCCACTGATGGAGTCTTTGCTAACAGATAAAATTCAACTGATCTCCCAAAAGAAATATGTTAATCTCCTGGGATGACAACCTTCTATGGGGGAAACAGAGTGGCCTGTAATAGAGAAACCAAAGCACATCAAAAATAAAGTCAACTGCTGCCAAAATCCCATAATGGAGAAGAATGAAAGATGGTTAACAATATCAATGTGCTGGGAGGGAAGGTATCTGTACTTGGGAAGATGCATGAGGAAGAAAAACAGAGTCAGCCACCCATTACCTAAACATGTTGGTAGTCTGGAAACTTGCTGCAAATAAGAAGGGCATCCTGGTCTGGAAAAGACCTTTAAGACACAAGCAACTAAAGAGTAGAAGGCATGGCTGACGATTAGATCAGCAGAGATTGGGTCACTACTATTTTCTGATTTCATCTTAGAGGATAGAGCCAAACTACTTACCATCTTACACCAAAAGCGGCTGCTTGACGTAGGCCTCTCAGAATGAAAAGAAAAGAAAAATCTCGAACCAATTTTACAGCACTGTCAGACTCCTGGTCAGTGGCCTAGCGTGGGTTGTCAGCACCCGGGGCAAGGCAAGTAATTTGCGCCCCCTAACCCGTGGATTTGCGCCCCCTAACCCTAACCCCCAGATGTTGCGCCCGGTGCGGCTGGCCCCCCCCCTGCACCCCCCACGCTACACCACTGCTCCTGGTGACCGTCTGTCCTGTCAACAATTCTGTTTGCCCATCCCTGACAAGTTCCCACATATTTTGAGTATTAGGGATTATGGTTTCCAGGCAGAGCCAAGCACTGGTTTCTATTTAGAAATTAGGCACTGGACGTGATGCTCGCCTTCAGATATGGGCATTTGTGTTGGCTTTGCCTGTTCCAGCCACCCCAGAGTTACACTAGTTCAGCATCCTCCTCGTGCGAGAAAGCAACACTGTCCAGTCACAAAAGATTCTGCCAGAGATCAATTTGCTCCTCTTGAGTGGCAACAGACTCTCGGAATCAATACAAGTTCATTCAGAGCACTTAACAACAATCAGGTTGTTAGGCCTTTATTAACTTGTCAGAAGAATTCCTAAAAGAACAAGATTTAGATTTGATTAAAAAAGAAGAAAAAGCTTAAAGGTCACAGAGATTTCTACAGTTTATTCCGTAACGAAGCAGAGTCAGAATTGTTCATCAGCAAGCAAACACACGTTCCTTGAATTACAGAGCATGGCATTCCCATCCGTTGAAGCTCTATTACCTCTCCCAAACAAGGAATTAAATTAAAAAAATTCCTTCCAGTAGCACCTTAAAGACCAACTAAGTTAGTTCTTGGTATGAGCTTTCGTGTGCATGCACACTTCTTCAGATACAGATGTGTATCTGAAGAAGTGTGCATGCACACGAAAGCTCATACCAAGAACTAACTTAGTTGGTCTTTAAGGTGCCACTGGAAGGATTTTTTTTATTTTGACTATGGCAGACCAACACGGCTACCTATCTGTAAAAGGAATTAAATGTGTTTCCTCTCATAACATTTTTATGGGCCGGAATTCCATCAATTTCATCTCAAAATAAGGTATTTAATTATGCACCAGTTTAATAGCTTGTTAATTATTCCTTTCCTTTCTTGAATTATCTGCCCTCTCACTTAGTGGGGGTGAACTGGGATTCCCAACAGGACTATTTTACCAAGCTTGTTTCATATATATATATATTTATGATTTTTATATACATTGCAGTAGTAGTTTAACAGTAAATCAAACATTTCAAAACTCGACTTCCTCCTCTTTCTGCAGTTAATTAATTTTTTTATCATAATTCCCTACATATATAAAGTTATATTAAATCCTTCTTTTATTCATCTATTTTCATATATCTATATTTTAAAAACTGCAGGTTATTACAATAGTCCTGCCAGTGTTTTTATCTGTTTGCAATTTGAGTGTAAATATTCAATATATTTCCATTCCTTTATAAAAAGTTTGTTATCCTAGTTTCTTATTATTCTGGTAAGTTTTGCAATTTCTGCATGAATAATAATAATAATAATAATAATAATAATAATAATAATAATAATAAATATTATTTATATCCCGCCCTCCCCAGCCAAAGCCGGGCTCAGGGCGGCTAACAACAATCAAATAATCAAACAATCAAATAATCCAACATTCTAAAAACATTTCATTATAAAAATTAATTAAAATCAAATTAATGGCAACCGTTGAGCAAAATTCTGTGCAGGTTGCCAGAGGAGGGAGTCAGGCTGGGCACTGACCAAAGGCCTGGTGGAACAACTCTGTCTTGCAGGCCTTGCGGAAAGATGTCAGGTCCTGCAGGGCCCTAGTCTCTTGTGACAGAGAGTTCCACCAGATTGGAGCTGCAGCCGAGAAAGCCCTGGCTCTAGTTGAGGCCAGCCTAACCTCTCTGAGGCCTGGGACCTTCAGGATGTTTTTATTTGCAGACCGTAGGTTCCTCTGTGGGGCATACCAGGAGAGGCGGTCTCGTAGGTATGAGGGTCCTAGGCCGTATAGGGCTTTAAAGGTTAAAACCAGCACCTTAAACCTGATCCTGTACTCCACCGGGAGCCAGTGCAGCTGGTATAGCACCGGGGGAATGTGATCTCGCAGCGAAGACCCCATAAGGAGTCTCGCCGCGGCATTCTGCACCCGCTGGAGTTTCTGGGTCAGTCACAAGGGCAGCCCCACGTAGAGCGAGTTACAATAATCCAGTCTGGAGGTGACCGTCACGTGGATCACAGTGGCTAGGTCAGGGCGAGAGAGATAAGGGGCCAACTGCTTAGCTTGGCGGAGATGAAAAAATGCCGCCTTTGTTATAGCTGTAATCTGCGCCTCCATAGAAAGGGAGGTATCGAAGATTACACCCAAACTCTTAACGGACGGTGCTGGCACTAATTGCACCCCCACAAGAGATGGGAGTTGCCCCCCCAATCCCATATCGTCCCGTCCCAGCCAGAGGACCTCTGTCTTCGAAGGATTTAACTTCAACCGGCTTCCACATAACCATCCAGCCACAGCTTCCAAACATCTGGTCAGTGTGTCTGGGGCCGAGTCAGGATGGCCATCCATCAACAGATAGAGTTGGGTGTCATCGGCATACTGATGGCAACCCAGCCTAAAACTCCGGACAAGCTGGGCGAGGGGGCACATAAAGATGTTAAAAATCATCGGGGAGAGTATCGCACCCTGAGGCACTCCACACACCAAGGAGTGGCGCGATGACAATCCCCCCCCCGAAGCGCCACCCTCTGTCCCCGACCAGAGAGAAACGAGCGCAGCCATTGAAGGACTGTGCCCTGGATCCCCATGATCCATAAATTAAGCTTGTTTCATTCACAGACTGGTGCTGGAGAGTCATTAGCCAGCTAGGCAAAGATTCATTTTCTTTATTACTTCTTTTGCAATACTTTAATGATAGAGGGTATTTTTTTTTTTATTAGTATTGAATTTACACTTAGGTCCAGCAATATGTCTATCAATGCCTGTGAGCCAGGTTCAGAGGTATTTATGCAGAGAAACAGTGGGAGAAGTTGCCTTCAAGTCCTGCTTTTGGACTCCCAGTAACTTCTTAACAGACAATGTAGGAAACAGGACGATGGACAACATGGAGCCTTGCAAAAGCTGGGTTCTTATGTCCCTGTGTTCTTATCCTCAAATCTCCAAGGAAATACCATACCGTTGCCATTTAACTCCAACCTTCTTAAACACACACACACCCTTTTATGCCCATGTTGCCTGTATGTGTGTGTGTGCCTGTGTATTATATATAGTGGCAGATGAGGATCACACTCCATGTATCTGCACTAGTTCTGGTACCCCAATGGATCTCAGCAGCAAAACAAAAAGTCCTTTCCCAATGGCCTTGTCTCTGCCTATCTAACCAGAAGTTTAAAATGTTATCTTCCACTGTCAGCCGCATTCTTTCATTACGGTGGTTGCACAACATCTGAAGGAAGGGTCTGTCATGGGAGCAGCTGATATTGACTGAGGGTAGGAGATGACAGGCTTGGAATCTCATCTGAGAAGGCTGCCAGAGAAATGTCTGCAGGCAGCTTTTTCAATCATCCCTTTTATCAGCACTAATGTTAGCTGTCCTCTAAACCACTGTTCTTCATCCACTGGGATGGAGCCCAGAAATGGGACTTGCTTCATACCAGTCCTAGTAAGACAAAGAAAACATAATGTATAACTGATGTGCTGTGCTGTTAGCAACGCCACTTGACACAGTCACCTGACATTTATAACTATTGGTTTATCATCAGTTATTGAAGACAATGTAATGCAGCAACGGTGGAATCCTAAGCTGGCAACTCTGTACACCGTGGCAAACTAAGGCCCAGGGGTCGGATCCGGCACAATTGCCTTCTAAATCCGGCCTGCAGATGGTCCGGGAATCAGCGTGTTTTTACATAAGTAGAATGTGTCCGTTTATTTAAAATGCATCTTTGGGTTATTTTTGGGGACTGCCTGGTGATTTTACATGAGTAGAATTGTGATTTGCAGTCATACCTCGGGATAAATGTGCTTCAAGTTAAGTATTTAAGTATGTTACTTCCGGGTTTCACCACACGCGCATGCACAGACAGCCAAAATGGCATCACGCGCATGCACGGAAGCGGCAAAACGCGACCCGCACACACGCAGATGCGGGTTGCGTTCGCTTCAGGATGCGAACGGGGCTCCGGAAAAGATCCCGTTCGCATCCCGAGGTATCACTGTATTTAAAATGCATCTCTGGGTTACTTGTGGGGCATAGGAATTCGTTCATTCCCCCCCCCAAAAAAATATATATATATAGTCCGGCCCCCCACAAGGTCTGAGGGACAGTGGACTGGCCCCCTGCTGAAAAAGTTTGCTGACCTTCTGTACCCCATGGGCCAGCAACATGGCAGCCACAGGTACAGAAGTGTCAACAAAGGTTTTCCCTGGTGACCATCCCCACCTGCCTCCCACCACAAAATGAGCTTGAAAGAAGCCTTCTTTAACCAGTAGAACAGTTACTTCAAGCCTATGTGCAATCCAAAGAAGGTTACATTGGGGAAGGGAGAGGTGTGGTGCCCACAACAACATATCCATTTTGCAAATGTGTCCACACCCCCACCCCCAAAACAGGTTGGTGACCCTAGGTGACTACACTTAGGAGCCTAAAGCCCCATCGTACTCGGTTCCAGGGGCATAGCTAAGGGTTGGTGAGTTTGGCACCCAGCGATGGCACAGGCCCAGGGGCCCTCCAAAATCACGCCTTTCCACTCTGGCCCTGAGTAACTAGGAGCCTGCCTGCCCATCTGCATGTTCCCTGGGCTGCTCCTCCACTGCTCTGGGCAGCTGGGCACATCTCCTCTCCTAGAGTGCAAGGGACAGGAGGTGCCAATACAGCTCTTTGCCAAGGGCACAAGGGAGCCTAGGTACACCTCCGCTCAGAGCACAGAACCATGTTGATGTGTGAGGATTTGGGCTACAGGTTCCTTAACAGTGAGCTATCACCCGGAAAAGAAGAATTTCATCTTTTTCAGCATTATGCTGTGCCTCTGAAGAAGATAAAGTGGCTGGGCTGTGGTGCGTACCACATTCATGCCCTAGTTTTCAAATAGGCTCTGGGGAATCACTGAATTAAAAGAAAGATGTTACAAGGGAGCAGTGGCGTAGCGTGGGGGGTGCCAGGGGTGCCGGCCGCACCGGGCGCAACATTTTGGGGGGCGCGTTTGGCCGGCCCCCCTCGAGGAAGCGGGAACCTCTCCAAGGCGCAGCGCGCCGTCGGTGGAGGAAAAGAGCCGCGCAGCAGCAGCAGCAGCAGCAGCAAAGCCGGGAGGAGGAGGAGGTGGAGCGAGCACTCATGCTTGATTTACAGCCAGGAGGAGGGGGTGGAGCTGAGGAGGAGGGAGGGAAGGAGAGCCATGCCAGCAAAAGCGGGCAGCAGCCGCTTACACGCGAGGAGGGACAGACGGGAGCCATAGGGACCCGGAAAAAGCGCCGCGTAGCCAGCAACAGCTGCTGCAGCCTCAGCTAGCAAAGGTCCGTGCGCTCTAAACGGAGCAATGAGGCTGCAGAGGGACGGCAGGGCACAGGAGGGCTCTGAGCCACGAGCGCAGTGAAAACCAGTAAAAAAGTTTTTTAAAAGGCTGCTGGGGACAGGAGGGCACGGGATGAGGGAGAGGGGGAAATTACAATTCTCCCAGCGTCTCAGCTGATCCGCTGAGCAGGACTTGGGTTGCAGGGGATTTGCCATTAGCTGTGTAAAGCAGCAAAGAGGGAGAGAAGGAGCAAAGCGGGAGTGGAAAGGAGCTGCTTACACTGCTGTAAGTGGCTGCTGTCCGGTTGGCTCCTTTAAAGCAACAGTGCTCTTTCCCTCCCCCCTCCCCGCTCAGCTCTCCGAAAAGCTCCTTCTCCACCCACCCCATGCGAGCTCCTTTTCCCCTTAGACCCCCCTCCTGCATTATTAGCCACATCCTTCTCCACCCACCCCACGCGTGTTCCTTGTCCCCTTAGCAGTGGCATAGCGTGGGGGGTGCAGGGGGGCGGCTGTACTGGGCGCAACATCTGGGGGTTAGGGTTAGGGGGCGCAAATCCACGGGTTAGGGGGCGCAAATTGCTTGCCTTGCCCCGGGTGCTGACAACCCACGCTACGCCACTGCAAGGGAGCCTCTCAGCCTACTGATTTCCTGCAATGAAAAGCAGCATGTTTGGTCTGTGTATTAATTGGGGGTATTTTACCAACCCTCCCTTCTTATATGTCAAGAGCAACGGCACTCTAGCCAAGGTCCAGTGGCTCCAGCAGAGGACTTAGAGAGTTCAGTTTTGTTTAACCTTGGTCAAGTCAACGAGAACCCAGGCAACCCAGTTTGCCTGATTATGGTTTTGTAGTCTATCATTTGGGGTATAAAATGTGTGTTGTAATGCCAGCTGAAAAGATGGCAGGATTTGGTCAAATTGGCCTAATTAGCCAAAAACTGTCCAGCAATGGTAGCTTTACTCACAGCTTCAGAAGTTTCTGGGACTTGGAGCTGTTGCAGTTGGGAGAAAGGAAAACAGCTGAGAAATGTGCAATCCTCTTACTCTGGGTGGCCTAGAAGAATCGAGGCTCCACATCTTTAAAATTCCCATTTGGCTTCTGCTGAACTGATAAAATGCAAGTGTAGAGAACAGCTTGCCATGCGATTAGCTCCTTTGTTTCCCCCTGGAAAGATGGGATTATGTATGAAGAAACAGACTTCTGTTTTTCAACCTGAACGGTAGTAAAGTCACAGGGTTAGGGAGCAATCCCAAGCAGATGTAGTTATGGGGGGGGTGCTGGATGAATCCCCCAGGTGCCAATAAGTGGATGCTCACTTTCTTTGCCTGCTGCATTCCTCCCCATAGCCTTTCTCCCCACTGCATCTAGCTCTAGCTAGGCTCCAATATTATAAATTAACCCAGCTATGGAAAAAACTGAGGGTGGGAGGGTTAGGAGGAATGGGAAGAGGATGGATGGTTCAGCACCCCCATCCCTATAACGCTACTTTACTGTTTTGTGGTGATGACACATTTTCAAAGGCAAGAGGCTGCTGCTCTCACATATATTTGAGAGACTCCACATGTTGGCACAGATTCATGGCCTTGTCAAACATGTTTCTTCTCAGGAATCTGTACCAACATGCAGGAACTCTTTAACACCCAGTCTTGTGTATGTTTACTCAGAAGTAAGCCCCCACTATGTCCAGTGGGCTTTGCTCTCCAGTACAGTGCAAAAACCTAAACATTGTCTACATAGGCTGTTGAGGATCCCAAGGAATATGATGCCACTATCTGTTGTGTGTGCCTGTTATGTGGGTTGAATCCAGTGTTAGTTCTGCTCAGAATAGACCCATTTATATTGATGGGCAATACTAACTTTTGTATATTAATTCCAGGGAGTCGTCTCTGAGTGGAACTTAGTTGGTTAAAACCTTGTGGTTTTACTTTTGAACTGTTTTGTTGTTTTAATAAAGAACTTTGTCCAGGTTGCCTTCGGGACCCCCCCCCCCCCGCACCTGACAGTGTGGGGTATTAGGTGGAGTCTGTGAATAAAATAAATAATATAGAAACATTGGTTGCTCACAAAGTATCTGCCAATTGCTGTGGCCAAGTGTGTGTAGAAGGCACATGGCAGCATACACTGTCTTTTTGCATGTTCTCTCGACTCTAAAGAGAGAGATTCAAAAACTGAATCCAACTCTGAATGATTACAAAACGCAAGGTTTGTGGGAGACAGATGGAAAGAGAAAGGAGCCAGGAAAGAGATGGTCAAGTGGTGTTCTAGACATTCACTTGGGTTGGTCATTCCACTCAAAGGTTCTGAGGTAATCAAAATGCTTATAGATTTATCAGTCTAAGTAATGTGATGTGACATTTTTTCAGGACGCAGATCAATTTCACAGTGGCCATTGACTTCACAGCTTCCAATGGTAAGTTTTTTTACAGCAGATGTCTCGCAGAGCTGCTGTTAAGTTTTTGTTCACTTGATTTCCCAATGTTTAAATAATTCTTTTTGGAGATGCACGTATTTATTGAAGTTGTTAAATCTACAGTGCAATCTACAGCATGTTTTCTCAAAACTATTCATTGTGTTCAATTTTACGTCTGCGTAGGACTGTAGCCTAGAGGCATAATACCATATGTGCCTAGTCAGAAATAAGTTATATCACTTTTGCTGCAGTTTACCTCTGAGTAAGTGTGTTGTATCTTCAACCTTGGAAGGTGGGATACATCTTAGGAGCTTCCTCTGTTCCTAAGGCTTCATTCAGACCTCATGAATGCCACACTACAGCCTACCAGACAGTGAACCAACTACTATTCATTCATTCTCTCTCTCTCTTTGGCAGGGAATCCCTCTCAGTCTACTTCCCTTCACTACATGAATCCATACCAGCTCAATGCCTATGCAATGGCACTGAAGGCTGTTGGCGAGATAATCCAGGACTATGACAGTGACAAAATGTTCCCAGCACTTGGGTTTGGAGCCAAAATTCCTCCGGATGGGCGTGTGTCTCATGAGTTCCCCTTGGTACTGACAACCTTCCTTGGAATCACACCAGCACTCAGAAACAGCTTCTTATACTTTGCCTCAAATTGAATCCAATGGCAGGCAAATGGGACCCATCCGCCAACATTCCCTGATGAAGGGAAAATCCCCATGTTCTCCTTCAGCAGGAACTTTTCACCAATAGCAGAATCCTTAAATCTTTTAGAATAAAATCCTAAACACATTTGCTTGGGAGCAAGCCTCATTAAACATAGTAGGACTTAGGTAAAGGTAAAGGGACCCCTGAACATTAGGTCCAGTCGTGGCCAACTCTGGGGTTGCGGCGCTCATCTCGCTTTATTGGCCGACTTCTGGCAAACCAGAACAGCGCACGGAAACACTGTTTACCTTCCCACCAGAGCAGTACCTATTTACCTACTTGCACTTTGACGTGCTTTTGAACTGCTAGGTTGGCAGGAGCAGGGACTGAGCAACGGGAGCTCACCCCGTCACAGGGATTTGAACCGCTGACCTTCTGATCGGCAAGTCCTAGGCTCTGTGGTTTAACCCACAGCGCCACCCGCGTCCATAGTAGGACTTACTCCTGAGCAAACATGAATAGGTTTGCACTATACACCTTTGCTTTCCCATGTGATGGTCTCATCCTTGAAGTCTTACCTGGCAAGGAACATCCGAGAGTCCTGGGGCTGACTTAGATAGGTTTGGGGCCGGTTTCTTTGACATGAGCTTCAGATGCAAAGAAGAATCATCATTTTCATTTGCTGTTGCTGTCCCTCTAAATCCCAAGAGGCAGCTCCCTTTGCATCAGCGTAATATCTGATTGGTGACATTTATTGCACTCCCTTAGCTAGCAGTTCCTCTAGCCAGTGTATTGATCTCTGCCAATGGTCATCCATCAGCTGAGCCAAACATTGAGAATGGGGTGGACAGTGCCGGAGAAAGGGGGGCAGTGGGGGCTGTCCACCCCGGGTTTCATCCCGGGGGTGTGTGTGACAAAATCCTCCCCGGGCATATCGCTGCCACGCCGATCACCCCCCGGGCAGATCACCCCGCCCCATGGATGGATTGCCCTGCCCCCGGGTGCATGAGCGGCTAGCTCCGCCGCTAGGGTGGGGATTCCCAAAAGGGCAAAGAATCAGCCACTCTGCCTGGGGAACTTTCACTTGTCGCTCCCTTTCTTTCCTGCAGAATGGCAATGTTGACAATCCTCACTGTAGTGGAATAGAAGGTATCCTTGAAGCCTATCACCAGAGCCTCAAGACCGTCCAGCTCTATGGTCCAACTAACTTTGCACCGGTGGTTAACCACGTGGCTAGGTATGTCTCATCAGTGCATGGTATCATCACAAAGCATGACAAATGCTAAGTGTGGTTGGAAATGACCCGCAGGTACTGAGAATGCAACTCCCATTCTTATCGGCATATTTGGATGGCTGATGACATTCTGGTAGCTTCTTACAAACCACAAAGCGAGATAACCAGCATAGCCTAATGAAAATGTGGGTTGGTAAAATTCTCCTTACTTCATAACCATGCTATTTTAAACATCGTTTTCAATTCATTATATATGATTTCCCAGTAAGCTTTAACCTTACTACAAGACCATATGTCTTTCAGAATGTGGAGTGTTTAGTTCAGAATTCAGACCACCCTGACAACACTCCTGGCTCTCTTCCTAAATTCTCATGATCTCCTCCCAAAACTCAGATACGCTGCAGCTGTGCAGGACGGTTCCCAGTATTTCGTTTTGCTCATCATCACTGATGGCGTGATATCGGACATGGCCCAGACAAAAGAAGCTATTGTCAACGTGAGTAGCACAGGTTGGGGGTGTTGTCCCAGGAGTTAAGATCTGCCAACAAACAAAAGTGTAACTGCACCTGCCAGGATGGGGAGTAAAATAGTTTCCGGTAGGCAATGTAATATGCTAGAGAGTTAAGATCCTGGGATTTATTTCAAGCCACGGAGCGGGGGGGGAGATGTAGCCACAGCACAGATCTGTTTTCCCACTGCAAAAAGGTCAAACATTCACTAGCCTCACAGGAACTCCACATAGGAGCACTAAATAGTATTTTTAAAAAAATGCTGTTCCTTCTTTACCTTGTAGCCATTTTCTGCCCTCATGTTAACAACATGAATGATACAGCACTTCTAATCAGATTTAGAACTCGCATAGTGCTTAACTTAATTAGTAACCTCTGCACAAGCCTATAAAGTAGACCCCCATTTTAAAGGTGAGGATAACCAAATCTAGCAGCAAGCCTAAACCTTAGGTCTTCCCAACTCACTCTTTTAACCACTGTGTGCCATCCTCTGTTATCTCCTGTCTGATCAAGGCAGCTGATGAAAGATTAAGGGTGAGAGAAAATGACTTGCCCAAGGCTAATTTGCCCATTGCTCAGGCAGGCTCTGAACTCAGGCCTCCCAGGCAAGTTTGAGTATCAGCTGGACCACATGAACTCACAGCAGCTTCCTATTTGCACCATAATTGCTTTAAGCATCCAATCACTTCTCTGGGCAATTTTCCTTTTATCTCCTCCTACCCATGCAGCCATTTTGACACTTCCATGTGCTGTGTTGTGGATGAGGGGTGCTCATTATTAAACTGTTCCAGCCCGGCCAGAGATCAGCCCCAGCAAAGAACACACTGATGATTACACCGTCTGCGTTTTTAACAGCTAAATACAATCAGTGATTGCTGATGGGGAAGAGGAGGAAGTTTGATAATTGGATAAAAAGACAGAGAGTGTGTGTGTTAACAACAACAACAACAACAACAAAAGAGTTCCTGAAGGTGTTTGGCAGGCAAGCAGAATGGAAAGCACAAAGCGTATCACTGTGATTTCTTTAAATAACACAATGGCAAAGCCCATTAGCAAGCAGGAGAGCCTTAGGGTCAGGGAGAGGTCTCAGAAAGGGTTGTTTCTATAAGCAAACAGAAGGGCTTAGCTTATTAAAATTGGAAGAGGTGGCTAAATAAAGTGGGTGAATCTGCTCCCTTTTTCTATGGTAGCAGCAGTTCCTTGCTAAATCAGTTGTGACAATGGGTTAATTCTGATTCCATGACTATGTTAGTTTAGCACCGTGGAGTGTGAATTGGCTCCCGCCCCATCTCCCCCATGGCAATATTCTCAAAATATTTTGCTACCCATATAAGGATGAAGTGGCATTTTGTGCTTTTTAAAAGGTCCAAAGTCTGCACGTATAAAGTGTGATCAGAGTTAAATATACAAATATGCTGCAAAGGAGTGGGGGTAGGGCTAGACTGGCAATATGCCATTACAACCAGCAGCAAACTTAGCAATGCATTTAAAAAGACAAATCTCTCTTCATTGTTCATACGGAATATGGGGAGCGGGGGAACTCAAAGTCCAAGTTCTGCTCCCCCTGGTGTAGTTATTGTGGCGATCACACAGGGTCACAGGACGTTTCACCGTCTATTGATCCCTGTGCCACCACTTTATTTCTCGCTGCCACTACCCAGGCCCTACCTGATACAATACTGAGTCCAATCAGGGTTAAATTGGAACATAAACTTCTATTTATTGCAGTTTAACAAGCGTTTGGTTTCATAAACGGTCTCAGTCAATTACAATCATGGGGTGCCTATCCAGACCTATAACTTCCGCTGTCTGCTCTCATTCACTAAACCACCTCTCAGATTTTACTTGTCTTCCCAGCTCCTAACTGTTCCTGACTCAGCTTATTTCGCTACACTAACTCAACCTCCCCACAGACTCTATCCCAATTCACTCCCACTCCACCAACCTCCCAACAGAACTCTCCCCTTCGCCCCTCCCAGAGCTGGTTTTATAGTTCCTCTGACTCCACCCTCCTGGGTTCTGATTGGGTAACCTGTTTAACTATTTCACCTCCAGCACTCTCATATGTTAACGTCACAGTTATCACAAAAACTGATTTTTGTGAATCGCACATGAGGATCATATTCTCAATATGGCTAAGAGTTGTACTGCCATGGCTGCCTGGACACCCCACTACTCAAGTTCCACATGTGAACATGTCATTGGGCATTTGAAATTCCACCAGTCATTACATAAATCAGATGTGGGGAAACCTTTTCCCCTCCAGATGTCACTGAACTACAACTCCCCACATTCTTGGCCATTGACCATGCTTGCTTGGACTGATGGAAGTTCTAGCTCAGCAGCATCTTTAGGGCCAAAGGTTCCCCTGCCTGGTACAAATGAATAACTACAAAATTATTACGCATATGTATTTAAAAGGCCTAGATCACCATAGTCTTCCACTTATAATTAGGCTGGCTTTGGTTCTAGCTTTCTTATGTTTCTGTGCCAAAGGCAAGCAACAGCTGCTCTCTTCCCACTTCCCAATATTATTTACCTTTAATGCAAATATTCATAACCAAGCAGTGCTTAAGCTAGCCCAGGTGTAGGGAATCTGGGACTACCCAGATGTTGTTGCATCCCTGACCACTGGCTGTGCTGCCTGGAGGTGATGGGAGTTACAGTCTTGCAGCAGACTCCCCATCCCATCTCTGCCCCACACAATCTATGTCCTGATTTCTGACACATCACTTTGCAGCTTTCTGTTTTGAATTCATGCTCTTTTCTCTCTTCCTCTCCTTCCCATCTCAACCCCAACCCTCTGCCACACACATCTTTCTTCCTTCTTTCCTGTTGACTCTCAGGCTGCCAAGCTTCCTATGTCCATAATCATTGTAGGAGTTGGACAGGCTGAATTTGACGGTAAGAACTTTTGTGCAAACAGTCATGAAATATGAGGACTTTCAAATGCTTTGGCTGAAAGGCTGGATCCTATGCTCCTGCTACAATGGCAGCTACTATCCCAGGGGCAGCGGCGTAGCGTGAGTTGTCAGCACCCGGGGCAACGCAAGTAATTTGCGCCCCCTAACCCGGGGCAAGGCACGTAATTTGCGCCCCCCCAACCCCTAACCTGCGAGTTGCCGCAGGCGCTGCCGCCCAAACGACGCCGCTTGCCCGGAGGAGGAGGGGGGCAGAGAGGCGAGGAAAATGCAACGGCCCAGCAGCTGCAGCAGCACCGGCGGAGGCGGGGCTGTGAGGAGGGGCTGCCTGGTGGGACCGGACGAGCGCTGAGAGCCGCTGCCTGCCGGACGCCTTCAGCCCGGGCGCGCGCACAGCTCGTCGGTTCCGCGAGACATGCGGCTCTGCTACAGCCTGCGCCCGAGGCTCTTCGGTGACTCCGGAGGCAGCGAGCGCGCCCCCCCCAGATGTTGCGCCCGGTGCGGCCTGCCCCCCTGGCACCCCCCACGCACCCCCCACTGCCCAGGGGTTAAGGCCAGTATGAGATAGTTGCAATCTATGCTTAAAAGATAAAGGTAAAGGGAACCCTGACCATTAGGTCCAGTCGTGACTGACTCTGGGGTTGCGGCGCTCATCTCGCTTTACTGGCTAAGGGAGCCGCCGTACAGCTTCCAGTCATGTGGCCAGCATGACTAAGCTGATTCTGGCAAATCAGAGCAGCACACGGAAACGCCGTTTACCTTCCTGCCTATTCATCTACTTGCACTTTGACGTGCTTTCGAACTGCTAGGTTGGCAGGAGCAGGGACCGAGCAACGGGAGCTCACCCCGTCGCAGGGATTCGAACCGCCGACCTTCTGATCGGCAAGTCCCAGCAGCAAAACCAACAGAACCATGTCCAGCAATAGGCACTAATATAGCAGTGCTGATAGAAACACCCATTGCAACTACGGTATCACCCACCCACTGCAGCTTTGCATACCAGCGATGACACTGGATTAGCCATTGTCAGAAAGCAGAAAAACATATATTGTAAATAATGCATTGATACCATCCAACCAGATCCTTCTCTCCCCCATCTGGCTGAGTTTGGCTGGTGAGTGGGGCCACCCACCTGTCAGTCACCTGACATCAGTTAATCCAATTTTGCCCACATAGTTTTGAATCAAGCCATGCAGGCAAAGGCACGGTGCTTTGCAAGCCCTGGCTTTCATTATTGCATAGTGCTGTGTGGCATATTTTGAAGCCCCAGTGCTCTGCCCGCCCCCTTTAGGCCCAACTGCATCTCCACCTGCAGAGAGTAAGTGGGCATGGTGCCAGCGGCAGAAGAAGCCTCTCGGGCACCTGGGGTGGGGCACCCAGGACAGGGTGATGCAGCACCCTTAGTAGGGATGGAGCATGCAGTGCCCTTAGGGAAGGACAGGACAGGGGCGCCCTACAGCTGGGGGGGAGGCAGCGGGCAGACATTGTGGAGCCTGCAGGTGCCTGAGATGCATGGCTTATGCGCGCTGCAGACCCTGCTGTGAGTGCCGCCTGCCATTTTGTCACACACACCCCTCAGTGGGGGCACCCGCAGTGGGCTGCACCTACCGCACCCACCCTTGCTACGCCCCTGCATGGTGCTCCTTTGCAAGCAACATCCATGCAGAAAAGCCACTTGAAAAGAAAAAGGGTGCTCCTTTGGGGGCAAAGGAGAGCCAGAAGAACTAACTCCACTTCTCTTGGTCAGGGGGGCGTAGAGCAACATTTCCTCCCCACTCCCCTGCTCCTGGCTGAATGTTTACTTGAGAGGGAAAGCCCCTCCCTAAAACTACTTTAGGGCTACAGGTGGTCCCCAGGTTAGCTCAGGGCAGGTGACCCTGATTCGGGACCCCTGCATCCATGACACGGGGCAGATGGGGGCAGCTGTGCACACCCCTATAGTCACTATAGATTTGCAGATATTCCCATAGGCATTGAATGATGCATGATTAGCCCAGTGTGATATTCAGTTGTACCTTGGAAGTTGAACGGAATCCGTTCTGGAAGTCTGCTCAACTTCCGGAAACCAAAGCTCGGCTTCTGCTTGGCTGCAGAAGCGTCCTGCAGCCAATCAGAAGCTGTGGAAGCCACGCTAGACGTTCAGCTTCCAAAAATCATTCGAAAACCAGAACACTCACTTCCATTTTTCGATTGTTGGGGAGCCGAAACGTATGAGTTCCAAGGCGTTTGGCAACCAAGGTACAGTTGTATGCAGAAAGTGCTGCAAAGCAACAGCTAACCTTTCTCATATATGTATTTATGCCACCAATTGCAAACTCCATGCCTCAGATTTGGCAGTCCCTGATTCAAAAAAACAAGGCTGAAAGGCTGTATAGTGAAATCAACAGGTAGAATATAACAGATTGATTATATCTTGCAGTGAGCAATGAGAAACAGACATTGATAGGGCCATCAGTAGAGCAAATTAGAATATGCGAAATGAAAATTGAATGTGGTTTTCCTGCTTGACTCTCTGAAAGAAGACAGTGGAGCTCTTTGCTCATATTGCCTTTTTCAGATAATGGAACAGCTTATCAGTCATGACATAGAGGAGTTTCGTTTGCCTCCTGCAGTCTTTGACTCCTTTGCACCCTTACTCATGCTATCTATGATTAATCCTCCTTCTTTCCTTCCGTTCATCCCTCCCCACAATGGACAGCCATGGTGGAGCTGGATGGAGATGACATTCGAATCTCGTCCCGTGGAAAGATTGCAGAACGTGACATTGTCCAGGTATGTTTTTTTAATTTTTTTAAAAATAAACCACAATCTGCCTTGTGTGCCAGTCTTGTTGCAGAACAGGCAAGAGCTGAAGAGCCTCCATGCTTCAAAGCTGACTTGTGTTTGTCAGTGTGGGGGTTTTCAGCTCACTTTCGGTGTGTGAGGAGACCCAACAGCAGCTGTTACTCTGCTTTCCTGGCAGGCATTGGAGACTTGTCCAGTGGAAGGAATGGCGTGCTGCCCCACCAACCTTGAACCTGCCCTCAGCCCACCCCCACCTGCCTGCCTGCTTACAACCAACCCAGGGGGCGGCACTGTCTGCCAGCTTCCTCCTTAGTCTCAGGGTTGCCAGAACTCAACCGGGAGGAGGAAAACTAGGACAAAACCGGGGCAAGTTGGCTCTGCCTGTGGTTGGCTCTGGCTACACCTACTGTTGCACTCCCCTACCTTCCGGCTCATGAGTCCTAATGGGACACCAGTCACCACTACCAGCAGATGGGTCTCTATTGCTTGCTGGGAGGGTGAGGTTGGTGTGGTGTGAACACACTAGCAGAGACAGTCTGGCATCTTTGCACTGCACTGACTTCCCTGCCCTTCCTAGTAAGCAAGAGCAACCCACCTGCTGGCAAGCTAGTATAATGGTTCCACTGCACCAGGCAAACCATTTCTGATCCTCACTGAACTGAATGTGCCAAGACAGGGTTCTCTGAGTTACATGGTTCCGTAGCTCCAGAAGTCTTGCATCACTCTGAATATGCACCTGAATAGAGGAAAGAAAACAAGGCTGTCAGGGATGGGTGAGAACTATTGCCAGGGCAACAGCTCACTATTTGGCATCTTCAGTTAAAAGGATGATAGGGTAGCAAGGTGCCATGAAAGACCTCTCAGGTACATACTCCAGAGAGCTGCTGCCCGTCAGCTTAGACTGGCCCAGATGCAATAATAGTGTATCTTGATACAAGGCAACTTCCTGTTGGACTATGCTGAAATGGCAAAGCTGACCAGAAAGCTCAGAAACCAAGAAGATAAAAACTTCTCATTCAAGAAAGAATGGGGGGAAATTATAGTCTATTTAGGAGACCATTGTAAGCAGATGAAAACATTAGCAGGATTTTAATAACACTTATAATGTAACAAACACTATGGACAATATGGAGAGAGAGATATATATATGAAATAATATGCACTTGAAAATGTTGACAGGACCCATGGAAGTCTGGAGATTCAGAGAAATCTCTGAATATGATGATCTATTTGGTATTGTTATAACTTTACTTTTGTAAAATCAAATAAACGTGTGTGGGGTTTTTTTTAAAAAAGATACAAGGCAACTTCCTATATTTTCTAATATGTATTTAATTCTGTAGCCCACCCCATCCTGAAGATTTGAGGTGAGTAACAATTAAAAGACATAGCCTATCAAAAGAGGTTAACTTACCAGAGAGCAGCAAATTCCATTGCAAAGCTGGGGAAGTTTTGGCGTGATCTCTGCCTGGCGAACTGCTCAAGTTTTGCCACCTGTGATCTTTCTATACGAATGCGGTCCAGCCTTCCTGGATCAGGGAAGTCTCTGTTGTAAGGCTATATATTGCCTTTTGAATGATTTGTCTTTCATGCCTTCAATATACTGTTCTCTCTCCCAGTTTGTCCCATTCCGAGATTACATTGACCGCACAGGAAACCACGTCCTGAGTATGGCTCGGCTGGCTAAGGACGTTCTTGCTGAGATTCCCGACCAGTTCATCTCCTACATGAAGGGACGCGGCATCAAACCCAACCCAGCTCCACCTCCGTACACCCCCACAGGCCACACCCTTCAGACAGAAATCTGAACGCCAGGAGAGGAAAGCAGCACTTGAGGGCAGGTGCCTACAAAACACAGGTCACTCTCTTGGATCAGCTCTCAACTTTCTGTGGGCAGACTGACATCCGGGCAGTGACCACACCACAAAATGAAAATCTACAGTGTACTCTTTTCTGCAAAAAAAAATTAATAATAATCCTCTCTGAGAGCTGGTTTACTGCTGCCATTCTGGCACACCAATGTGCATCGTTGGAAGGACGGACCAGCCGTGAAACCTGGGGGGAAATAAGGGTTTTGATTTCATTTCATTTTGTTAAAGGACAAGCCCTGTTGTTGGCAAGTTTCCTCGTTTCCTATTTGGGGAGATCACCATGGTGAGAGAAGTCCAGCCTGTCTTGGTAGGCCTCATAAGGAGGCACAGATCATTCATTTCTCTATGGTTTGTGTGATGAAGCAGCCCTTTCTCCATGCATCTTCCCTTGCCCCACCCCTTACACCTGAATGATTTGGGGTCTTCTTCTTTTTAAAGCCCATGTATAGTCCAGCTGCCACCTCAAGTCTTCTGACACTTCTTCCTCGCTTTGTAATGGCTCAGCTTATGGATTGACCTGGCAGGCTGAATATTGTGATCAAGTGACCGTGTGATGTCGTCTCTTAATGCTGCTGGTGTTGCTGCTGTTCTTTGTACTGCATCCAGTCCCTAAATTGCTTAACCCCACCCCCTTATTCTTTGTAAATCTACTTTGACAAATATTTGTGCAGGCCTGGATTGTTTGTTCCCTTGCTTGTTTGGTTTTTGTGTCTCTGTTAAGTCCCTTTTGCATTTTTTAACCCCTGGTTTTCAGCAAATTGCTGTCTAGATTTGATATCTGAGAAGGTATTATTGTGCAGGGCAGAGAGAGAGAGAGAGAGAGAGAGAGAGAGAGAGAGAGAGAGAGAATAAATGGGCCTTATTTTTGACCTCTTCGCACTTCTGCCCATCAGAGTGATAACTTACAAGTGGTATCCTCAGTCAGGATGATCTTGAAGTTTGGGCTTCATAGAGTGTGTTCATAGAGTGACAGGAAAAGTTACTTCCCAGGGTTATGTAGGAATGGGCATAGCTCCTGTGTTGCACTTTGGTATCTCCTTTCTTCATTTCAGCCTTTGCAGAACTTGGACCTGCTATATAAAAACTCCAGCTTGGCATGGATCAGAAAAGCTGCATATAACTCTGAAAGCTGCTTTCCCCACCTGGAGCTCTCCAGATGTTTTGAGCTGCAATTCCCATCAGCTCCAGGCAGCACCCAATGAGGCTTGTAACTCAAAACATCTGGCAGGCAGCAATTTGGGGGAGGCTGTTCTAAAGCAGTGGTGACCTACCAGATGTTGCTGGACTCAGCTCCCATCATCCCTGACCATGCTGACTGGGGCTGAAAGGAGTTGGATTCCAACATGATCTGGAGGACCACAAGGTCTCCTGCTGTGCTCTGACACAAAACCATACTCAGACTCCTAGAATTTTCCAAACTCTCCCCTGGAAAGCCCCTGGAAAGGTTAGTGGGGGTTTGTGTGTGTGTTAAAAAAATTGTTTATGTACATATTTATTTCAGTTTATACCCCGTCCTCAACTCAGGGCAACTCAGCTGAATTTAAAAGTACCGTACCTCTCATTAAGCCAAGCAGATATTTTAATCGTATCCCTTTTAAAACCAGAAATTCTAGACAAGTGCCCTTTTCTGATTCACTCATGGATGAAGCCCTCACCCATTCATTCATTCATTCATTTCATTTATTTATTTCATTTATTTATTATTTCATGTATTTATTTATTTATTATTTCATGTATTTATTTATTTATTATTTCATGTATTTTTTATTTATTATTTCATGTATTTTTTATTATTTATTTATTTATTTATTTATTTATTTATTTATTTATTTATTTTATTTGTATACCTCCCTTCACCACAAGATCTCAGGGCAGGTCGCAGAATAAAAATACAAGTAAATAATTAAAACAAAAACAAAATAACGCGCGCCCTCCCTTCCCACAGACACATTTAGAAAGCTGTAGAAAACTAATCAGCCAAAGGTCTGGTTGAAGATAAATGCTTTTGCCTGGTGCCCTAAAGTATATAATGAAGGTGCCAGGAGAACCTCCCTGGGGAGAGCATTCCATAGACGGGGAGCCACTGCAGATAAGACTGGTTCTCGTGTTGCCACCCTCCGGGCCTCACGTGGAAGAGGCACACGAAGGCAAGACATTAGTCCTGCCCATCAACTGCCCCACCTGCAGATGTCAAAGAGAAGTAGAGCTGTGTGTCATCAGCATATTGCTGGCATATTGCCCTTTGCCACTTCCTCCTTATTCCACCACCTCTTCACCTGTATTGTCTCTCCGTATTCCAGATCCAGTTCCCTTACCCCAATCACTAACCAACCGTACTACCAGGGCATTTCGTTCTCTCTTGCATCTCCACCTTCCAGAGCAGCACTGATTCCCAAGGGTACGTCGGGCAGCTACCACTCCTATGTGATGATAGGTAAGGAGCTCCTGGAAGCTATTCACAAATCTCCAGGGCAAAAATGGGGAACCTGTGGCCCTCCAGATGTTGTTAGACTACAGCTACCATCGTGCTTCACCACTGGCCATTTAGAGGCCCTCTGGTTCTCTGTCTCTGGAGAAAGAAAGGTGCTGGGGAAGAAGATTGATGGCCAGTGAGATCCTGCTTCCAAGGCTAACTGCTGAATCATAGAACTGTAGACTTCAAAGGGATCCCAAGGGTCATCTAGTCCAACCCCCTGCAATGCAGGAATCTTTTGCCCAATTTGGGGCTCAAACCCACAAACCTGAGATTAAGAGCCTCATGCTCTACTCACTGAGCTGTTCTTGTTTATTAAGCTGAAGCTCTTAAGGATTCGAAGGGCTTTTTTTATGTAGGCCAACAAAAATATGCTCCAGCTTCCATTTTCAAGTTTCAATCCTTATTCGGCAAGGTTTTTTAACCACGGGTTTCATGCATTTGTAAAATCACAAACTGCTTTCCTTCCTCCCCCCCCCCCCTTTAGCTGGTTGCTTGAGGTGTTCCAGGGATGTCTTAACTCACAGGGAGCCAGATCCCCAAACCTTTCTTAGCTATTAGGGATCGGATCTGCTCTGGAGCTGGACAGCTCTTTTGCTAACTGGAATAATGATGAAAGATGCACTTAGAAGTAGCCTAGCTAGTACTCTCCCCTCCCTACTTAAGAAGTTGTTGGGGAGCACACTAGGCACTTGCTAAGCACTTTCCAAATTATTCTTCTTATTGAGAATAGATAAATGCTGGCGGTAGCATAATGTGAAAGGAAGCGCATTGCTTATGTGAGATCCTTAGATTTTATATTCCCTATCACCTTCCCCTTTCCTAGACTAACAGCTGACTACACAATATAAGTCAACAAGACTATGGACAGCTGGTCAATGACTGCTTGCCAAACCTAGGCTCATATGTTGAAAATATTCCAAGTGAAATAAGGAGGAAATTTCCACTCTAAACAGACACACCACTGGGATCCTGCAGTACACTTTTAAAAACCAAGGTGCTGTATAGTATAGTATTTCCTTCAAGTGGCTCTCTAACCCACCTTTGTAACTATCAGGCAAAATTGGGACAAGATTCAGGTCAGTTTGGTGACTGGAATGGAAGGATAAATTTATGTATGAGAGCAAAGAATGATTCATTATTTACCTTTAGGGCACCTTAAACACTTCATGGGGCTTAGGGTTGTGCTCAGTGATAGTCCTATGAATAGTAGGCCCATTGAAATTAATGAACATGACAAACTTAGGTCCATTGACCTCAGTGGGTTTAGCCTGAGTAAAACTTAGCTGAATACAACCCCTACAAAGTTGTCGTCTTCTTCCTCACCACTTTAGCTACATTGGATTCTGTCTAAGTGGCCACTTATAGCTACTTTTGAGATGAAGTCTTGGTTGGCTGGCTTGGCTCGTAAACTGTTACAGAGCTAGTCAGCCAGCAAGTTTTCTAATACTCACCTGAGCTCAGTGGTGGATTTCTGTTGGTCTTTGAGGAACTTCAGCTTTGCCAGTTGATAGTAAGTGACACTTAGTCTCCCTCTCTGGGACAGATCCTGTGCTGATGCAGGGTCAGCATCACCTATAACTCAACCAGAAATGATCAGTTTTGGGGATGGCGTTGCTGTATTAAATTACTTTTCCCACATGATGAATAGCACAGACTCGGGGCAATCCTGCACTGGCGATGATCAGTGGGAGCTTTGCCATTGCCTTTGCTTTGGGATGTGGATTATACTCTAAAACTGCAACCTTGAAGAGCATATTATCTTCCAATTTCCAAAAGAAGTAAGCGAGTGAGAATACTGTTTCTCTGCCTCTTTTGTCTTAGCAGTATTAATACATTACCCCAGAAGTGGAAGCCTCCATACAGGAGACAGTGGGAGGCACATCTAATATGCTGTCTAGTTCTGCAGGAGCAGAGGTACAACGGAGCAGTGTTTGCCTGTGCTAATTTGTACCCCATCTGTCTGTGCATTGTCACATCATCCCAAGAGTGACTGGGGAAGTGCTACATAAGCTATGGTTTTGTATGCCACATCTCTGCCCACCCGTTGGGTGAAGCATGGCACTGAAACTCCCCTGCTCCCAAGTTTATATGAGTGGATCAGCACGATGTATATACATCATGCAAATGTGTGCCTACAGATGGAAGGGGCTGGCGGACATCTTGGGCACAAACACATTTAAAGATCAGGTAGTGGGTTGGGCATACCTGTTGAATCCCAGGCCCATTGACTAGGTCTTAGGTGTTGGAAACAGCAGGAATTCTCCAGGTGACCTAGTTTGAAGCCTCAAAGGAAGCCTGTTGTATGTACAGTCTACTCCCAAATCCAAATTTTCTCTGGCTTCTGGAGTTTCTTACAGCCACCCAGCATGTTCCATTTCCCCTCCTCCCTTCACGACTGTTTTTATTTGCATGGCAATGGCCTTTCTCTCTTTTATGCTACCGTTTCCTGCGTTGAATGTCTGATGTAATATAGTTCCTATTGGACTGCCTTAAACTGAAATAAATGATTCCTTTTATTAAAGCACTGTGTGAGCTTTTATCTCGCGGCACAAATGATTTATTCAGGCTATTATCTGATGTCCCTAAATTAGGAGGACAACCTAGAAGAAGAAAAAAGCACTCTCAGGACAGAGAAATGTAGACTGTAATGTTGTTACATAAATGCTGAAAAAGGAATAAAGTAATGGAAATTTTTAGAAACAAAATCTTTACCAATGAAAGATTGTATTCTCTTTCCCTATGTGAGTGACTGGGTTGTATAATTTATATATATATACCCACACAACTTGTAACTTAGCAGTAATTGCTACAAAATACATGCACTCATTAAACGCACTAAGCTACATAAAGGTTACAAAAAGCAAGTACAGGCTACATCATTACAGAAGTGCATTCAAGCAGATCTTGAATCAAAATCCTAAAATCAAAAAACCCTTAGCAGCATTTTTACAAGAACGACAAGAAGGGGTAGGGACTACTGGCGTGATTTAGACAGATGTAGCAGTCCCAGCTCCTTCCTACTCAGATTTCATTGAGTATGAAGGTCTACTCAGAAATAGATCCTACTGGGACTTAGGATTGTGTGCTTAGGATTGCAGCCTTGGTATCTAAATTTCAAATTCATTGAATTCCAAAGTAATTTCCTACAAGAACTTGCTTTTGGCAGAATTCTCAAGACTAAAGAAAATGTGGAGAAGATAGAACACACAAAAACGGGGGAGAAGCTTTGCTATAAAAATCTGATCGTCACAAAAACTTCAGATTCTGTTATTATTCACTACAGAAACAGCCTATGAAATTGTACACATGTCAGTCCAGGTGCGCAAAGTACAATAAAAACCCTTTCAAGTCCTCATCTCCTTTTAATTGCATAATACTGTTAGGCATTTGGGTAGGGGAGTAGGTTGTATGCTGAGACCCTTCTACGTTCTGGGTCCGGAAAGTGCCAAATTTTAAACAAGGATTCAAATTCCTGGAATAGCTAGGCTTGCTTCCTAGTGAGGCGATAGCCTAGACCATTGAGGGAACAAAGGAAGTAGCTCTGTGCCAGATACCAAATGGACGTGGTCCCCTCCCTTGACTCACTGGTAGTTAGTTTAAAAAGAAAAAAAGCCAGAGTTGAGAGGGGAGAGTTGAGGTGGAAGCTAGACGCTAGAATCAGGAAGCTGGGAAAGCAGATGGAGAGAGCCATGCCTGATTTCTGCTGGAATCCAAAGCTGTGGCTATGGGGGAAGCAAGGCCTTAATGCTCCACCGTAGGCTCAGGTTGTATGTGTAAATAAATCATATATCACAAAGATATCACCGCTCCCTTATTCCAGAGGAAACCTGAACTCTGGGTAGGTGCCTGGGGCACTTGGAAACTTGAACAGATCAGAGATTGAGGTGGCGTCATGGGTGTAGCCGGGGGGGGGGCAGGAAGGGGCAGCTACCCCCCCCAATCAATAAAAATCAATAAAAATACATAGCAAACTGAGGTTCTGCCCCCTCCCCCCCAAGAAAAATCCTGGCTACGCCCATGGATGACATGCAGCAATACCACGGCTCCTTAGTGTGCTAATTATCAAACTGAAAACAGAAGTTGCCACATAAGCACTCAAAATAATTTTTAAACTTGATTCCTTCATTCATCAGAAGACAATCCAAATGTCTGTTGTGAGGCTAGTCAGTTGTTCCAGCTAACACATGCTTATTCGTGATCAACATACTGATTTTCAAAAATTGACCAATAGGTGAATTCTTTTTCATATGCAGACAAACAGTGGGAATATAACCTGCAAATATGTGGAGAGGAATCCTAGTATGGATACTTACAGTGGTTCATAAACTGAAAAGGGTGAGGCAATAGAAATGCTTTGGGCATCCACCCCCAAGCAAAGTTAACATGGTGGAACCATACAGCTTTAAAAATCGATGCACCAAATTTGTTTGTACACTATACCTAAGCATTTAAATGCTTTGGGGTCTTTCACTATGAAATTGAAAGCCATCGGTGGTTTTTGTGATTAGTGTGGCATGCCTAAGACAACTGACACTATATTGAATTCACACAGGCAAATGTGTAATTAACATTCAAAAGGCCTGTGGCTGCTGGCAAAGTGGTGTGTTCCAAATACTGTTCCTTGTCATGCATAAAAAGTCATCTATTTTTCTCTCTGTTCTGTCTTTGCAGAATGCTAATTCATACCATAAGAAGTGTACATACCATTATAGTACTGGGAGGGAAGATGCTGAGCTTCTGCAGCCCATGGGAGCATGGGAAGGATAGGAAACAATCGATAAGAGCAATCATTGTCAGCTAATATCTGAAGCAAAGTCCTTTTCTTGGCATTCAAAATACCATCCACTGTTCTTCTCCCAGTAGAGAGCTGGGGATTCCTAAACACATACTAATAGGGGCTTAATACTTCAGGTCTTGCATGATTTATTTAATGAGCATTCAGAAAGATCAAGGATTGCTTCCAACCACAGCATAATGTCATTATGTGCCAGATCAAGTATGATCTGCAGGAAACATCATGACCCTTTAAGTGGTCCCAATCCACGGGGTTCCATGGGGAGCTTAGTGCATCTGTGCGTCACCAGAAAAGCAGTCCACTTCTCCAAAATTCAGGGAGTGCTGTGTAAGTAGCTCTTGCAGAAGAAAATTAAATCAGAGAGTTCAGTAGAGCCCAACCTTTAACCAAGTGCCAGGAAAAGAGTTGCCCCTTAGTAGTGAAGGACCAATGAGAGTGGATTCACAGAATGAGGATTTCCTTGCCTTAAGCAACATGTTGCAGACATCTTCCAGGTTTGGTTCCCACTGAAATTGTAGGCCAGCAGAAGGCTGGCAGAGCTGAAGCCTTTCACTATAAACAGAAACATTTAAAATCAAGGTGAAGTGGATATGTGGCTGAAAGCAGACTCCACTGACTTCAGTGAGGTTGGCTCCCAAGTAAAGTGCGTGTAGGTTTGCAGCCTTAATCTCACCAACTGTGAACATATAAAGCTGGTTCCATCCTTCCATCCTAATGATGATGATTATCTTTTAAAAAGTTGACGTATGTGGTGGTCCTTAACAGAGGGGCCCACAACCAAGAGAGCTGATTAGGAATTGTAGCTTGGAGAAACTCTTCTCTTCAACTGGATGTCCTCCAAGTCCCTGGAAACAGATATCTCTTCCCTGAGCATAGAAGACGCAACAGTGGTGCAGCAGGCTTTAGACAACTTTCTAGAGACCATAATGTCATGGTGAAGAAGAAGAAGAAGAAGAAGAAGAAGAAGAAGAAGAAGAAGAAGAAGAAGAAGAAGAAGAAGAAGAAAAGAAGCAGCAGCAGCAGCAGCTATCCCTTCATCCTGAGGTCCCAAGGGAGGTCCCAACCATTATAAACAATGCTAAAAAACATTATTATTATTATTATTATTATTATTATTATTATTATTATTATTATTATTATTATTATTATTTACAATTCCAGAACAAGGTGGGTCCTTATTTCATAGAAATCTAATGTAAAGAGATTAAATCTCTGGACATGCTAGGATGGGTCACATTTTTCTGACCTCCGCCTCTGCCTGCCAGCTGAAGAGGGGGACATGCAGGCTGCCCAAGACACATCTGAAGAACAGGCAGCAGTCTTGGCAGTCTGACAGTGGAAGGAGACGCCAAGCTAGACAAGGACCATGATGATGCCAGGCTCAGATGCAGAAGTGGTAACTGAACCACCTAATAAGTATCCAGGATGCTATCTACTGGAAAGCCCAATGCAGGGGCACAGGTTTAGAGACAC
Organism: Podarcis bocagei; assembly: GCF_964188305.1. NCBI lineage: Eukaryota > Metazoa > Chordata > Lepidosauria > Squamata > Lacertidae > Podarcis > Podarcis bocagei. Next base: position 50,241,830 of record NC_138129.1, read on the forward strand.
CTCTGACAGGGATGGGGAGATTACAGCCCATGGGTCAAATCTGTCCCATCCAATGTCTCAATCTCTGCCCCGCCCCTCACAACACTTTCCCCAGGCCACACCTCCTCCCTCACCAATATGCTTATTTTTGAGACTGGCCACACGCACTTCCAGAATGCAGGTTCCAATGGCTTTTCACCCAGTCCTTTTTTTTTAATGCTTTGTGCATCCGCATCTAATCTTGACCCTTTCTATATGTATAAAAAAATACTGATGTGTGCTTTTCTTTTTATAAATCTGCCAAAGAATAAAATCAAATAAGGATTAAGGGGTTTTCTTAGGACAGTGGAGGGCATGTGTGCTGAGACCTATTGGTGGTGGCACTCACCCTTCTTCTGATAGGAAATGCTCTGCAGGAGGGGAGGACCAAAAATTGGGGGTTGAGGAGGGTCAGTTGCAGGGTGTGAGAAACATCCCTATTTTCAACTGGGAAATGTTGGAGGTACAGCAATCCAACCACTGCCACCACCCACTCTGATCTTGCTAAACCTGGTAGTAAATGATATCAGCAGAGTATTGTCACAGCTCTTTGGCTCTTATGTTCTGAATGGTGCAAGAAGCATCACTGTATGCGCAAATGTGCCTTTCCTTTCCTTCCGAAGCGAGATGGGAAATGATGAAAAGTCAATCAAAATCATGTTGGCGTGCCACTTGCTTACGTCAAGCAGATTCCTGCAGCGTTTCTTAAAAATGGCCCCTCTGCTGCTCTGCTTTGTGGCGTTCTGATTTATTATTTACGCCGAACAATGAGGATTGGATCAGAACAATTCAACTTGCCAGAGAAATTGCTTTGTAGTTATTGCTTCATTATTAGATTCTCTCGGTGATTAGGAGCATTGAGGCAGCTCCTGGGGCAGGTTGCAAAAAGCACTGCTTCGGAAAGGAAGGACAACATGGCTGGGGATTTATATATTTAAATTCTAGCAGCCCTGTGCCCATTTAAAAGCAGGAAAAGATGAAAAGCTACTGGAAAGAGGTGCGATAAAATAAAATAAATCTACAGTGAAAGTGCTGCTTTGTGCTTGGACTTCCTCTGCATTTCCATAACTGTTTTCCATTTACAGCAATGAGCTCGCGAAGGAATTTAAAAAATGCAACAGCGACATCTACTTGACAGAGACTGACTCAGCACCATGTTTTTCAGCCCCAGGGAGAACCCCTGATAGCACACAAAAGCCCTGTGGGTCTTTCAGTAGAGACTCACGAACAGGTGACTTAATGAATTGCTGCCGATTCCTATTAAGGGACCAAACGGTATGGCTGTCCCGTAATAATGAAACGTTATGCTATTTGTTTGTTATTGGTTGTTTTTACAGATCTATTATAATGGATGATAAAGCTAAGCAAGATTATACGGGAGATTCTGACTAAACATTAGGAAGCACTTTCTGATGGCAAGAGCTGTTCAGCAGTGGAAAAGACAACCTCTTCTTCCTTGGAGGTTTTTAAGCAGAGGTTGGATGGCCATCAGTCATGGATTCCGGAGCTGTGATTCCTGCATTGCAAGGGGTTGCGCTAGATAAGCCTTTGGGTCCCTTCCAACTCTGCAATTCTATGATTTGCAATTAGCGTTCTTATACCTGTTCTACAGAGTAGCATATAATGCATGTCATCAGTACTGTTCTTCAAAGCACAGTGAGTCCACATTGGTGTTTTGTTTTGTTTTTAAATGACAAAGTGCTTGGTCTGATTAAGTATCCCAAGTTTGCCTCTAGCTCCCTCTTAGAGACTGTTGACATAGTTATTTGGGTCCAATCAACTCTGCCCTTGGTTCTGGGGTTACCTGGGACCTCGTCGGCAAAGCAACTTTTTCAGGCTAGCCTGAAACTGATCTGAAAGGGAAAAGCAAATGAGGGGGCTTACGGAGCAGTTCGAATAAGCCAGAATGCTAGATAAGCCAGAGGCTACAAATCCTGCAGGAGTTTGTGGGAGGCTGTGGGTGGCTGAGAGGTATATCACCACTGAGCATGGTATCCACATCAGAATGAAAACCGCCAATACGGTCAGGATCATGACAGTTGCTTTCCTGTTGAGCCGAATGCTTGAGGATGAGTGGACCACCACCATCTTCCTGAACCAGAGGGAATGGACGATTCTGGAATAGCACAGGACCAAGAGAAGCACAAAGGGGAAGAAGGCAACCCCACCAAAGAGAACAAAATACAGGTATGTTTGCCTCGGCGTCATCAAAAGCGTACAGTATCGAGCATCTTCAAGCACGACGACTCCTTGGTGTATCCAGTTGGGGACAGACACAGTGAAGCCCATGAGCCACATGACCATGCAGAGAAGAAACCTCTGGAGTGAATTTGCTGGGAAGGAGCAGGTGGGATGAACAACCGCCAGGTATCTCAGGATGGAGGTGACCACCATGCTGTAGAAGCTGCAGAACATGGTCCACATGGAAAAGCTCTGGCTGCTGACACACACAGCCAAGCCCATCTCCCAGTCCTCATAGACAAATGTGAGCAGCAGCACAGTAACATTGTAGAGGAGGAAGATCAGGTCAGAGATGGTGATGTTGACCATGAGAGTGTTGGTCATGGCAGAGATGGAGTTGGTGCTCCTGCTGCTCCTGAAGCCCTCAATCAGGACCAAGAGCATGAAGAGGTTGCCAGCAAAGCCAACCAACAAGATGAGGCCACAGAAAGAAGCAAAGATGTATCTCAGCTGTGTCACTGTCAGGCCACCAAAGCTGTCGTCTGTCCCATGAGAAGAGGCGTTGAAAGTCTTGTTGGAAGCATGAAAGAAATCTTCGCTGGTTGTTGTGAGCTCCATTATTCCAGTGTGAGGATGAAACTGAGAAAATATGAATCTACAACAACAACAACATATCATTGTCCTGGCCCCTGAGTAATGGGTATATGTATATTAAAATTTGCCATATTAATGCATTAAACACAAATCACAGCAATAATAACAAAAATGATAGGATTTCAGATGTATGTTTTAGATTCTGCACTGAGCAGGCAGTTGCATGAGATGAAGTGCCCTTACAAGTCTATGAGTCTCTGTTCAAGCACTGCTTTCCATTCATGCCCCTGAATGGGTCAGCATCCCCATACTCTGCTGAATCTGAGCATCTCAGAAGAAGCGTTGGGAGTGTGGACAAGGTAGAGACTTCCTTCCAAACATGAGCCAGCATAAGGGCACATCTCCTACACTCCATTGGGATCATAAGGGTCACCACATGTCTCCACTCACCAGCTTAACCCGTGGTTTGGACTGCAAAGGGACAGCAGAAGGTTAGCTTTGACACCAGTCACTGCCGAACCAAAAGATCAATCCCTCCCCACTACCACCACAAAGCAAAAGGAAACAGCTTTCCCCTTGAATAAAATGTTCCTCCCAGTTCATTTAACAAGGCTCTAGGTACAGTATTCAGCAGCAATTGCTAAAGGGTGAAAGCTTACCAGGCCATTGTGTTTTATGAACAGACATCAGAGAGGGCACAATTCACTTGTAAATCATTGCAGCTGGGTTGAGATAGAGATCAGTTCTGCAATTCCCATATCTGTTCCCAGCAGATGGTGACTTATATTACTTTGCCTGGCTTGTGGGGATAAGATGTGTTCTCTCTCCCCCTCCCTTGTAGTCATGGTGGAGAAGGAGGCGGGGCTTGCAGAATAGAGACACAATATTCACATGTTGCAGCATGTGGATGATCTATGGGTAAAGAGGGAGGGAAACAAAGAAGATATTTTAAGCTCTCCTGTAATACACAGAAATCTATCCCCCATGAAGATGCATGGCCGTTAGATATCTCACCAGTATGGTTTGCTAGGGAGGTGGCTAGTAAAGCTACACCCAAGACAAACCCACATTCAGGAGATAAGCGTAGGTCTCCTGTACTTCCCTTTACCCACAGTATATGTTTGCATGTTCTGTGACTATCCCTGGTCTTCCTGGGTGGTGGAAATGGTGTAGGTAGACCCTACTGTAGTCAATGTAGTGTTCGCCACAGGGTGTTGCACTACAACTTCCATCAGCTCCAGCCTATATGGCCAATGGTCAGGAATGATGGGAGTTGCAGTCCAATGACATCTAGAGGACACAAGGGTTACTAACATGTCACCTGTGGGCACTCTTGTTCCCTCAGGGTTTCTCCCCCCACCACCACCACCAAACCCTAAGAGTAGAGCACTTGACAATAGGGCATCCCTAACGCCCAGAGACACAATTTTTACATTGTGAGTGAATCGTAGCAATTAACCTGAGTACTCTCTAAACAAGTTACCTAGGAACTGAACTTGCTTTAAGGAGATCTTGAATAATAATACAGTGCACAAGTAAAGGAATGTGGAAACCACATCCCAGGCATGTGGAAGAGTGCTTCCTGCTCTTGTACTCACACTGTGAAAGAGGCATACACATCTCTCAGCTTTGTCAATGTTAGGTAAGCAAAGCCGGCCCTACCATTAGGCAGAAGGAGGTAACAGACCGATCTGTGTGTACCATGCAGCTTGCTTTGTGTCCCCTAACCTAGCCTTCTGCCCTCAGATGCAATGGAGGATGCTTTCCTGTTACTAGTTTTGAAGTAAAAAACACAAAAACCTGGTGATCTGGGTAGCTGTTGTACATTGGATTGGGAGAAGTGCCAGGTGTAGTGATTAGAGAGTTTTGGGCTAGGAGCTGGGAAACCAGGTTTCAAGTGCCCACTTAACCAGGAATATCACTTGGGTGACCTTGGGCAAGTCAGAATCTCTTACCCTAACCAGCTTTGCAGGGTTGTTGTGAAGCTAAAACAGGGAAGGTGAGATATAAAAATAAATAAATACTGTCCTGTGCTTCAGGCAGCAAAATGTCATGAGCTGGTCCTGGGTAGGAGGACTCAGAGACTGATTGGGAGACTACAACAGTGACTATTTCACTTGTTGCAGTAACCACTAGCTAAATTTGCAAACCAAAAGAGTGTGGGAGTGAATCAACTGAAAACATTAACTTATCCCTTCCTTTGATAGCAGCCTTTGATTTTCAAAGTCCTCATACTTCACAGAAACTGTCGATTCCACTGAAGACTCTTCCAAAAAAGCATTTTTATTCAATGTTGTGATATGTGAACATGATACATCATTGGATAAATAATTGGACAGAGCTAGGCAGATAATCAGATATAAATATCTTTAATGGGTTTTGCAGCCCCTTGTAGACACAATTTTTGGGTCAAGTGATGATCAGAGAGTTTTTGGTTGCAACACACACCATATATTAAAAGAACTCTTATACCATGTTAGCAGTCACAGCTTCTCCCAAAGAATCCTGGGAACTTAAGAAGTTAAGGGTGCTGGGAAATGTAGTCCTTTGAGGGGTTTCCTAACAACTCCCAGTAATCTTCTGAGATAAGTCCGGGAGGTCTCTTCTTCCACACACTTCAGCATGAAATCTTACGAAGAGGGTTTGTTCCAGGGAAACTTGCTGAAAAGAAATGGCTAGTCACTTGTTCCATGAACAGCAGTTTCAATTGTGTTGAGTTTGGCTCCTGCCCACATCAGCTCTATGCTCCACAGTGAAGAACTTCTATGGCAGTCTTCTCAAAAGTAAGTCTCACCGAGTTCACTGAGGATTACTCCCTTGTTAAGCGTGTATAAGAATGCAATCTAAACATGTCTGCCTAAGAGACAGCAAGCAGAAATATGTTTTCTCTTTCCCCATTTTTTTGTGAGAAATATAGAATTGGTTAGCAACCTTTGTAGGACTTTTGTGTTACTTCAGAGTCTGATTAGTTAATTCTCATTGATGTATTTACTATTGCATTTGTATGGAATTTTTAACAGAAGAATTGTAAAAATAATTGTGCGGGTTGTTGCTTTGTAAGGATGCTGATCTTCTTCCTTAAATGCCTGTTGTGCCTTTACAGAATCAAGGTTCCCAGACTTCATAGCTAGAAGCAATGACAGGTTTGAAATGCAAAATCGTAGTGTACCCACGCACAAGCAGTTTCTTTCCAAGCTATGCCTGTACATGAAATCCATTACAGCATAGAACAGCCTTCCCCAAACTGGTGTCCTCCAGATTTTGTTGAACTACAGCTCCACCCATCATGTCCAATGGTTAGAGATGATGAGAAAAGTAGTCCAACAAAATCTGGAGGGCACCAGGTTGAGGAAGGCTTGGATAGAAGGCATAACCATTTGATACTTTGTATTGTATTGAATAGGGTACTGGCATTTTTAATTTCTCCATAATACCAAGACAATCATTGCTGAATTGTCATAGTAAAGGTAAAGTGATCCCTGACCATTAGGTCCCGTCGTGACTGGCTCTGGGGTTGCGGCGCTCATCTCGCTTTATTGGCTGAGGGAGCCGGCGTACAGCTTCCGGGTCATGTGGCCAGCATGACTAAGCCGCTTCTGGCGAACCAGAGCAGTGCACAGAAAGGCCGTTTACCTTCCCGTCGGAGCGGTACCTATTTATCTACTTGCACTTTGACGTGCTTTCGAACTGCTAGGTTGGCAGGAGCAGGGACCGAGCAACGGGAGCTCACCCCGTCATGGGGATTCGAACCGCCGACCTTCTGATCGGCAAGTCCTAGGTTCTGTGTTTTAACCCACAGCGCCACCCGTGTCCCTGAATTGTCATAGGATATGCCATATTCTGGCATATAGTGTAGAAGAGAGACAATGTGGTATGGTGGTTAGTGTGTTGGACAAGGACCTGGGATACCAGGGTTCTTGGGCCAGTCACAGTCTCTGAGCCTAACCTACCTCACAGGGTTGTTGTAAGGATTCAATGAGGTTGGGGAGAACCAGTGCTATTTTTCTAGAAAAAGAGGTGCCAGAACTCACCATAAATGCCTCCTTTGTATAATGGCAATGGCACCCACCTGAGGGGTGTCGGAACTGAGTCCCAGTGAGTTTTGGCTGAAAAACAGCCCTGGGGAGAACCATGTATGCCACCTTGTTCTCTGCAAAGAAAAAGATGGGATATAAAGGCAATGGGAAAAAAGAATAATGATAAGTTTTAAGAGAAGCTTGGTTTGGGAAGAAAAAGAGCTATATCTTCTTCACATTAGGGAGCTTCAGGTAATTATGCTGTATAGGATAATTTGGCTGTTAATGGTAGAGGAAAAATGAACCACACTCTTGTTTCTCACTGAGACCTCATTAGCCCATTCTACAAGTCAATAGATTTCTCAGCTTAAATATTAAAGGTTATTTCAGGGACTCTTAATTCCCAGCCCGGAAGCTTCAGCACAATTAATGTTCTCTCCAGTGACCCCTGTCTGTTGCTGCTACTAGAACCATTTCAGGTAAACGAACGTACCATATTCCTTGGGAATGAATCTGTGTCCAATTAATGGCACAAACAAGTCAGAAATCACCAATTCAAAGGTGTCGTTTGGTAGTCCAAACAGAAGGCAGCCCTTCTCTGCATGGATACGAGCTGAGTATCAAGTTATAGTTACAATATGTTATTGGCAGAAAGCAACTGATCAATAATGTGAATCAAAAATGCAACGGAATGCTTCATAAGGCATTTTAGGAAATGAAGCCCCTAGACAGGATTTAACATAAACTAAAGGTCTCCTGGAGTTACCATTTTTTTTCTAGAAGTAGATTCAAATATTTTAAATGAGTACAGTGGTACCTCGGGTTAAGTACTTAATTCGTTCCGGAGGTCCGTTCTTAACCTGAAACTGTTCTTAACCTGAAGCACCACTTTAGCTAATGGGGCCTCCCGCTGCCGCCGCACCACCGGAGCACAATTTCTGTTCTCATCCTGAAGCAAAGTTCTTAACCTGAAGCACTATTTCTGGGTTAACGGAGTCTGTAACCTGAAGCGTATGTAACCCGAGGTACCACTGTACAACTAATTAAGTTACCACGTATGATTTTCTCCTTATGGGCTCTGTGTATGTCACATAGGGCAGGGACAGGGAATCGGTGGCCCTCCAGCGCTGATGTAAGGGATCCCTCAGACAGGCTACAGGACAGGAAATAATAAATTCTTGTTCCACACAACTTTAGCAAAGCGTATTGTACACCTTAGTCACGTGCTACCTAACACTTCTATCTTACCCAAATGGATAGGACCTACTTGACGAATTCCCTTTCCTACCCGCCTAAAGAGGTTCCTCAGCCTGGCCTGGAACTGGAAAGAAAGGCAGAAGCAGATCATGGGGTTAATGCAGCGGTTGGCGAAGGCCAGGAGAGACGTCAGGTGATAAGCCAAGTACATAGGGGTTGTGGTTAGCAACTGGTCGTACTTGATAAAGAAAATCACCAGCCAATATGGGAGCCACATGACCACCAGGGTCACTATGGTGACCAAAGCCATCACTGAAGCTCGCCAGTTCACTTGCAGGCTGGAGGCTGTGTGCATAGAGAGCCCCCTCCTAACCTTGAGGGTACAGATGATCCTCAAGTAGCAGAAAACCATCAGCAATGTGGGAGGCAGGAAGCCCACCCCTCCCAGGAGCTGCAGGTAAAGGTTAACTTCCTTCCATGCCATTTGGTTCACGCAATAAGTCTGCCCCTCCACGTGAATGATCTCATAATTAATCCAGAGAGGAGTGGAGAATATAAGGCAGGTCACCCAGATGAGCCCGCAAGCGATAGCTATCTGCTTTTGGGAGATGGGCATCACTCTCATAGGGTGGAGGATAGCCGTATAGCGAAGCAGCGCAATGGCCAGCATGCTATAGAAGGCAGCAAAGGAGACCCACATGGAGAAGCTGTGGTTGGTGACGCACAGCAGGCGGCCCAGGCGCCAGTCCCTGAAAAGGATGTTGCCAAACATCACAGGGGCATTGTAGAGGAGGAAGAGGAGGTCCAGGATCACGATGTTGAGGAAGAGAGGCTCCGTCAGGCGTGAGATGTGGCTGCCGCTCTTTCTTTGGAGACCTCGGAAAAGGATCCAGAGCAGCAAGCCATTTCCAGGCATGCCCAGGAGGAAGAAGAGGACATAGAGGACAGCAAACACATTCCTGCTATAATGGAGGAAAAGGTCGCTCAAGCCAGAGCTGGTGCCATTCCCTGCACTGGAATTGGAGTCCATAGTAGCATCAGTTACTTATTTAGTCTGTGCCATAGAATTTCCTAGCAGCCTGCCAGTCTTTCTTCTGTTCCCTGGAAACAAAAATATGACTTTCAATGCACTCTGAAATGCAGCATTTGGGATAATCATGGAAATGATAGTCTTGTTCAAAGCAATCTGCACTATTAAGAATGAGGAAGGGGCAAGGAAGGTGAGAGGAGACACCTGACTTTCTACTTACGGCTTGCACAGGAAGAAGGAAGAAAGTCTGCATTAATTATTCGAATGTCAGTGTGTGCCAACAGAGTCTTTCCATTTGTACTTCATCTCTGCCCAGTGTTCCTTATTTAATGTGCTCAGCAGAGTTCAAATTTATGGTGGGAGTCTTGCTTGTCAACTGTACTTGACCAAAGGGATACACACACACACACACACACACACACACACACACACACACACACACATTTCCAGTCTGTCTCCTCCAAAGTTATGTGTATTGTGAGTCTTTGACACATAGGGAGGCACTCACTGCAATATACAAGCCATGCAGCATGCACAGCTGACCACAGCACACAAGCAAATGGGCTTCTCCAGGGGTTTCTCTTTGTCAGAAGGGCATTTAAGTCTGCTTCCTTTGTGTCTGAACAAGGCACAGAGCATTTTTAACCTCAATACATTAACATTAGATGGGACAAAGAAACCAAAAAAGTACCACTGTGACCAAAATAAATCAATAGATTACATGGTGTTTATTTTTCCATAGGCTCTTTTATTTGTTTTCAAACAGAAAATTCTGTCTCGGCACATATGACCACTTCAGTGGATCAGTTTTTGCTGGAAATGTTTTACTCCATCCTGTTTCATTGGCTAGGACAAAAAAAAACCCCATGTAAAATTTAATTGGTTTTCTTGAGTTGTTGTTGTTGTTGTCTCAGGGTTGTTTTGTATTACTTTGTGTGTGTGCAGGAAGATGCTATTTCCATTGCACAAGTAAAACAGCGGCTTTAACTACAACCCAGAATTTATGATTGTGCAAAGAACAGTGTCCTAGGAGGACTACAGTATGGTGCACATCTACTTCCATGTATAGCCTGCAGTGAAAAGTGCACTAGGATTCACACCCCAAGGTCTGGCTTAGAGGCCGGAATAACAAACATGGATAAATGAGCTCCTACTCAAGTCTCTTTTAGATCACCAGACACCTGCATTGCTAGCAGTGACCCAGTGTAAGTGTTTTCCTCCATGGAAAAACACCCATGAAGAATTTACATGAAAAGTGAAATTAATAATCATGTGGGTCTTGCAGGAAAGAATCATAAGAAGTCGTCTAGATACAGGTTCAACAAAACATACCAGGATTGTGTATTCTGGGGACAGATGAGCTATTTGCTATGCCTGAAGCTTGTAAGGCTAGTTCTCAGAACAGACTTTAGTTTCACAACAGAGCCTCCATACAAACAGTCTTTACTTGAATTTTAATCCACATAGTAAGATACAGAACAGGTGGTTTCATTTAGATCTTTGTAATTTATTGTAAAGTGTGCAAAGAACTTTCATTACTGGATTCTATAGAAATGTAAAAAATAAATATATAAAATGCTCAGAAGATTATTACTGCCCTCCCCTTCAAAAACAGACTTCTGCGTAATCATACTTTGAAAGTGCAAGAACCTGGACCCAATCTCTGTCCAACAGATTTTCAAATCCAATAGATTTTTTAAAAATATCAGATTCATTTCTGTGTCACCAATAGCATGTTGAGATCATCTTCTTTCTTTCCCACAAAGAAATGCATCCTCTGTAGGACACATATGAAATGGCCTAGTGTGAACAACACATCTGAACAAGACTCTGTTCTAAGATCTCTACTGTTTAACATGTTTAGGATGGAGGGACAAGTTCAAGAATCTGGAAGGGTAACTTTAAAACTAAGGATTTAACAATGAGAGGAAGCAAAGGATCATACCTCACTGCTGATGTTTGAACCGGATACCACTTAGAGAGCAAAGCAAATGGATGTGTAAATTATGCTGGAGTCAGGAGCATTTTCCTTTTGCCTTGTCTTCCGTCTCTTTTCAGAACCTCTGCAGACTGACTTAGGTACACAAACACACACAGCCCAAGTGGTTTGGATGCTCTCTTACTGATGCTGCCACTAAAGAAGACCTGCCTATCAGCACTCTTTCATCTGAGCACCAAAGGCAGCCAGCTCAGTCAGAGAGAATCATTTGCCTCATCATATTAGAGCAGAAATCAACCTAGGATGGAATGAGCCATTCTACCCCTCCATCTCTGCTGGCAAAACTTAACTTCTTGAAAGTGAACTATTACTATTAGAATTAGTTTAGGGACCATCCCTTTGGGAACAGATTGATAAAAGGGCGAGGGTTCAGGGGCTTCTGCTGAGCAGACATGCACCATCACCAAGCATTTAAAGGCATCTAGGAATGGGGGAAGTAGCTGAAAAAAATATTAAATTCAGAGCAAAGTACCTTCAGGTATGTATATTTTTTCATACATGTAGTTGATGGAATAACCACATGTAAGCTGCCATTAGTTCTTTGTACACAGGAACCTAGTACAGGATAGTACAGAAATGCAGTGATTACAGAGAACAACTCACAATACAAGCAAGTACTGGAAAAACAAGTGGCAATGTGGGTTTGGGGATTAGAGTCCCCCAAATAGTTTAGTCACACTTGATCCCATGTAGCCAATGAGCTCACCCTTATAGTTGGGATCTGGCATTTGCTAATTCAACAATGTCCACTTTTAAAGGGGTGTGTGTGCCAAAAAGAGGTGCTATACTTTGGGGTGTACTTCATTTTTCCTTATGGAAAAGAAGGTCATTGGTAGGGCTGTGTGATGTAACTCATATCCATTGCAGTACACATGAGCAATTTCCCATTTATTCTTTTGGTGCCATATTCTGTCCTTTAGAATAAAAAGAAACTCTGAAAAGGGCATCCTTTTAAAACGGAAAACAACAGGCAGATTGCAGGAAGCAAACTTGCAGTGTTGCAATAGAAGAGTGAGTTAGGGGATGGAAGAGGCATTGCAAAAAGTCACTTGATCTTTTCCCCTCCCCTTAATATGGGCCAGCTGCAGGGCTTTTTTTTCAGCCAGAACTTGCCAGAACTCAGTTCTGTCACCTCTCAGGTGGACCCCATTGCCATTACAAGAGAACAAGGGAGGCGTTCACAGTGAGTTCCAGCACCTCTTTTTCCTAGAAAAATAGCACTGGCCAGCTGTATTCTGTTTAAATGTTTGCCTATCAAACTTTTACAGTGTATATGCAGTCAAAGGATTATGAGAATGCTTGTGATGGGTCCCCAAGTCTTGACCCCACATGGGCCACAAGATTTTAAAGGAGACGTTCTCAAATGACTCTTCCATTTTTCAAGTAGATCTATTTCTGTATTATATTTCAAGTCACACAGTTTTTGACATTATTAGTCAAAAGATGTCTTGGAGGGCTGGCCGGTGGAAAGCAACTCGTGACATGACCCAGCCTGTTCCAGCCACTGGAGAGATGCTAATGAAGGTCTCGCTGCCTGTTTTTGTTTCAGAGTGGATGTCTTCAAGGCTCACACCTTTTGCTTTTCCCCTGTGCACATGGCATGCTCTGAGCAAAGGTAAACTTGTTATGCTAACTTCACTCTCCTAGTGAAGTGTGTAAGTTTGTTTCAAGCAAACTATCCAGGCGGGGGGGGGGGGCTATATAGAGAAAGTTTAGACAGATAATAGGCAGGCAGATACAAATATAAATAAAAATTAGGTCTACGTTTCAGGCACACACAAAATATCTATTTTTTACATACAGCACAAGATGAAGATACAGGGTGGGGGGGGTGGAAGAACACCACAGAGATAAGAAAAATCAGAGCCAAGAATAAAACAAAAACAGCTCATAAAAAGTGGTTGTGTGGCTTGATCCTCAGAATGGGATAAGACATTAAGCAGCAAATATGGGTCTGGAATCCTTGGGGAGGCCTAACTTACAAAGACAAAGTAGCAGCTGCAGAAGGAATTAAAAATCTTCCCCACGTACTGAAGTCCCCAACTTGATTTGTGGCATGCACACCTCTAGGAACCCTGACTGGGGGTGGGGGGGGGAGCTTAACAATATCCTCACGATGTGTCACCCTTTCTCCACTGCTTCTCTTTGCATTGAAAAGCAGCAGCCCAGGTCCCCAGTTCCCCATCTGCCACTTTCTGATTCTTAATACTCTATATACCAGCAAATACATTCTTAGCACAGGACATACAAGCAACTGCAGAAATAGGTTAGGGTCTTGAAATGAAGGGCATGCCATGCCCTTAAGGTGCATCTGATGCCAGGAGTTCACAGGTGCCTGTGCTGGGTGTCAGAAGTGTGTGTTGGGGGGGGGGGGAGAGAGAAAGTACCAGTGTCTTTTCTTAGCCCTCCTATCTGTGTAGGAAAACATGGAGCTAAGCTTTGAGCCAATGTTGCCAGCCCTTACTGTGGAAGAGTCTACAGATTCCAAAGCTTTGCCACTGAAATAGTCAGCAGCAGCTTTTACTTTACGTCCAAGGAAATAATTTCACGGCACATCATCTTACTAAAACAGGTTGTAGAGTAAGGGAAAATGAAACTCTGCAAGGTTCAAAAGCACACCCTAGAGATATACCCTGGGCTGAATGGTCAAACACACACACCTTCCAACCTCTAGAACTATCTGGGAAATTGTAATGCAGACGAAACACTGCAGGCTGTTCACATGGGAAAGAGAACTGCAGCACCTCCAACAAGGTAGCTGAGCGAGTGAAGGACAGCCAGGCATAAGGTGGCAAGACAGCCTTCTCATTGCCTCTTCTTTTCCCATCCATATCCAGGGCAGGAAAGGCAGTGCTAGAAACCATAGAGACAGACAGGGGTTGCCTATCCCATTTTATTGTCAGAGACGAAAAAGGGAAGGACCAGCCTGCACACACAACCCCATTGCAGCCTTGCTTACTGGGGTTGCACAGTGACTTACATGTTCCGGCAAGATTTCACAGGGCTGTTTGTGAGATCTCACTGGAACCCCAAACCTGCCACTTCTCAATTCTGCAGTAGCAGCGGTGGGTAGGTGGGGTACCTGCAGTGCTCTTCCAAGATCTTGCCAGAACCCACTGCAGCCACTTCTTTGGGGGAAGGTAGGATGCCCACAGCAGTGCCGCTCCTTGGATTCTGCCACCCGAGGCAGCTACTTTAGTCTGCCACATGAACAGGCCAGTCCTAGAGGAAAAACTACACCTTTACTTCTTATGTTTATCTCAGGATAAGATTAACCTATGGAACTCACTCCCCACAGGAGGTAGTGAAAGTCTTTAAAAGAGTCAGAAAAACTCATGGAGGTTAAGGCTATCAGCGGCTACAAGTCATGATGGTTGTGCTCTGCCTGCAGTCAGAGGGAGAAATTCTTTTGAAAACTTTGCTGGAAACTATTCCGGTTCTGCTTGAGAGTTTCCCAGAGTCATCCTGTTGGCCACTTTGGATTTGATGAGCCATTGGCCTGATCCAGCAGGCCCTTAAGTTGCTCGGTGCTGAGCAGCAGCCCTGAAAAAATGGCTAAATGATGTATGTTGTTCCTTATGATCGTGTTTCAGCAAGGTTTCACACTCACAAGAGTAAAGGCAGACCACATAAAAGCCCAATTTTTGTCTTTATTTCTAACCCAAATATTGCAAATATACAGAAAAATACCAGTACAAATTTATAATATAGCCAGGCTTATTTACAAACTCTATACATGGCTCCTTTGTTTTTCTTCTGCACCTTGCCTCAGACTGTACATCTTAAGAAATTATGTGTAGAGGAGTGTATTAGCTATGGCTTTTTGTTATGTTATATTTTACAGCCATTATGCACATGGTCTGGTCTGGTCTGCCTTACAGACACATCAGGGAGACAATGATACTTCAAAGCTCATGCAATGGCAACATTTCCAGGACTGCTTTGTCACTTAGGCAGCACCCTTGGAGCAGTGACGAAGATGCAGTGTTACCTACATACTCAACACTATGGAGGACAAGGCTACTGTTGTGTAGGGCGGCAAGTGTGTGACAGTAACAAGGACCTGGTTAGTTTATTGAGGTTTCTAGTTCCTTGAATGCTCTCACTTTATAAGCCAATGTGCCACAATGTATAGTGTCTTATGAGAGGGGAACCAACAGAAATGGAGCAATGGAACAGGTCATGCCCAGTAATGGACTCCCTTACCTAACCACCCTTCCAGAGATGCTTTAATAAACATAGAAAATAGGACATATAATAGGAAGAGTAAGTAGTCAGATTATGTTCTCAGTGAAATGGAAAAGGTCACCACCAGCTACATTACAGGCTTTCCATCACAATCCCAGCCCAGCACTTAAAAAGAGTTTCAGCCACATCACATGGATAGTAAAGCGATTTGAACCTGGCTCTGCACAGAACAGATGTACACAAGAAGTTCAAATATGTTAAGAGCAGGGGTTTTGGAGCAGCTGTCAGACACAAGGTTATTGAGCCCCCTTCAGTTCCTGGTTGAGTTACTGCGAGTTTAACATTGACTGTAAACAGCACTTTTATTTACATGCAAGTGTGCTTCTGTACCAAATGGAGTGAGAATAAACAACAAGTGGAATAAGCTACAAGTATCTTCCAGGGACAAACGTTCCTCCTTGCCATGTGTTCCTCGTTGGTACCTTCTGCAAGGGACAAAATAATTTTGTACCAAGGAAGACAATGACACCCTGAGATATAATCAAATGATGCAGTGATGTAAGGGAGGAAGTAAGGGCCCAATAAAAAAGCACAATAATGCCAAAGTAACTGCGGGGAAAACAAATCCAGGACAGACACTTTATTTCATGTTTCTGACTCTCATTATTGCCAAAAAGAGGGGTGGAAAGCTCTGTGACTTTAGCAACATGTCCTAACCACTAGGGCATAATTGGTAGCCACTGAATATCTAACAAATCCTGCTTCTTTGAAGAAAGGCAAGCTAAACTGATTAATGGTGGAAATACCCAACAGTCAGTGCCTCCTGAAAAATTGCGGAGCGTGGCATTCAGAGGGTAGATGCCACTATGGAGAAGGACCACTTCCAGACTGTCGCTGGATGACACTCAGCAGGTTGCAGCATTACCAGCAAGTTTTCCTCTGATAATCTTAGGGAAGTACTGGGGCTGGGTAAGGGGAAGGTGGTCCTTAAGCATCACACACACCAGAGACCCTGGGGAAAATATGCTATGTGTCCCAGGGCTCCTCGTGTCTGGATGCATGCCCTAGCACCACAAGGGAGCAAAGGCAGCCTCAGCCTGAAACCTCCAGTGAGACCTTCCTGGTAGTGCTGCCTCACCAGCAGGAACACTTGGGGAATAAAAGAAGAGTGGGGCAAGTTCCAGTATAGGCATTCATAGCAAGATTAAGGGTACAGGTGGTATGTGGAAGGTATTCAGACCCTGCCACGCTCCCAACACAGGTGAGTGGGGAATCATATTTTGTCTAGGGGCTTATCCACATTTCCTCTTGTCCTGCTGCTTTCCTCCAGGGAAAACCACTCTTTAGCAACCGAACCCAAACTGTCATTTGCTCCGATCAAGCACAAAAGAGTGGTTTTCCCTGGGAAAATGCAGTGGGAAGTGTGGATAAATTGTGACTAATCACTCACCTATGCTGGAATAGAACAAAGTCCTAAGATAAGTGTAAAAAGTACCACTGGGGACCAAAATTCAAGAAAATACATTACTGAATGTTATGAAGGTCTTTCAAGTTCAAACATGTCTCTCCAAGCATCTCAGTCCCTTCAAAGCCGAATATTACCTATGCCACGCACTGGCTCAATACTTTGTGTTTCTATGGGTCCCCTATAGTAAGAATCCCTTGGATCTTACTATAATAGCTACTGGAGTGGGATGTCTCCATCGCCAATTCACACCCCAACAGGCCAACTTTTAGCTACTGAGTTCAAGAAACTTAATTTACTCAAGGTTCAAGTCACAATACCCTCTGTGAACCCAAAAAATATTGAGAAATAGTTATGATTCCACATGGCACATAACAGTCAAACTGTGTTGTTGAACAGAAGTCGGAAAAACACAGTAGCAAAGCGGTGCATGTGTAGCAACCACTGATCTATGTATAATCTAAAAATAGAATGAAAATTAGAAACACTTAATAACATCATGGTGCTGCTGGTAGCGCAAATAAACTTTCCTTCAAGAACCCGATTTAAAGCAAACAATTTCTGTTCCTTCATAACATTCTAAACAAGTCATATTTCTGGAATATCTGTATACTTAGTCTTACAGTTGATAAATTTAACCCCCCCCCCCATGCGTTTGCTTTTTAGATTTATGGCAACACACATGCCGATTTCACAGTTTAGTTCCTTGGAATCGGAGAGCCACAGAGTTGCTCCTAGCCTTGGAATAATCTCTGCTTTGCACGGCACACATCTGCCCAGTTGATTACATTTCAATGAAAACGAAAAGCAACCCTGTTTTGGCACACAGCCCCGGGATGCTGGTTAGATTTCTCAGTCCCTGCCATAGCATCTCATTGCCCTGCTTCCTAGGAGAAGTGCTGCTCACACTGCAACAGCTTCAAAGCAGTGTCATCACAGTGTTGGAGTGGAACATGTCCCCCACCCAGGGATTTGGAGCCTTCTCCTAGTAGCAAGGTATGTTGTACCTAGTAATGCTAATATTTAATGAAATGTTGCTTTCACATTCCTATTTAGTTTTCCTTTAAGAGTTGGAAAAAGAAATCTGATTAAAACAAAGTTACATATATTTTTTTAAAAAAGGTTTCCCTTCTTCCTTATTCAGAGCTGCAGTATCTCCCCCTTCTACACCCACCCACCCAAAGCAGTTCTTGCAGCCTTCTTGGTTTTAGACAGTTTGATGGAAGCAGTAGGAACACAGAATCCCTTGGATACAGAAAAGGCATTCAAATTAGAAGTAAAATGAACCGTCTGCATTCGTGCCCTTCTGTAGCAGCATCTAAATCCATGTGAATCCAATTCTAGTTAGATCTGCAATATCACTATTCCAGAAGGTCCTGGGAAGAAAAGAGGGGAAGATAATACTTCTTGTTAACATTTGATGATCATGATTCTTTGCAGTTTTGCTGTGGCAAATACAACCCACTTAGCCCCTCAGAGATATACAGCTGTTTCTTTTTCAAAGTGACATAAGCCAAAATCACATGCTTGGGGTTCAAATTTATCTTTCTAAGCCAACATGTACTGCTCAGAAAGATGCATGGTGTGCACACATACACATCAGTTACAATCACTTGCCTCATCAGAATCATCATGGTAGCCCGTTTTATTGGCATCTGGTGTGTCAACGCCATCAAAGCCATTCGCTTCCGCATGCTGCTGCAGGACAGAGTATCGGTGAACCAGAAACCTAGGGGAATGACAAACACACATGAAATGAACTTGGCCCTATGGCGGTAGCATCAACATTCTTTGAACAGAAGTGAGTATAACGTCCAGAGACTTTTGGAAGAACTTTATATGGATTGCTGCTGAGACACCATTTCTCTGGCTGTTTTATCTGGTCTAAGCCAATAAACACTGGGTATCTTTAGAGCCTATATAGGTTTTTTTAAAAAAAACTGGTAGTGCAACAATGCTATATGAATCCATCTGTCATTTTGGGCTAAAGTGTCATGGGTCTGCAGCTGGCATGTAGTTTTATCTCTCCTGGCGAAGTTGTGGAACAGGTATTGGGATGGATGAGGGATGAAGGCAAGAATATAAGAGCCTGCTGTATCAGGCCAATGGCCCATCTAGTTCAGCATCCTCTTCTCACAGCAGCTAACTAGATGTCTATGCGAAGCTCAAAATCGGGCAAGACAGAGGTACTGTGGGCAGGCAAGCCTGCTGATCTAGGAATGTGTGACCAGGGTTGCCATGATCACGTTTGCAGTTTAGGGGTTCTCCTGGACTCAGAGCAGTTTATGGAGGTACCCATGACATCAGTTGTCAGGCACTCCTTATGGGCTCTGCTCAATTTGCCAGTGGGATTCCTTTGTGAAGAAAGTGGACCTGGCTATGGTAATTCATGCCCTGGTTACATCAGATTGGGTTATAATGTGCTGCACGTGGGTCTGCTTTTAAAGACAATTTAGAAGTGCCAGCTAGTGCAGACTGCTTGGCCCCCATAAACAGCTGTAGTCTGATATAAAGCCTTATCTGTACTAACTACAGTGGTTGCCAATGTGTTTTCAGGTCCAATCTAAAGCACTGGTTGTTAGTTTTAAAGTCCTAAACCATTTGGGATCTGGTAATTTGAACAATTGCTTACACTTCTGTTTGGGCTCTAAGACCAGCCACAAATACCCTCCTTACAGGCCCACCACTAAGATCTATCAGGCCGACAAACATGAGAGCACCTTTCAGTGATGGCCCTGTCCCCGTGGAACTCCTTCCCACAGAAGCCTCTCTGGCTTGTTTTAAATGGGCCTTACTGACTTCACTATCCCAATCTGCCTTAAACTGAATAAGGTTGGTGATTTTATAGTTACAACCCCTGCTGTTTTATATGTATGTGTTATGTTACATAGCTACTGTTTTTCTGTTTTGAATTGGTTTCATGCTCTTAATTCTGAGCTGTGGTGGCAGAGTCTCTGGCACTGAAAGGCAGCATAAAAATAACTGAATAATAGTTAAAAGTAAGAATGATCTTGCCAATCCCTTCCCAAGGCTCACCTTCCTCCACAAACGTATTTCTTAATGATGACTACTCCAGCTACAGCAGTCATAAGCATCAAGCCTATTACAGCCAGTATGACTGGAGTGGAGTTGGAGGAAGTAGACTGTAGAAAGAAAAGAGAGAGATGCATTAAGATTTTATGACAAATTATTAGATCACTTTGATTACTGAGTCATTTCTATAATGATTCTCCTAGCATATTCTCCCTACCTCAATAACTTACTCTCTTGTCCTGCATGGATCACAGGAGGATTATAAAGATTTGGGGAGAGAGAATGAAACAGCTGATTTTGGAAAGGGTGAAATTTGACTACTTAGTTCAGAATGCCAAACCGCAGCTTCAACAGCCAATTTGGAAAGCTCATTCATTTTACTGCTTGAACAGAGTCAAGGTTAATATTGGCAAAGAATTTTAAGAAAAACTGCTTCTCAAATATTAACGACAAATGGGCTGTTTTTCAAGCACTCTTTTTACATTGATTAGAATACTCTCTTTCTACCTCTCATATATATAGGCAGCCTGCAGCCTTTGAACTATATGCAGCCCCCAGCCCAATTTCAGTTGACCCCCTGAAAGCCATCAGTGCAGGCCTCTGACAAGAGTGATCTGCCACTCTAGCACACTGGGGAGGAAAAAGAGAAGGGGGTTCAGAGAGAAAAAAGGGATGATTCCACTCACCAGTGGCTTTCCCCTGCCAGCATATGGCCTCAAACAGAATAACTCAAGGAAATATGGCCCTTGACAGGAAAAGAAAGGTTGCCCACCCTTCCTCTCTTTATCTCTTTGCTCCACTTTCTTTCTGCATTTTTTAAAGCTTACCAGCTGGCTTGAGTTCAAGTAGTTGCTAGTGCATTTTTTCTTCAGATCAGTCTCTTCACGGATGGGATTTTCCCCACCAACACATTTGTCTCCTGGGATCTTCCGATATCTGAAATTCATCAAGAGTCTCAATAATCTAGTATTACGAAGCTTCTTTTATTAGTGACAGCTTTCCAAGCCACCTAAAATTAGCTAACCCCTTCATGTCCAAGCATCAGTGGGAAGTTGAGAACATGGTTTCACCATTGCCAGGCTGGGTATCCTCAAATCACCTGTCTGATATTCCCCAAAGCCATGGTTCTTTCAGGGCTGGGCACCTAAAGGGGTATGCATGTCAGGTCTATAGGGCTGCAGTGGCCTCCAAGAAAACATGGAAGTCACATGACATGAAAGTCAAGAATCCTCAAACAATAAATGCACATGTCATGCTAAATTATTTCAGCTGCTTCTGGTCCACAGAATTTATAAGCCAAGATAGTTCTATCTAGAGAACTATCTCCCCACCCAATACAGAACACATAATGAACCACCTTAAATGTATTACAGATGGCTATACTACATCTTCTACTGGAAGATATAGTGCCATGGTCACAAGAGCAAGGGGCATATTTTGATTCTAAGGGAGATTCTTACTGTTCCAGAAACACAGCGTGCTCAGAGAGAGGAAGAGAATAATTTTACAGCGTATATGCAGGGCACCAGAATATAGTCCTCTTCCCAGTAGACTACATATATCTGTTTTATAAAAACAAATACACACAGGACCAAGCCATCTCCTCCATCAATAATACTATTATAATCATAGAAAATTACCCGCTGGTCTTTAGCCGCTCTCGCTTCCCATATAGACAAAATTCTAGGTCGTGCCCCTTCAGCTCTGGCTGCTCCACACACTTGGAATGGTTTTCTGGGCGGTAGTAGCCAAAATCACTGCATCACAAATCCCAGGAGTAGAAAGACAGACGTTAACAACCCACACACAGTATGCGTATCGACTCATGCATCACTTCATTACTGCTGCAACTAAAAGACCTAGTATGTGGTTGCTCAAACTAGAATTATACATTTTTAATGGTTATTCAGGAATTTGGTGATAATACTTCACATGCCTAGTTGTATCACTGGCCCATTATACTGACAGAACATTCAGGAGGAGAAACTACCCTATGAAGGAGCATCCAGTTTCTTCAGGGGTGGCAAATGCATTTCAGCCCAATGGATGCATTGAGGGTTAGCCATTCTGCCAAGAGCCACATGCCAGCAGTGAGTGTGGTTGCAGTGGGTATAGCCAACACACATACACACACACACACACACACACACACACACACACACACCCCCACCAAACAGACAAGAAGACAAATGCTGGCTAAGTTGGGGCTGCAGAGGGGAGAATTCCCTGCGTTTTTTCTTCCCATTGCTAGCTTGGGGGCTTTTCTTCTACCCTAGTGCTGTAATAGCAAGGAAAAGAAAAATGTCTTCAAGGTCTTAACTCTGAATGACACTGCACCATAGGGATAAATAGTTCCCATGTTAGAAGAGATTAGAAGAAAGAGAAAAGGTTTTAGAAGACTTTTCTGTTTCCTTCCTTTAGGAGCTCCTAACAAAGGCACTGCACCAGAGGAAGATGTGGAGCTTTTCAAAAAAAAATAAAAAGAGGTGCCAGAAGAAAAAAAGAGGGTTGTGGGTCACCAAAAATGGCAGGCCACAGGTTCGCCAACCCTGAATTATTTCCTACCAAGCATTAGCAATCTAATTTCCTAATATGCAGCACACGTATCCATGGCAATGAATGTGGCCCTGAATGGAAAGCAGATTCAGTGTCAACAATGAACCCGTGCAAACTGAAAAATTAGAACAGAAACCCATTTCAGTGCTGCTTGATAAACTGGCTGTGAATGAAAATGTTTTTTAAATATTCAAAAACCAACAGCAGGTGGGAGAAGATGATAGAAATATTGGGTACTGATTCTTTCTAGGGCCCTCTAAAACAACCCCACAACCAGACTGACATTAATGTTATTACTGGTTTTGTACAGCCTCAAAATCTATTGTGAGAAATCCAGATTGATCTCTCCATTTCCCCAGCACTCAAAAACCAGTGCTAGGCTAAAACTTGTCCTCCAATTTTGCAAGGTCATTTCCCCCTTTGCAAACTGGGGAGCTGTTTTCTGCACCTTTCATCACTGCTACGTTTGTAGAAATTTGTGTTTGTGCGCATTGCTTGTCTTATTCAACCATATGAGGTGGCTAAGGAACCCTCTTTTTCCTCACTGAGTTCACTTGAAGTAGTTTAGAACTTACACTGGCTTCCATTTCAACAAAACATCCTGGAACACCCACATAATTATGTGATGTCAGCAGCCATATGGGTATACCAGGAAGTACTGCTGGGATGTAAGCCAGAATACAGAAAGCTTTCCATGGCTGCAAGTGTGCACAAAATTTCAGCTTTTAAAAACAGCTTCTTAAAGCTTGGGTATTCCAGGAAGTCCTGCCAAGCTGGAAACCAAAATGAGGTCCATGTTGCTGTGAATGTGGTGCTTTTGTTTACACAACATTTCAAGAGAAAAGCAAGGTGCTTTAGCCATCTCATAAGGTGGTGCTAGTGGAAATATCTGCTTATTCCCACCTTGCTCTTTTTGAAGGCATGCTCAGTTCACACATACACCGCCCCCTTGAGTGGTTTTAAAAAAGAAGCCATTTAGGTTTAAGTCCAGCACTGTTCAAGACACACATTTATTGCAGTAATTTGTGTACTCTGGACTATGGCTCTGCAAGTTTAAGGGATGCAAAGGCCATGTTCAGTCTTGTTATTTTCAGGTATGAATTAATCATATACCAGCAAATTCAGTTTGTGCAGTTAAAGTGAATTTGGCATTCTTGCACAATAAACCTGCTTACAATCCCCCCCCCACCCTGCCAAAACACCCTGGGATTTTTCTGGTAACAAAAGGGATGGGGAAAAGCACTGGAAAGTGTGAGATGCTGATGTTGTGCAGCATTATATCTGTGCAAACAAATCAGGATGAATGCTCAGTTAAACAGGTCGTCAGAATGAGCCAGTACATGCTAGAGTCCAGTAGAACAAGCTACCAGCAACACAGTTCTGCTCCCTAACGTCTGCACTATTGTCCACCTTCTTAAATTACACTCCACCCTTTTCGTTGTTCATTTTTCCACAGCTGAATGCTCCCTACAGAAGTTATCATGAGGGCCTTTTCAAAGCAGCACACACAAGCAAAGCTGAACATCAGACGTGACTACTGCAAAACCTAGCGGCTTAAATGAGAAGCCATTGAGATGCAGCTTATTTTCATGATCAAGTTCCCAGCCTGAGACTACAAGGAAAAGAATGAACAAGCCAGCAGCATCTGCTTAAGACCCTGAACCACAGGAAGTCTCAGTAGGAACTTCTCATGGTCTAAAGCTGTGTGCACACCATACATTTAAAGGACATGACTTCCCCTAAAGAATCCTGGGTGTTGTAGTTTGTTATGGGTGCTGGAAACTGCAGCTCTGTGAAGGGTAAATCACAGTCACCAGGATTCTCAGGGGGAAGTCATGTGCTTTAAATGTATGGTGTGCACACAGCCCAAGTGTGGGATATGTTTATTGTCCCTAATGCTGCCCCTCTCCCAATACCCCAGTTCCTGCCTGAGAACTTCAGATCATGCCAAAGCCAGATTTTGGTTCTGAACAAACAATGAGTTTGTATGATTTCTTTTAGTGAAGAGGATTTCTGCCACTTTTGTCTCAAATAAATGTCGTAGGTATGTGCAACTGCATGACATCTGTTTGTGAAAGATCTGCCTGCTTAAAATCTTGCATGCTCCTTCAGCCACAGAAAATAGACCATCATTAACCTGCACATCTTGTTATACTGAAAATGGAATCTGGGTTGCAAAATGTGGCATTTCTTCTGAGAACCCCCAAGTTTCACCATATTAAATCAATGTTGACTGCCTCCTTGAAAAACCTCACATTTATAGAGTCATAAAACCACAATTCTACATATGTCAGGAATGGGGAAACTGTGGCCATGCAGCTAGGCTGCAGACCCCATTAATCATGCTGATTGGGCTGATTAGAGCTGCAGTCCAACATGTGGAGGGCCACAGTTTCCCCATCTCACTATTTCAGAAAACGAACTGCAGAGTCTGATTTAATATTTCAGTGAAGCTGAAAGGTGGCAGGGTGGGAGTATGGTCACTCCCCAGGCCATTTCAGAACAGAAAAAAACACAGCCATGGAAATAGATTATGGGAGGAACTCTCCAAACATACCAGAGGAAGTCACCTAATGTGCAAGTGCAGACAGATGGTTGCTTGGTCACAACATAGTCTCGGCCATTCTGACAGAAAGATGACTTGCGAAGGCGCAGGTATTCCTCCTTGTAGCCCAATATGCAGCCATCTGCAGGGTCATTGGGATTGCTGGAGTGAGCCAACCACTTTGTGTAGTCCTTCTCCATACCTAAGGAGGGAATAATGACCAGATGCCTGAGATAGTCAAAAACTACTAAAATTCTGTGGGCTTTTCTGTAGAATTCTGTGGTGCAATCAGCCACAGAACTGGGGCGGGTACTCTCTGGAATTAAGGGGAGCTGCCCTGTAGCTTTCTCAAGTGCAGCAGCCTTTGTGGGGGACAGGACATATCACATGGCTCCCCATGCCCCACCACCCTGTTACCCACTGCAACAGAACAAAAAGAGGGGGGAGGGAGGGAGGAAACCTCTCTCCTTCCTCTGCTGCCAATTAAAGGTAAGGAAAAGGAAGAGAGAGGAGTGTGGCCTGGCATAAATGGCTTTTTTCAGAGAGGGAGAAGGAACAGAAGATGGGTGTGCAATATTTCTGAGCCCTTACATTAGCTGGGGGGGGGGGGGATATTCCAAATTATCTTGGAGAAAAGTTTTAAAGTTTTGCTCCCCCCGCCCACAAAGAACTTGAGTAATTTCCAAATTAAACTGAGGCAAACTTCCTCATGACTGGAGGAACTAACTTTTTTGTGGGGATTACACATGAAGAGGCAGCTAAAAGACCTGACCTGTGCATTCTCAAACACAGTATTACAGCAGTAGCCTATTGAAGATGCTCTAATTCATGGGTAGGCAAACCAAGGCCCAGGGGCCGGATCCAGCCCAATTGCCTTCTAAATCCAGCTTGCAGACATCAGGGAATCAGCGCGTTTTTACATGAGTAGAATGTGTGCTTTTATTTAAAATGCTTCTCTGGGTTATTTGTGGGGCATAGGAATTCAGTCATTCCCTCCCAATATAGTCTGGCCCCCCACAAGGTCTGAGGGACAGCCCCTGCTGAAAAAGTTTGCTGACCCCTGCTCTAGTTGCATCACATTTTTTAAATTCACAGATACAGGCAAGACAATTTGAAGACAAGCAGCTGGCTAGCATTCTTATTTGTTATAAAGGAAGAGATCACTCACACTCCCTGTTGAGAAGATCATTAAAATCAATAGTATACGAGATCCACTGACGAGACAGGAAGCTCTCTGTAAATCCCCAGATGCTAACATTCATCGATTTTGCTCCTGGCTCTGATGCCAGGCCAGTAAACATCATAGGATCCTTACTGAAAACATAGTTGTGCCAGCACTGCCCTTCATCTGTGGAGAACCTGAAACAGATAAAATTAGGAATGGAGGTTTGGCATTATCACTGTGGTTAATTTAGACTGACAGAAATCCTAACAAAGCTTAAGGCAGCTACTCTCAAATACTGGGGATGCAAGACAGGTGACAGGAATATTAGACTAAACTACATGCTTACAGTGGTACCTCGGGTTACATATGCTTCAGGTTACATACGCTTCAGGTTACAGACTCCGCTAACCCAGAAATAGTGCTTCAGGTTAAGAACTTTGCTTCAGGATGAGAACAGAAACCGTGCTCCGGTGGCGCAGCAGCAGCAGGAGGAGGCCCCATTAGGTAAAGTGGTGCTTCAGGTTAAGAACAGCTTCAGGTTAAGTACGGACCTCCGGAACAAATTAAGTACTTAACCTGAGGTACCACTGTACTTGCCACTTTGGGTTCCGCTGTACTGTGTCCGTTTCTGGGCACCACAATTTAAGAAGGATGGAATGTGTTCAGAGGAGGGAGACCAAGATGATCAAGGGGCTGGATACCAAGCCTTATGAGGAATGGTTTAGGGAGTTGGGTGTGTTTAACTTGGAAAAGAGGAGACTGAGAGGGTGGCATGATAGCCATGTTTGAATATCTGAAGGGCTGTCACATGGAAGAGGGAACAAGCTTTTTTTCTCCTGCTTCAGAGGGCCTTAAGACCTCAACCAATGCATTCAAATTACAAGAAAGGAGTTTCTGACTAAACTTTAGGAAGAAATGCTTGCTGTTAAGAGCTATAATTCCCTTGGAAAATGGTGGGCACTCCTTCATTGGAGGTTTCAAAACAGAGGCTGGAGGGTCATCTGTCACAGATGCTTTAACTGTGATTCCTGCATTGTATGGGGTTGGACTAGATGACCTTTGGTGTGCCTTCCAAGTCTACAATTATAGGACCCTGACTTCGTTACAAATGAGTGCCAGGAAAAAGTGATTTGCAATGGAGAAGTGGACAGGGGCAAGGAGTACATAATCCCTCTTCTTTTATCCTAGCTGGAATTCCAAACATATTTATGTCTGCCTGTTCTGGATGAGAGCTTGTTTTAAAAATGTAAATAGGGATAGAAATTAGTGGTTCTTCTGAAATCACTCCTCACAAGCAACAGCTTCATGGTTAGGATAGCCTCATTCCTTTCAAACATTCTAAATTGAGAGCAACCCAGTTTCTTCCTTTACATCATTCTACAGCAGTGTTTCATAGACTTGGGTCCCCAGCTGTTGTTGGACTACAACTCCTAGCATCCCTGGCCACTGGTCCTACTAGCTGGGGATGATGGGAGTTGTAGTCCAACAAACAGCTGGGCCCCCAAGTTTGAGTAATACTGTTCTATCGGGATAGTTCCAGGTGATGTAACAGTGAGGAAGTGGGCACTGAACTTCTCATGTCCTCCCACCATAGAAGTATTAACAAAATTAAGTTCCTGCATACTTAATCACATTGATAGGATGATCCGTTTGCTCAACAGCCACAATGATGCCCCCAGAATCCAGGATGGCATAGTGATGGGGTCCTTCAAGCATCCGTGCCCAGGTGTAGCCGCCATCATCCGAAATGTAAACATCTGGGTTTATTATTGAAATGGCATCCCCAACACTTCCTGCAACACAAGGCCATTGCCAATACAATGGATATAAGTACACTACAGTTCTCTCATGAAGGTCCACCACTTGTATTCATTCCTAAATTCACCCACCCTTACTGGCAAAAGAAGGAAAAAAACAGATCTGTAAAATACAGAAACCAGTAGACAATCCCAAGTAAAGCCTCATCCTTTGCCAATTATCTTACATCGTATTATATGTGCATAAGGATAATTCATTACCGTGAGCAATGACAATTCCAACAGCATTGGGCTCAGACAGAGGAGCCATTGGTACATTCAGCTTCTGGGAGATGCTGTAAGATGCATGGATGTGAAGGCTGCACTGTAAATGTAAGACAACCCCAATAAGAAAAGGAGGCAAAATGGTGAAGCATTAACATATTTGGTCTTATTAAAAGCAAAACAACCAAAAGTGCTTGAATTTCAACAGAATTGCCACAAAGGAGAACCTTTACTGGTGCAAATCCAAGGCAAACTGAGCCCAAGCTTCCAAGCTTTATTAGCTGACAAACTGTGTTTTGAATAACACATAGCCCAAGGCAGCTTCTTCCACACGTAAGCCTGTTCCCTTCTGTTGTTGTTGTTTTAAATCAGGCTGAATTACAAACTGTTTTCTGTTGCATAGTTTGGGCCCAGCTCACTGCACAAAGTTTGTTGAGCATTCCACTCCTCTTGCAAAACATCCCTAAAGATATGCTTTACTTTTCATTTTATTGCAAGTTAGATGCACTAACCACGCAACATGAGATAATACAACTATTGGTAAGCCAATTTCCTAATGAATATTTACAAAGGCTACAGCAACTTTAATACGTTTAATGCTATTTCAAGACCTATAAATTTGGTCTCTAACTATGATTTTGCACACCCTGTACCACCACACCCTAATCTTGCACTTGAGTCATACACTCAATTTACTAGGAAGCATAGTTTTCAGTAGAACCAACTTCCAAACAAGTAACTTAGAACTATAACTTGGCCTGACAATATCATCCTACATCCAATATATAAACATACAAACCTTTTCCTTATTTTTGGCGGTTGAGTCACATTTGGCATTTTCAGGTTTCCTCAAGTGCACCCACTCCCCTCCTTGATCAAAGGTAATCACCGATTGGATGGAATTATCTGATTGAGAGGAGAAAATGTAAGTATTTGTGCAATAAATTCTATACAACATACTTACTCTCTGAGTAAAACCCAATGCAGTGCTAAGTCTCGCATTCCATCAGTGAAGGATTTTATTGTGAAATGGAACATTATCTCCCTCTCCTCCTCCTATATGCCCCCTAAATCTGTTCCATGGGTTTCCCCAACCCTCTAGATTATATTTGGGGAGGGTGTGGAGTAAGTGCTGAAGGTGGAGGGCGGGGAGAGCCCTGTGGCACAAGTGGAAATGTTTTCATTAATGGGATGCAAAGGTTGAATGCCACCTGCTATAATTAAAAAGTGGATGCTTTAATTCCCATGTCATGTAGCAACATTCCAAGCATTCAAAAACATTCCAAGCATTCTTGCAAAAGAGGACCAAACACTTTGAAAATAGAGTAAGACTGCAAACCACACTGCGCTATTGAGACTCATTGGGTTGGCTCCTGCAGCACACCGGCTGAGTTCAATGTCAGGTCATCAGCCATTATTTCAGGGACAACCTTTCCAGTATTCACAGTTTGATATTAAAGCTCCAGCCCCTGTGCAGATGTGTCATCTTTCTGCTTCAAATAAGACACTCCCAATTCCCATCTATAGGAACTGTCAGCCTTACAACACAGTTTAACATATGAGTTTGGCTTCCTTACTTCACTCAGACTGGAACTTCACTCAGCACAGGAACAGATCAATGTTGATTATTCCTATTAATTTCGTAAAAGCAGAATTGTGACCAGTACTGCAAGACAAGTGAACTTGTCCTCGACAAACTAAGACAGTAACATGATTGTTTCCTTTAGTCAAAACACCTATGAGAAAACCTAGCTTCAAAACAAGCTATTTCAAACAAATTAGCAAACATAAGCATTATGGATCTCCCAAATGGATCTCCCAGAAATGCCTCAATTCCATTTCACTGAAAAGTTTCAGCTACTTTCCTAACAGATTCCTCAATCTTCAATTACAGCCAATCTAAAATCCATCAGTCCCCATGACGCCATGCAGAAAGTGAGTACTTACCCTCCGAGAGCACACTAGTGATGTAGATGCCTCGCAAGGAGGTCACATTGGTGAAGTCCGTCTCTCCCCCTGTGGTGGTATAGAGATGCCTTTCTAGGGACTTCGAATATATGATGCCTTGGTCATCAGAGGTGTAAATTGTCCCATACCCAGTATCTGCAAGAAAAACAACAGTTGCAGGGAGGGGGTCCTTCCAAAGAGTCCCTAAGGAACGGGGCTCTCATCTCAGTATTATCAACATTACCATTAATTTGAGATTACCAGGTCTAGAAAGCTGGTAGACCTATGCTTATGTCAATTTTGAAGCTGCCTAAAACTATTACAATAAACTGGATTGGGAAATAAATGAGGACTATATGAAACAAATGAACAGGGCCATAGGGTTCTTGACAGAACAAGGGTGAGAACAGCGGGGAGACACCAGGATCTCAAGTATGTGGATGCAACTACAACTGTCCTTCCCTAAGGGATGATCCGGTAGTCTTTTCACCAAGTGTATGATTCAAATGCTTTACCATTATGAGCGCATATATGTTATTTCAAGGATTAACCTTAGGCGCCTATATGCTATACTGTTCATCTTCACATTTTAAGAGCTGGTTCTCTTCATGAACCATACAAAGTTTTGCTACTCACATCAAATGCATGTTGAAATTCAGATCTTTTTAAGATTTTTAAGAACACACTACACCAAACTCCCTTCTCTCACCTCCAGGCTCATCTACATGCATGAACACCATGTCATCATTAGCTGCCAAGATAGAGTAAAACTGCTCTTGTCCAACTGAAGGAAGTTGTGCCATGTTCCAGGTTTCTCCATGATCCAGTGACACATGGATTCGTCTTGTATTGCCCTAGTGAAGGCAATGATAGTGTTGCTGAATTACTACCACATCCTAGATACTATTGGTGTTTATATAGGAGGTTATTCCATGACGGATACCAGAAATTCACACTACATTGATAGTATACTAAATAAATAATCCCCTGCGATAACTCCCTTATTTATCGACCTGATACTATATATTGGGATGGGAGCTATAGGGGCACTTCCTCAGTGAATAGTGAACTGTTATCTTTATTAAGGAGTGAAATTCCTGAGTGGAATTTAACATCAAGCTCTTCCAGTTGTTCCATCTGTACAGGCATTCCATGTTGCCATTTCTGCACTGTTTGAGGGTTTATCCTAACATCCCACCAAGCAAATTTTGGGGGGCACAGGAGTGGAGGGAGGGAAGCTCCGTTGCACAAGTATAAATTCTTGCACAGGGTTTCTGCTGACAGGGCTGTTTACCTTGCCCAATTTTTTTAACTGAAAAATCAGTGGTGCTAAACCTTGGCCTGGATGCTGATCAGTCAGCCACTTCTGGCCACTTCTACAGCTGGAGAGTTGGCCAAGGATGAAAATGGCCCTCAGACTAGAAAAAGCCACTTGCATTAAAAATGAACTCATATACATCAACATTCTTCAAACACTGGTTCCTTTGCTTTCTGTCATAGAGGGGTGGGACCCACTACAAACTAAACTCTTGGGGCCTATGGAAATAGAAAAAGAGAACAGTGAATTTCCTACCTTTTCTGTCATCACAGATGCAAAGAGGAAGCGTCCTCCAAGACCAAAGGAGTAGATTTTGCTTCCTATAGTCTTGAATGTCTTCCCAAAGTCTTTGGTCCTTTTCAGCTCAAGTAACCCAAGATCAGCTTCTTGTGAAAGAGGAAGTATATGAACATTGTCCCGATTAGAGAGATAGAGAAGCCCTCTTCATGAAAGCCCTCTTCAGCAAAGAGACTTCATCCATTGAAGGGGTTGCAAGGCCACTGCCCCATGAGCCTGTGGTTTCCCATCCCTAACCCCCCCCCCCCAATGTCCCTGAAATGTCAATTAGCCTGGAAATCTGCAAAAGAAAAGTCTAATTGCATAGGCTACTCTTCTGCAGGCACCCATGGTCAAACATGCAGGGGGTAGGCCTTTGGGGCTGGACTCTGCAACTGCTTCAACATGTAGTGCCCCTTTCATATGAGTAATGTGTGAAAGGTGCTATAGAGCAAATGGGGGGGGGGGGGAACAGCTTCAAAGTCCTCATTCTTTAAAGCAGGGCCATGCTAGGTGCTGGCTAGCCTGAACAGTGCTGATCATTTTTAACACATAGGTATGCTGCTCTTCGGTTTAGCAGAACTCCAAGGATGGCTCATAATAATAATAATGCACAGTATCAAAATACAAAATAAAACTCAACATAACCCAACATAACCCAAAATTTGAGCAACACCATCAGAATAATCAGTAAAAATAACTGATTAAAGCCATCCAGCTTACATTAGGGCCTCTGGTGAAGATTGTGTTATTTAAGCATGCTCAGTGAGAGAAGTGGTGTCTGTTACACACTGTGTTCCCAAGCTGTTTAAAATGGGTGAGAACCAGCACTTGAAGCCATCTTCAGAAATGGACTGTCCACAAGTGAGTTGTTAAACAACTAATATGTATCATTATTACTTGTACTTGGGAATACTTACTACAAGAGCCATTCAGGAATGTGGTGAAGAAAATGGTCATGCCAGAGCCCCTGGAAAAAGTCAAGGGGAAGGACACTGAGAGCAAAGTCCTGAGAGCAAAGAAGCTAGCTAATTCAACAACTGGCAACAGAGAGCCACTTAATTGGAAAAGTCAGGGATGAAATCTGGGACCCTCTATACAGAAGGCAGTTGCTCTACTGCCAAGCTATTGGATCTACTCTCCAAATAGCCCTAGTACCCTTAAGGTGAAAATGATCCAAAGCTGGAAAATTTAACACACAGCTACCAAGTTGCCCCTTTATATAGAGCTCTTCCTGCATATGCAAAGTGTTCAAGTAGTGCAAACATCAGTGTATGCAGAAGGCATTACAGCAACTTTTCCAAAAAAGCACACAATACAAACATGACCACAAGAAGGGCTATTAGGGACCAAGAGAATTTCATCCCAAAGAGAGTTATCTTTCTGTTTTTGCAAGCAGCCAGCTCTAGTGTAATCAAGAGAACATTAAACTACTAACTCTCCCTGGGGAACATGTTTGTTTTTCAGCTGCTCACCATTTGGCCAGGCAAACATCTTTGTGTATTTCTTTCCATTTCTCACCAAAGGTCTTAGATACCCACAGGCTGCCCTGAAAACATTAAGAAAGGATTATTCATCATCTGCTTAGCATTTTCAAGTCTGAGCTAAAAATATTCATTAAAAAATATTTTAGCCCAGATTTCCATTGAAAATGCTCAAGGTGGTTTACAATCCAACCAACATATTAAAAAATAAAATGTAAAATAATCAGTAAGGCAGAGAAAACATATCTAACATATCACAGAGAATAAGATTAGCAATTTGGTAGACCAATTTTTTGCCGGAAGATACATCTTTGCACAGCAGTGGAACACCATCAGAGAAGGGTCAAGATGTGACTCCCCTTTAGAGAGTAACTGAAGTGTTGGTGAGCCCACAGAGAAGGCTCAATTGTGTGCAGCCAAGCACAACTCAGATGTTGGTGAGACATGGAAGAGAACCTCCATAAAAGATTTTAAGGGCAGGAAAGCTCATATGGGAGAGGACAATCTTTTAAACATCCTAGTGTCAAATCATTTAGGACTTTAAAGTTCATTATCAACACTTTGAATTGGGGCCAGAAACACAACAGAAGGCAGTAACAGTCTGGACACAGTTTCTTGACCAGCTGAGGCTTCCGTACTTCAGTTCTACCACTGAGTCAGACTGTATCTCTTAAAGCAGCTTGATTCACCTATATACAGAATCTCATAGTCCTGTTAGAAAAGAACTTCATGCAACCAATGCAATGAGTTTCATTTAAAATATACCACACACTTTCATTATGTAACACAGCACTTAGGGCAAAGCAGTAACTATGACCATACAACTGCTGTATTGATGAGACAGGAACTATGACGCTGCCAATTATTACCACAAGGGGTCACACAAGAGCCAAGCCCTCCTGCCCACCCACCCAAACATACATTAAGAGTCTCTCCAGACTGGAGCTTTTTAGTTGGTGAATTCTGCAACATGTCACTGATGCAACAATTGTGGTGGATTGATACTGGACCATCCATCATTCCACTTTATTAGTTGTTCTGCAATGCTTCCCCAGTATTACGCCATTATTGCTGTTTGGAGCAGTACTCTTGCGCTACAGTACCATAAAAGCAGGACAAAAACTAAAGCAAAACATTTGGGGTATAAAAGGTTACAAGGATTTCAACAGGACATTATGGGATAAGCTGAAAATGAAGCAGTGTACCCACTCTAGAACTTTTTCAGGTTTAAACAGTATTGAAAGTGGGATCAGGAATAACAGCCCCAATACCATTGTAAGTCCAAATCATCATGAATGCATAATAAAAAGGATGTCTGGAGGAGCCCTAAATGGCTTCTTGGAGCCTAGATTCAGTGCCTAAATTATACCAGTGAATAAGTGAACCAACAGCTCTATTCTTCCCAAATCCTTACCTCAATACTGAGGGCCAACAACAGATCAGAATTCTGAGGGTGATAAATTATTTGAGTTGAAGGATGGAAAGGAATATCTGTCAACTGGAAGTTCTTAGCAAAATCAGATGATCGAAATATTCTTCCTGTATGGTATGGTCTAGGTCTGTCCCCCGTCAGTATCACCTAGTCAGAAAAATAAAGATCAGTGTCCCTTCTCAACATATCTGTGCTTCTAGTTTATCACAAATAAAGAAGTCACCTGAAGCTATTTGAAACATTGCAGTTTTGAAGTTGGCAGAAACCAGAATAAAAATCCCAACTGTGTGGGAGAACAGAAATCCTCACAGTGTTTCTTGTGCTTATGATCCTTGTGCAAGTTTGCTGTGCAAATTAGTGCAAAGGGACTGCTTCACTAGGATATGAGTGCTTAGCTGAACTCCATTTTTTTTAATACAATCTAAAAGGATGTAACATTTTTTCTCACATCCATCTGGAAGTCATGTGGGAATAAACCAAACCCATAAAGACCAAAGGAAACAGTGATGACCTGAATAAAACCAATAATGTTGGTGTAAACATTATTTCTGTTTCGGCAGCAAACTAACGAGTCCAGAAAAAGTAGTAGAAACCCTATAAACCACCACCAACCATTTGACTATTAGAAATATGTCTTATGCAACCTGCTTTAGGATCAAACTTTGTAAAGTGCACTACAGAATGTTCTGCCAAGGAAACTGAGCTGCTCTGAGGACGAGACTTTGTGAAAATCACGCAGCCATGCCTAGAACACTGTGTGATTGCGTAGGTACTGTAACAGTTTGATTTAATCTACAATCAGGTAAACTGGAAAAAGCAGGTAATGGCTCCAACATGCAACCAGGAAGCATCAAGCAGGATGCTATTCCTCAAGTTCATATAGCAAGTCAGTGGAGAGTAGGGTGGATAGGTAGGTAGGTAGAGATTTTGTGGCAGAAATCCGTATTCCATAGATATGATATGATATGGACAACTAGGCTATATTGTGCAACACTGTAAACTTGTTAAGCAGCTGGAGAAATAGGAACAAAGCCCATATCCTACCTTCCCCGAATTTTCTGGTCCAATGGCCATTCCAAATTCTGTCCGGATGAAAGTGTTGTTAATGAGATCCGTAATGTCTACAAAAGTTTTCCCATAGTCTTCACTACAGTGCAAAAAAAAAAAAAAAAGACATTGTAAGTGTAAAAGCTCCTCAGTACAGGATAGTTTTGCAGATGCAGCCATTTGTGTCTGGAGGCCTCTTAAAACAATAGAACACACCAAAAAAATGATAGAAGGAACCAAACCATTTTATGGTCACCCTGTGGAGGTCACTTAACAGCCCTCGTAACCTTTGTTTCAATAATGTGGTGAGCCTATGTTTGTAGTAAAGTTTCTGACACTCGCAAAGTTGTTGAGATTTTTAAAGAATTTTTCACCCAAACACCAGGACCATAGTACCATACTGCAGGGGCGCCGACTTATAAAAAATATTGGGGGAGCCCATACCGGGGTCCTGCCGCTGGTTCGCTCGGGTAGCCGGGAGAACGCAGTTCGAGGTGGCGGTGTTGGGGAGAGACCCTCACTCAGGGCGCCATGAGACTTGGCGGCCGGCGGCCTATCTGGGGGGTTTTGGAGTGTATTTCGGCGGAGCGATTGGGGAGGAGGGAGCTTGTTGCCGGATTCTTCAGCTGGGCCGGAGATCCGCTGCTGGGGGGTCCCTGGGCCGAGTTGTGAGCACGGCCTGCTGAAGGGAGATCCAGCCGATTGCGCGACGGGGACGGCCGGGGCTCTCCGGCTAGGGCGCGCGGCCGGCTGGCTGGCTGGCTGGCGAGGGAGCAGGTGGGGAGGAAGCGGGGAATGATTTCTTCACGTTGCAGTTGAGACGGCTTGGCGATCCTTCAGCGTCCCCCTTCGGATCTGCGCAAGGAGACAGTGTGGTTTGGGGAGCCCGGGCGAGGTAAGGTCTCCCGAGAAGAAGGCTGAACCTCAGGCGACCAGAGATCTCTCTCGGGCTCCTTGCTAGTTTAGCACCAAGTAAAAATCGTTTTATTTTTGTTTATTTTTAACAGAAAAAAGCGTGGCCAGCTTCCCTTGCTTTCCGTTTCGGCTAGTGGGATGCTGACGTCCTCCGGGCTCTGCGGGCAGAAGCTGACGACGCCCCGTGACGAAAACACGGCTGGGGAGGCCGGCTTCCAATGGAAAGCTAGACAAGCCCAGCTTGGCAAGCGCCTCCGGAGCTCCTGCTCTCCACACCCACCACCAAAGGAGCCAACTTCTAGGGGCCGAAGTCCTGTTGCGCCCCCATAACATATTTGAGGTGGCGAGGCTCTCCCAAAGTTGATGAGCATTGCCATTCAAATGGCGTACATGCGCTGCATCTTGTGATCGGTTATGTGGAGCGGGACTTTCCTGCTCTCCCCCCCTCCACGTTTAATTCAAGTTGGCACCCCTGCCCCCCACCCCAAGAGAAGACCTCACTCTTATCCGACCCGGGGAAGCGAAAGGGGGGCTGTTGCGCCGCGTCTGCCGCTCGCCTGACAGCAGCAACGTCTCCCTTCCAAGCGCCGCCCTCAACGCGGAAATGCGTGCAGCGGATACGTGCAAGCGAGCTCTCCAGTTCAGGCTGCCCGCTACTCGCAGCCTTGCCCCGATAGGGCCGCTCTCGGCCCGCCTCCCTTCCCTCCCCTTCACCGGCGGAGACCGGTTTGGGCCGAAAAGAAGCCGCCCGCTCCCTCTGCGCCACGCACACCTGTTCCCCGGCAGCGCAGCAGGCCGAAAGCGAAGTGGCTTTAGCTGCAGCCCCGTTTAAAACAAACAAAAACGCTGAGCGGCTTCCTGATTGGCTGCACGGTCGGGTCAGATGGTGGTGCGTGTTTTCCACCTAGCAATTTCTTCTTTGACGTTTCGAATGGAAACAGAAGGGGAGGAGAGACAGTGGCTGGAGGAGGAGAAAAGGGGATGGCCGTGGGGTGTGATGATGATGATGATGATGATGATGGGGGGGGGGAAGAGTGCAGAGCGATATCCTTCTAAAGCTCTTTTTTTCCTCTTCCTCCTCCCCTTCACTGAAACATGGTGTGGTCCAAACCGGCGGCGGCGCTCTGCTGGAGGGGCGCCTGAGATTATTGGGGGGGCAGAGCCCCCCAAACGAATTTTTGAGGGGGCTCGGGCCCCCTCAGGCCCCATGGAGTCGGCGCCTATGCCATACTGTGGGCTTGCCATATTTCATAAAGTAAAAATCTAGGCACAAAAATTGTTGAGCTTCGGGAAAATCGCAAAAACAACAATGCTGATATGGGTTGCCATACCCCGGATTTTCTGCCTGGACCCTGCTTCCGCCTGCAGTGTTCCAGGTATGTCTGGGATATTCCAGATGTATGGCAACCCTACCATAGTAGCAACATCTGAACATGTAAAAACTAATACAGGATACCTGTGAAACAGGCAGGACAGCTTCTTCAGATGATCACAGTGATCTGGTTGGTGCACAAGGCAGTTCTTAAAGTAACCTGGTACTAGGCCATTTAAGGCTATGTACACTAAAAAATAGTATCTTGTACCTAGCTGGAAAATGTACTGGTGGCCAGTACAGGGCTTTCAGCACTGTTGTAATACACTAGTGCAGAGCTGTTCTGCCCAAAAGCTGGGCTGCACTAGCTGTAATTTCCAAACCAACCTCTGGGGTATGCCCACATGCAGTGCACTGCAATAGTGCAGTCCAGAGGTTACCAAATCATGCACCACTGTGGCCAAGCTATCCCTGTCCCAGAACAGCCATACCTAGCATACTAGCTGAAGCTGAAAAAAGGTACTTGGTCTTTAATTAGCTAGAACATTGCTGCTTATGCTCTGTTTTTTAAGGTAACCTATTACTTTCCCTACTCACTTTATATTGAATGTTTTAACACAACTCATCAAAATGGACACCTGCACTTCCTCCTTGAACTTTGGTTTGTAAACCATCTCCCCAGGGCCAGCTGCCCATGTTTACAGCTCTCTGGCAACTTGTAAGAGAGTTAAACAGGAACGCGTCTGAGGTAGTGATGTAAAGCACTTCCAGCTTCAAAGCCAGGGAATCAATGGAGGTGGAAGGGTGATCATTTATTAAAGGGAAGCCCCTCAGCAGAGAAAGTTGCTTGTTTATCGACAGCCAGTTACTAAAAATCCACAAAACAGCATTCAGTCTAAAAGGAGGAAACACTAGTGAAAGTAATCATGTGCTAGGAAACACCCAAGAGGGCAGGATGGACTTCGCCTGGCATCCACAAGAAAACAAAGGCAGGGCCAGGTAAATATTCCAAGGGAGGGACTTGTTCAGTGTGAAGCTCCTTGCTCTATATAGTAGCCATAATGTACAAACTAACCCTACGAATTCCACATGTAACCAGCCAAGACTCCCATAAGAAGTCTTGGCCTCTTGCAAGACTAACTCTACCCAGCCATGCTATCCCTACACTTTCAGAAGCCTCGAGTTAGAGACCTGCACATGGCAAAGGGTGCCTAATTTTTTTCTAAACTAATAACAAAGGCTAGAGTTTTTCCCAGTTCTCTTTCTCAGGATACCTGGCATTTTAAATTTGTCACACTTTGCATATGTGATCCATTTTTTAAGCAGGGTCACTTGTAAGCCTATTCCAGCTGTCGAAATGGGCAGCAAAATTTGGTGAGTGCCTGAACTTCTCAGCTGCCCTTTACCTTTCCCAATGCGCCTGGGAAAAATGGTGCCACCACTGCACACCACTCTTAGCAGATGCTACTCCTAGCCAAAGGGAATTGCTCTTAAGACTTGCTGTCTGTGGTGCAACTGATTTTCTCCAGCTGCTAAAAAAGAGAAGCTCAGCCACACCAAAGAAACAAGGAAGGAAACATCTGTCTGGCTTCTGTCTGGCAAGGAACCACACCTAAAGAAAGTGCAGTTTGGACTGTGGTTCACACAAGCTCTATCCCAACAGGAAGCATGGGGAAAGATAAGAGAGGTGAACTTTTCAAACCCTCTCAAGCTTCTTGACACCAGTAGCAGCAGTCAGTAAGGAGCTTACTCCTGTAGGATTTCCAACAGGCCGGCAGAAGGGGGATGGCTTACTTACAGTCCCTTAAGGCAAGCTAGATAATAAAGTACCATATCCATTGTTTAAAAGGCAGAGATAACTACCTCTGACAAAGAATACACCACTTAGTATATGACTTATTATTAAACCAGCAAATCCCTCCATGATTGCTCCTGGGCTTTTGGTCAGCTTGTGCCTCTTTACATGTCAGAAAGTTAGACTCTCCCCAAGACAGGATAGACCTCAGGATGCAACACTGACCACTTATTCAACCTGCTGTTCATCACTGGCTTTGTAAAGAGGGTGACCTATCACTAGTTTAGAAGCTCTGTCCCTAACCACTGTACATAGGCAATGTGAGGCTGCTCACAAATCCTCATATATAAGAATCAACAGCAAGCTCTTGGGCTTCATTACAATGTGCATTTCAGTTCATAGACATTCACAACACAATGCTCTCACCTTCTGTAGAGCTTAGACTGCCCGAAACTCATGATTACCAGAGGTATCTGAAATGTGGTCAACACAAGAATAACCTGGAAAGAGAGAAACCTGTTAGCAACAATAGTCTGAGAACAACAGCCAGCATGCACACTGTCTAAAAGCCAGGTAACCATCACATCCCAATAAGGACAAATTCACATATTTGGGGGTACATCGCTGAGCTAACACAAGTTTATGATTTTAACTGGGTTTATTTTGGCATGTTGGGTTGCTGTCATGCATATTTCATCACACGTACAAATCACAACACATTTTTAAAAAATGTTTCAGAAACATTATAAACTTGTGGGGAAGGATTTATAAAGGTCAGCTGAATACACCAACATTCACTAGAATTCATTTTGCTTTTTTTTTAATGCTATGTCTTATCTTTGCAACTTCTTTTATTCTGTTTGATGACATTTTAGAAAAGCTACTTCTTAACAAAGTCACCCGTGCTTTGACATCCTAGCTTGAAGTGTCAAGGTGTTTTTTCCCTAAGAGAGAAAAACTTGCTTAATCCCTGGTATACATAATTGGCCTGACACAGGTTTCTTAGTTAATAGCTAATAGCTCAGAACAATATAAAATAGCTAATCTCTACAGAACAATATAAAATAAAAGATGTTACTTTAGCCCAAAATTGTACCATAATCCCTTTGTATATCAGCAGCCTGGTAAACCTGGTAAGTTAGGGCACATCATATTGCATTTTGGAATTATCACACGTTGTCATAAAATTGGATTCCGAATCCAATTTTATCTTGCTCTTATCGTGTTTCTCTAAGACTGCCATCCTAACCCCATTTACCTGGAATTAAGCCCCAATGAATTCAATAGGAAATACTTCTGAGTAGCCATGACTGGCATTGCACTGTTAGCCATTAGGCAAGAAGCAGAAACAGCTAAACTCTAACCAGAAGAGGAAGTTTGCTGATAAATAGTTTACTTTAAAAAAAATAATGGAGGCAGGGGTGAGTCTTAAGAGATGGACTGCTGGACCACTCCGGCAGTTCAGCTGAGATATTAGTTCTATTACGCTTCCTTCTCCCTCAACTGACACCTGGTATCAGCCATGCAACAGGATGCAGCAGAGGGAGAAATGGGAAGCAGAAACCAACAATATCTATATAGTGCAATTCTTCAGTGTGCCTGGAACATTGGTTGTTGCTTACACTTTCAAAGAGAGATGCATTTCTCTGTGCCGGATGTGAAGAAAGAGGCGGTGAGTACTTCCTCCTCCTGTCAAGACTTCAGTATTGAAGCAATTCTCACCTCAAGTCTGGATGGGCAGTTAGACACTTCTTACCAAATCCAGAGTGAGTCACCCAATATACACAACACCTACACTGTGTCCCTTCTTCCTTGGCCATGAGTAGGAAGGTAATAGCTAAAAGAAGAACCCAAATGGTTTGCAACACTTACATCTGAAGAGGATCATTATTCATGACCCATCAAATAGGAACAACCCTACTTTTCCATGTGGGAACATTAAAGTAAAACTATCCATTATTGGGAGTACTGAGTCATGCACTTGGAGGAATTATTATTTCACGTGTTGTGCTTTTGTTCCTTTCGAAATAAATATTTAAAAATCCGTTCAACCTATCTGTATTACTTACCCCAGTGCTGTCACCAATCCAGGATAGAGTCACTGAGCCACTGAGATCATTGAAGACACGCTGTAAAGGCAATTAGAAATATAATTCAGTCCTCTAGTCTTCCATCCAGTGCCAGAAAGGAAACAGTCTCTCCCAATTTCCCCTTCACTCTAATCATGGTAACAAGCAGTTCCTGGACACAAATTCAGGATCTTTATAATCACATTGCCTCATATGTGCCCTATTTGAAAAATAATAGCTTACTGAGCTTCGGGGAACACATCATACAACCCAGAAGCTGATCCAACAGCATCTTTGTACTACTATGGTTCAGATTTAATTTCCTATGCAAGGGTTTGAGTGGATGAAATTCTCACTGTTATGTACTAAAGTTCTCACCCTGGGCCAGCAGGGGGATAGTGTAGATAGTTTTCACTCAGGTCCACGTCAGTTATTTTAGGCGGGAAACCCTGGGTTGTTGTTGCTACAATGTTGATAGCTGGCTGCCTATAAAAGCAGGCCGGCTGAGCTGTTTGCTGTTCAGTTCTGTCCAGCTTACAATAAAGAGCTTCTCTGGAGAAATCACTGTGTCATCTGCTATGTTCGCCCACAACTTAACACTCACAAGGAAATGACCCAAAATAACCTCTCCTAGATGTCTCTTGCTGACATTTAATATATTGCCATATGGATCTTCAGTCCTTTTACTCAGGATATCACTGGATTTTTGCTGACTCCATAGAATTGGGGAAGAGAGTGCATGCAGGGACTCCTCCCACAATCCTGTTCATAATAAAATCCCTCAAGCTGACATGTCAAGCAATAAGGAAGAGGTGCAGAATATAGTACTGTATATAATTTTGGTCTCTGTAACCAATGAAGGTGTAGCTATCAGTGTAAGAGAGAAACTGGAAGCAGCACTAGCCTCATGGTTTTGTAGAGACTTCCTCAAACCATTCCATGCAGTTATTGGAAATCCCTGAGTTATGTTACCACCAGGAGCTTTTGATCACTTTGGTTACTCTTCTATTACAGTGATACCTCGGGTTAAGTACTTGATTCATTCCGGAGGTCCATTCTTAACCTGAAACAGTTCTTAACTTGAAGCACCACTTTAGCTAATGGGGCCTTCAGCTGCCGCTGTGCCGCCAGAGCACGATTTCTGTTCTCATCCTGAAGCAAAGTTCTTAACCCGAGGTACTATTTCTGGATTAGCGGAGTCTGTAACCTGAAGCGTCTGTAACCTGAAGCGTATGTAACCCAAGGTACCACTGTATTATTATTATTATTATTATTATTATTATTTTATTTATTAAATTTCTGTACTGCCCTTCATCCAAAGATCACATGGTGGTTTACATATATATATATATATTTTAATAAAAAATTTTATTGCATTTTTTCCAGATAGAGATAAACAGTCAAATATACAAAGAAGCAAAGACATCAAGAAAAGAAAAGAAAAAAGATGGATCATTTCAGAGCTTATTTCAGTCTTCTATCGGGCTTCCCCACATCTCCCACACAGTGCATTCTTAACAATAAAATTATCAGCAAATTATTACCTTGTTTCATGTGTTTCTTTTGTACTTTCCAATCATTGCGTTTTGAGTTTAAATTACTTATTATCCATTTACTTTGAAAACAAATATAATATCATTTTAAACATTTAAACATTTAATCCTTTCATTGGTATTACCTAGCTTCATAGATCATACACTCTCTTACTGGAGCTAACCTTTCCAAATCCTGCGAATTTTTATAATTCATATAACTTATAAAACTTTTGCAGATAGTCCTTAAATTTTTTCCATTCCTCCTCGATTGTTTCTTCTCCCAAATCTCGGATTCTGGCAGTCATCTCGGCCAATTCCATATAGTCCATCAGTTGCGTTTGCCACTCTTCCAGTGTGGGCAAATCTTGAGTC
Source organism: Podarcis bocagei (assembly GCF_964188305.1). NCBI lineage: Eukaryota > Metazoa > Chordata > Lepidosauria > Squamata > Lacertidae > Podarcis > Podarcis bocagei. The sequence continues at coordinate 50,285,340 of NC_138129.1, forward strand.
TTCCAATATTTGGCGATAAGAATTCTTGCTGCTGTAGTTGCATACATAAAAAACGTTCTGTCCTTCTTTAACACCTTTTGGCCGACAATGCCTAAGAGGAAGGCCTCCGGTTTCTTAGGAAAGGTGTACTTAAACACCTTTTTTAACTCATTGTAAATCATTTCCCAGAAGGCCTTCACTTTTGGACAAGTCCACCAAAGGTGAAAGAATGTCCCTTCAGCCTCCTTACACTTCCAGCATTTATTATCAGACAAATGGTATATCTTAGCAAGCTTGACTGGGGTCATGTACCACCTGTATATCATTTTCATAATATTTTCTTTCAAAGCATTACATGCCGTGAATTTCATACCGGTGGTCCATAACCTTTCCCAGTCTTCAAACATAATGTTGTACCCAATGTCTTGAGCCCATTTTATCATGGCTGATTTAACTGTCTCATCCTGGGTATTCCATTTAAGCAGCAAGTTATACATTCTTGATAATAACTTAGTCTTTGGTTCTAACAATTCTGTCTCTAGTTTCGATTTTTCCACCTGGAATCCTGTTTTTTTATCCATCTTAAAAACCTCATGAATTTGAGCATAGTGAAACCAATCTTGCACCTTATTCTTTAGTTTTTCATAGCTCTGCAACCTCCAATTATCTCCAATTTTTTCAACTATTTCCCAATATTTCAGCCAGCCGGCCTCCATATTGGGTTTTTTCCGGGCCTTAGCCTCCACTGGTGATAGCCACCTCGGGGTCTTATTTTCTAATAAGTCTTTATATTTTGTCCAGACCATAAATATTGCTTTTCTGACAATATGGTTTTTAAACATTTTGTGAACCTTAACCTTGTCGTACCACAGATATGCATGCCTACATATATAAAACACATAATGGCTCATTGTCCTAAAAGCAAAACAAGCTGCACACCTGTTACTTCCAACATATCTGTTACAAGAAGCTCACTGTCCTTTCAGTGTACTCAAGGTGCCTAGCATGATTATTTATTCTATGCTATCTGTATGCCATTGCTAAACCAGAAGCCTGAGTTCAGAGTCACACCACACCAAAGAGTCTTGACAGCTCCTGGACAAGACCCTGGGGCCATTTAAAACACCCTTTTTCCATCTCATAGTTCTGTTGGACACCTAGAGCCTCCAGCAAATCATAAATATCCATGCAGTGGAAGGGCATTAATTAGGCATAAGTTACCCTAAAATAGAATGTCATTTCTTTTCACACATGTATTATTTTTTGACTTTGCAAAATTTTGATTTTGCTTAAATGTAGGTGAATGACACATTTAAATTAAGGCTTCCTTCACAGCAAGTAAAAAAATACTCAAGTTTAAAATAACAACAATGGAGAATAGATGAAAGATTCAACAGAACTTACTAATGAAGCACCTTTGACACATGTACAAAAGCAAACAGCATTATTCTGTCATGATGTAGCCAAGGCTCAAGCAACATGGTATGCCAAGTACAGATTCTTTCCTCATGGTTTGTTTGCTTTTAAAACTAAAGGAGCCTGCCAGTCTGAGCACATGAAAGGTGTGCTGCTTAACACTCCCCACTCTTGTCCTTTTTTAGTTTGAAATCACCTCTCCCGAACTACTTTTTTCAGGCAGAGGACAAAAAGGGAAATAGTCCCCATAGTTTCCCTTCCCCACTCCTCTGGGGGGGGGGAAGCAGCTTGGAGTGGGCAATTTTGCACTGAACAGTAGTTAGGCATCTCACTTTTCTACTCAGATGCAGCCTTATATATGTATATATAAAACACCACTAGACACAGATGAAAGAAATCACAGAACTGTGTTTACATTTTTAAAACTGTTTTTTAATTGTGTTTTTTAATTTAAAAACAAACTATTTTTATGTGTTGGGAGTTATTTGGCTGTTTCTGTTTATATTTTGATTGCGTATTTTGTGTTTTTATATTATAATTTTATTTTGTGAACCACCCTGAGACCTGCAGGTATACAGCAGTATAAACATTTAATTAATAATAACAATGTAACATGTACTTCAAGCCCAAGTTCCTATACAATTGACATCCATTGAGACTGTGCCAACACCTGCTTAATAGGGTCTCAATCACAATTAATCTTGCACTGTAAGGTTATTACAATAGCACAGAAGACGCTATTATGGTTGCAAAGAGATACACCAACCACAATGTGTGTCAAATGTTAACACAGAAAGCAATACAGTGCAAAATACCGTAGATCTTCATAGAGGGCCTCACCTTAGAAATTTAAAGGCCACCTCAAATTAAGCTCAAAGTTTCCTGCAGTACTGTGAATGCCACAGTGCTTTGTTCACTGCTCAGCAAGCACCTGGGACCCAAAATGTTCAGGGTCATTCCATTTCCAGTGATCCAACTTTTTTACTTCATGTCATCTAATTTTCTTAATATTTTGTACACTTGTTGAATGATCAAAACTACCGTAAGTTTAAATCTAAAATTTTAATTTTTTTTATCTCATCCTGTTTTTTTATTTACTAGGGTTTGAAATTTCAAAAATATGACAATTTTGGCCTTGCTGGACTACACAAAAACCTTAACAGCTCAGCCCACGACTGAGAGGCGTCAAAACTAAAAAGACCAATTTCTTCAGAACTTCATGAACTTTAATATAATATGTCACATGATGGACTTACTCTAAATTTTAATTTTAAGTTACAAAATTTAATTTTTTTCAAGGGATTAAAAAATTTGTATGATTACAATTTTTCAATAATTTGTATTGATTATTTAATATTTCTAAGAGCTACCTGCACAATTTCATCTTGGGATATCAATGGGATCACATTAAAAAATATTTTGTACATACATGTATGCCTTATTGTGTTCTATTTAAGCTAAATGGGTCTTCTTGGAGTAAAATATAACAGAATATCACTATAGTATCAGCTGCTTTAGGCGTTTCTTTAGAAAGTTATTCAGTTAAAAGATGTCAGAAAAGCTAGCCAGGGTGTAGATACTGCTGTAAACTAGAAAACAGAAGGCTGGCTAACCAAGCCCTGCCTTACCAACTGCATCACTAGGAGTATATACTAGAGCTAACCTTAAAAATCTTCCAATATCAGTGCAGATCTGTGAAAGCAGCCAAAAACGTATCATGAAAAAATATGTGTGCTAGAAATGCTGCTTTTCCAGGTCACATTGATTAGAAAGCAAACAAGATGAGCTATCGTGCTCAAGAATCCAGTTGCAATTGTTGGTTCCCAGGGGAAAAGAGAAAAGACAATAACTACTGCAGACCACAGTGTGTTTTCAAAAATGCTTTCCCTAGGGTCACATGCTCAGGTTTTACACAAATAAAACTGGGAGTCAAGTAATAGCTTGCCTTGCAACCTGTTAAATATTGAGATATCTGAAATATTCTGAACTTCAGGAACAGCATTAGTTTTGAATTTAATAGCAGCTGCTAAGTTATCCATCACTATGAACTGGAAAGATCCTAATCCTTCATTATTGAGAGAATTCTGTTTAAAGACTTGGAACAGTGGCAATGGATAAACTGGTGGAATATATTGGCTGTGTGATGGCAAGCAACATTGAGACTTTTCAAAAAAAACCTGCACCATTACTTTCACGAGCAATTATTTTAATATACGAATTGACATCTACAAGGCTTGTGCTGTTTATTCTTTACTGTACCAAATCAAATGTCAGTGGGAAGATACTAGAATATTTTCTAAATGGTATTTTACCACTTAGATATTAATATGCATGTTGGAGAAGTACAACGTGATGCAGTACCTCAGCTCATAGAGTTGTTGCGGTGTTTTATTTCAAAGAGAAGTGACAACTGGGTATGAGGTTTAACCATACACTTTCCCTTTATGACAAGGACAAAGGAACAACTTCACTTGGATGCATGTCCCTGGAGATCCAATATTAACCCCCATTTTTCTGCAGACAAACTGGGATGCTGGAGAGATAATGATCATTTTCAACCATAATGGAAAGCCATAGAATAAACAAACAAGCCTTGAATTTCTCTTGTGGTTTGTGTGGAAACAAACCAACAGCCCTGATTCACATGTAGCACTAAGCCGATCACATGATCCACATGCAACACAGTTTCTTTCTTTCTGGGTTGGTAAAGAAAGGAGGAGGGACGAGGGTGTGTGACTTAAGCAACGTGTACCAGCACGTTCCTCATTCATAGTAAGTCCTAGTTTGTTTCAGACTATGGCTTACCGCAATATGCAAGTATCAGTATACTAATTTAACAAAGCATATGTTTTCTACTTTGGTCACACAGTAGCAATGTTATTTGCTATCTTTGAATTTTGGGTCCAAAAAATATTATATTTATTTGCGGTGGAAACCAACTATGTCAAATTCAGAATAGACCCATTAAAATCAAGGGACCTAAGTTAGCCGTTTGTAATGATTTCAATGGATCTGCTATGAGCATGACTTAAGTTGGGTTCAACCCTTAATTTCTTTCCTACCCTTTCTCTCAAAGGAGATTTGCAGCTTATTCTCTCTCTGGAGGAAAGAAACTTTTGGAAACAACCCGTAATTCCAAACCACTTATTTCCAAATTATTTCAACCAGCATCTCTTTCAGAATGTTGTTTTCTACATTAGTCCTATTTCTGGCCCGTTGGTGGAGGAGCAGAGAAAACCATTCCTCCCTTGTTTTCCACCAAGTCTTCATATCTCTAGGTCGGACAGCAATTCAGCCATCACTTTCTCCACACAGTGAGGTAGAAGAGGCACAAACAAGTTTCAGCAAGGCTGGAAACTTCCCAAAACAAAGCATGTGAATCAGAGTCAGCTTGTATGGCCAGGGCCAGATATGTGCCAGACTTCCTTGCAGATTACTGAAATTATTTTACTTTCAAGGTACAGAGCAAGGTTACCAAAAACTGCATCCTGTAATATGCTACGCACAAACAGCAATAAAAGAAAGAGGTAAGCAAAGAAACTGTATCAGCTATGAAAGCAGAACTGAGTGAGAAACTGATCATTAGATGCTAGGGGGTTAAATTATCCTTCTTAGCTATGGAAACATGGCTGTAATTAGTAACTAGTCTGAAGAAGGGAGAGGCTGCTAAGAACTATTTGTGTACAAACTGCTCCTTCAATAAAGAAACAGAAGGGGCCATGTCAATGCACTTCGATGAATCGGAACCATATCTGGTTCAGAGATATGTTTAGCGATGCTGAGAAGTGTCAAACTACTGACCGAGTTAAAATTAAGAATCAGCAGCACAGGCAAACTAGGAAAGAGCTTCTGGTGAAAGAAATGGAGCAAGAAAGAAGAATAAAGATAAAATGGATGTTTATTAATTGCACAATAAATTAGACACATTCATAAGCAGCATTAGCAGTGTGTCTCCTGTGATGTCAGAAACAATACCCATGTTACTCAACAATATTTTCACACTCAATGTCCACCACCAGTTTACAGTCCAAATAATCTGGGATCTTAGCCTTTTTGCTATAATGGCTAGTTGCCTTCAGACAAACTGAGAATTGCTTGTCTATCAAAACATTCAAGTTAAACACTTGGAATGTAATACTTCAATTTAAAAGGGCTGTTTCTTTTCCTCCCATATTTTTACTAATCTAGCCTTCATAAATTCAATAATTAAACATGTCAGTACAAGAAAACTGAGTTCTTGTATCATTTACACAAAATATTTCTGCACTACGCTTCAATCAAAAATTTCCAATAATAAATTAGGATGATAATCTATTACTTATAGGTAACAATGGTCATTTCCATATGACCTGTTTATTGAAAATTTATCCTGATTTGTTTGCACAAAACTTGCACAGAGAGGTTATATAGCAGGCATAGGCAAACTCCGGCCCTCCAGAGGTTTAGGACTACAATTCTCATCATCCCTGACCACTGGTCATGTTAGCTAGGGATGATGGGAATTGTAGTCCCAAACATCTGGAGGGCCGGAGTTTGCCTATACTTGTTATATAGTATCTGCACCTTATTGGATATTCATTCTGATTTGTTTGTGTAGAGGCTATATGGAATTCAGTATATGATGAGATTTCACCCTGATTTGTTTGTGCATTAATTGATCATTATCCTTTTTCTGTCACTCTCCTTATCATAAAAAGTTCACTTTTCTTTAAAGTGTGTTTGGTTTGCTAGTGCACATTAGTCTACTTTAACTGAGCAAATCTGGTATGTCCCACAAAATACAGTCTGGAGGCGACCAGTGCCAAATTATCCCCACAAATCTAGAAAAACAAGTTCCTGCCAGACCTAATTACAGAGGGGCAACAGTGGATCAATCGCATCTCAGAGCACTCACTGACTTTCCTAACAGATATTATCTGACCCTACAGGTATGTTATCAGGAGTGTTGTGCCATGAACAATTTTGTGTTGTGAACCGCCCTGAGATCTAAAGGTAAAGGGTGGTATACAAATTTAATTAATTAATTAAATGGAAGGCAGATGGTTCTGTCAGTCCTGTTGGCAACATTCAAAAACAAATTAGGAAAGCTTCTGACCTAAGTTTGATACGCAAGAAATCAACTGGGCAGTTAAGGACATGTGAGGTCTCCCCAATTATATTTTCGAGAGCTGTCAAATCCATGTTCCCAATCAAGATGGGTGTCAGCTGAGAGCACAGCACCTTTATTTATTTTTTACAATTTGTATCCCAAAGAGCTTTCAGTTTAGTGGTATTGGCAATTCCAGATACTTAAGTGATCCGGGAGTCTCCAGTTCTAGTAACCAATTCAGCAGGCTTCTGACCATGTTTTTCCGAACGCCAGCATGTTAGACACATGGAAAAATACATTAATCACAATTCACATCTCACTGTCTGCTTCAAAGGCTATTTTCAATCAAGACTTGGAGAATACCCATGGTATAGATTGTGCTGTTGCCTCACCACACTCATGAAAACACTCCACATAGAGGCAAAGTCATGTAAAGCACTTGGGGACCTAGTAAGATGGCTCTGTTAATGAAACTTGGGAAACAATTAAGCATAATAAAATTAACTTTAAGCACTAAAGCTAGTGAAAGGTTTACAGATGTTATACTGCTGGAACTTGGTAACTATGTTAAAGAAAGAATTAGAAATCCCACAGAAGGGAATAGGTTGCATTTATTAATGATATAGGAAAGTAGTTATTCTATTTATTATCAAGCCCACATATTTTTTATTATTTAATATATTTAATTTGGATTAGAAGATGTCTTTAACTAACCCCTATAAATCACATATATAATAGAATATATTGGTAATAATTTATTATTAATCATACTGAATTTTATTTTTTTAACTATTTGTTTTTCAGTTACTGATAATTAACAATGTGGAGTACATTGATGTGCAAATATGCACCAAAATTTTTATTAAAAGGTTAAAAGACATTCCACAAAGGAACTAATTTTCCCTCAAAGATGGTTCCCAACAGTACTGGCAGTTTTAATACTTTGTCCAGTCCACCACCAACTAACTTCCAACATATTACTTTGCTGTCAAGATAAATAATCACTACCACTTTGAGAGTAATCAGCTCTCCATCACACAACCAAGAGACAGGCAAGGAGAGACTATGGAAATATGCATTTCTGTGGGTGTACAGTAAGAAGAAAGGAAATAGTAAACATCCCAGTTATCAAATACTGAAAACAATCTCTATAATAAAGTGTCTTCCATTGTATGTATCCTATTATTGTAATTAAATGATGTGTGATCATGGACATAGCCAAAGGGGGGGGGATTATAGAAAAGCATTGAAAGTACTCAATAAACTGAGGTTCCATCACCCTCCAAACCAAAGCCTGCCCCTAAAACTTTAGGGGGCGATCTCCTAACAAAAGCTCAACAATGTTGGCTGCTCCACTGAAGAAGCCAAGAAGCACAAACAAACAGTGAGGGCAACTACACTATCTGGTTTTCTAATGAAGTTCTATCAACATATTTTCTTGGAAGAATATAAACAAAAGAGTGATTACATCAGGGGAACTATGCTGAATGCCATCACTTGAAAATGAGGTATTGAAACAACCCCATGTTATCTATCGGGAAGGTTTCTGATTGGTCCTCGGCTGGGGGCAATCGCAGCTCAGCGCTCGGAGTGACCAGCTTCCCAATGTGCATCTTCTGATTGAGTTCAAACAGTCCCCCAGACATTTTTGTGTAGTTTCTGATCATGCTTGCTCCTCCTCCATAACTGTGGGCAAAGTCTGTTCTATGGATAGAGGTGTGGATGGATTATCTATAGTATCATACATGTTGATTCGGCGTATAGTTGGATCCAGTTCCTTGGTCTGCAAACACCTTTCTTGGTTGGGTGAGTCTCTTACTGGGGATTCCTCCTGTAGAAAGGCCAGTAGCTCCTCTTTCCCAGACCTATCATTGTTCGTATTCCTGTTGCCCACGTTAGCAGGTTCATGGGGGTTTGTCCTAGGCTTGTTCAGGTCACGCATCAAATCTTGAATACTGTTTGTTATTTCTTCAATTTCCTCTACTATGGAGTTAATTGGGGTTGTGTTTATCGTTGCTCTTTGCTCAACATTCCTAAGGAGTGGAGATGTCTTTAAAGTAGGGGAGGTAGTGCTGTACTGTATTATTTATGCAAATTGATTTTCTCTGGAGTTAAAGATCTGACCCGGACAAACCTTGTTATGTTGAGCTCGTATTTTGCACAATTTGTATACGGTGTCTGTTTGATAATGTGTGGTTTGCTATGCCTAATAAAGGATAACTATTTATTAACAACCCCATGTTTGCACCTAATAGTCACATATCCAGGATCTGAATCTTTATCAGCAATGGAGCATGCTAAACCTCTGCATCTAGTAGGAGAGTTTTCTGGGTTTCCTCACAGGTATCTGGTTGGCCATGATCTTGTCTAATCCTTATCTAAAAGCTATTAATGACTTGCTCAGTGCTAATTTGCCAGGTTGTGGAAGTGTGGGGAAAATGGTCTTATTACCAAGTTTAACATTTTTAAGTTTAAAAAAAGACAGAACTAGAACATCTCAAATTAAATTGAATCTAAGTAAAACTTTGCTTTGTTGCTCTTATGCTAATTCTGCCTGCTACTTCTCAATAATAAACCGCCCTGAGACCTCCAGGTATTGGGCGGTATATAAACTGAATAAATAACAACAGCAACTACGAATACAGTGGGGAAATTGTTTGAATTCCATTGCATAAAGCCAATACTCTCGTCTGGTTTTATAATATCATTGCCCCTCCTTAGCAACACTACTTTATGAGGTTATATACTCTGGGAATTAAGCTGTATTTTAATCACATCACCCACTGTGGTACTTACAAGAACAGATAGTGTGCTGAACAGCAGTAATGCTACTGTGCTCCATAATTATGAAAGATTCATTTCTCTCCCCCTGTAGGCAGGACTAATGTCTCAGTTCCTCACATTTCCACATGAAGATCAATGATCAAGTGGTAATTCGCAAACGAAAACAACCGAACCAAAAATTAGAACAGAAGTCTTGCAATATTAAGAAGTTAGAATACTAATTCAAATCAGATACTGCACTAAAAGGTACATTATAGGTGCTGAGAGACATAAATACTGCATCCAGATCGCTGCAACCACAGTGAAGGATTACCTATACAAGAGAGCCCAGCAAGTTTTTATGTAAACCATTTTGAGGTTTACAATCAAACAGTATATAAATGTTGTGAAATATGTCCAAAATAAAACAGTAATATCTTTAGAAGAGTAGCTACAGAATGAAAGATCTACAACAAAACAAACATTTAAAGAATATTGTTGTCTTGGATTCTTTACACATACTGCTGATAGCTCAGTTAACATTCAGTGAGAATGGAAAATCACAACTTAGCACTTTATTTTGCCAATCACCACAAAATTCACAAAGCAGGGCCATTAGCAGCTCAGCTTCACAATGTTTCAGGGACACTAGAGCATATTGTAAAATCATGGAGTCTGTTTTAGACCCAGCAAAGATACTCGTCTAGCAAGGACTAGTAGAGGAATTCCTCTTCAGCTCTACTACCCTATATTGCTTGCATGCAGCGAGGAGAGATTAGGGTTGCTGGAGTTGCTGTAAAGATGCTAATGCAAAGTGATGGAGTAAATGGTGCCTATAACATCACTACAAACCAGCTTCTAATATATTTATCTACTCAGAACATTTTTATTATCCGGCCAGTTATTTAAACTGTTTTACTTTTATTCCTTTTCCCCTCTTTAGATGTGTCCACGTTCTCCAGTGCTCATACCCAGAACTCCTACAATTAAATTTTCAGCCCTGCAACCTCCCAACAGTTAGTCCCACTCCCATCCATAACATAGAGGAAGGCAAGAACATTGTTTGGTAATACAGATAGCACTAGTAAAGTGCTAAAAGCACTAGTAAAGTTCCTATTCCTATAGGAAAGAACCTTCATCTAAAAGGCCAATAGTGTTAGAATAGATCAGCAGGATATCCTAGGCCAGATTCTTTCGCCCAAACCTTTCATATCAAATGTTTCCCAGCATCACTCCCAATGCCTCAAATGAGGTGACAGTAACTTTGAAGGCCATGTGATCAATGTGGAAAGTAGTCCCCAGTTAAAAGTGGACATGTAATGGCATAGTTCATAATCCATAGTATACACTATCGCTCCCAAAATTTTCTATGGTACTGAAGGACAACAGAGATCACAGTACGAATAATGAGAATGTTTCCTGACAATAGGATCCCAGGGACAACCAGGGGTCAAAGTGGCAGCAATCTGTACTAGAAGCAAGACCAGGAAGCATGTGAGGACTTCCTCAGTCGGGGGGGGGGGCGGACAAAAACCCTGTGGGAACAACGATGCTGCAGAGAGTAGTAATCACAGAACCAGGAATGATGGTGGAACTGTCAAAGTGAGTAAATACTCCATTCAGGAAGGGTTTGATCCTGAACTTCACCCTCAGTGGAGACATGTACTGGAGCTTCTTTAAGATCTGAGATAGTAATAGCCTGAACACAGCAGAAGACTGAGTAGAAACCATCTCTAGAGATGCTGGTTCTGAGATAATCCCCTACTTCCCTTGCCCTTCTTCTTTTATTTTATTTTTTAGTCATGCTTTCAGTGACAAATATGACAACCTATCATTGGCCCTTCATACCAATGTACTTGTGTCAATGTACTTGTCCAGCAATGGGGAAAGTTCCTCCAAGGCGAATTCCTAGGCCGATATCTGTACCAAGGTATGCACTTGGACTTCCACACCTGATGAGTCAAGTCAAAGCATCAGAGCAACTGTCTCCACAACAAGGTTTGTTGATACCAAACCAGTCAGCACTAAGTAAGACCAGAGGCACACTTGTTGTAGAGGGTGTGCCAACTGCCACACTGGACAGTGTCTTAATTTCACTAGAGGAAACCACCACAGCACTTGCAACAGCTCTACAGTCCACCATGGCAGATTCAGTTGTCAGTAAAGGTAAAGGTACCCCTGACCATTAGGTCCAGTCACGGATGACTCTGGGGTTGTGGCGCTCATCTCGCTTTATTGGCCGAGGGAGCCAGCATACAGCTTCCAGTCATGTGGCCAGCATAACTAAGCCGCTTCTGGCGAACCAGAGCAGCGCACGGAAACGCCGTTTACCTTCCCGCCTATTTATCTACTTGCACTTTGACGTGCTTTCGAACTGCTAGGTTGGCAGGAGCAGGGACTGAGCAACGGGAGCTCACCCCGTCACGGGGATTCGAACCGCCAACCTTCTGATCGGCAAGCCCTAGGCTCTGTGGTTTAACCCACAGCTCCACCCGCTGTCAGTAGCAAGACTGAAAGGATTGAGATGCAGCAGAGTTATGTCACAGTGGAGCCCTGATAACTTGAGCCTCAGCATTCATCACAAGAATCAGCTACTAGAAGGTCATAGAAAGACAGGACAGACCTGTCTATGTGTCTGCCTTTTGAACTTTTGACAAAGAGGGAAGGTGTCACAATGTGCCACTCACTAAAGCAAAGGTGGCAGCAGTAGTGTCCAAATGAAGGAACTCACTGCTACAAATAGAGAACTCTATCAATAAAATATTCATTGAGAGAGAGAGAGAGAGAGAGAGAGAGAGAGAGAGAGAGAGAGAGAGATCACTGTATCATAAGACTCCTGTCAACACTAACGGAAACATGAGCAAGCATAGGGAATCACCAAAAGAAACAAAATGAAACTCATTGTAGACTGAACAAGAGAAAAGAGAAAGGAATCTAGATTTTAACTTTCCTCCGGGGGGGGGGGGGAGAAAGAAAGTTTAATCTGCTGCAGCCAAGGAGGAATTGAATGGAAATGCAAGGGTCATGGTCCTCCTGAGAATATGCCCAGAGTGCAGGCCTCCCACCAAAAATATTAATCATCTAGCCCTAGAGCAAGGATGAGGAACCTGTAGCCCTCCAGATGATGTTGGACTCCAACTCCCATTAGCCCCAGCCAACCTAGCCAACGGTCAGGAACAAGTTGCAGTCCAACAACATCTGAACGGCCACAAGTTCCCAGCCCTGCTCTAGAAAGTCCTAGACTTTGGCTGGGTATAAGCACAGAACCCATACATGGGACTCCACAGAGACCACAAAGAACAATCTTCTCTCCTTCTACTGCAAATATTTAGTGACCAAGATATGTTCAGCTATAGTTTCTTCCCCAGACCAGCAGAAGAAAATGAAATTATTTTAGACAAAACTAGTCTATCTTTTCATTTAGTCAACTGTGAGCATAACTACACCTTGAGAGGCAATAATGGAATCCCCAACCCTGCATTTGCCTTGTAATGTGAACATGGAAACAAGGGAAATGCTTAAACCTTCCCCACCCAATGCTTCTTCTTGGTTTCTGTGCTACATCCAAGTCCAGGGCCAGAAGTAAGTCCAGCGTGGTGGCTGAGGTGGGGGTGGAGTGGGGAGAGAAAAAGAACCCCCCAATATTACCATAATGATCTTGGCAAATATGTGTTTCTCCAAGTGTTTGGTAACATACACTGCTGCCCTGTTTCTTCTACAACACATTGGATAGCTATTTAATTGCAAGGAAGTTCAGCACTCCCAGAAACTTGTTCAAACCCTGAAAAACCGGTCTGTCCAACAAACTGAGCCAGAATCCATGGACACTGCCCATCTTATTAAAGGTGAAGCCATCATGGCTTACAATTGTTTTGAAACTAAGGTTAGATTGGATATGATTGCAAAACGATTTCTAGGAAAACCAAGGTTGCTTTACATATTTAAGCACACAGCATTCCCAAGTATCTCTCTCTTAGATATACCAGTATGTCGCATTGGCATATGGACTACTTCTCATTTTCTTGTGTTTTCCATGTATTGTTTTGCTTTTCAAATACGGGACAAGGATGTTGCTCTAATCATTAGAATCTAATGCAGTAATGCACAGAATGGCATGAACTACATGATTTTCTTATTCTCTTCTATGAACAAGAGTAATGTCCATAGTATGATGTGTGCAATTCCATTTTACAGGAAAAAATGAAAGCCCCTGCATATATATATGCAACCTGTTGGCTAGGAGGGGAAATGTTATTTCCTTTCAGATACTCTTACATAATGCAGTTTTAAAACCAAACACTTTTGCCAGCAGCATTAACACAAATGTTATGTGAGATGACAGTATAAATGTCCCATGCTGTTAAGTATGGGGGTCAAAATGCACCTGGGAAGGCTGTTTTAATCCGACTTTCAAGGCATGTACACATGTGTGACTGACAGAGTGCATGTCTTGCACTGAGTACATTATGGATTCACAGTCATACCTTGGGTTACAGGCGCTTCGGGTTGTGAGATTTCAGGTTGCGTACCATGCCGAACCTGGAAGTACCGGAATGGGTTACTTCTGGGTTACGGCGCTTGCGCATGCACAGAAGCACTAAATCACGCTTTGCGCATGCACAGAAGTGCCGAATCACTACCCGTGCATGCGCATAAATGACGCTGTGGGTTGCGAACACTGAGGGGGTTGCAAACGTGCTTCCCGCATGGATCACGTTCGCAACCCGAGCGTCCACTGTATTGCTTTCACACTGGTTACATTTGCTGCATGAAATACTGGCACTTTTCACAGGAGTCATGGCACATAGCACTGTCCTAAGCAGCTTTTGTATCAGTGACCATAAACGGTAGTTCTTACAAGGTTCTAAAACATTTTCTATACTGAAGTAGGTATTTCCCAAAACTGGAAGCTTCAACACTAGGACTCAATTCTTATTAGTTGCCTCTGCACCAGATGTTCACTATACTATGATACAGCAAGTGTTGCTAGTTGCATTTGTGAAATGTCATTTGCCACTGGCGAAGCAGGGAATATTTCAGGACAGGTCTACACAAATCACCAACAGCTTTGCATCTCACTTCATTTAAAAAAAAAAGCAAGTGGAGTACCTCTCTCTACAGAATCTGGTGAAGATATACTAGGCAAATAGAAAAAATCAAGCAGTATTTTGTTGAGACTGTGTGCAAAAGCAGGTTGATCAACTACTGCTCCTTTGTTATGGGCTGCTTCATGTGAAACAGTAAGCAAAGAACAAACCTTGGTGAGAGTTCATGGTTACCTAGAGAGTTCTAGCAACATGCCAAGACTAAACAAAACAAAACCCTAGCGTTATGTACTGAGTTTTAGCTAAGTGCAGAGCTGCAGTAAAAAGAAGCAGGGAGAATCAAATCAGCTGTGTGCTCCTCTCCAGGAGTCCATGTAATTTCAAGAAGCCACAGTACAACTTACTGTGACATGCCAACCCTGTCTATAATAGATGGGCTCTCAGAGGTTAAAAGGGATGTCAACTGGCTTTTGTCAATATCTTTTTCCATTCCACTCCATTGGAAGAGCCATTAGTTATGCATTACAATCCCAATTTTGCTTTTGATCTTTTCACGTTTACAACAATATGTGGCAGTGGAACAAAACTCATACCTTCCCCACAAAAAGAATACTCTTTTTTAACACAAAAAGCCACAGAAAATTATGTGGAGAACATGCTGACCAGATACCACCATCTTTCTAGATTATGAAAAAAACAAAAGCACAGGTAATATAGAGAAAGTCAAGATGGGGCACAACAGCAACCCAACATGACTGAAAATGGCAACTAAAGTGGCAACATGAGGTTGGTTCACTGTGAAGTCACACAAATAGGAAACATTAATGCACAACTTTTGGTATAACTTACACTAGAATCTATACTCTACATTCCCGTTCAGTTATTAAACCAACTTCAGTTTCATAGTATGGTATGACTAATCAGGGATCTAAAAATACAGGTAAGTTGTTCAAGTTTGACTATGGCTTTTATTAAAAATAGCTTTAGGGTCACATATTATGTAACAAAATGGTGTATTTCTATAGAACCGCCCTATTATGTCTACATCCCAATCCAGCAAAGAATGAGCATGAAAAATTGATTCCTTCTCCACTATTGTCAACAAGACTTAACAATAGTTTAGTACATGCACTTGAAGGATCCTTCACATCATTCAGAAAAACACTTATGTAAAAAAGGAAATTGTAGCTGGTTTTACTAACACACAGCAAAATAGCCAATGGAAACATTTTATGTTGAAGGAATTGGCTCCCTACCACAGATCAAAGCTGATTCTTTTGTATGTCCCCATACAATACACTGGGTGATAGCCAGCTTATCCTCACTTACTTTCCCTCTGCTCTTTCCAGGCACAGTCCACAATTTAAAGCTCTGTGTCCAAGCACCCTTTTTTTGCTCTAGAGCTTTCCCCATGAAAACTCACTCTTTAAAGATCAACTGGAGCAAATGTTAATCCACGGAAAACCTGAATTGATTCTTGCACCGATTGAGCTTTAAAGAGCTGGTTTTTGCACGGAAAGCTCACCAGGGGGTGGGGATGCTTAGACATAAGAGCATTTAAGCACAGACCTCTTCCAAGCACAGACCTCTTCCTGGAAAGAACAAGGCAAAAGGTAAGTGTGGATAAGCCCCAACTCTTGATTTTAATGGGGCTCCTCTGAGTACATCTTAGTTGGATATCACCCACTGTCAGCATCTGAGGTTATAAGCAATCTTTGCATATAGCATTCACAACAAAGTGAAATTATTATTAGGAGTAGAGACTTGTAATCATATTTGAATAATCACGCCACATTGCAAAATAAAATGAGCTGCTTGCAACAAGGGAATTAACAGGGATTCTCCTGATAAGCATACCAGAAGGTTCATTCTAGATTATATCAGTGAGAATTAAACTTAAGTTATTGCGCCAAACATGTGCTCTAAACATCACAGGACCTTCTATATATGTGATAAGCAACTTTTCTCAAGTTAACTTTCAAAAAGCAGAACATTGTAAGAGCTATTGTATAAGACCAGCCATCAAAGGTTTGCAGGATTAGGTATTAGAGTGGCCTAACCTTTAGTTGGACTTTTTTTTTTTTACTGTGCATGTATACATGTTGCAATGGGGCGGGGGAGGCAGTGGCGTAGCGTGGGGGGTGCAGGGGGGGCCGGCCGCACCGGGCGCAACATCTGGGGGTTAGGGTTAGGGGGTGCAAATCCACGGGGTAGGGGGCGCAAATCCACGGGTTAGGGGGAGCAAATTACTTGCCTTGCCCCGGGTGCTGACAACCCACGATACGCCACTGGGGGGAGGTCAGTACCTAGGAAGTTTTATTGAGAAAGAGGCATGTGTTTGTACCCAAGTAGAAATACAGGATTTAAGAATAATCACAACATTGACCTGGGAAAGGATATCTTTGAAGGAACAGCAGCATTTGGCACACTCAACACTCTTCTGGGACAGACACTACGCTATATAAAGTCCTCTGCTTCATATGAGTGCGGGGTACAAAATTTTCCACTGCTACATTTTTTCAATATAATTTTTTTATTTAAAAATGCAACTGCTTCATAAAATAATTAATACAATACCAGTCAAACAAGATAGATTTTTACAGACGTAATTAGATCATTTATACCAAGGAAATAAATATAATAGCACGTTCAATGAAAGCAGTCAAAACTGTTATGAAAAACAAAATTTAAACAAGGTAAAAGTATGTTATTGAATTGCTTTGTCTTATCTTACAAGTATTTCAAATACAGTCATACCTCGGGTTGCAAACGTGATCTGTGCAGGAGGCACGTTCACAACCTGAAGTGCTACATCTGCACACGCGCATGATGCGATTTGGCGCTTCTGCGCATGCGTGTGACATCATTTTGTGCTTCTGCGCATGCATGAGCATTGAAACCCAGAAGTAACCTGTTCCAGTACTTCTGGGTTCGGCGCGGTCCGCAACCCGAAAACGCGCAACCCGCAGCGTTTGTATGCCGAGGTATGGCTGTAAAAGTAATTTCCTAGCTAAATGTTGAATTTATGGAACGTAACAGGTGGCGCTGTGGGTTAAACCACAGATCCTAGGACTTGCCAATCAGAAGGTCGGCGGTTCGAATCCCCGCGACGGGGTGAGCTCCCATTGCTCGGTCCCTGCTCCTGCCAACCTAGCAGTTCAAAAGCACATCAAAGTGCAAGTAGATAAATAGGTACTGCTCCAGCGGGAAGGTAAACGGCGTTTCCGTGCACTGCTCTGGTTCGCCAGAAGCGGCTTAGTCATGCTGGCCACATGACCCAGAAGCTGTACGCCGGCTCCCTCGGCCAATAAAGAGAGATGAGTGCCACAACCCCAGAGTCGGTCACGACTGGACCTAATGGTCAGGGGTCCCTTTACCTTTAACATTTAAGCCACATTAAGTGCACTTTTTTGCATGTTTCCCCTAGTCAAATATTTCCGTCCAAATATATTTGGCTACTGGAAAAGCCATTTATCCAGTTCATAAGATTGTTTTTGAATTTTGGCGAAAGAATGTAAGTGACGTAAAACACTAAATCGGATCCCAATCAATAGAGGCTTTGGGGGGGGGGTCAAAAAACCAAAACTCCACATAAATGCGCTGAAGCCACTAAAGGAGGAGTATAATGGAATCTCTCCTGTACGTAAAAGTTCTTAGGGTAATGAGAGTTTCAACTGTATGCACCTGTATGAGTGAAGGTCCCCAGAGATATGAAGAATACACTTGATCCAAAACTGGAGCCAGAGGGCTGAAGATGAAATCAGCTTTTGCAATTCACTCCTTTTAAATGTACAAAAGCCCCAAAGGAAAGTATCAGAGCCAAGAATGGCTCTCTAGTCTCCAACAGGCACCATCTATTCTATCACAGTGATGACAAAACGGACACCAAAAGAAAACAATTACAGTGCACATTATTTCTTGTGCTGAGACACCAAATTCTTATGACACTTGTTTATTATAGAACCAAGCCTCACAGAAGCTTTGTACTAAAAGGGGAAAAAGCTTTGTGGACTAGAAGTGAATAACTTATTTCTTCAGCTAAGATTCTCAAAAAGATTGGTTTAATCAACATTCAAGAATTTCAAGTAGATGTACATTAGGTAACAAATACTAGTCTCCACCTTGCAAAGTTCTACTGAAGACAGAAGACATTAAGTTAACACTGAACACTCAATTCATTCCTGTTTGTTACATTTTGGCACAAGAGATATGAGAGCTAGGGAAGACAGAACTGGAGAATGGAGGTTTAATCTTGGGGTAGAGTGGCTGAAAGGAACAGAAGTAGGTGAAATTGGCTGCTGAATTTCACATTGCACCATGAGGTTTCAGGAGAATTTGTATCAACTGAGAAACATTTTAAAAATGTAAACTATCCTAAACCCAAGAGGGCAAGAAGTATATTTAAATAAATAAATCCTGGGATCTTTCTGTGTATATGGCAGGTTCAGGAAACAAACAGCCAGCTCATTGTAAAGAATGCATTTTGAATGCATTCTCAGCAGGCAAGATCTAATGCAGCACAAATAAGCATCTGCTTGTACCATTCCCACTTCCTTGTCTTCTCCATTCTATTTAAAAAGAGAAATAAACAGTGAGGGCTTCTTGGTGCCTTGGCCATGAAGAAGTATGAAACAGAAGTTTTGTTTGTTTTGAATTCTTCCTATTTCAAATCAGCTGTGAATGCATAGAATGAGAACCTATAGTGTCTCTCAGAAAGTGTCTTGGAGAAAAATTGAACATTATTTCTACAATTTTGGATTATATATAGACCAGCTGTTTTAGATAGACCTTAATGCTCTGATAATGTGCATTAGTATGATTTTCAAATACATTAGAAACATTTTGCTCTGTAAAATGGCCAGATGATGAATGCAAAATAAATAAAAATGCATGCAAGTAACCATAAGAATCTATAAAATAACTACATATTGGCATTCCTCTCATTCCACTTGGTAAATGGGTGCTGAGTTGGAATAATCAGATTTTCTTTTATGTTTTAAATAATTAACAGTACTTTTAGGTTTTATGCGTTGTTTAAATTGTTTATTCATTCAATTAATCAGTGTCCTCCTGCTTATAGGATTCTCATGCTGACAAACTGACAGTTAAGATAATTGTACATGTACCTATGCAAATATGGCAATATAACAAACCATAAGCAAGACAGTCCTGTGTGGTAGGTGGGGGATGGGATGCAGGGTGGAGTAGCAAAATGACAACACCCAATTATATTAGAAAAGCAGAGAACACTTGGTGTTGGGCACTCTTCTTCTCAAATTGACACATTTTTTATCTTCATTTTACAAACAGTATCAAATGTTGAGGGGAAATACAGCATAAACTGCTACGTGGGGAAGACTATAACAGGGATTTAAACATTGCTGACAGGAAATGATCAGGGCAGATAAGATTTTCAGGTTCACCAAATCCAGCAGCATCCTCTTAATCTTTATTTCATGGTATCATTACATTTGCCCTGTGATATAGTAGTTTACTGCTTCTACCAGAGTTTTAGCTCATTCATGCAATATTATTTAGAACTACAGTATATAAACAGCATAGCAGCTGTTATCTATGTCTCAGGGAAAGGAAATATGGCCCTTTCCCCTCTTAGGAGCAATACATTTCAGTTGAAAAGCTAAGCTATGAGAAATCCACTGAGAAAGAAATGTGCATTGTCATTGTGATCAGGAACAGAACATGAGAAGAGGGGTAAAACTTATCCAGCTCCCCCAGCAGATTACTACAACAAAACTCCTGCTTGTCTGATGAGCTTATGAAACTCTCCCTATTTTCTGTGATTGGACCGTTCTTCCTGATCCACCCAGATTAAAGTCTCTGAAGGAATTACAATTCACCACAATCATCAGCATAATCATCAGTTTATAGCCAAGCAGGTTAATTGAAGAAAGAGGGATGAACACTCAAAGCATATGTAATGACTTAAAACTTGCTTCATGAGAAGTAAAAAAGTTTGCTGGAGATTGTGGGGTGGAAAGGGGAGGAGGGTTTGGCACTTTGTACTCTTCCACCTTATTCTGCGGTAGTCAGACCTCCTTCTGAACACAATGTATGGTTCTGGACACCAGAGGCGGATTTACGGGAACACGACCAATTCAGTCACACTGAGCATAGATCTTCAGGGGTGCCACAGGGGAAGCTGCAACTATGATTTAGAATGGAGTGCAAAGGGGGGGGGGGAGCACCAATTTTTGGTGTTGCACAGGGTCTGCTGAAATTTGAGACCACAACGTGGGCAACACCCCTCAGGAAGAATGTAAACAAACTAAAATGGACTCAGAACAGGGAAACAAAGATGGTGAGCAGAATAAAGAAAACAAGTCCTGTTAGTTAAGGTTGAAGTAGGGCTGCCCTACAACCGGATTTTCCCAGACATTTCTGGGATTTCAAAGTTGGAAATGACGTCCGGGGGGAATTTCTGAAATGTCCCAGATCACAATTTGGCATTTGTCTAAAAAAAGTTTGTCTAAAAACACCACAATTTCGGTGGTTTCCTAAAAACAAGCTCAACAATTTGGGGGTGTCCTGGTTTTTACTTTTTTAAATATGGCAACCCTAGTCGAAGGAACTAGGCATGTTTAGTTTAGAGAAGAGAAGACAAAGAAGACATGACAGCACCCTTCAGACTCACTGAAGGGCTGTCACATGGAAGAGGGCATGGAAGAGTTTGTTACTTCCCCATACGGCAGGACTAGATCTAATTGGTTTAATTTACAGGAGGATAATATTTAGGTTCAACCCTAGGAAAAACTTCCTCACATTTTATAAAAAGTTTATCCCACCCCCTTTGAGAACCCTGTTAAAGCAATGAATTTATTGGCTTCAAAACACATTATGGGGCACAAAAACAAGAGGCTATAAGGCATGTAATCTACTATTGTGCTACTATTTATCACTTAGTGTTTATACAACAAGAGGCTTACCATTTAAGTAAGGCAAGGGGAATGGAGAGGAAAGAAAGATGTGCATGATTAGTTAAATGACACAGCAAATACTCAACTTACAGTGGTGCCTCGCAAGACGAAATTAATTGGTTCCGCAAGTTTTTTCTTCTTGCGAGTTTTTCGTCTTGCGAAGCACGGTTTCCCATAGGAATGCATTGAAAATCAATTAATGCGTTCCTAGGGAAACCGCTTGCCAGGCTGGTGGTGTGGAGAAGGGCTTTTCTCCGCACCGCAAGCCTTCAGGACAGGTACGGGAACAGAGGGGAAGGCGCGCAGCGCTTTCCCTCTGTTCCCGGGGCTTGCGTGGGAGGAGGGTTTTTTCTCCCCACCGCAAACATTCAGAACAGCATTCTGAATGTTGGCGGTGGGAAGGAAAACCCTCCTCCCACCCCAAGTCTTCAGGAAAGCCATCCGATGCCGCGCGGCAGCATCGGAGCTTCGTTCCGATGCCGCGCGGCGGGAGGAGGCGTTCCCCCCCCCGCCGCCCGGCATCGGAGCTTCGTTCCGATGCCGCGCTGCGGGAGGAGGCGTTCCCCCCCCGCCGCCCGGCATCGGAGCTTCGTTCCGATGCCGCGCGGCGGGAGGAGGCGTCCCCCCCCCGCCGCCCGGCATCGGAGCTTCGTTCCGATGCCGCGCTGCGGGAGGAGGCGTTCCCCCCCCCCCGCCGCCCGGCATCGGAGCTTCGTTCCGATGCCGCGCGGCGGGAGGAGGCGTTCCCCCCCCCCGCCGCCCGGCATCGGAGCTTCGTTCCGATGCCGCGCGGCGGGCGGAGGTCCGAGGACAGTGGGGAAGACGCGCTGCGCTTCCCCGCTGTCCCGGAGATTTCCCTATGGGCTGTCGTCTTGCGAGGCAAGCCCATAGAGAAATTCGTTTTGCGAAGCGCCTCCAAAACGGAAAACCCTTTCGTCTAGCGGGTTTTCCGTCTTGCGAGGCGTTCGTCTTGCGGGGTACCACTGTATTTTGTTTTTAAACACACCAACAGAACGAGCTAGGCAAACATCCAGTTTTTAAAAAAAAGTTCCAATGGTAGGGAGCAGCAAATGAGAATGCATGGAACTGGGAGGATATAATTTTGGTTTAACAGAATATAATTTTGGTTTAACAGAGGTCAAGAGAAAAGCAAAAAAAACACAGCAGTAGAGAGAAAAAGCAAAATTAATGGAGATAAAATGAGTAACATGGTCGTCACAACAACAATAAAATTATTGTGAGTTTAACAAAAGAAAGATTTGAGAGAAGAGGCCTAAGCAAAAGGTGTTGCAACTTACAGTATTAAAGAGATAACAAGAGTGAACACAAAATTATTGGTTGCATCAAGACAGAGATAATTGTGAATGTTATAAATATAACCAAGATAAAAACCATGAAATTTAGCAGCTGAGTGAGTACTGGGAGAGAAATTAAGACTCCAATGCAACATCAAAATTACAAGCTTGAGGGATATAAGAAATAGTAGACCCACCAAGCAGAAGAAAATGTAAAGCAGGAAAAAGAGAAAGGAAGCAGAAACTTGTTTTTTTTCAGAATTCAGTTTTAAGAAATGCGTAGTCAGCCAAGGAAAATAAATGGTGATGCATAGATAAGAAAGTAATGAGATCAAGGGGGAGGAATAACCAGTAACTTCTTTCTTTCTTAACAAAAAGGCTGTAAAGTTAACTTGAAGATTCTAAGTTGTTGTAGTAAGAAATGATTGGCTAAAAATGAGGAAATTGGTTTGAGTTAATTGCCACTCATACCATCAATAAACTTTCTCTGAGAGCAGCTGGCTGGTAGGGGTTAGTAAAGTACAGTAATACTCCCTTTTTGAGACACATGACAAGGGAGCACACATTTCTGTTCCATCCAGATATTACAGAGTCCAATTTGGGCAGGTTGATATAACAGGGAACAACCCCAGCCATATTACTCATACTTAGGAGTCAGGCAACAAAGCCATATTATTTGGTTAACATCCATCTCCTACATCATTCTTCCTCCTTGTCAGGGGCAATTCACAAGCCAATTGCTACAACAAGAGTTATGTAATACTCATCACTCAGTGAAGCAGTTGTATGAGTGTTTCAGCATAAGCTCAACTAACAATTCAAAGGGATTTTGCCATGTCAACCCTAAATCCACTTTCAGCAGCTTTTAAGTTAGCACAGCAAATACTAGTTAAATTGTGTGCCAAGTCCATACGTGGTAGATTCAGGTGAACTGTTTATGCACCAGTATGCCCTGATTTATGTAGTCACTAAATGCAGACTATCAAGCAGAACTTGTTTATTCTGAAGGGAATCCTTGTGCAACAGACTACAAAACTAACAAGAGGCAGATTTTTGCAGGGCGGCCAATGAATATTTGCTGCAGAGCCAACTGAAGCTGAACCCCTTCAGAAAAAGTTCTACCATCTAAACACACCAATTTAGGGCTTGTTCACGTGTATAGCAGTGAGTTTTGGGGAAATGGGTTGGTGTCAAACTCTAGAAACTTCCTGCCATGCAACTGCAGCTGGTCACATGAATGTCAGCCCCTATACTGAACACAGCATTTAACACAAAACGCAGTGGCTGTGTGCAGTGTTGTAAACTAGCCTTTAGTCTGTGAATGTCAATGATTCTCAGCTATGAAGGTCCCACAAATGTGGGGGGAAATGCTCTCAGGACCAAGCCAAATGAGGCAGAGGAGGCCATTGATCAGCTTCTGCCACATTTTAAAGCCTCAAAGCAGTCCTGAGGGTGCTCATTTGATTTGGGGAAAGTGGAGAGTCCACCCATTCCTTTTGCATCCTTTCTCCATCTGTCCTGCTTCACTATACCTATGCACCAGTCCCTCTCGTCCTTACACAACTACCTGGCCATTCTGCACTCTCACTTCTACAGGTGTGGCTCTCTCTCTCTCTCCTCCTCTCCACATATGAGCTGCATCACACCACTCCAACACAAACAGGCACACTCCTGCTTCTTAATGCTGCCTGCTTCCTCAGAGAGAGGTGGTTGGGCTCAACCCTCCTTTTGAGCAACGTTGTTAACCGGCCTGGGAGCCCAGTCCCACCCTGAAAAACTGCTGCCGTATCTTACGTGGCTGTCAGCGAAACGCACTCTGCACATGTTCAGAGGCGCCGACTGTGAGAGTTCTGGGGCACCGAGGCGAGGCCAAGGCTGACGCTGCCTCAGGTGCGTCTCCCTCCCCGCACTTGCGTCAAGCTCCAGCCCGCGTCCCTCACCTGCCTCCCCCCTCACCGGCCAGAGCGACCCCCCCCAGCCGTGTCCGCCTTCGCCTCCTTCGCCGCTCCCCCCCCCTCTCTTCTCACCTGGTGGGTGCTGTTGCCCAGCACCTCCAAATCAAAGCCGCCGTCTCGCGGGCCGCACACTCCCTCGGATTCGGCCCGCCGGACCCGCGGCGGCGCTCCCGCTCCGAAGCGAAGCTCGCGGCCGTAGAGCGGGGCCGCCAACAGCAGGAGGATCCCGGCGCGCATCCAGCCCGACGGCTCCATCTCTGCCTCCGCCGACAACAACCTCCACCACAGAAGTCTCTCCTCAGAGCTCGGAGGCGGCTCACCCCCGCCGCCCCGCCCACCAACGCCTCGATTGGGCTGCGCCGCTCAGGTATGCCAAAGCCATTGGCTGCGGGAGGTGGCACTCTTATCTCCCTTTCATACAGCAGACAAGCCTCTTCTGACAGCTCCTCTGCCATTCGCGCAGCGACCCCAGCCTCTATTTTCTAAGTGGTTTACAGGGCTGTCAATTGCGGCGCAGCAGCCAACCCTGCCCCCACCCCCCTGTGGCCATTGGCTACCTCCTAACACCAGCCTCCTCCTCCTAATTCTCTAGCTGGGCATCATCACCCCACTTTGGAGAGCACCTTGCCCATTGGCTAGCTGCCTACCAGCGTTTCCCCTTACAGCTCCTAGGAGTAATCTTAGCCTCCTCGCTGCTGTGCTCCGATTGGTTAGAAGAGGGTGGCACTAAGGCTTTTTTTTTAATTGGCGGAAATTCGATGCTGCTTTCGTCCTAGGGATTCTTGGAGTGGCTCGGAGCGTTTGGGATGGAGATTAAGACCAAGATAGGGAGACTTTTTTCCAATTTTCACATACTGGTATTTGTTACATTTGCCCACTTATATGGGCAAGCAACTAGTCCTTTGGGGGAAGGAGTCATTGGGGGGCAAGGCTGTGAGCCATTCTGGATTTGAAATCCTCTTCTGCAGTTAAATCACCTCGCCTTCTGGACACCTGCTAGCCTTCCTAAAAGATATGCACAAAGTCCTACTGGCTTATCAGTTTGGATCTCTGAGTCAGGCAATTTTTATAGCCATTCTCTTTCAGATGTGCTTTGAACGAGCACAGGGTCCTCGTTTGGTTTCTGTTGAAGACTCAAGTGAAAACAGCAAGCGAAAAAGCAAGGGTCAAATTACAGAAAAAGAAAAGGTCAGGTCTGTCACTTAGATTTTGTCATTTTTGAATGACTTTCTCTTCCACCATATTGAGTGTTAAAGGATATTCCAAAGAAAAACAAAAGCATACCAAGAGAAATGGTATTTAGATCCTTCCCAATATGCCTAAAATGTACAGTACTGCAAGACATGGGCTTAAAACCTACACCCATTTACTGAGGAGTAAATCCCATTGACTGAAGTGGATAGATTGTGCTTTTAGAGTGTGTCTTTAGAGTTTTTAGAGTGCCCCAAGCATTTTAGAGTATATTTTTTTCCACAGTAGGTTAACATGGGTTGCTGCTCTGGGAGTTAGTATATTCTATCTTGGTGCATCCAGGATCCAAGTTCTTTATTCCTCCATGATGCTTGTTTTACTTCATTGTCTCAGCAGTATGGTTAAAGCATAATCCCAGAGTCAAAAAACCACACACAGAACATTTTGAACACCCTTTCTCCCTCATTTTCCTTTTTTCAATGATAAAAATGGCTTGACTAAATGTGTGAAGCCCTAGTATTGGAACAGAGCAAAGGATACATTAAATATTTATTCTCTCTTCACTCATTGACATAGAGCCGGCAATTATGGCATTTTGCTAACGAGCAACACAAACAGGCACATGATGTTCCTTATACTGCTCTCACAGTACTGAAGGCTTTTTTCTTATGAAGAGGAAGGTATAATGTGTCCTACTAACAAAAATGCAGACACATCAAAATAGCCATCACAAAAGTATCAGGGCAGGCAGACACCTAGTTATGAGTACTTTAAAGAAAAGCAATGGTTCATGACACAGCTGCCCTTCACAGATGATGCAGTATATACCGTATTTTTTGCACCATAACACTCACTTTTTTCCTCCTAAAAAGTAAGGGGAAATGTCTGTGCGTGTTATGGAGGGAATGCCTACGGGTGGCATGCCTACGGATTTTCCTCCTCTAAAAACTACGTGCGTGTTATGGTCGAGTGCGTGTTATAGAGCGAAAAATACGGTATGTATTTTCTGCAACCAAGTTCAAAATGTAGCGTAAGTAGTGACTCCACATAATTAAAGCCTGATCTTTAGGACAATGGTATTGGTAAACTGCCAACACACCTCTCAGTTAAACACAGTTAAGTACATTCCACCTCCATTAATAACAATGGAAAAGTACGTACTTAATTAAATCTTCCTTCAAACTGAACAAAGCTTATTTTGGCTGGATCATGTATCACCATATATAATTCAAACTAAAGGCAAAATGAAGTTTTAAGGTTACATACAAACGAAGATGTTAGAAACTGAGCACTTAATGATAGTTATCAGAAATGATAAATCCTTGCATTCCCGAATACTATTTTTAATGGGCTGGACAGTAAGGTATCCTTAATCCAAGTCACAGAGGAAACCAAGGCACAGACTTCATGAGATGCCTTCATTGAACCTTCATCTACTAGGTCTACTCTTGTTTGCAGGAATGGAAGTAGAGTGCTGCTAAGTAGTTTGATAACCAGATGGAGCATCTACAGACTTTACTTTGACCCTCCTTTCTTTTACACAACTGAAGACCCAGGAACACTGCAGCCCTCCTAGCAAGCAATGGGTTAACAAGTGTTATAGCTAGAAATAGCTAGAAAGTAAAGGCTTCAGGAAACCATCACATAACAGAAGCATTGCAACATGAATTCATGGGAGAGGGGGAAGAGTTGAAACCTACATGCAAGAACCACAAGTTGCTGAAATAGTGTATAGTTATTTCACATAAAGTATTACATAGCATTATGGACAAAAAAGAGTGGAAATTAACCAAAGAAAACAGTTGTATATTCTGAATGTCAACGCTAGAGACAAATAATTTGGACAATTAAGAACTTTGCCACCAAATCTCCAAACCTATCAGGGTTGCAAGTGGCCACGCTATAGGATGGTAATCTTCTGAAGATTTTGATCACTTGCCCCAGAAAAGAAATACACAATTATATAATGTACCAGGTAAGTACAGCTGCTGCATCTGGAGTCCTAGGGTGGGGAGGTGGATGGAGAAAGAAGCACACAACCAGGAACAAACTGCCTTTACTCAACATTGGAGGCAGTCGGGGGGGGGGAGGAAAAGTTAGGGAAAACTACAGTTGCAATGCCACTGCACTCTATTGCATTAAGTAAAGTCACCTTGGAGAACCTTGAGTTGCAAAGGAAATATTAATTACATAGGGCAATATCCTACTAAACAGTTCCACTAGCACTTCTCTTGTGGGTCCACCCCCCCCAACCTCCTAGAACAGATTTATGGGCCACTGAGGGAGAAGGAAGCCAAAAGTGCTTGCTCTAGCAGAACTGTTTAGCTAGATACCACCTATGTAGCAGCAGCAGCAGTAGTAATAATATTCCAGAACTGTTAGGAAATCAGGAAATGTATTTTTTTAAATAAGGATTTTAAAATAAGGCTTTTAAAATGTTCCTGTAACAGTATCACCAG
Source organism: Podarcis bocagei (assembly GCF_964188305.1). NCBI lineage: Eukaryota > Metazoa > Chordata > Lepidosauria > Squamata > Lacertidae > Podarcis > Podarcis bocagei. The sequence continues at coordinate 50,313,467 of NC_138129.1, forward strand.
AAAAACAAGACTGAAAAAGAATGAAGAACAAAGATTACAATTATCTTTGAAAATACCTGTCAACCTTCTAAAGATGACAATGCATGAAATTACAGTTCAGAGACTGCTTGGTTGCACCCAGACATGGAGCATCCCAGTTACTATATATTGTGAGCCACAGAGTTTAATGGACCAAGTTGGGGTTGACCGGTTGTATCCACAGATCACTATTTAGAATGGCCACTTTTCATACTTTATATTTTGTAGGATAGTCACTTTGAAACACAGATCCTTAGCATCTAAGGTCATAAAGACTAAAAGTGTGCAATTTTGGCAACGTTACCTTGTAATACTGATGGTGGATGCACAAGGGCACAAAAATTGGATATGTATATATTCTAATAATATTCAATACATCCAAAGTATTTTGGTACCTCTCGACAACAGCTGATGCAAAAACCAGCTGATGATCCAATAATGTCGCTAACTGAACTGATGTATTTGCTTTAACCTATGGCTACAGAACAAATGCATCTGTACAAGCAACCAAATCAAACTATACACTATAGAAAACACAATTTGGCACAGGTGTTTTGGTTTGGTCAGCATCAGCTATGGACACCTAATATGATGTATCTAAAAATTGTCAAAACAGAAAGCAGGTACAATAAACCCTCAAGAAAATAGCATGTTCCATGAGTATTGGAGCATATAGTGAAACAGATCCTGCAGATATGGAAGTAGTACATGTTATCCTGTAGGCAACCAATAGCTGACCCAGGAAAATGAGGAAATAAAGCACCATGGAAAAGTTCAGCATCTTGTACACATAAAAAATGTGATTTAGATCAGTTAAAGAGTCCAGTATTTGACCTTGGACCAAGGACAAAATAATTGTTTCAAAAACTAGTGAGCCTCCTACCTTATTTGCCCATGTTCATTTGCATTTGAAATGTGCAGGCAGGCATACCTACAGCTACATTACAGATTATTTACTTTCAGAGTCTCTCATGGGCTAAGGAGACACACTTTTCAAGATCTGACTGTAGTAGGCAAAAATTGAATCACTTCCGGTCATAGAAAGACCGATGAGAACAAAGTCTTGCTTTTTGATTTGAGAGAAATCATGGTATGATCACATGGTCTCTGGTACCAGCAACAGCGCCTAAAGCAGAATATAAAAAGCCTTTGTCTTTAGTGCCAGGGAAGGTTTTCCTTTTTGCACAGGGCAAGCGCTAGATGAAAAACAACAGTTCTATATTCCAAATGGGCATTAAAATGCACCCATTCAAGCTTATCCTGTGATGTATCCATTCTTATAGATAAGCAGAAGGCACAGACTAGCCACCTGCTATGCAGGTCATTACCTAGCCCAGCATAGGCCTGTCCTTTTTCTGCTTATTGCTCATTAAGACCATTAACTTCTGCTCAGCCAAAGTACAGCCACTAAGGGCACACACAATCATTTCTGTGTTAATCTAAACTGTGTTCAAGATGCAATTACAGCTCTCATTTCTGGCAAAATATTTTTGTAAGTACCAATGACTGCTAGGCAAATATTGTCTGCCAAGCTGTTAAATGGGACAGACAATTCTTAACTTTCCTGAATGAGTAATCCTACAATTTCCCATTTTACCCAACCTGTTTGATATTGCATTGTTTGTTCTCACAGCAGCTTAGATTACTCTAGCCTTGCTGATATGCATTAGAACAACAAAAAGAAATGAACAAGGGCATGGCACAAAGTTACCACGCACTCCTGTTCTAAAGTGAAAATAAAGCCAGTTGGCCACAGTATCAAATATCTAAAAAGCAAGTCAGACTAGATAGTTTATTAAAAACTTTAAAAAATGAAATTGGCAGGCCTATTTGTCTGACAATTCAGTTCTTATCTAGGATAGAAGCATATCCTCTCCCATAGGAAGATACAAGGTGCAAGACTAGATCAATTCACTAGCGGCTAAATTCTGTTGACTCATTAAGAACATGTGTTCCCACACGAGGGAGCTATGCCATTTGAATGTCTAGAAATGGAGCTCCAGAAGTGGATTTTGAAGGCTACATGTCTGGGAGTTTGATTATGAATGCTGCCCAGAAAAGGAAGACAGCTCAGCACAGTAATGTTAGATTAGAAAGGTAACAGAAAATTGCCCCACGTAAGTGAAGTGCTATACAGTAATCTTAACTGTAGTGAACAGTATAAATGCCCAGAAAGTTAGTTTTTTAACTGTGCTACTTACTCAGGTGCTATCTTGCAATATGAAAAAGGGATTTGGGGGTCTAAAATGTTTCCCCACAGCATACTGTATCAGTGATGTTTGTCACTGTTGTCAGGATGGGAGGTGATTTAGTTTTTTAAAAGAATGAACTGAATAAGCAGTCAACTGAAGTTAAGAGTCGCATTCTGAAATACTACTGTATGAAGGGAGCCCTGAATTTTCATTGGGATATTGTACTTCCACTCTCTTGCTGTTGCAACGTTTCCAGTTTGGTCCAGCACCAAGTTGAACCATTCCTCCAACCCCAGAACTTTTATTATAGAAGAATTGACATAAGAGTAACAAAATGATTTATTCTAGTTTCCTCTTACTGAAGATCTTTTATATGTACAGAAACTGTAAAAAATATTTTGAGCCTTTGTTTAAGAGCAGGCATACTTGCTGCTGAAATAAAGTTACGGGCACTGGAAAAAAACTGAAGAATCAGTTTGCTGTGATCAGGGAATGAGGCATTTGGAGAGGTTCTCTCCCTCATCAAATATCTTTGATGACATCTTCAAGTTCTTCTTTTGTGTACATGTGGAACTTCTTCCCAGGCTGCACTGTTGCAAGCTGCAAGGACAGGAGGAAAAGGTTACATATGCTTATGTACATTAAGAAGACACAGCAGACAGATCACTGTTTGAACTCTTTTGGCTCATGGACTGTTCCAATCTAACACGTACCAGATTCCTGAACAGCTACCCTGTTTCCCCGAAAGTAAGACATCCCCGGAAAATAAGACCTACTTCCAGTTTTGCCTCTCGCTGTAATATAAGGCATCCCCCGAAAATAAGACCTCCCCGATAATAAAGCCTCCCCCGAACATAAGGCCTCCCCGGAATATAAGGCCCCCAAAGCTACCGTAAGGCGTCTGACTCCTCTGGACCGTAGCCCATAGCGGCGGGCTCTGCCACGCAGCTCACTGATTGGCCAGTGCAGCCGGAGCTGTTCAGGCAGTGCAAGGTCTCTTTAAATCAGAGAGCCTGCACCGCCGCCTGCTGCTCACTCTGCCCTGATGGAGTCTGGCTGACTCACAATTACGACAATAAATGTGTACCGTATTCTTCTTCATGGAAAAATAAGACATCCCCTAAAAATAAGGCCTGGCGCATCTTTGGGAGCAAAAATTAATATGACACTATCTTATTTTCAGGGAAACAGGATATGTGACACTTCTAATGTACTTTATTTCTCTGTAGCAGAGGCAAAACCAAGAAGCCTCTACTGAACATGCTTGGATTCAGCTGCTCCTTTATCAAAATGAGCACGATAGCTCTTATCAGGGCTTTTTTTCAGCTGGAACTTGCCAGAACTGAGTTCCAGCCCCTCTCAGGTGCCATTCTAAGAGAGCATGGAAGGTGTTCATGGTGAATTCTGGCACCTCTTTTCTAGAAAAATAGTACTGGCTTTTATTGTGCAACCCATTTCTCCAAAGCACTTGAATCCACTGTTGGTAATTCCCTTTAAAAAGGGGTGGGAAGAGTCATATGAACTGAATTTCCATGCTACTGGGCGTTTCCAGGGCCCGCTTTGCACTAACCATCATCCCCATTGTAAAGGAGATGGCAGTAATCTCCAGCACACAAAGGCGGTGCAGACCCTTCAAAATGTATGAACTGAAGCATAGTCAAGAGATGGCTCAAGGAGCTTGGCTCCTTTTAGAAGAAGAAGAAGAAGAAGAAGAAGAAGAAGAAGAAGAAGAAGAAGAAGAAGAAGAAGAAGAAGAAAGAGTTTGGATTTGATATCCCGCCTTTCACTCCCTTTAAGGAGTCTCAAAGCGGCTAACATTCTCCTTTCCCTTCCTCCCCCACAACAAACACTCTGTGAAGTGAGTGGCGCTGAGAGACTTCAAAGAAGTGTGACTGGCCCAAGGTCACCCAGCAGCTGCATGTGGAGGAGCGAAGACGCGAACCCGGTTCCCCAGATTATGAGACTACCACTCTTAACCACTACACCACACTGGCTCTCTGGTATATCTGGTACCACTACACCACACTGGTATATATATTTTTAAATATATATATATACATGCAAACAAATCAGATAGGCTCTTAGTATGGTTTTCCATGTTGTCAAAATGCTGTCTGCATGGAGTTGTGTTCTGAATGGGACCTCTACTTCATGTCCCTCAAATCTGCTCCAGAGGGTCCCCCAACCCTCTGCAGCATATTGTTGGTGCACAGGGAGCTACAGGAAAGAGGAGGAGGAGGAAGTCCCATTGCACAAGCTTAAGTCTGTTGCAGAATCAGACCAACAGTGTTAGATACAACCCAAAGTGGCAAAATACTGGTAGGCTGGATGGCAAAGAAGACGGCCAATGAAGATGCATCTCACAGCTTTTCAATAATGCCACCACTGCCTAATATGAATACTGTATGTGAAGCGCTTTGAAGCACATTATCTCAGTAATTCTATGAATAAACATGTTAGGCTCATTTTTAGAATGAATTATAAAATTGTATGACTGTAGAAAGGTGTGACTTTCTTTACTTTTGTACAGTACAGTACGTTGTTTACATACTACAGAAATAACCCTCTAACAACCCTTCTTAAGGGCGGCTAATAGTGGTGCAACTCCAAAAACATCTGGATGAAACCAATCTGTTGTTGTTATCCAATATTATTAATTAGCTTGAAGCCCAGCTTTGGAACAGAAACTGCCTTGATCACTCTGGTACATGACCTATGCTGAAAAACGGAGACTGAGAGTGTGACCCTGCTGAAACTCCTAGACAATCAGCAGCTTTCAACACTATCAACTGTGATATCCTTCTCAGTCACTTGAACAAGCTGGGAGTTGAAAGAATGGTTTTGTGGTGGTTTTGCTCCTAGCTGGTCAGAATATTCCAGAATATGGTAGTGATAGCCTCTTAATCATGATATAGGGTCCTTCAGGGCCCAATTCTGTTCACGAGCATTTAATTTTTTAAAGAAAACTGCTGGGTGATGTTCAGAGTTTAGAGTAAGATGACACTCAACTCTATTTCTCTCCTTCAGTGAAGGCAGGTTAGGATGTGAATGTAAAAAGCTGCCTTATTACCGACTCAGAACATTGGTCCATCTAACTCAGTATCGTCTCTGCTGACTGGCAGCAGCACTCCAGGGTTTCTGCTAGGAAACATTTCCAGCCCTACCTGGCAATTTCGGGATCAAGCCGGGGATTTTCTGCATACAAAGCAGATGCTCTACCACTAAGCTATTCTCTTTCTAGTCCACAGAGCTACGTTTAAAAATACAGAAGTCTCCCTGCCTCCACTCCATGTTAGATGTGATCAGAAGCACATTCTTTAAAGCATTTTGTGCTTTTTAATTGCAGGGGCAGACTACGAAAGGGGGACATCAGAGATTTAAAGAGAAGTGCAAAGTGTAGCTAAACAACTTTTTCTCCCCCTCTCATGATACTAGACACTTAGGACCCACATCACACATTACTCACATAAAGGGGCAGTGTGTAAAAAGGTACTGCACCTTTGAGCCCACCCCCTGTTGTTGCATAGCTTCCCCCCTCCCCACCACAGCCCTGCTTCCACCATCCACACCTTAGCATGGGCATCTAATAGGGAAGCCCTCACACATGCATCTCTATGCATAGAGGCTTCCCTGAATCTTGCAACTTGTAATAATGTACATTGCTTCTGAGCCCAAAGATTTTCCCTCAGTGCACACAGAACTTTTGCTCCCTGAACCTGTATTGAAAACTCACACTGGAGATTTAACATTGCTTCAGATCTTATTACAGAAAAACCTTGGAAGTCACACAATTTTTATTCCATCTAAAACTTGAGTGCCAAGAAAGCACTGCTGAACAAAGGAAACTTCCTTCTTAAAGATGGCAAACAGGCATGTTCTCTAGATAGTATAAAACATTTTCTACAAGTCCTCACCACAGAAGATTTTAACTAGCTGCCTTGGGTCCCTTCAAGGGAAAAAGCAGGGTATTACAATATATAACAACACTCTGAGTTCTGTTTTCACTTTCAAAAAATCTGCCAGGAAATGAATTTTCAGAATCCCACAACAGTTTAACCAGGGCATTCATTCCCACAGGAATGGTCTCTAGCTTCTATAAAAATCAGCTATAGAAATTGAGAGAAGCACCAAGGTAGTGACCAATGCTAAAGAGCCTCTCAAAAGGCACCAAGATGATAAGAAGTTAGGGCTGCTATTATTTGAGCAAGAGGATGCAAGAACACTCACTTCAAGGCTAAAGGGTGTCAGAACTATCAAAGCTGCAGTTATAAGTATGAGATCTTTAAAGATGCATCTCAAAAGCATCTGTTTGGGTACTGTGAGAACAGGATGATGGACTAGACAAGCCACTGGCCTGATCCAGCAGGCTCTTCTTATGTTCTTATGCAAAGACATGAATCCCCTTTGAAGAAGCAGCTATTAGCTAAGGGACATAATGCCTTGTTGTTCCCATACTGTAGATACAGGTGGAAAATGCTTGCCTTTAACAAAAGAGCAAAATACATACCTCAATGTTAGTTGCATTCAGTTTCTCCTCCATAACTTGCTTTAAAATGACAAGGGATGACTTGATTGCTTCTTTCAGTGTCATTGACTGTAAAGAGAAGTTATGAAAGTTAAGCACTGGTGCACACATGGCTACTTTAAATCTCTATACCAAGATTGTCTCCATATAGCAAACAATCTGCTTGTTTTAGCAAAAGCTAAAAGAGGTTTGTAATGGCACACAAGAATTTCCCTGTTTGTTTTGGTATGACATTGTATATGAATGCCTGGATAGAATAACTGCTCTACAGAGTGGTTTAGAATGAAGAGCTGGTATGGAATTAGCTATTAATCCTTTGTTAGAGAAGTATTAATAGAAATCTTTGTCCATACTTGCCCACAACTTACTACTATAAGAATAACTTTATAACTGAGAAATGTAGTGTTCCATTTACATCAGGAGGCACCAGCTGCTTTACTACACCTTCATAATAGAAAGATTAGGGACCACGTGTCAATTGCAGAACTGTCATTCTTGTCTCTTTTACCTCTGTTCTTCCACCAGGGAACTGCAGTAAAGAGTGTTCTATGGGACAAAAAAATCAAGATATGCTTTTTTCAGCTCTCATCCTATTACCTTGTGGTAAACTTCTTGCAGAGAGCTTTGTGCACCTTCTGAAGCTGATCCAATTGCTCTTGCATCACACTGTACAAACGTCCCAGAAGGGTCCATGTGAAACCTACACAAGAAGAGGCAATGGGGGATGAGTAGAAAATTAATGGGACAAGGAACTTTTCTAGAAGAGACACAGTAAAGCATGATACTTCAAGGATTAAGAGGTGTCTATAAACTTGACCTATTGTGATTCAGTACTACATGCACAAGCTTCTGAGCTTGAGCAGCACCTGGGGCTTGAGCACTCTTTCCTCCCACATGGCCAAGGAAGAGGGGTGAAAAAAGGATTAAATTTACCAATTTCTGGCTTGTTATACATGAAGCAGGAAATGTGGCTTGAAAAAAACTAGTCAACTGCAACACAAACCATAGTCAAACCATGGTTTATGAAGCAGGCTTGCTTAATAAACTACAGGATTTGTTTTAAAATAAGCTTCCTAATTTGAACATAAAAAGCAATTAGGAAAAGTGATATTTAATTCTACTTTTTTTTCTCCTCTCAGCCACACAGGAGGAGGAGAGGGGAATCCTCAAGCCCAAGGTTTTGCTCAGACTCACAGAAGCACATAGTTTAGAGTTACATGCAAACCAGTCATGGGTGTGCATGGCAGCCAAAGTGTTAAAATCTTGATAGTTGGATTATTTTAATCTATAGAGCATTGTGTGGTGTTCTGCACAGAAACTGGTCTTTCCTGGCTCTCCTCCAGCAATTGATCCTGCTCCAAATAGCTAGTCATGGAACCCTCCAAAAGAGCGCATACACACACACACATACACTAATAATATAATATAATATAATATAATATAATATAATATAATATAATATAATATAATATAATCACATATCAAATGGCATACAGTGGTACCTCTGGTTACGTACTTAATTCGTTGCGGAGGTCTATTCTTAACCTGAAACTGTTCTTAACCTGAAGCACTACTTTAGCTAATGGGGCCTTCCGCTGCCGCCGCGCGATTTCTGTTCTCATCCTGAAGCAAAGTTCTTAACCTGAGGTATTATTTCTAGGTTAGCGGAGTCTGTAACCTGAAGCATATGTAACCCAAGGTACCACTGTATTCTGGTTCAGGGCCATATTATTCTTTAAGGAGCTACAAAGACCAACTATTTACTTAACTAATAAACCACAAACTAAATTAGGAGTATGAGCTTTCACAGGACTGGACTTTGATTCATTAGATGTTAAAAGGGTATTGCCTGTTTAAGGAATTGCCTGAAGGATCTCTATGTATGTTCCCAAATAAATTAAATTAAATGATGGACAGAACATGAGGTGACAGAACAAGAACTGATACAGCAGTTGTGTGGACCAAAATTTCCAAAGAGGCTATGGAGTCTCTCACGTTATACACCTCAATGGGAGAAAGAAGATGAAAATTCCATGGAGGTGACTTCAAACCCCAGACAACTGTACTTATATTCCTGCAATATTTCAATCTGTTATAGCATTAGACAGAACAGACTGCACTTTAAACCACTCATCGTCTTTAAATAGTTGTTTTTTTAAAAAAAACAAAACAAATGGCAAATAACTGGCATAAAGATAATGTTAACAATGGGGAATGAGGTAATGGGTGGGAAAGGGAAGAGAAGAGTGCAAAAAACTCAAGTCTTAGTCAGAATCAAATGTTCAACCATTCTGAGAATGAATTTAAGGTATCACTTGCAATTCTAATAGATTATCAAGAGACAAACTGGCTGATAAAGTAAAATACAGTACAGAAGGCATTGGGGTGTATGCTTGAGATGACTACTGAAAAGATAATCAGACAATTATTATTTTGCAGATTTATTCTGATTTCAGGTTAATGCTAGCAGTACTTACGAATATTTTGCACATGCAAATGATCTTGAATGCATGGTCCATATATTTAGTTAAGAAAAATGCTTCAACAAACATTTTTTGAAATTTTAGATTGCAACTCTCTTATCTTTTAGTGCCATCCTTTGTTTTAATCACACTCTCAACCCTTGTTCATACTGCTCTCTCTCCTACAAAACTGAGGAAGGCTTGCTGCTTTAAAAAGAGCTTGGAGCTTGGAAGTATACAGTTTCTGGTTACAAATGCTCTCCCAACCCCACCTAAGGAATGTCATAGCAGACTACGGATATTATATTACCAATAGCTCTGCTAGTCCTTTAGAAAAGATTGTTTGCATACTCCCCTTTTCACTCTGAATGTTTACATGTTCAAACATTCGGGATTTATGCAAGTGTCACATTCTGTGTAACAATGTACCACTTAGGCAACTCTGAGAACAGGAACGGAGTAGACTTCTCTTGCACCCCGATCTTATAGATAAGGCATACCTACAGTGGCATATGGTAGCCCAAGCCAACATTTGACTGTGACAAAATTCATCATGTTATCCTGCCTGTCCACCACAATTGCACCATAAGGAGTTACTGAACTGCATCAGGCGTATTTAGATTGCACTATTGTAGCTGGTTTGCACCAACGGAAAAATATCTTTAAAGCAGCTTACAGGGTAATAGTCTCCAACCCCAACCTTTTCACCGCTATTCAAACTTTAGTGATTATGACAGATGCTAGCATAATATGGTTAGGATGCTGCTGCAATATTCTGAATCATCTTGCAATATCAATCCAATGTATTGCCACTTATTTACTGACACAGTATCTCACAAGGTGTCAGATACCCCCCTTTTTTTCAAAAGGGTACCCCATTTCCTACCAATTGCACAACAGGTAGACACACTGCACTTGAACATACAAAGAAAACAAGAGTGAAAGAAGTAACGGGCAACTTACAGCTGTGGTCCTTTTTCATCAACTCCTCCAAAGAGTAGTGCCACACCAAATGGCCTTGACTGGAACATAATCACAGAAGGATCAAGACTTTAATGGCTGAGTAACTGGGTAAGCCAATTGCCAAAGATGTGCATGCAGAATATAACTGGCACAAGCACCTACTCACCATAGCACCTGGATCAGCATCTTCTTCTCCGAACTGTAATGCTAAGTTGGACACGGCCTGTGTCACACTCTCTACAGTCATGATTTCATTGTATGTAAACCAGTGATTCTAAGACAAAAGAGCAGGTTGAACTCTGTAACTTTTCATGAGAGTTTTTCCTTCACACACACACACAAAGAGAGCAAAGTTACAACAAATCAAATAAAGGATCTTACTGCTACAATGAGCAATAGCCAATTTTTTCTTCTTGGAGAGCTAGCTAGTCATTGGCCCCACTCTATGGAAGCAACTTGGCTAAGAAGGGCTCAGCATGCTGCCCCCCCCCCCGAAGCTAAAATCCTAAAATGGTCCCTAACCCCAATCCTGAGAAGACACTTCAGGATGCTGGGTGCATCTTCTCCCATTATGCACTAGAGTCCTAAAATACTGACTTTTGTTCTAGGCAGCACTGTTCCCCAAGTAACAATCATGTGTATCTCCGAACAGAACAAAGTGAGAATGTGCTTACCAGGGAAGAATTACACAAAAGTTTCACATGCCAATTTCATTGTGGTGCCATTAGGGAGTCACAAGGAATTGGGGAAATAATTAATGTGATTCATAGGCCACCAGCTGGCCATTCCTCTTAGAACACCTAAGTATCATATAGCCCAACTATCTGACGAAGGCGAGATACTGTACATCAACTCTACAAACCTCAGCACCTAGGACTTGCCGATCGTATAGTCGGCGGTTCGAATCCCCGCGGTGGGGTGAGCTCCCTTCGTTCGGTCCCAGCTCCTGCCCACCTAGCAGTTCGAAAGCACCCTTAAGTGCAAGTAGATAAATAGGTACCGCTTTATAGCGGGAAGGTAAACGGCATTTCCGTGTGCTGTGCTGGTGCAGGCTCGCCAGAGCAGCTTCGTCACGCTGGCCACGTGACCCGGAAGTGTCTTCGGACAGCGCTGGCCCCCGGCCTCTTAAGCGAGATGGGCGCGCAACCCCAGAGTCGGTCACGACTGGCCTGTATGGGCAGGGGTACCTTTACCTTTACCTTACTTACTTAGGATGCTTTTTAATGTCTCTCTAGCCACCGGGAGCTGTTTTTCATAAACAGTTCCTATACAGGTTGGGAGATTATAAAGATCCAACCACAGCATCCTCTGGCTGGACCATTTAAACATCATCCGAGTCACAGAGAAGTCACTCATAGAGTGGTGACTCCTATGCAGTTAGGGGAATTAAGGCCCCTCAATCTTTCTTAACTACCTAGAAAGGATTTATACCACCACCTGAGCAAAATGATGGAGCTCATTGGCTAGAACAAAGAGGGCAAGAATAGTGTTGGATTGTTTCAGAGTGTATGTATTTTCTACATATTAAATAAGGTTCTTCCAAAAACACAATGATAGGTTACCCTGTTACATCTTAGACTTTTTTAATATTCAGGGTAAACAGGAAATAATATATTGATAAAGGAAGAACAAGAAAACCCTATGCTGACCTTTCAAAGTTAACCTTCAATTTTGTTTATTCCTTAGATAAAGACAGAGATTCAAGTTGCTCTATATTCAGCTCTATTTAGCCATGTTCTGCTAATAAATGACTGACATTAACAAAAGGAGGAGGGGAGAGATGCAACACGGATCAACATTTAAATTTTACCTGTGTCTCAACTCTTGCTTTGTCAATTAATGTCTTTGCATCAGCTATTAAACCGCTCATTGCACAACCTATAAAGAGATACACAAACTTTAGTCAGCTTTGGATCCAATTTGCAAGAAGTAAAAAAAAGTTTCAATTTCCCAAGTAACTTAAAATCCCTATGAACTCTGTAGTTTAACTATACACCCTCTTAAGCAGTGCTTTTTTCTAAAAACACGTTTAGGAGTACTCTCATTTTGACTCAAGAAAATCACCATTTTATAGTTCAAATTGGGGGAAATAAATACAGTACATAGACAAAAGTACAAAGATTCACAAAATGTTTAGGGGTATGTGTACCCCTGCATCCCCCCAGAAAAAAGCACTGCTCTTAAGAATGCTAGGGGGGATGGGCAGGGGAAGGATTAAATGAACATAATATTTTAGCTTCCGTTCATTCATTTTCAGCTTTGTATTCTCACTATTTAAAAAGCGTACCTAGACATTCTATAGTTGTGCCCATAACTATGGGCACATTTAGCACCTAGCTTTCATACCTCAGTTTCTAACACTGCCTTCATGCGCTACTAGAAATATGAAAATACCAGTGTTACATCTTCAGAGTTGATTAAAAACACAAACAATTGTCTGTGAACAGTAAAAAAGTTAATGGTGTACTAGGGAAAAATCCATACTGAAGAGATGATATTAATATTAAATACAAGGAAAGGAAGGTATAAAAATGTAATGTATTTAAGAATACACCCTAGTTTTCTACTGTGGTGTGTGCGTGTCTATGCAAGAAACTGTCTTGAGTAGAGGACAGGCTAACATTAGTGGTCCAATCAGTGAGCTTCCAGCACAGAAGCTGGCTCAGGATCAAGCGTTTACATTGCAATTCCCTGCCCTCCAAGTTCTAATTTTGGGGACACACTTTCACTAGTGAGGTCAACCAGAAGCAAGTTACAGCTGCTGCTTCCTACTTCTGCAACTATGTCCTGCTGGCCTGGAGCCTGGAAAACCAGTGACTGCCACCATTAAATATTAATTCCCCACCAAATAAAGTCTGCACATAACTTTGTAGTGTGCATTACAGGATAATTTATCACTAAGAGACTCGCAGAGGAAGAGTTTTATTCACGTACATGCTGCATCACACACTACATGATTTACTGTAGAAATAAGTGAGATTTTGTGACCCTTACCTATATGAGCATCTATTTCTACAATTTTCTCAATACTGCTGGGTTCCATAAGTGGAGAGGTGATCCTCTTCTCCACAGCCAAGCAAACCCCTTCTGCTGTCTGAATTCCAATCGCTGTGGAACCAAGCTTTTAAAAAAAATTGAAAAGAGGAAAAGATTAATACTACCAACCACCTTTGATATTTGGTGTATCTGATCTATATACTTAAGAGATGCACATCTTAACATACATAATTGGTGATAATCAGATTCAGAATATCAGAAAAAAAATATAATCATGTTTTACCTACATATGTATTATTATTCAATTTATTATCTTCCCTTCACCATAAGGTTCCAGGGCGGGTTACAACAATATAAAATGAAGCATTAAAAATACTTAAAACAAATTACAAGCACAACTAGAGGGGGTCCTAAAACATATACAGTGGTACCTTGGGTTACAGACGCTTCAGGTTACAGACGTTTCAAGTTACAGACTCTGCTAACCCAGAAATAGTACCACGAGTTAAGAACTTTGCTTCAGGATGAGAACAGAAATCACGCTGCGGCAGTGGGAGGCCCCATTAGCTAAAGTGGTGTCTCAGGTTAAGAAAAGTTTCAGGTTAAGAACGGACCTCTGGAATGAATTAAGTTCTTAACCTGAGGTACCACTGTATCTCAAGTGTCAAAGGCCAGAGTAAAAGGGTATTTCTTCAGCACACAATTGAAAATAAATGGTTAAGGTGCCTGGTGCACCTCTATGGAGAGGGAATTCCACAACTTAGAGCCTGAAGCAAAGAATGTCCTCTCCCAGATCCCTCCCTCTAATTTCTGAAAATGGTGGAACAAACATGGATAATCACACCTAAGACAATCTGTGGGGAAGGAGGTATTTGGGGCCTAAATCATCTAGAGGTGCTTTTTCCCCTTTGATAAAAAAAAATTTTATTTCATTTATACAAAATAAATAAATAAAACAGGGAACAATCATAACAACTCTATAATAGGCACAAAAAGTAAGTACAGCTGCACACGGGTTAAATTACGATATCAAAGTACGAAAAAAGTGAGAATAAATGTGTCTTAACACAAAGAAAGAACATGGGCATTGTTGTGAACTGGTCTTTAGCTTACTGCAAAAAATTATAATTATGCAAAGCAATGCAAATATTTTATACAAATACATTTAGTTAGAAAACAGTGGCTTATCTAAGATAAGCTCTCTACTGATGTTACAAGTTAAATTTTCTCTGTCTGAACTGCAAAATAGCACAGTTGGAAGCACTCAAGGATTATTGATAATGCAGTGAGCAGAAATGAACTGGGAACAGTGTTTGAAAATATGTGGATTGCAAAAGCTAAGACTTGCTCTGGCCACAGGGAGTCCCTGCTGGACTCTTAAAGTCACTAAGTGTCATTACCATAATCTTTTAATGCTTCTCTTCTTAATGATGGAAGCATATTTAAGAGTAAATGTGGGGTACTTAATGATGAATGCACAACTGTTGTGTCCTGATTCTAATAGGCCTGCACAAATATATTGTACTGGTTCCAACGCCCAATACAGCCCATCACTGCAAGGACTAGTGGATCCAAAATAGCTAGTTACCATATAAAGCTCACATTAAGTAAGTCTGATTGTGTTTGTTCTTAGAAGGAACATTAATTACTGATTTCTTAAAATTTAGTTGCATGCAGAGCATGATAGAAAGAAGTACCATTTAATTTAAGTGTACTGTACACAGAAGTCGTCATCTAAGGTATACAGACATCAACTTTATTGCTTGACTTAATAGTGCAATCCTATTCCTGTCTCCTTGGAAGTAAGTTCCAAGTTAAATGAGACCTGCTCCCTTCTAGGTAAGTATGTATAGGATTGTAGTCTTAATGAGTTTAACATTTTACAAAAATTCTAATTTTATGCAGATTAATACAATTAAAGAACACCAGGTTAGGCACAACAACAAAACCAAAGCAAGCACAGCTGCTCACAGTCTGTACCATCTAAACTTCTGTGATCTGAACAAGCAGCACAAGCTTTGGATAAAGTTGCTCAAATTGTACACCTCACTCTGAAGCTATGGCTCTGAGATTCCCCATTTCAACCCATCCAGACTTTGTTGATGACTTGTGGAAGTCATAATCATGTTGATGATGATAATTTATTATTTATATCCCGCCCATCTGGTAGTTGGTAGTTCACCATACTTCAATCAGTATGATTTATCAGCAGAGTATGTGGGAGCCCCAGCAGAGTCCTCAGAAGAACACCTTCTTCCAGAGTCCCTGATTATGGGAAAACCTCCTCTCTCACACAGTTCAAAGCAGTGTTAGAAATTGGCCAGATGCCAGGCACATTTTGCAACTGGTGCGGGTCCAAATGCAACCATGTGGAGATCTCTGGATGCCAGGTTGGCAACTGACATCTTCAGCTGGCTAGCCTCTCCAGCTTTCTTAAGCAGGTAAGCAGAAGAGCTTATTTATTACATTTATATTCCAAGGACTACATGATTTACACACACCCCACAGTTAATCCCTACAATAGCCCTGTGAGGTAGGTTAAGAGGCTGTGCCTGGCCCAAGGTAACCCAGTGAGCTTCATGACCGAGTGGGGATATAAACCCTGATCTCCCAAGTCCAACACTCTAAACCACTTCCTAGAGTACTTCTGCTATGGGGCAGCTATTAAAATTAAGTAGGTAAATAAATATGGTGAAAGCAAAATGTCTCTTAGAGAAGGATCTGAAATATTTTCCTTGAAGCTTGAATTTGTTTTATTCTGGATAGTTTTACTTGATGCTTTAATGTGTTGTAAACCACTTTGAGATTTTTTATTTAAAATATGAAGTGGTATAGAAATGATGGTGTCCATAACCTAGCTTTAAGGTGTCATTTAATGATTAGCTTATATATCTGAGTTCCTAACACTGATTCAAAGTAACGAAGTGTTTATTGTCACCAGACATAAGACAAAGCTAAACACTATTATCTACTGCATACCATTCTTCTGGTCTCTGCAGTCAAGATACATGTGTACAGAGAGATCCATTAACACTATCACCATGGTAGCTAAAACTGCTGTGTAAAACCCACAGCCTCTTTCCCTCACTGATTCTGAGTCAGACAGTGATAGAAACAAATCATGTAACAGGACGAGACATTGACATGGAGAAGACCATAATAAAAGCAATGCACTAGAGACTATTATACCCATCTCTACATGTAGGCATATTTCCTGAACCAATGGGAGAGTGTATGAATCAGCAAGTCATACATTTAAGCTTACTGGTGTTGCTATGGTAACCCAGTGCACCTGGCACTCTTATCTCAAAACATCCAGGGGGGTATGCTCCTCAAGACATGAGACCATGCACTGTATAATTTAACCCATTGTTCACATTACACCAACAAACTGAGAGGTGATATTTACAGAAGAGACTCAAATGCTTATTGTACCTTTATAGCTTCAATGGCATATTCCACCTGGAATAATCTTCCCTCTGGAGAAAAAGTGTTCACACCCCTGAAATTGGAAGAAAAAGTAAACTCAGAGCAGAATCCTATGCATGGTAACTCAAAAGTAAGTGTTCCTACTATCACAACCTGAAAAAAATGAGTCAGACTCTTGGAAGTGTCAGGAAGTTTACAAACAGAAGTAAATGTTGCTATATCCTGTAAGAAGAAAGAACTAGGTATGCTTCTTTCAGTGAGTGGGCAGGTGTGTAAGTGTTTAAATACAGTCGTACATTGGAAGCCAAACGCCTTGGCTCCCAAACAAATCAGCTCCTGAACAACTGAAACCTGGAAGTGAGCGTTCCAGTTTTCGAACAAAAAATAATAATCTACAACAATGCTTGTGCATCTATAGCAAAATCTACCAAGGGCCAGTGTGGGTTTTAAAGGCAGAATAAATCATTTAAAGTGAGTTGTGATTTCTATAACCACAAATGTTCTGTGTTACCTTGCATAAATGAGAGGCCACCAACCTCACCTGGGGAAAACCAAAAATACCTAAAGTACCTTTCAATTTCATCTTGCAGGTTTGTCAAGCTGCAACCAATTTTCCGGGGGGGGGGGGAGATTTAAGCCAGAATTTGGCACTTGAGAGTCTGAAGTCAGAAATAAATATGAGCTAAAACTAAATTTATTTTGTAAAGTGTGCACCCAAGGAAAATTCTTATACTGTAAATCCCTAAGTATCACAGGGAACTGAGCAGTGTTCATTCGCTAGCTGTTTGTGTGATGTTACCTAATATTCAACAAATTAATTTGAGACGTTCTGCATAAGTTAATTTGCCCACTGTCATATAAGTACAGAAGTGTTGTTTAGTTTCAGTTTATTAAGTATGATGAATCATTTATAACCTTTGTCAAATCGGTGCAACTGAAAGCAAAAGCTAGAAGACTCCATCACTATGACTAAGGAAACTTGCTGAGGCCTTGCCTCTGCAACAGTTCAGATAATACAAAGCTACCATTGCACAACACAAGTTATGTCAGTTATAGACTGGCACAATCGAGAATTTTGCCAGCATTGAAGTACAAGGTTAACTTTATGTTTTTCTAAACAGCATACAACTTAAAGGACACAAGTCCCTTCACAACTCATGTTTGCCCATCACTGAGAATGCATATTTAAGACAAACTGGACCTGGAGGCAGAGGGGATGGGGAGCAAAAGGAAGAGGAGGTTTGTTGTGATCAGCCTACATTACAAGTGAAAATAACTTGAAACCTGCGCAGAGTCAGTAACACTCATTCTCTTATTGATGTAGTCGGTGCATTACTTCTGCAGGACGGAATTTTCCAATTTAGCCTTCATAAATGCCTGTCCTCACCTCCCACCTGGCTGGAGAAAAAAGAAGCCCAGAAGAGGAGAGCGGGGTTGCTTCCCCTCAACTTGCTACTGCAACGGGCTTCTTTCTGCTGAGCAGAACAAGGGTGGGCATCCCAAGTTTATCGGCATCTTCTTAAGACCACGCCGCTTCCCAGGCGACTTGCCTTCAAGCGAGCGTGATGATGGCGCCTCCCGCGATCTCCTCTCTGGCAGGAGGTGGGCTAAGCGACTGTTCTCACGCCCTTCGGCTGGACGTCAGGCCCGAGGCGCTTCAGTCTCTCGAGGGGAGCAGAGACTTCCGAAGGCCACCTGCATCCCCGCCCTCCATGGACCCTCGCAGGGGGAGGGGGCGCCTGAGGGAGGGAGGGAAGGAAGGCGCCTCTAGCCGGCACCCGAAGGCTGAAGCAGGCAGGCCGCCCCGCAGTGACTCAGCCCCTGACTAGGCGCAGGCCGCGCTCCCTCACATCCTACTCGCACTCACCTGTCGTACTCCGAGCGAGTGAGAAACATGTTGGCGGCGGCGGCGGCTGCACTGGAAAAGAACTAAGCGCACGCGAGGCACGGAAGTTGCAGGTCCGAGTTCGAGCCCCCACGCTAGGCCGGGGATGGCTGCGGCCCTGTCAGCACAGCACCCGGTTTCACAAGCCACTGTCGCCCCGCGCATGCGTTGAACGTCACGCCGTACGCGCTGCGGCTCGCCGGCCAATCCACTTCTCGCGGTGCCGTCGTGCTATTGGTCTCAGAAACACTCGTACCGAGCCCTGGTTGGCTAATGGTTGCCATGGTCTGTGGAGGGACCTCAAGTCCGCCCTTCCTTCTACAGTATCAGCCACAGGAAATCGCCGAAGAACAAGAAGAAGCAGCGGTGGATCGGAAGGTGCCACTGTAGTGCGCGAGGAAAATGCTTTTTTTACTCAACGCTTATAAGGAACAAGCTTATTCTGAGGGACATCAATAAACTCACCCATCCCAGAACTGGCAAAATAAACTCATCCATCCGACTGACAAAGGCACTCTTATTATGATTATGATTTTGATTTAAATTTCTTCATCGCTTTTCACAGTGAAAAGTGACAAAGCGACTTGCAACAAGTAAAACAAAAACAAAAAAAACCAAAGATAGCATACAAATGGCATTAAAACAAAACTCTAGATTCCCAGTCAGAGGTGTTTCCCAGCCTTGCTGCCTAATGTATTTTAAGCTAAAGATGCCAAGGAGTGAATCTGGGACTTTATCCATGTGCTCTACTTACTCAGATATAGTACTGTGTCACACTGAGCTATGATAGTCTTCCAGCCCTGGATGTCCCCCCTCCCATATCTGCTCAGCTGTAATAGCATACTCAAATTCATCGTGATTCAAGGACTCTGTGAGGCTGAAGGATCCACAGTTGGGAAGCAGGGAAAGTTGAATTCAAGGGCCACAGGCACTGAAAGAACTCAGAGTTTGAAGAGTATGGTAGAGAAAGCCAAAAGTAGCAGTAGAAGGAGACTCTAAAATGCCCCTCACCATGACTGTTAAATCCTGTATCTGCAAGACAACTGCACTCCATCATCAGCATCCATCCTTTGACGCAACCTGAGGATGCTCTGGCTGCTCCCAACTGTCCAGCTCTTTGCCTTACAAAATCTCCACACATGCCAAAACAGCTCCCACAACAGCATCACCTAAAGTTCAATTGATTCAGGTCCCCTTCTCCACGAATAATGGCAAATGGTCAATACCACATACCTTGGCGGGTGGCGCTGTAGTCTAAACCACTGAGCCTCTTGGGCTTGCCAGTTAGGAGGTCGGCGGTTCGAATCCCTGCGACGGGAGTGAGCTCCCATTGCTCTGTCTCAGCTCCTGCCAACCTAACAGTTCAAAAGCACGCCAGTGCAAGTAGATAAAAAGGTACTGCTGTGGCGGGAAGGTAAACACTGTTTCCATGCGCTCTGGTTTCCTTCATGGTGTTCCATTGAGCCCAAAGTGGTTTAGTCATGCTAGCCACATGACCCGGAAAGTTGTCTGTGGACAAACACCGGCTCCTTTGGCCTGAAAGCGAGATGAGCGCTGCAACCCCGTAGTCACATTTGACTGGACTTAACCGGCCAAGAGTCCTTTCCCTTCACCTTCTACCAATTCCACATACCTTGGCAGGCGGGATGCTGTTGTTGAGGCATGTGGTAACACAACCATTGTTACGTCAGCCCCTTGCCCCTGCTAAGGAAGTTGCTTTTTTGCCTGGATAACAGTTCAGTAATTCACGAATAGTATAAGGAGGATGCTGTGGGATCCCCCACTTTGGACCCACAATGGCCTTACATTTTGCAGCAGTGCTCTAGAACTAAGCAAAGAGACTCTAGATAAAATATTCACAACAGCTTGCTCAAAAAGGAGAGGTCCATCAAGTTAAATATGGGTGAAAGGGATGTCATTGGAGCCTGTGGGTCACCTGACTCAACATTAAAAAAAAAAAAATCCCCAGATGAAGCTTCTTGGAAGACTAAGGTACTGGTACCTGCACTTTCCTTTTATGATAATGGTGCTGGGATTAGGGAACTGGTGCTAGTGGTCCAGGTTATAAAACCCACGGTGCCTGATACCAGTTCTCCTATACCTATTTTGTTAGTACTGTGCCTCATGCACCACCCACTTCCTTTTAATGCACACATACATGCAAAAGTAAGCTCTGCTGAATGCAGTAGGACTTACATGTTAAGAACGGAAGAAGAGCCCTGCTGAATCAGACCAAAGGTCCATCTAGTCCAGCGTGCTGCCAACGTGTATACACTTCACCATGTGTATGTGGTAGAATACACTGACCTATGCATGAGAACTCACAAATGGCATGTTGCCTCTGTGTGGAACCCATCTATTCAGTCTCATAATGTGAACTCCTCCCGGAGTTTCTTGTGCCATCATGTTCTAACTCCTGCTTCTGGCAACCTGCCCAGTTGGCAATCTGCCACTGATCCATAATGGGATCCCAAGTGACCGTTTGAAAATTACTGCTTTGTAGCCTGATGTGATGCATGGTAACCTGGTAGTTCAATGTGACTTGCTCCTGAAAAGTGTGTATAGGTTTTCAATCAAAGACTCCCTTCCATTCTCTCCCTGAAGTTACACAGCAAGACCTTTTCTGAAACCCAACCCCCTTTCTGCTAATAACACTGTCTTGAAATCAAACCAACATCTTCAAGCGCATAGCTGAATCCAGATAATGAATCCAGATCTTCCTTGTAGTACAGGACCTCCTGGTAAGATAGGCATACACCTTCCAGAACAAGGCATATTATACCACTTCTGTTCAGTAAAATTGGCTCGTCTTTGCAAAGAACATTTCAAAATGACAAGCCACCATTTAAAAAATGTTAAAATATCCTATTTTTAAAGCCAAGCATTAATTTCATGGCCCAAGTTCCCTAAATATAGGAGGAATGCTGAGCCAGCCATAAGTAGAGCAGAGCAGGAGGACTCTGTTCTATCACATAAGGAAATATGCTGGAGGTGTAAAGTCCAAGGCTTAAATAGCGATTCAAGAGAAGGAGGCTCACATGTGGGTTTCAGGTTGCATTACATACAAGCCTATAATAAAACCCTGTGCTGTCCAGGGTGTCTGCCAAACATTAAATTTACTGTATGAAGAAGATGCCTAGAACACTAGCTGCATTTGCAAAAAGAGGTTAAGATCTAGGAAAGGGAGTGATAGATGTACCGGTATGTCGCTGACTTTCTGTGTCCTATACTAAGTCCTAGCGCAAAGTCAGGGTAGGGTTGCCACATTTCCTGGAAATTAATAACAATCTAAGCCTACTACCAAGTTCTGAGACAGTGCAGCCAGTGACCCAGAAATAGCTATACTGTATACTCTCTCTGTACACAGAATGTTTGAGCACAGAAAGATGTGAGTTTGAGGCTGTGATTCTTGACACATGTACCTGAGTGTAAGTCTCATTGAGCTTCAGGATAGAGACATGGTAGGATTGCCCTATAAAACACCTTGCTAAATTAAAGCAGCAACAACTTTCATTTCCTTCTTGGGTTGCTGCTGTTCAATTAAGCAAGCAATTGTCATTGTGCCTCAGTTTTTGACCGGGGGGGGGGGCAGGGGGAATCAAGAAGTAAGTGTTCAGTCCTGACCATTGAGCAAATTGAAATAATAAAATGGTGGCATTCTAATTGATGCTATGGCTATCCTGTTCTCATTCCACAGTAAATAAAGGTAATGCAGGACTCCTAAGGTTTTGCTGCTATGAATTTAACACAGCTACTCTTCTGCAAACCTTTTTCAATTCTCAAATGTGCTTTTAAAAATGAAACCTTTTTACACAACCTAACCTCAAACATTTATTTTTCAGGAGGATTCCTTAACATTCTGTACTCTAGAATACTTACTCAGGTGAAAGAGACTCTCACTAATGTATGTGGATCCACTTTTTCTGACCTTTAAATAATATTTGAGAATCAGGGGCGCCAACTTGAATAAAATATTGGAGGGGGCAGGTAAGACCCATCCCACTAATCCAACACAAGCCACAGCACATGCTCACCATTTGAATGGCAATGCTCATCAACTGGGGGGAAGGGGTAGCTCCTCATATATTTTATTGGGGGGGGGAAAGAAACCTCGGCCCCTAGTAGTTGGCTCCTATGTTGAGAATCTATACCAAGAGTGCAGCATTCCAATTTTCTTAATGCCTGTGCACTATCTAGATCCTGTGATCTTCAGCATATCATCTAAGGCTGACAAATTCAAGTTGTTCACAGCCATCCTAGGGGTGTGGTTGTGACATGGATGTAATCACTGTAATCACTGTTGTTTCTCACAATTGCCTATTTATTAAGATGTTCTGCAATGAAACAATTTTACTATGTTACACACAAACACACAACACTTTTCTAAGCTGTGAGAAATTTCAGAACATTTACAGGTTTTAGTTTCTTTTGAATGAGAGAGCACTCTAGGTGTTACTATATTTTTTAATGATACTATGTTCAGGGCTGGCATCAGTGGTCAGCTTGAATGGGCACCTGCTGAGGCTCATACATCAGCAGAGAGCCCACTGCCAGCTCTCTGGCCTTGTTCATTTTCCTCTTTGATGTCTCTGCCTCCTCTCCAAGCATGTAAGCAGTGATAAGTGTAAAAGAAAGGAACCGCAGTCTTGCCCTCTCCTTCCAGACAGCAGTGTAGACTGGATCCAAAGGAAGAGAGCAGTGGTGACCATGGCAAGGGAAAAGGTGGATCCACTGAGGGCTGAGTGGCTGAACAAGATTCCAGGAGTCTTGGCCCTGGTTTAACCAAGGTTGCATTTCCATTGGCAAATCAAGGCTTGATCGAGTCTACAGTGTCTTAGAAATATGGTGTATTCACACATATATACACCTGAGTTTTACAGAGGGAGAGTTCACAGCATTTACATCCCAAGAGAGGCTTGTACTTACCACCAGTGCAGCACTGGATCCAGAGGCATACTAAGCACCATCCCTGTGTTTCCCTGCAACAGTCTGCTCCTGCCAACAAACATGTCTATTGCCCTTCAGTCCCTGCGTGGAGTTCTGCTCAGTTCCTGCTGCTCAGAAACCCCTGCTCTCCAAACCTCTGTTGTAAAAGGACACCCACTCTTCCAGTAGTGACATCAAATCTTGTTATCTGGACAACCTGCCTCTGTGCTTGGCAGAGCTTCTGCCTAGTTGATGACTTCCATTTGGGAGCTAATGACTGGCCATCAGCACCATGGTTTCAACCCACCATCCCAGGCTGGCCTCATGAGGATGTTAGCTCTTGTTATTCTCAGTCCTTGCTAAGTTCAGGAATGTATGAGTTTGCTTAAATTCTGATCTTTCACTCAATGAAGAGATTATGGGGAGTTTGTCCCCACCTTCACCACTGCTGTAAATTCATAACAATACAAACAGTGAGGGAAGTAATGGCCTGGCAGCCCAGCATACAATTTTATTTTTATTTTAACAACTTACACCCCACTATTCTCCATCAAAGACGGACCTAAGTGGCTTTCAAGCAAAATCAAATATAGTCTGTAAACCAGTATCTACTGTGTTGTTGTTTAGTCATTTAGTCATGTCCGACTCTTCATAAACCCATGGACCAGAGCACGCCAGGCACTCCTGTCTTCCACTGTCTCCCGCAGTTTGGGCAAACTCATGCTGGTAGCTTCGAGAACACCATCCAACCATCTCGTCCTCTGTCGTCCCCTTCTCCTTGTGCCCTCCATCTTTCCCAGCATCAGGGTCTTTTCCAGGGAGTCTTCTCTTCTCATGAGGTGGCCAAAGTATTGGAGCCTCATCTTCACAATCTGTCCTTCCAGTGAGCACTCAGGGCTGATTTCCTTAAGAATGGATGCGTTTGATCTTCTTGCAGTCCATGGGACTCTCAAGAGTCTCCTCCAGCACCATAATTCAAAAGCATCAATTCTTCGGCGATCAGCCTTCTTTATGGTCCAGCTCTCACTTCCATACACCACTACTGGGAAAACCATGGCTTTAACTATACGGACCTGTTAGCATCTACTGTAGTCCAGCAGAATCAAACAACATCCACTTGGCGCCTCTCTAAGGAACCTTCTTCCATTCAGCCGCAAATCTGTTTTTCTCTCAATAACTATGCTATATTGCCCCCAGAACCTTTTCTCTCTACCTCACATATACAAACCTGAAAACTAGTCTCAACCCCACACTAGCTAGTGGGTACACATGGACTGAGTGCCTTTCCAGATGTCTTTTTTTTATTTTGCATTCATGATTATTTGTGCTTATGCTGCTATCAGGCCAATCATATGCAATCCTGCTTTTAATAGTTTGCTCTTGCAACAGTTTTGGAGTGATCATGCTGCTTCATTTCCATTCAGTGCATATCCTGTAACTTCTTGCTGAAATCCCCAAACTTTTTATATCACGAATGTTTTTATTTTTGGCCACACTTTTGTCTGTCTGTAGCCCCTTCAGCATTGAGAAAGCATTGCAGAACAAACTGAATGAGACAAAATCCACCACTAATACACTATTATTATTGTCTTCCAAAGCAGCTACTCTATTCCCAACTTAAGAATGGAAAGAAAAATACCGGTGGACACTCTCAAGGCAAATATAAAAAAATTTAGTATAAGCACTGATAACTGGGAAACACTGGCCTACGAGCATTCCAATTAGAGAACAGCCTTTATCAAAGGTGTCATGGACTTTGAAGATGCTCAAACTCAGAGCGAAAAGGAGAAACAAGCTAAGAGGAAGGCACGCTTGGCAAACCCTCACCGTGATCAACTCCCACTCAGAAACCTATGTCCCCACTGTGGAAGGACGTGTGGATCCAGAACTGGCCTCCACAGTCACTTATGGACTCACTGTTAAGACTGTTTGCATGCAAGACAATCTTACTCGGCTATGAGTGATCTCCAGAAAAGATTGTGTCAGGACCATGAGGCCAAATATACCAGCAATAAAACACCAGTCTGAAGGAGACTTGCTAGAGCCCCGTCTGTCATGAGTTTTTGAAGACACATCTTCCAGGCATCTTCAACTTCTCTGAAAGGAAGGGATAAAAGTGTACCAAAGAGGGTCACATAACAGCTATTTATTCTTTTTATTCATACATTCATTCATTCATTCATTCATTCATTCATTCAATTTATATCCTGCCCTTCCTCCTGAAGGAGCCAAGGATGGCAGCTGTGACATATAAAATATTATTACTGACAATAATAATATGGTGTACGTATTTGCTTTTTATTCCTAGTTACTGGTTAAAAGTTATAGAATTTTTAAAGCAAGTTTAGCTATGTATGTTGCTGATCCTTTGGGTAAACAGGCATTGGTAAATTTTCCAGTGTGTGTGGATGATATTGTAATGCAGAAGAACTGTAAACTAGCAACTCTTTCACAGTTTAATATGGGTTTGATTGTTGTATTTCTGGAGGTGAAAGCAGTTCTGGAGCAGAGAAAAATATTTTTTCACCAGCTTCTGCTATGGAGACAGGCAAGACTTAACACAAAACTGCTTCTTCTGACTGAAAATCTGTTGACATTGGCAGGCACCACTTAAACACAAGCAGCCTTTCCCAGCATGGACATGAAAGTAACTAGAACATGTTGATTTCTGCACAAAGTGAAGTTTGATAACAGAGCCCCGTCCAGAGAAAAAGTGACAATCCAAATTGGCCATGCATTCTTGGGAGAATAAAGCTGCTGTTCAGGGTCTGGCTGGGCAGAGAAGGATGTGTGTGGCTGCTTATTGTTAATAATCACCATCATAATAATTTTACTGAGTCTTCTCTGATGCTGGAGGAATTGTGGTAGAAGCACCACACCATATATGGCAAGGGGAATACCCCAAAAGAAACTCCTCCCATTAAGGAATGATGTATCTCAGGGAATTCCATAGTAAGTAGCACATGCAGCATGACAGACCTGAGTGCATTGGTCAGGGAACAGTGTTTTTACAGGAGTGATCTTGCTAATGTGACTACCCTAGATTTAGACCCTCTTTAGACCATGGAATGTGTGGATTCGAGAGTGCTTGATTGAAACAGTAATATGGTCTCAGGTTGACCACATCTGCTGCTCCTTCAGTTATGATAGGGAATGGAGGGGTTTCAGTGGGAACAAGGCCAAAAGGAGAATTATGTATAAAAGCCTGCCACGTTCATTAGTGGTAACTGTCCTCTATTTTCAAAGTTCCACGAGGAGATTAAGAGCAACTTCCTGTTTCATGCATTTATGTACAGCCAGCTATAGAAAGAACTAGATTCCACTAACCATGATATTTTATGATGTCCTTTGGCCGCAACTGTGAGCAGCCTCTGTTTCTCACTTGCCTTAACAAGATTAAATGTCACAGTTTTCTGAATCTAATAAGTATCCATCAGCAAATGCACCCTGGGTATTCTGAATGCCAAATAGTGGATTTATGCAATGCCAGGCTGGATGGCACATCTTTTCAGAGCACAATTGGAAAACTAAGGTTTCATTTTTACAGGAGTACAAACCATAGCTCCTACCAGCACCAGCTTAGTACCTCTGAAAATAAAGTCCAAATGAACTGACCAATCAAATCCTGGCCTGAAGTTGCTGTTTTATTAATAGAATGACATGAGCTGATACCAGGGAGAAAATAATTAACTCCGTTTGGAGAGAGACCAGATTGGCAGGCTGGTTGGCTCCTGCTAAATGGCAAGACTCCTCTGGTAGCTTTATTCTCAAATACTATATTTTGAACTGTCATTTATGGTTTTGTAAAATATACCAAGCTGTATAAGCTGAGTTGGTGCTCAGAGGCTCAACTTTGGATTTGCTACACTAGAATGTTAAGTTTATGTTTTTGTAGGCCTCCCAGAAAACCTTTGAGCTGGGAAATAGGCATATTTGATTTTTAAATGAACAGATTCATAGCACTGTTGTGAATTGGCAGCTTGCTGTGCAGAATCAGAGCATCAAAATGCTTGGAAGACACACGTTGACATTTTAGGTGCTATACATTATGCAAATTTCCAGAATTTAATTTTACTAGCACAATATAGGCACCACTGTCAATGCTCAGGAGAGCTGCTAGGAAAAAAGATAGCAATCTTAGACACGCAGATAACATAATGTCAGCCAAATGGTAGTAGGTACAAATTCTGTACACATCAGAAATGTGAAGATTTAGGTGTTAGGACTTTTATTTAAATAGCTTTACCTTCTTGCTGGCATTACTATCCTTTCACTTGTGCTGGGAGAACCATCCCGGGTGTGGGATGGTTAGTTTAAAGTTGTGGCTGTGAAAAACTCAGACACCTCCTGCAAGTAAAGGAGATCCATTCATGGATCAGGCCCCCTGTTCCCTCTGCTGTCTCAGGATCTGTGTAAACAGGTTTCTGATGCTGGATAAGGAACCAGATGTGCAGTGCTGAACACAGAGAGGATGCAGATGTGCATCCAGATGTGCACTCCAGTATGGTGTGAGTAAAGCACATTCCCATTCATCTTATTAACATATTTAATGTCACACTGCTCATAGCTTAATCACAACTATAAATGTGTATTAGTTTCCCATCTGTCATGCAGGACCCACATATCTGTCTTCAAGTTATTATGTTTATTTTTATTTCTGTAAAATATTCTCTACTTCTTCACGCTTCAGGTGAAAAACCACCCAGAGTGGCTAAGAATAACCTTAAAAGCACAACTGCAATAAATGCAAAAAAACTTCAACAGTAACCTTTTAAAAAATTTTTAAAAAATCATTAAAAAGTAATAGCAGCAGAGATACAATAGCAAAGTAAAACATTGGAGAACATATTACCTAAAATACCTGGGCAAATAAAAGGATTGATGCTGAAATGACACTGGATTCAGGGCCACTTTGAGCCTCCCTTGGGAGATAAAATACAAAGGTGACAATGATAAAAAAATACACCCTGCAAAGTCTGTAGTTAGGTTTACCTTTTATTAGGACTAACCCCAAAGGCACAAAAACATGACATCCTTCTGAGTTTTCCAGAACTCTTCATTTGGCAAGATGTAACACAAAGTGGTGGGACGAAGAAAACCATCCCCTTTGTGCAACATCTTCCATGTTGAGGAGTTCAAGAGAACACAAAAGCTTGCCACATTTTTGTGACTAAAGATACCGTACTACCTACAACTGAGAAGCCTCTTAGATGGGGCACCAGTCACTTCTCCAGGGTTACATACTTATTGCTAGAAAAACAACATGGGGTTGGGTTGAATGATGACTCCAACGAAGTCATTGCACAAGTGGAAAGACTTTGGCTCTTACAACAAAACTTCCCCTCCCTCTCCTCCTCCCATCTGTCCCCACACTTCCCCACACTGCTCCAGAGGGTTGGGGGAAACCCAGAGCAGGTTAGAGGGGTATGAGGGGCATGTAGAGGGAGGAGAAGGAAAGGAATTTCCCTTGCACAAGCTGGAGTAAGGCGTGTTGTTTTTCCTGCAACAGACAAACATGTCTACTCTACTAGAAATTCTGTATTGCAGAGGATTGCATCGAATGTTAGCCATACTCATGAACCACATACAGCAGAACCACTGTAATTAATGGAAATGAACTTAGGTACAGTAATTTTAGTCGGTCTACTCCAAGTAACCCTTACTTGGATGCAACCCATTTTCCTAGCATTTTTGTTCCTGGTGAATATGAAATACTTCCTCTAGTTAGGCACGTTTGTTGCTATTATGACTGTAGTCAGCCCCACACCACCAGCCTTCATAAATAACAATAAAGGAAGAAGGGAGTAGGATGAATCCACTGGGGACGAGGAATGTACAGATTCATTCTGGTAGAGAGCTGTGCAAGAATATCAAACACCCCCAAGTCCAGCCTTCTTCCATTTGACTCTTATTGGTCTGGGGCCACAGGAACGCAATCCAACTAAATATTTATATCTGATAAGCAACAAGGAGAGCTGGCTGGCGCTCTTGGTTTGCATAAAAGTGAACAAGACAGACAACAGGAAGCCAAGGGTGGGGGCAAGTCACCTACATGGTTTCCTCCCCATCAAACAGTTGTGTGTTTTGAAAACAAAATTTCTTACTGAATTTTGTTAAGCAAACAGCAGCAGTACAACACGTTGGTTTAAAAGTCTGCTGCTTGGAGTTTAACATGCTTTTAGTTTAGTTTAGTAGATATTAGCCACCTTTTTTTTTTATAAGTGCTACAGCACAACTGAAACAACCAGTTACAGATAGGTAGCCGTGTTGGTCTGCCATAGTCAAAATAAAAAAATTCCTTCCAGTAGCACCTTAAAGACCAACTAAGTTAGTTCTTGGTATAAGCTTTTGTGTGCATACACACTTCTTCAGATACAATGAAACAGAAGTTGCTACTGGAAACTTAAGTCTTTAAGGTGCTACTGGAAGGAATTTTTTTTATTTTGACTATGGCAGACCAACACGGCTACCTATCTGTAGAAGGATCTGGCAACTTCTGTTTCAGTGTATCTGAAGAAGTGTGCATGCACACGAAAGCTTATACCAAGAACTAACTTAGTTGGTCTTTAAGGTGCTACTGGATGAAACAACCAGGCTTTCAAAACTTCATCAGAGTTTGGTGGTCTTTCTGTGCCCGCACTGAGGCTGAGATCCTAACCCCACGTTACCTAAAGCACTGATTCCACACTGATTGATTTTACTAGAGCTGGAAGGGTCCTTAGGGCCATCTAGTCCAACCCCCATAACAATGCCGGGCTTACACCTGAACAAATATGGCTAGGATTGCGCTGTCAGTCAAGAAGCCCCACCAGCATGTCCCAACCCTCGAGACGAGTGACGCCGCTTAAGAAAGACTTCAGAGCAGATCCGGATCGCCTTCGCCGCCCGTCCCTTCGAGGGGGAAGGCGGAGCCGCCAAGCAAGAGGCTCCGCCCACAGCCCGCGGGGGGGGGGCGCCAAGCTCCATGTGCGCCCGCCGCCGCGTGACGCGCTCCCTCTCCCCCTCCCCACCCGCGCCTCCACTTGCGAGTTTGACAGGACTTTCGACGGGGCTTTTTTCCCCGCAGCTCCGCGGAGGAGGGAGCAGCAGCAGCAGGCGCCTCTGCAGCCCCGGCCGTCGTCAGCCCCGGCTCCCCTCGCCTGGACCACTCCTCCGTCCGCGCGGCGGAGAAGCAAGGAAGCCGCGCTCCCCGCAGCCACTGCCGTGCAGACGACCACCAGCAGCAGCTCCTCGCCGAGAATGTCGGAGCCCAGAGCCCAGAGGGGGGCGGCGGCGGCGGCGGACAAGGAGTCCCAGAGCCCGGTGGTAGGGCGCCCTTTCTTGGCTACTTTCTCTCCCCGTCGCTCTTCTGTTCTCTCCCTCCCCCGCGCCCTCCCCCGCATTGTTCTCTCTCCTCTTTCCGACGCCCCTTTCCCTCCTCCTCTTCTTTGGGCTTTCCCTCCTGGCTGACCTGAACTCCCTGCCCTTGTTTCTCCCTCCTTCCCCCCCTTTTTTTGCTTCCCTCGCCAGGCCCAGCTGCTCTTGGGGCTGCGTTGGGGGCGCTTGGAGGAGCCCCTGGGATTCATTAAGGTGCTGGAGTGGGTAAGTTCGGCCTCCCGTGCAACCTTTTTTTTTGGGGGGGGGGTGCGAGAGAGAGGAAGGTGACGCTGCCGTCCAGCAAACGCGCTGAGAGACCAGGCCCTCGGAGATCAGGGGGAGTTGAAGAAAGGGGGCGTCCCTTCTCCGGCGGTGGGACCCTGCGAGCCGACTTTCTGGCTGCGAGCCGGAGGCGGCGTGCAGGGGCAGACTTGGGAGGGAGGCGGGAGGGAGACGCCCGAGTGCCTGCCCTCTAAGGCAGCCCTTCTATGTGCAAGGAGTCTGGATTCGTGGACTGGGGTATGCATGGGAGCTGGCGTTAGCAGCGCTCACATTTCACTCGGGCGGGTTTAACCTTTCTGGAGTTCTGATCCTGCACATACCGCGCCTTAACTTGTCCCTGAGCTCACGGATTCGCTCTCTTCTCAGGCTTCCCAAGGGGAGCTTAGAAGCCCTGGTCTTATTTAGTCCCCAGTTTGGAGCCCAAGGGTTGGAGGGGCTCGGGGTATTTCCCTAAGATTAATGGGTGGCCAGGAAAATGCAAGAATGAGAATTGAATGAGCCTTATTTAGAGCTAAATGTCTTCTTGAAAAGGGAAGAGCCCTTGTTCTCACCTACAAGAAAAGAAAAACTCTAAGATATGTACTTTTCCCTAAGTAGCTCCACAATACAGTTGTAACACATGGAACCTGCATTTACTTTCACTAAATGCACATGTTGGCACAACATGACAGGTCTTTCAAGTGGATCCCACCCCCCTTTTGGCCAAAAGGAGATGGTATGACCGACTCTGAGGTTGCGGCGCTCATCTCGCTTTATTAGCCGAGGGAGCCTGCGTACAGCTTCCAGGTCATGTGGCCAGCATGGCTAAGCCACTTCTGGCGAACCAGAGCAGCGCATGGAAACGTTTACCTTCCCGCTGAAGCGGTGCCTATTTATCTACTTGCACTTTGATGTGCTTTCAAACTGCTAGGTTGGCAGGAGCAGGGACCAAGCAACGGGAGCTCACCCCATCGTGGGGATTCGAACCGCCAACCTTCTGATTGGCAAGTCCTAGGCTCTGTGGTTTAACCCACAGTGCCACCCGCGTCCCCACTCGACAGCTACCTGGTGACAAAACTTAAATCAAAGGCAGAGGGTTGATAGTAACAAAACAGAACTGAGCTGGCATCCATTTCATAAGAAAGTGCAGTCTTGGATAGGTTGAAGGTCAGTGTGGACACATCACAAATGCTGAAGAGCATAAGAGAACCTTTTCCAATCTGGTGTCCTCCATCTACTTTGGACTTCAAGTCCCATCAGCTCCAACCAGCACAGTTCTGACTCTACAGGTGTTGCTATAGGACAGGGATGGGGGATATGTTGCCCTTCAGACAGCAGGCTCTGCTATTAGGCAGACTGAGGCACCTGCCTCAGGTGGCAGGAGCCACCAAGGCACCAGATGCGATGCTGGTATTGGCTGAAATTGCAAGAGATCTTACAGAGTGTGCAAGATCTTGTGTGATTTTGGCGAGATCTCACCCAAAATTGGCGCCAGTGCTGGCGCAGCTTCCACACCAGTGGGAGGGCAGGCAGAGAAGCAACACCAGTTCCAGCAGGTATGGCAGTGACAAGGGCAGGCAGGGCAAGGCAACATTTCCTGTTTCTCCAGACTGTCCCCAGGTGTCATTGGACTACAACTCCCATCATCTCTGACAACTGGCCGAGTGGGTTGGGACTGCTGGCAGCTGGTGTCCAGTGATACCTGGTAGCTTCCCATACCTGCATCAGTGGGGACCGCATGAAAAAATTGGCCGATTAAAGCAGTGGATCATGGGAACAATACAGCATCAAAGACTAATGACAACACAATGACTTGCTTTCTGTGAAGCAGTATTAGTGTCCATGCCTTCTCTGATGTGCAGTATTTGCCTATTTGGTTATTTCTGTGTGCACCTCAATTTTTGTGAATATGGCTCTTCTCCCTACAGTGGTGCCTCGCAAGACGAAATTAATTTGTTCCGCGAGTTTTTTCGTCTAGCGAATTTTTCGTCTTGCGAAGCACGGTGTCGGAAAAGTTTTGGAAAAGCTTCAAAAATCGCCAAAAACCTCAAAAAAGGCTACCACACTGCGTTCTATGAGTTGCTCCTCGAAGTCAAGTCGCAACTGTATTAAGGGTGTTAAGAAAAAGGAAACAAACTTGCCAAAAACGCAAGACGTTTTCGTCTTGCAAAGCAAGCCCATAGGGAAATTCGTCTTGCGAAGCAGCTCAAAAACCGCAAAACCCTTTCATCTAGTGAGTTTTTCGTCTTGCGAGGCATTCGTTTTGCGGGGCACCACTGTATAAGCAACAGATTACATTTCACATTCCATTATGTTGTCTGGCCAACTCTATAGCTCACTAAGTCTCTATAGCCTGCCTGGTGGTATAAATCAGTCTTAAGAGGTTTTCATTTGGGGGCATAGGCCAAAAACGTATGTGACTTAAAAAGAGAGAGGCATCCATTGATGGCTCCTCCCCCCCCCTTAAAAAAAAGAGTAAGGCAAGCACCAGACTTGAGATCTTAAAATGGGTTTTGGATTCTTTGAATGGAATAAATAGTCTTAGTAGCATCCAATTATGCAGCTTGGATAATAATACAAATAGTTCCTGAAGGAGCATGGTATAATTAAATAAGTAGTTTTCCTGTGCTGTGTTAGGATCTCTTTTTGCATGTTCTCCCCCCACCCCCAATGATTGTGGAAGCATTTGTGCATGACTTGATCAGGCCATCTGTTGTGGTGATGGTACGGTGAAGGTGGTGTTTTGCTCTATTGCAGCATTATTCATCCTATATAAAATCTTTTTCTTATGTGTCCTGCCAATTTATAGACCTGGAAAACAAAGGGCAGGATCTCAGTAGAAACAGAGGCCATATCCCTTAATGCCTTTGTTTTCAGTTCAGTCCCTATTTCCTTCTACACTTCTTCCACATATTTGGCCAGGGACGCGGACTTAGAAAAAATATTGGGGGGGCCCGGGAAAGCTCATGAATAATAAATAAGCTCATGAATATGCAAATAAAGTGGCTCCGGCCCTAAATAGGGCAAGCCACGCCCCCCAGCCAGCCGATTGGCTGGCTGGGAGGTGTGGCCAGTCGGGATTCCCCTGTTCTCGCGGGATTTCCAGCCGGGGCTCTCCGATTAGGGCGCGCGGCTGGCTGGCTGGCGAAGGAGGAGGCGGGGGACGGCGGCGGCGCTCTGCTGGAAGGGCGCCCGCCTGAGATTATTGGGGGGGCTGAGCCCCCCCAAAAAATTTTTTGAGGGGGCTCGAGCCCCCTCAAGCCCCATGGAGTCGGCGCCTATGTATTTGGCCCAAACTGGGTGTAGTTCAAATCTACACCAGTTCAGCATTTGGACTGTTGCTGCTTACTTTGTTAAGTTCAGTCAATTATGCTTGCAGCTTGGTCTTAGCTCCCCCTCCACCCCTGGAAATAATGGATACAGTACTTCGATGAGTAGTATGGTGCTGTCATGAACTGCTGAATGAATGTAGATCTTAGATAGGATTATATAGTTCTGGAGGGAGGAGTCGGTTGATGTGACTGGCTAGTGAACAGACTGTAGGACAGGGGTCAGCAAACTTTTTCAGCCGTGGGCCGGTCCGCCGTCCCTCAAACCAGGTGGTGGGCCAGACTATATTTTGAAAAAAATAATAATGAACAAATTCCTATGCCCCACAAATAACCCAGAGATGCGTTTTAAATAAAAGGACACATTCTACTCATGTAAAAACACGCTGATTCCTGGACCGTCCGCAGGCTGGACTGAGAAGGCAATTGGGCTGCATCCGGCCCCCGGGCCTTAGGTTGCCTACCCCTGCTGTACGATGACGTTTTTAGCTTGACGCTTCATTCAGTTTCTACCAGCGATGTAGGATGCCATAGTGATCACTTCTCTGGCCCAAACTCACTAGTCCAGGCCTCTTGGCTTCTCAGAAGGCAGGAACAAGTGTAGAAACAGAGGTCATGGAAAATAGTTGCTCCCTTGTGGAATAATAATGCATTATTAATTTATTTTTATTTTTTATTTATGCTTCCATCATAGTCGGAAATATGAACAGCTGCAGCCCTGGCCCCCACCTCATTTGTTTGCAGATTTCACATAGGTTTCATTTTCCCTGCACTTGTATTTGGACGGCCAAGTTTTGAAGTTCTTCAGCTGTAGTGGTGCAACGAGTGACTAGCGCTAAAGCTATATCCCTTGCCTGCAAGTTCCTTTCATGTTTGAGCATTTAATTCTCAAGAATGCTATATGCAATGATTTTAGCAGCTTTGATCCTATCAACTGAGCTGTTGCTGGGCCTGTTGTCCACTGGTACCACCTAGGTGTCATAATGCAGCACCGATACACCAAAAGAGGGGCAAGGGCTGACTCTTTTTGCTGTTGTTGTAATGCTGAAGCATCTTAAAAGGCCTAATCTAGGTTTGTATGGGCCTGTGTCGGTATGTAGACATGCTTGGGCCTAATAGCAAAACAAAATACTGATCTCGGTGCATGTATATTCTTGGTTGGCATGATATGCTAAACTGGAATAACCCTTAGAGAGATTTTAAGTTTCAGACTTCTGCTTTGTAATGCATTGGCATTTGCTTTTGAGCTGATTGTATGTAACTCTTGGTTAATGGTACTGATAATAAAAAACTATTAACGTGTAGAGAACAACTGTTCTTTGGTATATAGTTTGGTGGTGAACTTGGACCAAATTACTTTTTAATTTTTATAAAAATTGACCTCTTTCAGTTGTTGTACCAGATAATTGTAGAAATTAATAAACTCCCAAGATTCATTTTCTTTAAACCAGTAAGTTCTACCTAAGAACCTTAGCACAATCTGGTTTTCTGCATAATCCAGCTTGACATTTATTTGTTACTGTCATTGTAGTGGAGAGGTACTTAGTACTGTGGAGGTTACTGATAACACACCCAGATGAGAAGCATATTTTTTTAAAAGAAAAAACCATATTTAACTACCGGTATCTTGGGTTGTATTATATTAAAGATGAATAGTTCAATGAAAAGTAATATGTTGCCTGCTTCTCTCCTCCCCCCCCAATTAATTGGCTAGCTTTGCACATGGATTGCACATGGATTGTGGCATTTATCATTGTGGCTTGCATGTGAGCTGATCTTAATGTTTTGCAAGACAAGCCTGGATGATTGTGATTTTTTTAGGTCTTGGATAGTTCATAGCAGCTGATGCCAGATCTGTTGTCCTGCATGATGCCAGAGCCTGTGCCACTGTTTGCTACCAACTAGGACACATTTAGTTCTAAACTCCTTTGCTTTCTCCTCCAGCTCTTTGCCATATTTGCCTTTGGAGCCTGTGGTTCTTTCAGTGCAGAAACAGGGGCTACTGTGAAATGCAATGAGAGTCCTAAAGAGACAACTGCTATCACTGTGCAGTTTGGATATCCTTTCAGGTAAATGGGAGTCTTACTGAGTGTTAACTTGGGAGATACTATGTGGAGCTGGACATTGTAGGTACATCATGGTCCTTATGATTCTGTTTCTAGCACCTCATATTGCCTGTGTTTGGAAAGGCTTCCTGAAGAAATGAAACTTAGTTGCAAAATTTCTGCTTGTACTGGATAAACTCCAGAGTATCCCAACTCTAAAATTCTGGGTTTCTAGGAAATGACTCAAAACACATTGGGGGGGTGGGTGGAGAGAATTGTGTGGTTTATTGGGGTTAGGCATGCCAAGGGCTTGTGCAGGCTTAATAAGATTTCCTTTCCCCCTAATTTACCTTGAACAACCGCCCCCAACGCAACACCTCAAACCAATTTTGTAAATTGTTTTGATTTCAGAACTGGTTTGCTCTGCAGCATACAGGGGCACCGATATGGAAACACAAACACAAAGTCCCCCTTGGGGTGTATGCAACTAGTTTTATGGTTCTTCCAACGTGAGGGGAACTCTACTAGATCAAACCAAAAGACCATCTCATCAGGCAATTCTGTTCACTCAGTCCCCAAGCAGGACACACACATAATTGACCATGTCTACTCATTACCCCCATTACCTGGTAATTAGAGGCTTATTGCCTCTGATATTGGAAGTAGCATATAGACATTGCTACTAGAAGCAACTGGTAGCCTTATCCTCCGTGCATTTGCCTAACCCTCTTTCAAAGCTATCTAAGTTGGTGACTCAGAGTTGGAAGGGCTACTTTGTACTAGATCTCCCACTAGATCTTTGTTTGTTCTAGATCTTCTTCATTGCAGAAGCCTGCTGGCAGTGGCATCACTGCCACTTACTGGTAGGAATGAGATGGTGAGGTTGGGGTTGTGAGGACAAACCAGTAGGAGCTCTGAATTGCCTCTTATGGTTTGTCCACAAGCCATGACCTTGTTGCCTTATCACCCTGCCATTACGTAGCAGCATTGCTCTGCCTCTGCCCCACCAGGCAAGCCACTCTTGGGTCCTGGTATTCTGAGAGAGGGAGAGAAATCTCTCTCTCTCTCTCTCTCTGCTTTTTCTACACCGTGCTTAATTTTATACATCTCTATTGTGTGTCCTGCTCCCCGACCTTTTTCCTAAATAAAGCAACCCCCAATGTTGTAGGAATTTGCTCACAGAAGAATAGTTATGCTAAGGCGAAGTAACATATTTATTTAACCAATCAAAGCATTTACACACCACTCTTACAAATACTAAAATGCAGATTAATTAAAGCAACACATTTAATAACAGCAAATAACAAATACAGTAAAAGCATCAGCAATGAAATAGAATATATATTTGCTTTAATATGGACTATAACTCACCCATTGT
Organism: Podarcis bocagei; assembly: GCF_964188305.1. Taxonomy (NCBI): domain Eukaryota; kingdom Metazoa; phylum Chordata; class Lepidosauria; order Squamata; family Lacertidae; genus Podarcis; species Podarcis bocagei. The sequence goes on from NC_138129.1 coordinate 50,351,233, forward strand.
TTGGAAGCTAGCAAAAGAAAGTAGTTACAGAATGCATCAGACCTGTTCCTTGCAAGTTCAAATGTGACTTTTTTGTTTTTAAATATACTGTTTAAGAGAACCAGAGAAAGACACTGTTAGTTTTTCTGACATGTTTGTCTATGTGAGCATCATAAGGTAAACAGACATTGCCATCAAGAAGATACTGTAGAACATAGTTCTGTTAATGGGAATGTAAGGGAGATGGCACCCTTAGATACATAGGGTTCAGCTTCTATCCACTTGTCAGAGACTGCCATACGCCTACCTATTTTATGCTCCCTTTTTGGACATAGGCTTTTGACAAAATCAGTTGTCAGCCATGTTAGCAATGAAGAGAAATTCTTGTCACATTGCAAGATAAGTTAGAAAATGTGTTAATGTGCCATTTTTGGTGATCTGCAGAGAACCTCATGAGTGAACACTGCTAATTGGGATGTTTTTGCTTCTAAGCAGTGAGTTTGTAGAATTGGGTCATCAGTTTAATATTTCCCATAATTCCCTGTTGGGCATATCCTAATTTCCCCTAATTCCTTGTTGTGTTTTGAATGTGGGCAGCCCCATTTCCCCAGGACACCAGAACATATCAGAGGAGTCCATCTGTCCCGGGCATTTTCCCTCAGGTAAAAAGGTAAAGGATCCCTGGACGGTTAACTCCAGTTGAATTAAACTATGGGGTGCAGCACTCATCTCCGCTTTTCAGCCTGAGGGAGCTGGCGTTTGTCCACAGACAGCTTTTCTAGGTCATGTGGCCAACATGACTAAACCGCTTCTGGTGCACAGAACACACTGATGAGTGCCAGAGCACACAAAAACGGCATTTACCTTCCTGCCACAGTAGTACCTCTCCATCTGCTTGTGCTGGTATGCTTTCAAACTGCTAGGTTGGCAAGAGCTTGGTCAAAGCAATGGGAGCTCACCCCATCGTGCAGATTCGAACTGCCAACCTTATGATTGGCAAGCTCAAGAGGCTTGATGGTTTAAACCACAGCGCAACCAGCCCCCCTGTTTTCCCTCATTAGGTGCCCTTTAAGGCAAGTATCACCTTTTCCAGCTTGTCCAAGCATAGCTATTTAAAATGGACAGGTTCCTGAGACTCCCTGGTTGCAGGCAATTTTGTTGCTGCAATGCTCCTCCACCAAGGAGGAGATGAGGATGCTTTCCTCCCAACACACCAACACTTCTTGGAGGATTTCATTGGCCTTGGACTTGTTTCAGGAGGAGCTCTAGCCAGTGTTGTTTCAACTGTGTTTTGAGTTCCCCCTTCTTCCTTTTGTGTGTGTGTGTGGGTTTAAATGCATTATATTGTATTTCCACTGATACTGGGGTGATCGCTCAGGGCTGAAATGATAAGGAAGGAGTTTTCTAAGGGCATTACCATTGGAGAGTTTAATAAATGTTAAATGAATGGGTGCACCTGACACAATAAGATCTCTGTGCTAATAACTGCTAGACAGAGGAATAGCAGATCAGAGTCTAGCAGGAATTTGTCTTCTGAACTAATCCAAAGCAAAAACCCCCACACTGACTGTCATTACACACACACACCCCTTCAAAATCACTGCTGGAGGACCTGCATAGGGAAAGCTGTCTGGACAGCACTGTACTTGTAAATTCTCAGTGCTCTGTGATTTGTTTTGGGAAGGAGGGTTATGCCCTTCATAGCAAACTTAAAAGCTGCAACTGACTTGATGCGTCTGTCATCTGTTGAGAGACATATAAGCATGTGAAATATGTTTTTAAAATTATTTTATTTATTAAATTTGTGTGCTGCCCTTCAATTGTAGATCTGAGGGCAGTTCACAGCATGAAAATACAGGATCAAAGCACAAAAGGCATAATAAAGACAAGACAGTAATGCACAGAAACCAATAACCCCTCCCTTCCTTTTTGCTGCTTGCTCTCCTCTTTCCCTTCCACCATCTATGTTCTGCTAAGTCCTAGTCTAGGTGGTGTTGGGGTTCAATGCCACTGCGAAAAACAAGAGACTGGGTCAGATTGTGGGGGGCATTCATAGGTCCTTTTGCCATGCCAAATCAGGAGATTACCTTTCTTGGAAAGTAAGAAGTTAGCAATATTAAATGATTTGTATGTTAGGGATCTACCACAAGACTTGTCAGATGAGTACAGACATGGCCAAAGTTAGAATGAAATCAATCTTACACTCAGTGTATGTAGGATCTGAGCATGGTTCTATCTCTGCAACTTTGCTTCCCTGCCAACATCTGATAGCTATAAATAGAGGCAAGTCTGTGAAGTCTATTGAGATGCCTTTGACAAGAAGAACAAATTGGGAGGAGTGGTAGTGGTTCTAACAGAGAAAACACAGAATGAAGTATCTGGTGAACAGTCGCTTGGAATAATGAATTGTGTTGTGTATGAGTTGAGAAGCACTTTAGATGAAGGAGGCTTTTGCTCTCATTCTCTGAGCTCTTCTTGCTGCTTGACTTCTAGATTATTATTCGTGTTTTAGTATATCACAGAACCCTGCTACCTTTTGGTTGGGGGGGTGGAATTCACACCTGTTCTGTCATGGCCATGCCTCCATTGCAGGGAGCCCTATATACTTAGGTGTTGATGGTTAAATTACTATCTGGACAAGTCCTTAGATCCTTCTTAAACTGCAGCCTGTGAGCTTAAAAATGTCTTTTCTAAGAGGTATGTTAAACATAAAAAGCTAGCGATTAGACAGACTTGGAAACATTAATTTTTCTCTGTTTAAGCCCCATGGTAAGTTTGCATTTTTCATTGGAATCATAGCTGCCTTTTTCTACCCTCTAAATTATCAGATGATTTCTGTGGGCTCTTGCTTATTAAAATAAGCAGAATAGCTTCACATAACCTGCAGACCATTTGATCTGCTGCAGATAAGCAGATTGGCTTTATAGTTCTTGTCTGCAATGTGGAAACCTCCTGATTTTAATGTCGGTAAACACAGTTTTATGTTGGAAGCTGTTGCTGAGGGCTCAAGCTACAGAACTTCTGACTTCAGTGCCAGCCTGGTTCAAATGGCACATGTGGGAAAAGGCTAGAGGCTATTTATATAATGTAGAGAGCTGCTGGTGCTATACCACCCGATAGCAGCTAGATGGATAACTGTAATAGCTCTTCTTAGTGACCAAAAATTATATCCAAACAGCTAATATGCGCTCCATGCGCTTGATATATTTGGTCTCTTTGAAGATGGGGTATGAAATGAAAATTGCAATTCTGTGCATCAGCCAAGTCACTGCTTTGGAAAGCTGAGTCTTTGGAAAGCAGAAGGTGGAAAAAACTCTGATCCTGCAAAGTGGTAGTTGCCAGAACAGTCCCAGTAAGTTTCAAGGAAGGAGGTGTCTTTCATAGATGTTTCCACCTTGTATCTGTTTTGGTAGGAAGTTGGTTTAATACTTTTAGAGGAAACCTACAGAGTGTACCCCAAAGCTCAAGTATGTAATTAAAAACAGAGAGGTGCTATTTTTCTTTCTTTCAAGGAATTGTCTTGTTCAAGTCATGTCAAAGCATCTCTACCACACATGTATCTTTTTGAAAGCTGTATAAGTACCCAAGAGGTTTGCTCCATCAGAGTAAGGGTGAAATGTACTATCGCAGCAAGCCATATAGAGAAGGCACCACCTGTCATCAGGCCTTACGATAAGTGTGTTCTGATTAGGATAAGCAAAGATGCAGATATGGTTTTATTCCCCAATGAGAAGAGTGACATGATTCTATCCTGGAAAGGCTGGAGCTAGGCTGTGGTTGTTGGTTTGAGGTGTTTTTTCCCAGAGAGCTACAGGAACTTTGGAAAGGGGTTTGTTTGCTGTTTGGTGTGTGCATTCATCTCACTTTGATAAACAGGTGCTGCAGGGTTTTGTTCTGCTTCAAAAACCTTGCACAATCTATTTGACCTGAGAGTGAGAGTGGGGCAAAATAAATCTCAACTACTTTTAACTCGCTTAAAAGCTATCATCTGTCTCAACCCTCACCCCTGTTTGTCAGAGGTAGCTCTGTACCAGATGTGCTAAGTCGTACCAAACATGTTTCTTTCTCTTTCCTTTTCATCCTGACCAGGTTGTACAAGGTTCCATTTGATATGCCAGACTGTATTGAAGGATCTACTGCTAAAAGGACACTGCATCTCTTGGGAGACTTTTCAGCACCTGCTGAGTTCTTTGTGACCTTGGGTGTTTTTTCTTTCCTGTATACCATGGCAGCTCTGGCAGTCTATCTACGGTTTCACTCACTCTACAAAGAAAATAAGAAGCTTCCTTTTGCGGTAAGATTTCACTTTGGTTCTCTGCTCTTTGATGCAGGACCTAAACCCCAGAGAACCAGTCTCTAAAACGCTCCTTGGATAAGAGACACTTCTCTCTATCCAAATAGGGAGTGCTTCCCTAAACTCGCTAATTCAGTTTATCCTTGGGACAATCCGGAGGAGCAGCTCACACAACCATATTATGCATTGAGTGGATCTGGATGGTGCCTGATATACAGTGGTACCTCGGGTTAAGTACTTAATTCATTCTGGAGGTCCGTTCTTAACCTGAAACTGTTCTTAACCTGAAGCACCACTTTAGCTAATGGGGCCTCCTGCTGCTGCTGCCGCACCACCAGAGCACGATTTCTATTCTCATCCTGAAGCAAAGTTCTTAACCCGAGGTACTATTTCTGGGTTTGCCAAGTCTGTAACCTGAAGCGTATGTAACCTGAAGCTTATGTAACCTGAGGTACCATTGTACAAGTATTTTCCTGCAGTGCTGTAACATGACAAGCTGCACCTTCTGGAATTCCTACTTCTACCCAACTATTTAATGTACAGGAACCTTTACCCTGGTCACCCCTCATTTTAGGGTGGAATCTTGGGCCTTCTTTAGTTGGAACAGCATTCCTGCCCCCCCCCCAATGGCACAAAGACTAGTTAAAAACTATCTATCTAATGCTGTCATTAAACTCCTTCCCCTTGGGGTTGTGTGGAGCCACTTGAATTGTTATGACCCCATATCGCTTGCAGATCATTTAAGAGTGTCTTAGGTAGCTGTGGAAAAATTGGATGTGGCTCTTTTGGCACATGTAGACCCACCATGTGAAGGGCCTGAGAGATGGAATGGAGCAATGACCCAACATCAAGGGCCCTCAATGCTTGCGTCTTTTGGGTGGAATAGGGAGGGCAGTCTGTTCTATGAGATGGAGCCATTGTGGTCTTCTCTGTTTTTTCCTCCCCCTAGGACTTCTGTGTGACCGTCTCATTTACCTTTTTCTGGCTAGTGGCATTTTCAGCTTGGGGCAAAGGTCTGTCAGATGTGAAAGGAGCTACGCGGCCTTCCAGTCTCATTGCTGCCATGTCAGTGTGTCAACTCAAAACTGCTGTATGCAATGCTGGGGCCACACCTTCTATGGGCCTGGCCAACATCTCTGTGGTAAGAGTTGTCTGGGGAGCAATATTGGGGGGGGGGGGCGGGAATGGCAGAGCTTCAGCTGCATTGGAACCTATAGAGTGTAGCTCCACTGATTTTAATAGAGCTCGGTTAGTTTCATACACATTCATAACTTCATACATTCATACCCTTTGAGTAACTTGAAGCTACAGGTAGTGATGTACCATATTTTTCACTGTATAGGACGCACTTTCCTCCCTCCAAAAATTAAGGGGAAATGTGTGTGCATCCTATGGAGCGAATGCAGGCTCCTTGGCTTCAGCGATAGCAACGCGAATCTGCCGAAGCGCAGAGGGAGTGCTCCTTCCGTGGTCCGGAGGCTTCACGTTGCTTTCGCTGAAGCCTGGAGAGCGAGAGGGGTCGGTGCGCACCGACCCCTCTCGCTCTCCAGGCTTCAGGGATAGCCGCCTGAAGCCTCCGGAATGCAGCGGGAGGTCCTGCTGTGCTCCGGAGGCTTCAGGTTCCTTTTGCTGAAGCCGGGAGAGCAAGACTCTCCTGGCTTCAGCAGAGAGGGAGAGCGAGAGGGGGGGAGGAGAAGCACCATCCAGGTTCCTCGCGCAGCCGTCTCGGCCCCGCGCCTTGCCCTGGGCGATGTCCCCGTGCCTCTTTCCTCCGTGGCGGCTGTGGTGGCGGTGGCAGCGCGGGCTCCGGGGGAAAGTGCGTGGCCGTAGCGGCGGCGGCGGGGTGGAGCAAGACACAACAAACAGCTACTAACTAGTGGATTTTAACCTTTAAAAAAAATGCAGTTGGTATCTTTCTTTCCCAAGTACATCTTTCAGAAGTCTTGCCCTTCTTGATGTGTACACCAATGAAGAACAGCCTGTCTGCATGTACTGAATATAAAGCTCCTGATTCTTTTTTAATTATGGGCATTTCACAGTTTTATTCAGCACTGGCAACAGTCTTGTCCAATCTGTACTTAAATAAGTACTGGTACAGCGGTTGCTGGTGTAAATTGCATATGTGATGGAGTACAGCAGTGCCTAAAATATATGCAACTTAGTGATGACCTAACTACAGATTTCAGCCCCTGAAGAACAGACAAACAGACAGGGCATCTGTTCAAGGCCATTTTTTAATGGATTAATTGATTCTAAAATAACTATTGACCTCATTTGGTCCTTGCCTTCACAAATGTGGATGAGAATCACCAGTCACTACTGTTCACAAACACTTACTGAAAACTAGTGAAAATTTGACTTTTTACTCTTTGTTGACCAAAGTGATGAAGTAGACAGAAGAAAATTAAAGGGCATTAAGGAAGAACATGTGAGCATACTAAGGTTTTGCATGGGCCTTAAAATTTGCTTTGTATCTGCTTATAAAAACAATTAGGATCTGTTTTTGATTCTCTGTCCACTTCAAACTGTGATTCGGGTTTTATGCTGCTCTGTATAAAATGGAGCTCTGTGTTCCCCATTCACTCTTATGGGAAATCTAAAAATGGCTATAAACTTTTTTCCCCTTTTGGCAGAAGCAGATGAAAGCACAGGAGCCCCTCCAAAGTGGATTAACTCTACCAAAACGCAGGCCCGGGAGCCTTTATAGGGAAAGTAAAAGGGTTTCACTTTCCTGCACAAGCCATACTAGGGCAATGCTTTTATAAGGCTAAAACACCAAAATCTAGTTATCTTTTGGGGGTGGGAGACGATTTTGTCTCTTGTTCTTTCATACCTTAAAATAATTAAAAGGTGGGCAAATGGTGTATATTCTTGCTTGTACATTGATGAAAATATTAGCATCTTCACACTGGCCAGCTTAGCTTTCCCAGTGCTTGTTTGTGTTGGGATGCTATGTCCTCCAATAGGAGGTAGAAGGTGAGGCTGTCCTTAATACTTCCTGCAGAGTGCTGAGGATCCCTCAGCCACAAACAGAGCAGCAGACTGTGTGTGTGTGTGTGTGTGTGTGTGTGTGAGAGAGAGAGAGAGAGAGAGAGAGAGAGAGAGAGAGAGAGAGAGGGAAACGGAGTCTAACTTTCTTTTTAAAAAATCATTGTTCTGCTTTAACAACAACAAAAACCACCAAAAACATCCACAGCTCTTCAGTGCTCCAAGGTCAGCATTTAGACAAACTTGCTTCTTGCGAAGCCCAAGGACCTAGAGTAGAGAAACATAGACAAACATAGGCATATAGGGCACTGAAAAACAGAGCAACATGAGGTTTTGTAACACACTGATCCAGCTTAGGGCATTTTATTGCTATCGCAGTTTGACTCTGAAAGGGTTAAAAGAGCTCCATATCAACCCAATTTGCCTCATTATTTGGCTCCAGCCCAGAGTGGTTGCACTCCTCTACAACATACAGTCTGCTCAGATAGCTCGGCTACAAGTGCTTCTACATTAACTCTGCACTTCTCTCTTTCTTTCTCAGCTGTTTGGTTTTGTCAACTTTATACTGTGGGCTGGAAACTGCTGGTTTGTTTTTAAAGAGACCCCTTGGCATGCTCAGACCACCAACAAGGAAAGCTCTGCTGAACAAGGAGCTGTTGATAAGCAATAAGGAACCTCTCCTCCTTCACTCCTGAAGCCTCCTCTTCCCCCACCAGGAACAGTGCCTTGTCTCACGTACATGCTCATCCCATTTCACAGCAGGGCAGGAAATACGCCTTCTCTGCCAATTGTTGCTGCTGTCCAATAGTCATACTGGCATCTCTCTCTCCTGACTATTCTGGAATGCCTTCCTCTGGCTGAAATCAGGGGCTCCTCTTGTGGTCCTAGATACACAGACTGTACATGGTTACAAAAAAACCTCTTCTGCCTTCAGATTTTTTTACAAACATATATTATTGTGCATTGTAACATTGGCTACTACCAGTCCTAGGGTGTGTGGCATTGTTCCTTCCCATTTGATTTAGACCACTTTATAATGAGAAATGCAGGTAGATTTGGATAACAGCATAGAGATAGCCAAGGCATTAGTGCTACAGAACCTGGGACATCTAAGCACCTTTGAGATTAAGTACACCTTCGACTCTGCGGCCATAATAGAAGCAGAAGCGGCAATATGCCACCGGGATTAGCAGCAAAATAAAGGAGAAATACAAAGGGAATATTTTTACTTTCATACAATTGAAGGAAGGAGTGTGTTGCGTTTCTCTCTGTTGCATAATGGGGTATGAATGTGCTAAATATCTCTCTGCTTCTCTTAAATTCAGTTGGATGAAAGCTGGAGCTGCTGTTTGCCCACAGATGGGTTGTTCACTCTTGAGCAGCAAAGTTTTGGTGCCTTTATTTCTTTCCTCTCAGGTCATGCACAGATGTATACTATGTCCATATTGAGCCACAAGTGCTGACTCCCACCAGTATGAGCTGATCGGCAGCTTTTGGTCTCCATTTCCCTGTGTTTTTTGTGTGTATAGTGGAGGCAAACCCTTCCCCACACAGAGGATGTGAACCCTGGATACCTGTTTCAGTGTCTTCTGAGGTCCTGTTCTATTTTTAAAATGCAAACTTTTAAATATGAAAACCTAGAGGAATTTTTCTCAGCTTCTAGGATAGTTTGATATAAAACTTGGGCCCAAGAGGCTTGGGGCATTCGCTTCTGGTTGACAAACATGCAGGGGAAGGGTGGAATTCTGTACAACTTGTTGTTTTGTTGAGAATATTTGTGGTTAATGACCTTAGTTCTGGCCTCTGAACACTCTGGTAACAGGAACAGATGAGCTGTCAAGTTTGTGGTGTGGATTGTTTGTCAGTGAATTCATGTATGCCACTATCTCGGGCCAACGCCCGTTTTAACTCCAGTGTGGCAGTAGGCAGCTGCTTGTAGATTTCTGATGGAGGCTTGAGGCATCCCAGGCCTCCAAGTGAAGATGAGAATCTTTAAGGAAGCTTCCAGTATCCCTGGATGTCCCTCTAGCAAATGATGGGACCACCAGTTTAGGACAGTATTAAATCTGACATTTTTAAATCATAGAAACTCTTTGTTATTGTGTATACGAAGCGGATACTTTCAGGTGAAGAGAGCTGTCATATTTTCTTCCATCTTTTGATCATGCCATTGACATAAACAAGGGACTGGAGCCTGGCCTGCCATTTACTCCAAACTCTACTAGTTGCCTATTTTCTAAAACTTATATGAGTAAATAGAAAAGAAGCACCCCAAATCTTTAGATCCCTGTACTTCCATGTGTCTAATATTGGATGGGGGAAACTAGTTTTTTGGGAGGTTGGGGTGTAGCAAGTTGCAGGGTGAGTTCTTCTGTGCTGATTAAATCTTTCATATCAGACCTTGTTAGGTCTTTGACTTTCTCTTATTTCCTTATTCTCTTTCTCCTCCTTGTGCTGAGAGAGAGGAATTCTCTCCTGCAGAAGGAAAAATATTAATGGTGCTTCATGAGGTGTGGGACCTCTACGCTAAGAAGACCCTCTTTGTACATTTTGTAATTTTCTTCTTCCCTAGTTTAATTATTGCCCTTGCCCCAGCATTACAGAACAGCAGCCTTTATGGAATCCTCTGGCATGTCTGCAGTCAAGCCACAAAGACTGAAGCATACAATCATCCCTTGTGTTGCAGTGTCCAGATTTTCTTGCAACATAAGGGCTGGTACAATACAAAAAGAAAGCTGACTAGCTAGAAGGAGGGCGGTTTTTCTCCAGTTTTCAGTCCAACTGTCTTTTAGGAGGACTTTCCCCAGTGATTCTTTTTTAAAAACCACTCACCGAACATCACCATTCACACCATGTTTCTGGCCACAAGCTACTACTTTATAATAGTAGGCTTAGGAATCAGCTTCTGGCATGGTAGTGTGTTCCATAACTGACCATTACAGCCACTGTAGCCCTTGAGTGTACAAACAGATCAACCCTCCATATCTCCCCAAGTTAGGATACGTGTATCTTGTATCGCATTTGTGTCTTATAGGGATATTTTCTAATTTCTTAAAGATTTGTCCAAGATCCTCAGCTAGTATAAATTGACAGTGCGTGGTGCATACCAGCTGAAGACCTGACCTTTGTGTCTAAGCCGTGGGCAAAGCCTAAAGAATGCTGCTTCAGACATGGGAAATATTCTATGTAGATGGATACTAGAAGCAGGAATAAAGGCCTCAGTAATAGTTCCAGGAAAAGAAATGGTAATTGTATACCATTGATCATGCAAATCACTTTCCACATGGCCCAAGTTCCTGTGAGTTTGTTTCTCTCTGTATTTATCTATAAATCCATGTATAAGAGAGATAATATATAGAGTAGCCTTGTAGCACTACATTTGGCACAGCACAGGAGAGGGCTGTTGGGAGCAGCTGAGCAGACAGCAGGTGCAGGATATTTCACACCCTTGTGGGTTTTCTACTTTTTTGGGATACACCCGATGCATTGAAACCACAGTTATCCTGTATGACTAACTCTCTCAGACTCCTAGCTGCGTATTAGACGTGACACATCCCTCCTCTGTGATGGAGCCCCCACAAAACAGACTTCAAGCAGATCACTGGGGACCAGCAGAACTTGTAACTGGAAGAAGGGGAAGGGTCAGTCTCGGCTTGTACTAGTTTTGCATTTTGTGGCCTATGATTCCCCCACACATTTGTTTTGAGTAGGGGTGAGAAAAGAGCAGGTGTGGAATCTGTACAAGAGCTCTGTGTGAGAAGTGGTGTGGTTAGTGATGCTCAATGAAGGGAATGCCAAAAATATACTCTGTCCTGTCCTGAAAATGCCACCATGTGGAGTAGAGACCAGCAGCCCTGGGCATGGTCTCCCAGTTCTCTCAATCATTTCCTCTTCTAGTGGCGGTATGTTGCATGTTTTTCTCCTTTCCTGACGATTGTTAGTATGGTTCTAATAAAGTGTCGAGAGAGTTTGCTCTGAGGGAGAGCTGACTTTGGGCTGGTTTTCTTTGTCCTTGCCTTCTGTTTCTACTTTGATCTCTTTTGCAGGCCGGTTCATAAAATACCGTTATCTCCTTGATTATTTATTGCTATGCTGGCTATCAGCTGCATGAAAGGTTTTTGGGAGCCCTCATTTCTTCTGCACCAACCGCAGGTGGCACTGTATACATTACACCAACATATGACATGGTCTGAAGGTGTAGGTCTGGGCATTGCCTGGAAGGCGCCATGCATTTACTGCCTTGGGTTCCATGACAGAAGAAAGGTTGTGATATTAATGTAAGAGAACAAATGCACATCCCGACATTTCATATCTCTTTGACGGATGATTTCTGCCTTTCTAAGACTCTGTGCAGACAATAGGTAATAAAGACCCGCAAGTGATATTGTAGGCATGCAATTGCTTGTGATATATATTTGGTTGAATCCAGCTAAGTCATTATGCGTGTGCAACAGAACGCCCCCTCCCTCATCTTCCACCACATGCCTGCCACACCATCCCCTAATCTACTCCAGAGGGTTTGCAGCCTTTCTCAACCTGTGGGCCTCCAGATGTTGAGCTACAACTCCCATCACCCCTAGCAAGCAAGGCCAGAGCTCAGGGATGATGGGAGTTGTAGTCCAACAACATCTGGGGTCCCATAGGTTGAGAACCGCTGGTTTAGAGCATGGGTGGGCAAACTAAGGCCCGGGGGCCTGATGCGGCCCAATCACCTTCTAAATCCAGCCCGCGGACGGTCTGGGAATCAGCATGTTTTTACATGCGTAGAATGTGTGCTTCTTTTAAAAATGCATCTCTGGGTTATTTGTGTGGCATAGGGATTCATTCTTTTTATTTTTTCTTCCAAACCTAGTCCGGCCTTTCACAAGGTCTGAGGGACAGTAGACCAGCCCCCTGCTGAAAAAGTTTGCTGACCCCTGGTTTAGAGGACCCACCAAGCAAATCTGTGGAAGGAGAGAGGAGGTTCTGTGACACTTACAATTTATTGGGATGCCACCCCTTTAATCTGTGTCCCATCATAGTCCCTGCTCAAACTAGTTTAGTAGGTTGCTGAGTAGTAGCGCGCTTACTCCAAGCTGGCTTACAGAGAGGTCAGCAACCCGCAAAAATGTTAGTATTAGATAGATGCAGTAGATAGATGTGTGACTGATAGGGATGCTTAGTGAGTAGAATCCATGATAAATAATACATCCTTTCTTTTTCCATGTCCAGAGCATTTGGGAAATTTAAAGATTGAAGGGTTTGTTTTTGAATGGGAGTTGAGTATCCTCATTGGAAAGAAGAAAAAATACAATTTTTTCTTAGATGTGAAACTGACTACACTAGAAATTGATTGCAGCAGTCTACTTTAGCCACTTCAGGTGTCTTTTTGACTTGCAGAGAGGCATTTCCCATGCACCCTTTAGATTTGTATGGTTGTTGTGTGGATAGTGTCGTTATAAAGGGTAGCCACTAGGTGGCACTGGGCTTAGTTGCTTCTGTGTGGAGTAAAGAGTTTCCTAGGAATGTTCTTGTTCCAAGGGGGACAGTAAATTCATTGTCTAGTTCCCTGACTGGTGCATCCTGCAGCTCTTCCATGAGTTTTCAATGCTGGACTAGGGCTAGTACTGCAGTAGTGGTAAAGAAGAATAAGTCCTGTTCTTCTAGATAAATAACTGTCTGTACTCAGTTGAAAGCACAATTTCTTCTTCCACTGATAACTATGTTGGAATGATTTTAGTAGTCAGATCCAGAGATTTTCAAAAGCCACCAGAACTTCATCTGAGAGATGAATAAACAAGAGATAGCCATTTACAGGTTTCTGTCCTACTCTTCCTCGGCACTGGACCTATATGTGGAGGAAAGGCTATCCTTTCTTTTCCTTACAATAACTCAGTGGCATAGAGTGGTGGGAGAGAAGGAAAGACAAGACAAGGGTCATCAAGGCTGAGTGAACCAACATTTTTACATTCTGTACTACACTGCACTGATTTTTCCACACACACAAAATCAAACCGAGAAAACGCCTACAAATACTGAAGTGGATAAATATTGTTGCTTTGTTAAAATAGGTTTAAATCTGTTTTATTTCTTTCCCTCTCTTGCTGAATATAGAATTAGGAAAGAGTAGAAACCGATTCAGAGCAACTGAAAAGTAACAAGAAAGTTTGTAAAAATAAGTGAAATCCTCAACCAATTTTACCTCTGGTTTCTGGCTCACCAGCAGATCCATAACTACTCTTAAGTCGATTGGTATTATGAGGACTAGAAACTTGCTTTTTCTTTTTAGGTAAGAAATTTTAAGGATTCTGAAGGATTTTACAGATGCTATTGTAGATGCCAAATTCCTTTACTTGCGGCATAAATAGGCATCATGTATGTTATCAGCTTCCCTGCAAAATGGTTCAGATAATGCTGTGTTCTACTGCATCCTCTGTCTCCTGTTGCTTTCCAGAGAAATTTAGAGATCTTCCCTACCTCGGCTAATTTCGCTCCTGTGATGCCAAGAGCGTCAAGGGGAAACGATGACTGAATAATGAGAACAAAAAGAGTCTCATTGGCACATTGACAAGAAATGTGTTCTGATATTGATTCTATTGGGTCAGCTTCATTTCCATGTGGGAACTTAGGTTAGATTATGACCATGTCACAGTCCATTCAGCTGCATTCACAGCTGAGCTGGGTCTTCAGCCCAGGTTTCCCTGCTCAAATTCCCACATTCATTTTTACAAACTGGTTTGGAGCAGCATTGTTGTTTGAAAGAAGGGGCATGTTATTTGTACAGCATACACAAATGATTGCAACAATAATGCATACACATCTAGCCTGATCATTTTAAATTTAATATCCATATATAAACATACAATTGCAACTGGCAATTGCGGTAAAAAAAAAATCCAAAGGTAAACAATTGCTGCAGCAATAGTTTAGAAATCAAACAATCCCAAGTTCAGTCACAAACATCAGCCTGGTCCCATTAGAAATGCCTAATATATCTCAGCTCCTATTATCTGCTATTGTACAGTATACAAGTCTTCATCATCTTCACTGTACCGTCAAGAAGGATACCCATGATTCAGATATACAAATTTAATATATAAATAAGCAGTGTTTTTTTCTTAAAAAAAAAAAGTTTAGAGGTACTGTCATTTTGACTCAAGAAAAGCACCATTTTATAGTTCAGACTGGGAAAAATAAATACATTAAATGGATAAAAGTACAAAGATTCACAAAATGTTTAGGGGTATGCGTACCCCCAGAAAAAAGCACTGTAAATAAGTAAATAGGGTGTTGCTGCTCTCGTGAAGTTTTAGAATAATGGAAACTTTAGACAAAAGGATTTTCTGAACAAAATGAGAGAGACTTTTTATATTCTGGATTTTTTAACTGACACGATAGCTTTATCCAATTTCAATTGTTTGTATGTGGCCATTCTATTACAGTACTGATTCGACTGAATGTGTGTATTATCAGGTAAATCTTCTGTGAGTACAATGATGTGTCTTGGAGTTGTATCTTTAAGGGTTTGTCCCATTACTTTGACCCCATGTATTAACAGTTAACCTGGAAAATATTGCTCACCTTTTAGCACTTGTTATAAACAACTGAGAGCTTGAGCTTTTGGAGTTTTTTTGTTTTAATATAAAATTACATAGTTTTAAACCCTGTGAAGATGATCTTGATGATCGTATTCCTGTGTACATACCTGCCACACCCAGAAGCAAGAAGGCAAATAAAAAAAAAAGAACTACAGGTTTTTCAAATGCTGTGAACTTAAATATATCTGATTTACTATTTAGAGAATGAATATCAGGCTTTGTTTATTCAGCTGCCAGCATGAAAGGAACAAGATGCCTGCCCTCCTGTACATTCATGTGGCCTTTGAAAGTATTATCCGTGCCTTAAAAAGTGAAGATGTTGACATGTCCTTGCTGCTCCAGAACATTTAGACCATTATTGGCACCATGAGCGTCTTCCAGAAGGGGCAAAATCAAAATCTGAGCAATGCATTAAAAACCCTGAGTTCTGCTGAGGAACTCTATTAACACTAACCCTGATTCTTGCATGTTCCTCATTGTAAAGGATATCCTGTTTCTGCTTTCATTTCTGGTTTGGGTTTTTTTGTTGCTATTCTTTGGTGGTTATACAATGTACAGTTTCCAGCATGCAACAACTGTATTATCATCCTTCCTAAACAAAGAAAAGGGGGTGGAGGAGGAAGAAGAAAGGAAAGGAGAACTTGACAGTATTATTTTCTACATGCTTAAGCCGTTGAGGTTGTTTCCATTAAAGACTAAGAAAAATATATCTTGCTTTCCTTGGTGGCTTTGCAACATCCTGTGTGCTGATGGGTATCTCTTCCTGCCTCCTTAAACCTGGGGCAGTTTGAGCTTGTGTCAACAGTGGCAAGGCGTGTTATTATCTTAGTTTGCTTTTCAGAATATTATCAGGAAATCAAAAAGTGGAGCAACGAAACAGAGGGGACTGGTCTCCTATTGTATTTGTGCACTTAGGGAAATTTCAGTCCAATGCCTGCATGGGGTGCCATTGCAGCTCTGTACCCAAGATTTATAAACGTTCCCTTTTATAGCACATTAGGGCCAGATAGTGTAGCAGAAGCCATCCTGAGGAAATACACACAAAATGCTAATTACAAAAACCTGCCTACAATCGTGTAGTAACTCCCAATTTTTTTATGGTTTATACTCACACGGGTAGGTGTGTATAGGATAGTAGCTGTTTTGAGGATGAATTCTCCATTTGGATAATTTTGTCATCTTCCAACTCTGTGCAAGGGAGTGACCAGGATTCCACGTTTAGCTGTAGGGCAGATTTATTTCAAGGCATTACAAAACTAGCAATTTAATTCCAGTGTCAGTGCCTTTCATAATAATCCCTAGCATGAAGTTTGGCATGCTAGGAAATTTCCTGGTTGTCCTATTTATATTGTTTCCAATATTTATATCCTGCCTGTCTATGAGAATTAATCAGGGAAATGAACATGTTCAATTTATAATATATTTAAAAAATAATAACTATCACTAAAAACAAGCAGGTAAAAAAGTCAAATCTTGTTTAAATGCAGCATCCCAAAAGGCTTGCTGACAGGTAAACTGATGAAGCCAGGTAGGCTTCTTGGGAGGCTATTCCAAATTCTGGCAGTTCAACCAAAAGGCTCTGGCCTGTTTTGTCCACCCATGATGTATTTTACAGGAGGGGCAGTTGGGGAAGGGCTTCAAGTGATGCTTTAGATACTCTGGTTAACATGCTGACTTGCATGTTCTGCTCAAATCTGAAGTCTCCTGCATGATACTATAAGCCAGGTGCATCCAATAAAGTGGAAGGATGCAAGATTTGGGTCAGACAAAATAAGTACTTCACACAGTCAGTTAAACTGGATCTGCTCCTAGACAATGTGCTGATGGCCACCAACTTGGATGGTTTTAAAAGAGGAGTAGATAAATTAATGGAGGATAATGCTATTGAGGGTTACTCACTATGACAGCTATGTTTTACTACTAGTGTCAATATCCCTCTGAACAAGCTGCTGGGAATTGCAAGTGGGGTGATTGTTGTTGCCTATGGGAAATTTGCAAGGAAGACCTGAGTGCACCTAGATGGATCTTTCGCCTGATCCAGCAGGGCTCTTACATTTCAAACCGTCCTCGTGTAGAGTGCATTACAGTAATCCAATCTGGCCTATCCGATTGTGTTCCTGAATGTGTAGTTTATTTCCGTCAGGCACAGGGTACTGCATAAGAACAGAGGGAGAGACTTGCTGGATCATTCCAATGGTCCCTCTTCTCCAGTATTCTGATTTCAACGGTGGCTGTGCAAATGCTTCCATGAGGCAAGGCTACGGTCAGGGCATGAAGGTCAACTGTTCTCCCCAGGCATCTTCTATTCAAAACTAAGCTGCCTCTGAACTTGGAGGCTCCAGTTACTGTTGGTGCTTTATATCACTCAGAGACATTTCCTTTATGAATTTATGTAACTCTCAGTACATATGGTGGTAGTGAGTTACAGAATTGTCGAGTTGGACCCTGAGGATTGTCTAGTCCAACCCCCTGCAAAAATGCAGCTGTCCCACATGGGGATGGAACCTGTGACCTTGGTGTTATCAGCACCACGCTCTAACCAACTGAGCTATACAAGTTTGTTATGGGTTGTGTGAGGAAACGCTTCCTATTGCCTACTCTGATAATTTACAGCTTGATTATCAGAAAGAAATCCACAGATTTTATGTACAAATGTTTTTCAACAGTCATTAGCAGGCATTTCTCTCGTACAATCAAGCACACTTTCACATCATCCAATAAAATAAGTTTTTAAAACATTGTTATTGTTTCTATCATTTGTTGCTAACCACCCTGGAGCTGCTTTGGGAGGAAGGTTGGGATATAAATTTAAAACATCAAGGGGAAGTTAGGCAGAAAAGAAAAAAGACAATGTGTTTGCCTTTTCTGTGTGAAATATTTTTAAACCTCGTAACAAACAAAAGAATCCCAACAATTAGGGTGTTCTTTGCCATGTGTCAATTTCCTTCCAATTTTCCAAACTGAATGACTGGCATTTACAAAATAAGTATGACACAGACAGCACAATGAACTTTAACAACAAGAAAAGCAACCAGGGAACCCCAAACCATAATGAAATCACAATACAAAATAATCTGAGGGGTTGTGGTTCATAGCAAAGGAGGGCATCTTATAGAATCACAAATTTATTATAGCATGAACTTTCAAGGTCTACAATGCATGTGGGTGTCCCCCCCCTTATTATAATGTGGTTTGTGTCATGGCTAGAGGACATTGCGTGCATGAATGTCTAAAAAACTGCTGCACTATCACCATCTCTAAACTGTGTGGCACATTTTTAAAAGCATTTGTTACAATGTTAACCTTCCCGCAGAGCTTGCTATGAACTCTGACCATGTGCTTCATCCCCCGAAACCCTCTTCAGAGAAATTCAGTTTGTTCTTTCCGCAGGTGACTCCCGCTGCTGTTTAAAAGGCCTAACTGCAGGCTAACCCCATTGTTAGTATGTGGGTGCCTTCAAAAGACGTAAACGAAATAACATCTGTACTGAACAGCATTGTCTTTTGAGTTTCACGAGGTAATACAAAATGCAGCATTATATGCATTCTTAGTAAGGAGGGCAGGGACCTAGAGCAGTTCCTTGCACCTTGTGTGCATAGGCATATAAGCAAGAAAACCTTCCCTGCAATGTAATTCTGGCATTCCACAGCGTTTTGAAGCCTATCTTGATTCATTATAATAACCTTTTAACGGCAGAAAACCTCACAGAGGAGATGTATTATAACTCTTATTTTAAATATTGGCACTGAAGTGGGGGAGATGGGGGGTTAGGAGCATGGATTTGGGAGAGGGAAAAATCACCAAGGAGCAGCAGCAGCAGTAGGCCCTGTTATTAAACTCTACCACAGCCTCCTAAGCAGAGTGACATCCTGAAGGAGAAATATTGCCGTGCAGAGACTTTAGCAACAACCCTTACAAGGGAGAAAATATTCATTAGGAAAAGAGCAAAGTGATGGATGAATTCATTGTGCAGGCTGGACGGGAGGATGCTGGCTGGCACGCAAGATATTGATCTTCACGTGTGGGTGGGGGGGAAGTCTGTGGAGCAGTGGAAAAGCTTTCAGGGATGCAAAAGGTTCCCTGGCTTGCAATTCTTCCCATACCCGTGGGAGCCTTCTGTCTCTGTGGCAGAAGATCCAGACCGGCTGAGCAGGCCTAGTGCTCTCAGGAACAGAATGTTGTCGACCTTTTTAAGGGGGGGGGGGCGGACCCCAAAGTTGTTGACCTTTTTAAGGAAAGGTTCCCCAGAGTTGTTGACCTGGGCTTGGGAATTCCACAAGATTTCACTACAGGGAAGGAGAGACAAGAGCTGGGGGTGGGGGGAACCTACCCCTTCCTTTACTGGATAGAAAGTGGGACAGAGGAAAGCAGGAAGGAGAGGGCATTTAACCCAGCGACGGAGAGGAGAGGAGGGTGGTGGTCAGGAAGCTGAGCCGGGGCAGAAATAGCGCCGCTCCTCCCGCCCACGCAGGCTTCCCTGATCCCCTCGAAGTGAGTGGGCGGGTGGGTGAGGCGGGACAGTAGCAGATTGTCCTCGCCCACGACCACACACGCAGCGTGCGGGGGGAGCGTTTGCAGCCCGCTGCATTTCACCACGCTACTTAAAGGGAGAAATAAAAGTGCACTTGGGCACAACTAAGGACGGGTCTGGGGGGCGGGTAGCCAAACGCCTTGGGCAGACCCCATGAAATAATTCGCTCAGAGTTCAGCTGGGTCTCCAGAAAAGAGCACGGACTGAGTCGCAGGGGCAGCAGCCAAAGCAGCTCTTTCTGCTCCTGGGTGAGGAGGAGAGTCTTTGCAAACGCTTTGGCGTTCCCTTCTGCCTGCCGGGAAGCCGCCCGAAAAGGGAGAGGCGAGGTCTTCGCTTGCTGGTGGGGAGCTTTGGCAGGGAGCTGCTGGGAGAGGCTTCAGCTTCCCCGACGAAACCGTTCCCACCCACCCTCTTCGGGGCTTGGGAGGCAAGCTGCACGCTCCGGCGTGCAGGGAAAAGGGAGGCCGCACAACAAGGGAGGCAAAGCCGCGCAACTCCCCCACTCGCTGGGCCGCCCCTAGAGGGCGGCGCTGTGGTGCAGCGCCCACTAAGCTCTATGGGAAAGACGTCCCTGAGCGCGCACCTTGCTTGGCGGGCACGCTCTGGCTGCAGTGCAGTCCCACAGCACTGATGTGGAAGTAAACTCCACTTAACTGCACAAGACTTATACTTCAGAGTAAATGCACTTAGGATTGGGGCGTTCACAAGTGCCTTAATCTTCAGTCATTACTGTTTCTCTATCCCATCGGTAGGCAAACTAAGGCCCGGGGGCCGAATCCGGCCCAATCGCCTTCTAAATCCGGCCTGCGGACGGTACAGGAATCAGCGTGTTTTTACATGAGTAGAATGTGCCCTTTTATTTAAAATGCATCCCTGGGTTATTTGTGGGGCATAGGAATTCGTTCATTCTCCCCCCCCCAAAAAAATATAGCCTGGCCCCCCACAAGGTCTGAGGGACAGTAAACCGGCCTCCTGCTGAAAAAGTTTGCTGACCCCTGCTCTATCCACACCTCTCCAGCTCCCAGCAACATAATTCACCTGCCCTATATAAACTGTCTTGCTATGCGTAGGGACTTTTACACTACCATGTACTGTGTGGCGCCAGCATGTCCCCAGCATGTTTATGTGTGGGAGAGAGAACTGCATGTCTACAACATATATTTTATGTTGCATATATCTTTACCCTCCGAGTGTGAAGAAATGCATGGCATTTTTATGGCTAAAGGAGTCCTATGAGAGGAAGGAAGCATATTCTAAGCAAAGAATTACTTGAAAAGGACTGAAAACAAAGCAGCCAGCTATTACGTGTCTGTATTTCAAACAGTGTACAGTTCTGATCGTCCCATCTCAAAACGTAAATCCTAGAGCTAGGACAGGTACAGAAAAGATACCTGAAACAAGTGATTGACCATCACCTTCATGAGGAAAGGCTGTAGTGCCTGGGTATTTTTGGTTTATGAAGAGGGGGAAGTGACTGGATTTGGGTGGTGGGCACATGATTCTAACATTATTCATGATGTAGAGAAAGTGGATTGAGAGCAGTTTTTCTCTTTGAGAGGAACTTCAAACAGTACATAGTTAAAATTATAGAATTCACTCCCATAAGATGTAGTGATGGCTTTAAATGAGGGCATAGAGAAATTTGTGGAGGAAAGCAGCCATTCATTGCTACTAACCATAATGGCTTTATATTGTCTCCAGCGTTGGGGATGGTATGTTCTTGTATACCAGCTTCTGGAAATCACAAGTGAGGAGAGTGTTCCGCTTGCAGCCCTCCCATAGACATCTGGTTAGCTACCATGAGAAGAAAACATTGGCCTAGTAGATGGACCTTTGGACCAATCCAGTAGCGGAGTTACATTCTTACTGCTAGAAATTGCGGCCATACAACAGTGGTTGGCAGTACAGTAGATTCATTTCAAGCCGGACAAAATGGGGTACAGATGACTCTCCACTTACGTAAGGGTTGCATTCTGGGGCAAGTGCATAAAGCTAAAATCACAAGTAGTCAAAACACATTGGGTTCAATGGTGGGTGGGGCTTGCCAAAGTCATTTCCTCCACCCCCTTTTTATTATTTTTTTGCCAAGCGTGTAAAGCTGAATGCACGCAAGTTAAATGCGTGCAAGAGTTATCCTGCATAAACAAACAAAATCGGCTTCCTCCAGATGGAGAAATAGCTACTAGCTTACATACCTTTAAAGGGAATTTGATAAACTCAGTAGGGCTCTGCTATTAGTTAACTACCGACCGCTAGAAGAACAATCTCTTGACTTCTAGCAGCTAGCGGAACCTCCAGGGTCAGAGGCAGTGCATCGGAGTCCTGCCCTCATCAGCTGGATAGCTCCGTGGATTAGCGTGTGATGCTGATCATGCCCGGCAGGCACTTGGCAGCCGCTGGGGGCAGCAACGCCAGACTGCGAGACCCTTCGGTCTGCTCCATTTGGCTTTTATTCTGTGTTTCTCGGGGCGAGACTCCAGCGTAGGCTCAGAAGCCCGGGCATCAACTCGGGGCGTTTTCAGCTCCCGGTCCTGCTAAAATGGCTGGCGGCGGCGGGAAGGCCGAGGAAGGGAGGCAAGGATTCGAACCTGCCACTCTCGCGCCCCTGGCCTTTCTCGGACATGCGCAGAGCGAGCGCGCCGCGGGTTGCGAGGACTACGTTTCCCGTGGTGCGCGGAGCGCGGGGCGCCTGCGCACTGGGCCGCGGCCAGCGGGGAGGGCTGCGCGTTCCCGTGCGGTGATGGCGGTGCGTGGACGCGCGGCGGTGGTAGCAGCAGCAGCAATGGCTGCTGTGGATCGGCGGCTGCCGAATCTCGATGACTTCGCGGGGCAGAGCTGGAGCGCCTGGGTGGAGAGGGCCGGGCCGCCCGCTGCCGAGACAGGTGAGCGCGCCCGCCCTGCCCGCGGGCCCGGAGGCGGCGGCAGGCGGCGGGGAGCAGGGGACCCTCCGTCGCCGTTTCTGCTGCCGCCGCCGCCGCCGTCGAGCTTCCTCCCTCCCTCGCCTCCCCTCCTCCTCCCGCGCCCCCTCCCTCACCCCTCCCGCCCCAAACAAAGGAGCCGCCGGGTCCTAGCGCCGCCTCGCTTCCCGCCCGGTGGAGCCTGCCTTCCTTTTCCTGCCGCTTCGACCGGGTTTCCTAGGATCTCTCGATCCCCCTAATGGAATCCCCTCTCCCCCAGCCTGATTTCACCAGGGGCATGCTGTGATCAAGGCAGGATCTTTGTCCCACGCGTTTCCCAGCTCCTTATGTGCTTCTCGTTCCTACTTTAATCCCTTATTACACGAGCATGGCTTTTTGTGTGTGTGCTTTTTAAAGCCATATTCGCAAGATTCCCCGGACTTTTGATCTCTTCTGTCATCGAGCCCACGATTGTCTCCGAAACATGCTATGTAAAGGCTGCGTGACTTGTCTGTTTATAATTTATTTATTACATAGTGATCTCACCAGGTTTCCTAACATTTGCGCCTTGACTCTCGTGCACCTCCAGCCCTCATGTCGACTGCTTCCATTTCACCTGGGCATTCTTTCTTCCTGATCTCCACATATTCACTTTTTCTGTTTCCCCCCAAATAATACGCACTCTTGAGGTGCCACTGGAACACTTGTGGGCAGCAAGGTTCTTGATCTTCTGTGACTCCCTGGATAGTATGGGTCTTGGTCATCTTCTAGGTGACCCCTGACCACTTTTCTTTTTCTCTTCCTCTTTAACCACATTTTCCCCATCGGTCTTGATCTTTAAATCCCGTTACAGTTTTCCTCAACTGATTCCTTTCAAAGTGCTTTCAGCAACCCACCGTTTGCTGCTCTCCCCCAGCTGTGCTGCATTTCTGGATTTCCTCTTGTTGAAGTTGTTCCATTTCCATTAGGATCTGTGCCTAGGCCTTTGAAACTGGTCCCCGCCCATCCATCTGCTTTGCCTTCCTTCTATCTTCTCTTCTGCCTTTTACATGAAGCTCTTTTTTGTTTTGCACTGTTGACCTGGCCACTCAGTTTACCACTCGCTAGGATTTCCCCTTTTCTCTTGAAAAACTGCACATCCTCCTCCCTGACATCCTGATTTGGCATCCCTATGCTCCCCCCCTTCTGTCTTGTCCCTTGCTCTGTTGCCCTCCTTTACTAAGGGGGTGGTGGTATATCTGTATGAAAATGGTGGGTGGATGGATTGGCCCCTTGTGATTTTTGTCCTTGGAATCCTAGAAACCGCTCGGGAGCACCTCCCTAGAATGTTTGACTTTCTCAAGTGCAGCCTGATGGCAGACTCTAGAAGGGGCGGTGAGACTCAACGGAGCTGTCCCTGGTGATGCTTTTTATATTGTTGAGCTTCTCCCATCCCCCTCCATTATCTTCCCTTTGCACTTGATATAGTTAGTGCTTCGTATGTTTCCTCATCTACTTCCAGCTCCAACAGAGTTTACATAATGACTCCTGTGTTTTCAGGGATTTAAGAAGCAGGTTGTAAATTGTCCTTTGCAGACAGCTTCCTGTTGCTGTCTGAATGGATTGTTTTTATTTATTTATTGCTAATAGATATGGAATGGTAAGGATTTCGTAGATGGGGGGAGAGCTTGCTTAGTTTCCACCTTTTGCCCCCACCCTGTCTCTTGACAGGTTGTGGTATGGGATTAATTGTATGTGCGTTTTAATTCAGTTAGGGGTTTTTCTGGTTTTTTTAAAGAGAGAGGGAGATTAATGTTCTTGGTGTCAATGCAATTTAAAAAACAAACAAACGCACAGCTATTTTGGATTTCCGTTTTGTATTTTGATGCTGAAACAGTTGATGCATTGTAACAGGTACATCTTGTCTTTGTGAGGGCACCATGTGGTGTGAAATCTATTAAATGCAAGTGGAGTATCATGTCATGGTTAAAGCACAGGAGTCAGGACTTTGGGGACCAGCTCTGCTACTTGCTTTCACACTGTTAATTTGGAGACAAATCAGCCCCTTGTGCCAGATCCCTCCCCACAATTGGTAGTATTTGATCTGCATCGCAAGGAGTTTGCAGGCATTTCATGAATGTCTGTGAGCTTCAGGTCGATGTGCAGACAGAAGGAGTTACGGCAGCCTTTGCCAACCTGATGCCCTCCAGATTTTTGGTCTACAACTCCCATCAGCCCCAGACTACACAGGGAGTTGTAGTCCAAAAATCTGGAGGCTACCAGGTTGGTGAAAGCTGAAGGGGGGGGGGGAAACATTAGTTCTGAATTCCATGTGTTTGATTTCTTATATGCATGTTGGGATTAGGTTACAAACCACATCATTCTAGGCATTTGCTTACACACACAAACACAGCATAATAAGAAAATGGTTCTGCTATAATGAAAAGCTTGTCAGCATTAACATGTTTCCAGGGAAATATCACTGGTGTTGTGATCGAAACTATAATATAATTTGGCATTGGCAAGGATTTGGCTTCCGGAACTAAAAACCAGGGGTATCTCTTTAACTCGGAATTTGGTGATTCCGTTTCAAAGTCCATCTTGGGGTGTCTTTCTTTGAAGCTTTGTGTTCCCAACTAGCAGAGCAGAAAAGCTCATGTGAAAGGTATATGGAATAGAAAGAGCTGCCTCTCATCCCCTGTCATGCAAGTATGCCCCCTTTCTGCATGCATATACACCTGGGCATGTACAGAATTCTGGTGGGCCGTGGATATTTGAATGCCACCCTTTGAAATGGGAAAACAAGAGTTTGTAAAGCAGCTAGTCTCAAGTGGAGTTGAGAGAGCCACATTTCTACCCTGCACATTGTATTTTGGAAAGGAGTCAGGGGATGGTGCTGTGTGCTTGTCATTGTCTTCCAAACACCTCTTGATTGATACGGATTGGCAGAGCAGTTCTGCTGAAGCAGCAGGCAGTGGAGTCTGAGACTCAGCAAGTCCACTACTGTATGTTTGCAGAAGCCCTGGAACATCTGCCATGTTAGCTGAACTGATTCTTAGGGATCCTTGTTCTCTTGGCAACTTTTAAGACCTGGAGTTTTAGGGCAAATGGAAATGATTGTTCTTAATCTGCTCCCCTATGAAACTCATTGAGTGACCTTGGGCACGTTGCATGCTTGGCCTAACCTTTTTTCGCAGGGCTGTTGTGAGGATAAAATAGAATACCCCTGCAAATACCTCCTCAAAGCCTGTATACATGTATAGTAAAAAATTTCAAAGAGGGGTCAGGACCATGCATGCTATGTTTATTCTTATGGGGTTTCGAAGAGGGGAAATCCTGATCTACAGATTTACTGGTCCTAGTGTCCTGTCTGCTGAGGCTTGCAGATAGATCTTCTCTGTTCTGGGTCACAATGTGACCTACATAACACTACATGACAAGTTTGAGGAAGCTGTGACTGGAATAGATGCTTTTCCTGAGCTCTTTTCAAGCCTATTAAGGCCTGCAGTCCTAAGCATGCTTACTTCCTAGTAAGTCTCATTGCATTCAGGTTGATTTGCTTCTATGTAAGCGTTACTTCGAATCATGTGGTGGGGGGGGAGAGAATGATTCATCTTAATGTGTCTAGATGTCATGGGTTCTCAATAGCTTTGTTGGATGATGGATCTGCAAAGGGTTATTAGTGTTGCTGATGGGATTTCTTTTTCTATGTATCTATTAGGGTCTGATGTGGAAGAAAACGGTAGGAATGGGAGCAAGAAGCTGGATGCAATGACCCTCATTAAAGAAGGTAAGAACAGACTTCTTTGAGTCTGACTTGAGTTGTTGAGACCTCTGCCCTGTGTCTGGTGAATGCTTTGCAGAAGAGAGAAGTGCAAGGGCAGCTGGGAGTTCTGTGTGTGTGTGTGTGTGTGTGTGTGTGTGTGTGTGGTGTAGCAGTCATTGCATTCTCACACAGCAAGTGACCCTTAGATGAAAGCATCCTGACAAAAGCAGAAGACAACTATCCCTTTTGATAGCTGCATTCACACACGCCACCAAGGGCTGGCATTCTGGCCCCAAGAGCTAGTCTGGCTATACCTTACTAGAGCTCAAAACCTTGACTGGGTCTTGGAATATGATGGATGAAGTCTCTCGTAGTTCATCAGGAAATTCATACTCTTCCAAGCTTAGACTTGAATACATTGCATCTTCCATGACCTATGAATGAGTCTGTGGACTTTGCCTTGAGTCCTGTTGTGATCCTCTGCAGCCCTGTCCCATACCCAACATTTAGTTATAGGGATTTAGCAAGCATTTCGGGATAACCGAAAGCTGCGGAACTTTCACATACATGTTTCTTTGCTTTGAGAACCCTTTGCCTCCATGGTTTCTAGCAACATGATGTTAAGAGACGTCCACAACAAAAGGCCCTTGGCTTTCCACCCCTTCCTGCCCACAGCCTCCCTCCTGATCAGCCCATATGACTTAGACCACAGCATGTCACAAAAAGCAGCCAGAGCAATAGCTGCTGATGGACTCATGCAAATGAGCCATGTTTCTGTCTGTGCCTCACCGGCCAAATTTTTTCCTGAGCTGGAATATCAGCCGTGCTCTGGCCACCAGCAAAACATGCTCACCAGCTCATCGCAAAGAAAGGATTCCAGGTGCGACTCCAATATAGTAGGATGGGTGAAGATGTGCTGACTCTTCCCATTCCACTCTCTTTCTCTCTCTCAATGATTGTTAGGGGGGAAAGACCCTGAGCCACCATCTGTCTACCCTCAATCAAGAGATCAGAAAGTCTCTTCTCTGTGTGTGTGTTTCTCAGAGAAGTCTTGGGTGGTGGGGGCAGGGTGGAGATTCAAATGGAAGGTCCTGCTTGCAGCAGAAGGTAAGAAGGGTCGACTTCCCCAAGGATATCAGGTCTTTTGTGGGACCCCTGCATGGTGGCCTGTATTTTTCCTAAATCAAATCGGTCACACTAACTCCCTCCTTGGGCTTTTTCAGCAGAGCCCTTGGAAATGTGAGCTGCCACCTGTCCTCTCCACTGAGCTCCCCGGCCAGAGTTTCCAGATGAGCTTCTGCTGGGCTTTCGTCCTGCTCTTTTCTGCGCTCACCCTCAGCCCATAGTTAGTTTGAGCCTTGCCCCTCCCCTCCTCTCCCGACAGCTCCCCTCCCCTGCCCTGCTGCCCTCGGTCTTTTTTCATTGCTTCCCAGCCTGTCTGTGTCTCTTTGTTTTCCCCTTTTTCTGCCACCCCAGCTGTGCTAGGAGGTGGGGCTGCCTCCTGACAAAGTTGGAGCGTGTGACGGCCCCATCACCCAAGGATAAGCGATTGTTCTGCTGCCTTTTTGTGTGTGTTTGCTAAAACGTGAGCCCACGTCTCAGGCCTGGGAGAAGTGGGCTGTGCCTGAACCAGCAGGCTGGATGGGGGAGGCTGCCTTGCCCAGTGGCTGTTCTCTGAACTAGACAGCCATTTGCGCAGATAAGTCTTGACATAAGTCACATGTAAAATAATTGTGTATATCTTTGCTTGTGCAGCTCGGTGCCATTGGAGCGTTGGGCTGCCAGTCAAGCGGTTCCCCCAATTCACATCTAGGTGCTGCATTGGCTCCGTAATATACCACATGCTCTGCTCTTATAAGAGCCCAGTATGAAACTCCTTGTATCTGTGCTTGAAGAATCTTGGGGAGGCAGCCAAAGAGGGCTTTGTTTGATGGAACAATGGTCTAAGTCTGTATAAAAGCTCCTTCTGGCATTATGAATGGATGACCTGCTTTGCAGTCAGTGTCTCCTTGATCTTTCAATCCTGCATGACAAGCAGCCTGGTACTTATTCCCAGTTTGCAGCTGGGAAAACTGAGGATGGAAGTGTGAGGCATGCTTCGTGCCACCCCACCAGACAGTTGTGGCAGGGGCGCAAACATGTGCCTCTCAGCTCTCTTCCTTTTTAAGCTACCTGGCGGACTTTTCTTCTTGTTCCATCTTTTGTCAGAATTAATGGTGGGGTCTTGTTACCGCTATTATTTGAAGTGTTTCTGAGCCTGAAGAACAGACAAAGTTTCACGGGGCTTCTTCCAGGGTGCTCTCTCATCACTCGCCTCTCTTGTCCTTTCAGACATGTCTATCTTTGGTCACTGCCCAGCTCACGATGAGTTCTACCTGGTGGTGTGTAACCACTGTGGCCAAGTGGTCAAACCTCAAGCCTTTCAGAAGCATTGCGGTAAGCGAAGCAGCCAAAAACTGCCAATTGAATTTCTGTGGCCTCTGGATGGAGAGCTGTGAATTAGGGCTGCTTGCTGCCGCCTCAGGCACCGGCCCAGTGGGTGGTGCCTGGGCTTGAAAGGACCTTTTCTGTTTTCCTCCTGAAAATGGGGGGCGGGGTGGGGGAAGAGGAAGGTCGTCTTCCCTTGAATTTCTTTTCAACCAGCGAGGAAGCCGCTGCGAGGGCAGCAAGCAGCCCGAGAGACGGAAAGGCAGAATTCTGGTCATGCTAGGGTCGCTTCCGATGTCACAACTTTGCCCTTTGGGGAAAGAATGCGGGGAGGCAGTTAGGAAAGGGTCGTACACACATCAGGTAACATCAGAATGGAGAGACACTTGAGCTGCGGGCAAGAGCCCTAGCTCACAGGTAGAGCATCTGCTTTGCCTGCTGAGCAGGTTCAGTCCCTAGCATCTCCAGGTAGGGCTGTGAGAGTCGCCTACCTGAAATTCCAGGGATCTGCTACCAGTCAGTGTTGACCATTCACAGCTAGATGGGCCTTTGGTTTGACTTGGTATGAGGCGATTTCCTACGTTCCTGTGATGTCCCATCTCGAAAGGAGACGGGCCATAACTGAGTGGCTCAGCTTATGCTTTGGGGAGAACGTCTCAAATTGAACCTCTGGTTGACTCAGCCTTCCCCAACTCGGCGCCCCCTGGATGTTTTAGCATAGCACTCCCATCAGCGGGGGAGCGGGCACAGAAAGGAACCTGTCAAGAGGGCACTGACTTGGGGAAGGCTGCCATAAAGGGTAACAGGTACAGGATCTGGCAAATATATCTCTGCCTGAAAACCATTGCCCTGCAGATGGGTCATTTCTGCTCTAAATGGACCGTTTGTTCCTTCTCTCCTTCATCCCATCCTCCCAACAGACTTCTCTCCCTTCAGCCTTTACACTAGTGACTTAGGCCCAGCCGTTTTCTAGCTGCTTCTCCTCCCAAGTTCTTAAAGCACAACGAAGGAAATCTAACATTAAGCAACCTCCTCTCGCCACCATCTGTGAATGATTTGTCCGTATCCAGACTTTTTCCTTTGGCCTGGTGCCCTGGGGTGGGGGGGGAGCAGTAATCTCGCTGGGATTGTCCAAGGCCATCCGCCTGCCTTTGAAAGGGGTTGTTGAGCAAGAAGTGGGGAGAGCGGAGGGGCTGGAGATGGACTGCTCTAGCGACTCACCCTATGGAGTGGGGGGGGGGCAATATACAGTCTGACCTCCTGCCAAGGAACCTGCAAAGAGGGTGGGGTAGGCTGGTATTTGTGTCCCAGGGCATGGCTTGAAGGTGCAGGATGCCGCAGCTCTGCTGAAGCCAAGCAGGTCTAGGCCTGCTGAGCACCTGGATGAGGGAACCCTATCCACACCATCTTGGAATTCCATCATGGGAGAAGAAGCAGGATATATAAATGAACTGTGTTTATTTTATTTGCCTCCACAACTTCCCTTGGGCTTTCTGAATCAGGCCTCGAGGAACAGAATAGCAACACATAGATGGTGGTGACAGCTAAGATTAGGCAGATTTCCAGCTGGTCCTGATTGCCCCCTTTTGGACCCTGTGCCTACTTCCTGGTGATTGACTATGATCAGGTTATGGGCCACCCTAAGTGGGAAATGGCTATATGAGAGAGTAGCTGCTTGGCTGTCTGCTACCCACTATTTGGAGCAGGTCTTGGAAGGATGTATTTTTGGAGCCCGCCTCTCACAGTTCTGTGGTGCAGAAAGGATTAGTTCCAAAATGCATGACTTGGTAAATTGGAGCTAGGAAGCTCTAACTGTGAAGTTCTGGATGTAGCCACTAACTTTGGTTCAGCAAGTTCTCAACAGAAAGGAGAGACGGAGGTGTGGATACAGTTTTCTAATAACAGTATGGGGCTTCTGGAGCATTGCCCATGAAACCTTAAGGGGATCACAAATTTGGCACTGAGCACCATTTGAATAGTAAACCTCCAAATTTCGTATTAGAATAAAATCCATAAATTGGGTGCTTTTGCTTCCCATTTCTGTACTCCAGGCCAGTACTTGCCATTTGCAGTATGATGGCTGCCATCCAGATTCCCGCATTGGATAGTTGATTGCAATATTTTCAGTAACAGCATCTTAATTCCCACCTAGAGAGACGACATGGACCTCCCAGCAAGCTCTATGGCCGGGTGCAGACCTCTTCAAATTTACAAAAGTGCCATGCGGTCAATGGGCGGTCCCTTGCCAGTGGAGGTCACGGATCCACCAAGTCCTGGCGGGAGAGGTCCCAGGGCTCCTTCAGTCAAGCCCAGCACACGCCTGAGAGGACAGACAAGATGTCAAAGGACAACCTCTGGTAAGGAGGGGTTGGGTTTGTTGGCAGGGGACCTTTCTGAGCTTTAGGATACAGAGCACAGCCCAACCAATTCTTCTTGGGCTGTATGGAATCTCACTCCATTGCTTTTGGGGGAAGTATCCCAGTGCTGTGCTTACTGGGGTGACTGGGGGAGAGGTATTGGAGAAATTGCGCCCTTCAGAATGGCAGGTGCAACCTGGTGTAATTCTCCATTTTGTAAGATGGTACGGGGAATCTACATGCAGCTCTAGGGATACTAAAGTTTTATTATCTAGGGATGCTAAAGTTTTACTTTTTGTTCTTTGTATAAAAAGATAAGGGCTAAATTAACCTCTAGACCTGTGAAGCTAGAAGTAGTTTTTAATGTGTGTGTGTGCGCAGACACATAGATGGGTCTGAATGAATTCTATTACTGAGGTTATTTTTGGGGAGTGTTTTTATGGATTTTGATAAGTTTCATCTGGTTATTTTATTTATTTGTTTGTATTAAAATGCCTTCTCTGAGACAGTTACAACTTCACTAAAAATTGCAACAATAAATAACAAATTCAACAAAAAAGAATCTGAAAAGCAAAAGAAGGGATATAATCTGTTTGATGTCCCCTTGATGGTTTTAGTCACTTTTAGTGACTCTAGGTTTGTTGTGGAAAGCAAGGCAGAATTAAGCAAACTTACCGTATATTTACCTGATCTGGAGGCTGGCGGGGGGGGGGGGGGAGAAGCAAGCCTGCTTCTCCCCCCGCCAGCCTCCAGATCAGGTCGGGGAATAGCGGGGTGGTGGCGCTCCGCCTCCCCGCTATCCCCCGAGCTTGTGGGGCTGGCAGGGGGGAGAAGCAAGCTTGCTTCTCCCCCCCCCCCGCCAGCCTCCAGATCAGGTCGGGGAATAGCGGGATGGCGGGGGGGGGGGAGAAGCAAGCTTGCTTCTCCCCCCTGCCAGCCCCTGCAGTCTATTTCTAGAGACTCATGAGGTCAGATGGCCAGCACAGTGGAGTAATCCTGGTTTAAAGGCTGCACTAAAGTTGAAAGGAGCCCCCTTCAATGTCCACTACTGGGGCATCCTTGCCGATGTGAGTGGAATAATAATAATAATAATAATAATAATAATAATAATAATAATAATAATAACAACAACAACAACAACAACAACAACAACATTTTTTATTTATATCCCACCCTCCCCAACTGAAGCTGGGCTCAGGGTGGCTAACAACAATAAAACAGTACAAAAGTGCAACACAAACAACACTCTAAAATCATTCATTATAAAATTAATTCAAATCAAGCCACTGGCAACCATTGGGCCAGAGCTCCGTGAAGATTGCCGAGGGAGGGAGTCAGGCTGTGCCCTGGCCAAAGGCCTGGTGGAACAGCTCTGTCTTGCAGGCCCTGCGGAAAGATGTCAAGTCCCGCAGGGCCCTGGTCTCTTGTGACAGAGTGTTCCACCAGATCGGAGCCACAGCCGAAAAAGCCCTGGCTCTAGTTGAGGCCAGCCTAACTTCTCTGTGGCCTGGGACCTTCAAGATGTTTTTATTTGAAGACCGTAAATTTCTCTGTGGGGCATACCAGGAAGATGATCTGAAGGCACTTCAGAGTTTTTCTTTCTTCATCTTGGTCTGTTGCTGATGGCCAGACACATTGTTGTTGCAGGACACTGGGAAGACCTGTGAGATTTGGCTGTTCGTGCCTTCCAAGATTCATGTGGTACCAATGTGGAAACTGCACCTGCTCTTTTCTTGTCTTTGCCTCTCCTTTTATTCACTCTGTCTGTTTGGCTGGCATCTTAAGGCTCCAGTTTTCATGTTTGGAGCATCAGCCCAGCTTCTTCTAATGTT
This sequence comes from Podarcis bocagei, assembly GCF_964188305.1. NCBI lineage: Eukaryota > Metazoa > Chordata > Lepidosauria > Squamata > Lacertidae > Podarcis > Podarcis bocagei. The sequence goes on from NC_138129.1 coordinate 50,383,860, forward strand.
CCTCCAGACACTGTGTTAGTAGTGTAGCTAGAACCCAAAACAATGAAGACGTAAGAGTGTCACCTTGGTCAACTGAAGTGGGAGATGACCAATTTTTCCGATGTTTCTGACTTGTGGCTCTGCTTTGCTCTCTTCCAGTTTGTTTGTGCCTGTTGTGAACCTAGAGAAGATCTCCAGCCTTCCAAAGTCAGACAGCGATGGGATCAAGGCCCCCCCAAAGCTTTCTGACTCTGCCACCCCCAGACAGTCTTCTGCCAGCTCAAAAGAGACGCTGGGCAAGCCCTCCTTAGTGGCGTCACCGAAAGAACCCCTGACGTCAGCCAAGGCCAGTGGCAACTCCATCATACCCACTGACGGCTTGAGCAGGAAAATGGAGAATGCTCCTGTCTTGGGAGAGAAAGAGACTGGTGCTGTGAAATCTCTGAAGAAGATGCCGCGTGAGTACCGTAGTGTCCTGTATCTGGAGGCAACATAGCACCTAGCCAAGGCATAGGGGGTTCCTTCCTGTATTCCATTTCACAGCAGAGCAGGCCTGGCTTCTGATATCGCCAAACAGTTTGGTAGCATTACTGCTCACGGCATTATCTCCAAATTTCCCAAATTCTGGAAGAGTGGGCATCAAAGGGAATACGGCCTGGGCATGCCACACCCTAAAATCCAGGTTCTTCCGAGCTTCCGCTGGGAGAAACGGTGGTTTACTCCCCAGAGAGGTATTTGAGGACTAGGATAGAACATTTGCATTGGACTCTGAAGTGCACCAGACTCATATCTCTGGATTCTTTTATCTGGAGCATGCTTTTGATTGATCTCCCTTGTTGGGTGGGCTACTTCGTTGGGAGCATACAGCGGGGGAAAGGGTTAGCAGAAAGCCAAGCTGCCAGCTTGATAGTCTCTGACCAGGTGTATGTACCAACTAGCACCCTTTTTTAAAAGGGGAAGCGACCCATTTCAAATTGAAGCTGGGTATGCATAGCCAGTATCTCTTGACCAGGTTTGTGCACTTGGCCTCCAGGTGACTGGGAAGAAGGGGAACACTGTGCATAATCTGTGACTTGGGGCTCAGTTGACCAAGGGAGACAGAAAGAGGAGTTTCCTGCCATCTTTTTTTTCTTCTCATGACCCCAAAGTATTTGTCTTCTCAGGACAATAAATGCTGAATAAGAAGAGAGCCACCCACATCGAAGTAGTGATTGCTAAAGACAGAGCTCCTCACAGGATGCCCATAAAATAAAATTAAAAAGCAGCAGGAAAAGAAATATTGTTGGACAAATAACCTGTTTGTGCTAGTCTGACAGCAGGTGTCAAGAGTTCCTTGAAATATGGAGTTTTTGAATAAGGGCTTCCTTGAATGATGAGAGGGAAGCTGAGGCACTGGAAGGGGGAAGGCATAAAACCAGGCCTCAAGAAACATAGGGGGGGGCAGGATGAGTGTCTTGTCTTCTGTTTTCCCGTCTGCATCTTAATTCTGTGTTTTGCTCCCACAGGGAAAGAATGTGACCTAAACAGGCAGTGTGGGGTGGTGAACCCCGAAACCAAGAAGGTTTGCACTCGGTTACTGACCTGCAAGGTATGATGCTTCATGTGATGAAATTGGCGTGAAATGGGGGCAAAAGAGTAGTTCAGCATAAGAAAGAGTTTTGACCAGCCTTTGCTCCCCCCCGCAATTGGGCCCGTTCATTTGCCTGACAAAGGCGCCTTTCCATTTGCTAAATCTGGAAATTTGGAAGGCAAAAGGTTGTCCATGCTCAGAAAGGCATCACCTGTTCAGTGGTGGAAAGAGGCCCCTTCTGTGTGTGCGCTTCGTAGTGTTCCCCTCCCTGGTCAACACACCTTGCTGGAGTGCCCGTGGTGAAGGGTGGAGGAAGGGGGGTGCGGTGGGGGTGGTTCACCCCAGGTGTCACCACTCAGAGGGGTGACAAAATGCTGGGCGGCACTCACCGCGGGGCCTGCAGGCTCCTCGCTGCCCCAAACTGTCCGCCCGCCACCTCTCCCTCAGCTGTCGGGCGGCTGAGTGGGAGGAGACAGGCAGACTCCTTAGAGGCCCCGCGGAGCTTCCTGCCCCAGCTCGCCTCGCCCCGTGGGCAGCTGGCCCCGTCCCTTGGCACAGGGCACGTGCACCGCCCCAGGCGCCCGATCTGCTTGCTCCGCCACTGCCTGTGGTTTTCCAAGGTAGAGAGGCCTTTCTGCATAGCCCGTCCCCTGCTGCAAGCATAGCTTCAGTTCTGGGTGTTGATGTTTATCATGTTGTTGGGCTGTGGCTCCCACCATAATGGACCATTGGCCATGCTGGCTGGAGCTGATGGGAGTTGCAGTTCAAGAACATCTGGAGGGCACAAAGTTGGCTGCCCTTGATCTGCCAGCTTTATTCAGGTTCCTGAGCCCTATTGGCTGCCTACCTCCTCTTAAGACTGTTGTGAGTTACTGGAAGCAAGTGGCCAATGAAGGAATTCTGCATTTGCAAGAAGGCTAGTATGTGCTGTGATACGGCTTACCTGTTGCTGCGCCGTCAACATCAGTCTGCCAACACAGATGCCTGCTTTGTGGCTTTGTGTCTGGCTGCTGTCAGGCATAGGAGCAAGACTAGGTTCTAAAAGAAAAAAAGAAGAAGTGGTCACCCTATCAAGTGGAAGCTCCTGACTCTCACTGGCAGGTGTGGGGAACCTTTGCCAGATATTTCTGAACTACAATTCCCATCATCCCTGGCCATTGGCCATGCTTGCTAGGGCTTGCTAGGGCTGATGGGAACTGTAGTTCAGCAGTGTCTCAACACCAGCTCTGTAGAAAAGTTCAAGTGGAAAATACTTTGCTATAAACCCAGGGACAGGGAATCTATGGCTCTTTAGCTGTTGCTGGACTACAGCTCCCTTCATCCCTGACCATTGGCTGTGTTGTCTGAGGCTAATGGGAGTTGGAGTCTGGAGGATGCCAGGTTGGGGAAGAGTCACCTAAGGTATAATCTGCTGGAAAGCTCTTAAATAAATGGGAGCTGTGCCAGAGCACTGAGGATGGTCCTGCTCAGCTCCTGTACATTGCAATAAAGCGTGCTCTGGAGAATTTCCCCGGGGGGAATTGTGCCTCTCATCTCTCTCTGGAAGGCAGCCAGGTATCATATATAGGTGGAAAAGTTTGTAGCTTCAAGTTAACTTGGTTGAGGTAGTCTTAAGGCTCCATATAGACAGCTTGGTATTCTTACAGCCAGCTACCCTGTGTGAAGAATGGGAACTGGGGTTTCTCTGTTCCAAACATTCAGGACATTTGATTCAGGCAGAGGGGATATTGGGTGGGCAGTTTGAGATACGTGCTATAATGAAGCGTTACTAGTAAAATCCAGGCATAGCAGAAGTTGTAGCCAGGACAGCAAAACATAAGCAAGCTAAACACAGTGTGTCAAGTCATCCCCATGACAACACTGGGTAATTTCACAGTGTGCTTTTGCTGCAGCCACTGTAAATAATGTTAACCTTTTTGATGATCAGCTGCCTTCTACCCATAAGTCAGATTTATTCCAGGTGGGCCTGTTTAAAATCCAATTTAATAACTGTATGAGCTCTTGTTTTCTGCCCAGTGGTTCATCCAGCACTTGTCTAAGAGCCAGCCGCTTGGATTTATTGAAATGTTCAGTGGTTGAGAGCACCAGTTTCCCCATTGTAGCACCTTAGTGATCACGTAGGAAATTTCTTATTCAAAAGCCACCCGCCATGTGACGGTCTCTCCCATCCCCCGTCACAGCTTGGCTTCTCATAAAATAGGCTTGAAAATGGACTTCTTCTCTGAGACATGCTGGAACTGAGTTCCGGCAAGTTCCGGCTGAAAAAAGCCCTGTTCTTGTCACACCTCCATAAGCGAATGTCGTGAAGTCCTGCAGCGGTGGATGTGCTTGTCGCTTGTCAGCTGATGCCTCTAACCATTCTCTGTGCCTCAGATCCATTCTGTCCACCAGCGCCGTGAGGTGCAGGGCCGCGCCAAGGACTTTGACGTCTTAGTGGCCGAGCTGAAGGCCAATGCCAGGAAAGGCGAGTCGCCCAAAGACAAGAGCCCAGTGAGGAAGGAAGCGCCTTCTGAACGACTCTCGCAAGACTCCTCATTACTCTCACAGCCATCGCTGGTCCTGCCCAACACCTCTCTTTGCCGAATAAAGCAACCCTACTCCCACTGTGCACTTTCCAGGTAAAACAAGGGCAGATAGTGTCCCAGGTAAAGCACAGGAAGGAAGTTGACTGTGTAGTTTTCTAATTAAAGTTGTCTGGGAGATTTTTTGGCTCAACCACAGATGTGGACAGGACCTCAGAAAAGGTGGCACTGTACCACCTTCTGTACCACTGCAAAAGCAGGCTCTATCCACAGATATTCAGTATCTACTATATGTTTTGGAAGTGGTTTGTTAGCCATACATTTGGACACTTCTTAAGATATAACCAGTTTTCGTACAATAGTTCCTGCGATCAAGGAGATGATTTTTGTTTGTTTGGATACAGTGGGGTGCCATTTTGAATCCAAATGGCAGACAAAATTTTTCAAAATTGCACTAATTTTGAAGTTTCTTAGAATTCCTTAGCAGCAAGGGTCATATGGTTGCTAGTCCTAGTAAGGAAGCCAGTAATATTTCTACCACAGATTCAGGAAACTCTCCCCTTGAAGAGGGCTTTAACCTCCTGTGTTGCTTTTAGGTCTAGGGTTTCCTCAGAGAGTGAGCCCGATGACCTGCCTACCACCTCTAGCGAAGTCGACCACGGGCTCTACCCTTTTCCAGCACCCAAGAGCACCGGCCGGGTTTCGAGCGAGGAGAGTGAGGATGACGCAGTGGATGATTCCCGCAAGGTGGACTGCCATTATGCAACGCGGTCGCCACGCCCCCAGGCGGTAAGTGCCAGGCTAAAACTGGTGTGGCTCTGTGAAATGGGTCCTTTACACCTTTGGAGAAAAACGCTTACCCCAAGTCTTGCAAGAAGAATGCCAAGGGGGAGGGAAATGTCAGATGCTTGGACAAATGAAGCTGCTTTTATACCATGTGAGACCACTGGTCCATCTGACCCAATGACATTTAGTAGAAGTTCTCAAAGGCTCCAAGAAGATGTATTCCTGAGTTCTGAGATCCCTTTAACTGGATACACCAAGGTCTAAACTCTGTGACCTTACACATGCTAAACAAATCCTCTGCTACTTACCTATGGGTTCAGTCCAGGATTAGGTTCGTTGCTCTTGTTCTGTTGATATCAATGAGACCAGGTGTGAAGGGGTGTGTGTGGCGATGTTTTGCCTTCCTTTGCTCAGGTGATGAAGTGGGCAGAAGAAACAACTCTCTTGGTGTTAGCATCCCATTGCCATTTGCAAAAGGTTTCAGAACGTGCCGTTTGCGTGATTTAATATTCTTAATGCCTTTTATCCCTGCTTCCATCTCCCCACAACAGTTCTGCACTTTCGGAAGCAGGTTGGTGAGCCCTGGATGTTACGTCTTCAGTCGACGGCTGGATCGGTTCTGCTCTGCACTCAGTTCCATGCTGGAGAGACATCTCAGCTCACACATGTGGAAGTAAGTAATCCTAGGGGGAAGTAGAGAAAATCCTGTGATGAATTGTGGCATGTTATTGCCCCTTGCAAACAGCTGAAGATGGGCATGTGTGTTGCCCTTGTTTGCACTTAACACTAAGCTATGGCTGATTAAAACTGGGTTTATTAAACCATGGTTTGTTTAATAATAATAATAATAATAATAATAATAATAATAATAATAATAATAATTTATTTATATATGATCATCCGAACTCTGCCCAGCAGCTTAACTATTGCTTGTTTACTGCCAACATGTCTGAAGCCATGGTTTGTTATTGGCTTATGAACCTTGGTTTGTTTTAGCTATGGCTTGGTGTTACTGTCAACCCTTCTGAACCATGGTTTGTTTCACCACCCCACCTCGGGACGCTATAAAGTCCTCTGAGGCAAAAGCAACTGGAAAACAAACCAAATTTCAGAGAAACAAGTTTGTATGATTGTTTGCGGGTCAACTCCCGATTGCCTCCTGCTATCTTCCCAACACTTGACATTGCTGCTGTTTACCAGGACATAGCAGGGTAGCGGTGAGGTCTAAATATATTTAGAATGGAGGCTACAAAACATAGTGTTTTTATGAGATATGGTATTTTGTTGGAGTGTGGTTCCCCCCCCCCAACCTTTGCATGTCTGTCCCATGTGTTTATCCATTTTTCTGTTCTGATAGGCACTCCAGATGCTGTTGGATTCAAACTCCCATTACCTCCTGACCATAGGCCACACTGTCTGGATCGGACAGGAGTTACTGAGTCCAACACCACCTAGAAGTTCCCATCCTTGTGTTCAGAAATCTAATCCCCCTGTTACGGAATCAACTGACCTAGTTGATTCAGAAATTGAGATCTCCTTCCTTTTATAACCTGCCTTTGCATCAGATTATCAGGCTGGTTCATACTAAAATAACGAAGTAGTCAGTGCATAAAGCACTAAGAACAGCAACTTTATAAATCAACATTAAAAAATGGATTGTATTCCAAGGGTTAAAAGGGGGGTTGCTGGCACTTCTGATCTGTGCCGCCTGCCAAGCCCCGTGCGCTCTTGTTCGCAAACCCTGACAATCATCAGGGCTTGCAAAAAGCCACACACAGGGCTTTGAAGCCACAACAACCAGCCAACTGTCGGGGCTTCAAAGCAGCTCGCGCAGTCTGCTTATGCCTGTCTCGTTTTAATTTCAAACCACGCAGGTGAAAATGGGTCACCTGCCATTACCGAGGTGTCAGGTAACTGACAGACGGGTGGCCCCATGGGTGTAGGGGTGAGGGAGATAAGGGTCCAGTCCATTCCTGCATCCTGTTTACATGGGCATTATTTAGAGATGCAGCAGCATAGGGACCTGCCTTACACAGAGGCAGAATCCTGGGATGATCTCGCTTGGTATAGCACCCTGCACTGATGGGCTGCCTTAGTCCTCCGGGGTTTCAGGCAGGGCTGTTTCCTAGATGGCAAGGATTGGACCTGGGACCATGCAGACCATGGTGTCTGCCACTGAGCTTCAATGGCCCTTTCTCTCGGGCTTTAGAGCTACAGCAAAAGAGCACTCAGTCTCTTCAGAGGCTTTTTTGAACCATTCACTATCACCCACGCTCAGGGTTTGTTTGTCCTGGTAGTGGAGGACGATTAGCCTGAGGTTTGTCACCCTTGGCAAATGTTCATCCGTCTCCCAGCTGCATTCCACATGGGACTTGCTGGAGCAGTAGAAGTGACAGATTGGGTGTTTGCATTTCCTGCATTTTTCCCATTCCTTATCTCTTCGGCAGAAGTGGTGCCTAGAGAAGGGACATCTGGACCCTTGGCAATAGCTTAACGACTGCATTCGTATCCCCCTCCTTTTTCTCCAAGGAGTTCAAATGAGAAACAACAGCATGCTTCTTGTGTGGTTGGCGGCGGGGAGATGGGAATGTAGAAAGCCTCCCCCCCCCGCCCAGCCAGATCCTAGAAGGGAGCCCCACTGTGCTCTCTGTGACTTCCTCCAAAATAAGTGAGCCTATGCTTGCAGCTGAACTCCACGTTTGACATCCCTCCCCCTGCAAAAGGACGTAAAATGTGGATGTGCTTTTAAGCACCTATTAAGCACCCGTGTAAAAAAGAGCAGCGCATGCAATTATGTTCCCAGTCCACAGCTTTGCCATCAATCACTCTGCACACGGTTGCCGAGCGAAGCATTGCGTTCCTCCGGCTGACCTCGTAGTCGTGGTTTTTTGTCGGGGCTTTTGGTCCCCCTCGTCTCCAGTAGGTGGCGCTGGGCTGTCGGGTTTGACGCCGCCGCATCCTTTATGGATGGCTGCACTCATCTGAACAAAGGGAAAACAAACACCCAGGTTCTGGCGAAGGGGAAAGAGGAGGGCGGGTGGTGGCTGCCTGCGTGCGCCTGGGTGCGTGTGTTTGCAGGTGTCGACGTAAGGGGTTTAGAACGGGATAGCAACCCAAGCCAAAGAGGGAGGCTTTGGATTTGAGAGCGGCAGGGTGCGACGTCATATCTGGAACCTGAAAAAACAAGGGAGCCCATGAGGATTCTGGTTTTACGATCCAGCATGGAGGGCAAAAGGAACAAGAGCTGAGGGTTGGAGGGGTTTTTCCAAAGTCAGGTCTTCTTAACTCTCTCTCTCTTCCCCCCCCCCACTGCCTTTTTATTGGCCCAACCAGAAGGATCCCTCCCGCTGCTGACCATCCAATTCTGTCCACACCACCCCCTGTTCTTCTGGGCTTCTCCACATCCAGCACTTCTCAGAACTGCAGCTCCTCCCTGGTGTGCAGCCTCCCCCACAGCCTCCCGGGCAGGACCTCGGTGTCTTGCGCGGCTTCAGCCACCGTGGCCTCCAGGGACAGCCGCAGCCACCACAGCATGAACTATGCAGTGGGGTCGCCCCACGCTGCAGCCGCCTGCAGCCAGTCGGACTGCATGGGCGGGAGCCAGTCCATCACCTCCCCACTCCCGGCCAACACCCCTTCGCCGTCCTTCAGCAAGTTGCCTTTGACCAAGGCCAGCAAGTCCTCCAAAGCCAAGGAGGCGGCGGCTGGCAGCGCGGAGCCAGAGGCCTTGGCCCGGAAACGCAAGCAGTCTCCCGGGGCCCCCGCTAGCCCTCCGTACAAACAGACCTGTTTCCTCGATCTGGGCAAGAGCAAGGCAGCTGGCTGCCAGGTCTCCCACCCACCCGCCAAGGCCAAGCCATCCATGATCTCCTCCTCCTCGACTCTTTCCCTGAATGGAACCGTCTCGGCCGGAGCCAGGATTAAGAGGGTCAGCCATCTGGACTGCAGGGCTCCCGGCCACGTCCCAGTCAAAGCGTCGCAGCTGGAGAACCGGGCCTCCTCGCTGAATGGGCCAAAGGCACTGCAAGCCAACTGCATCTCGGATGAGGAGGCCAAGCGACGCAAGAATACAGCCACCTACTGTAGGCCGATGAAGGCCAGGCACTCCCCCTCCCCCTTGCCTTCCTCTTCCTCCTCTGACTTGGGTGGCTCTGTCCGAAGGAAGAAGCCAGTTGTCTCCTTGGGATTTGAGGAGAAGCAGAACACAATGAAGGTACGTTCTTTGCACATTCTTCTTCTTCTCCTTCTCCTTCTCCTTCTCCTTCTCCTTCTCCTTCTTCTTCTTCTTCCTTTGTCTCTCAGCTTTTCCACCAAAGAGCTCAACATAGTTCTCTCCCTCCTCATTTCATGCCCACAACAACCCTCTGAGGTAGGTTAGGCTGAGAGACAGTGACCGACCCAAGGTCAGTGAGTTTCATAACTGAGTGGGGGATTTGAACCCTGGTCTCTGAGGCCCCAGTCCGACACTCTAACCACCACCCCACACTGGATCTTCTGCCTCCAAAGGATTGTGTCGGCTGCCTTTTCTCCCTCGCCAGAGTTTTGACACAAAGTCTGCACACTTGTGTTTACTGCTGCAAGGTTGACTGCTTCATAACTCCATGACATGGCATATAATGTTCCCCAGAAGCTAATAAATTTATAGCAACACACGCACCAACTCTGTTGTAGTCCATATGATACGTTTTGGGTAGTGTTCAAGAGAGTGCGTTTAAAATGGTGTTGGGTAAGGAACGTTCAGCAGTGACATTTTGTTTTGTCATGCTCCCTTTTGTAGCTTGTTGGCTAACATCCTCCTGATGGGGTCTGTGGCAGATAGTTCGAAGGAAATGTTGGCCCAGTGTGCAGCCGCTGTGTGGAAAAGTCAAGGTCCTTCTTAGAGCTCCTTAGGAAAGGTGTCATAGATACAACAGCCAGTATTGTAACGCCTTTATAAAGATCTATGGTGTGACCACATTTGGGGTGAATGGTGGAAGGGTCAGCATAGACAAAAGGAAGTACTTCACACAGTTCATCATAAACAGGATAATTAGCTGCCTTAGTATTTGATGCCAGCCAACTTTGATGGCTAGAAGCAGGTTTTGTTCAAATGCATGGAGATAAGGTTTCCAGTGGCTTCTACTCAGTATAACTTTGTAGTTCCTCCTTCCTCGGAAGCCCATTTGCTGGGGAACAGGATTGCAAAGTGGCTATACTGTTCCCTTGTTCCGCTTATGGATTTCCCATAGGGATCTACGTGGCCATTGTAGGAAACTGGGCAGCTAGGCTAGATAGCTGTCTGATCTAGCAAAGCTGCTCTTGTGTTCTTACAATTTCTACAGCTGTATCCTGGTGTGTGAGAGAGAGCAGTGCCTCAGTCAATTAAACCTTCAGTTGATTGATCAGTGAGAGCCAATTTCCATCTGTGGGTCTGAGATCTAAGTACACAGGAATGTTGTATATGTATATATTTGTGGTTGCTTTGATTCAGGTGTGGTGGTGGAACAGGGGGTGAAAAATAAACCATTAAAGGCAGTCTTTCCTATCAGTGAGCTTAAGTTTTGCTTTATTAGATTATATGGCACTTAATAAATTTCTATACCACTGAGTAACAAACCTGTCTCAGCAGTTATCTCATACTTCATTCATTTATTAATACATGCATCTAATATTGCTTCATGGAAACATAATTAAATTTAAATAAATTTGCAATCAGTTAAAAGGCAAATGATTGATTTAGCATTATTTCATTGGTGGACCAGTTCTGATTTTTATCAAAGCCTTAGGAATGAGGCCACTGGTATCCTATGTAAAAAATAAATAAATGCACGGTAAGTGAGTTGATGCTTTTATTCAGCTAATTTGAAATACTAGAAGTATTCAAGTTGCATAGAAGACCTTTTAACTGTTTGGGCAGAGGGTGGAGAAGAGAAATAATATATTAGCTAAGAGTGACACCTTTCCTCCACTTCTTTAGTCTTAAGCAGCTTCCTAGCATGTAGATGCACTGATTTAACTTTACCTGCTGAATAAATTCTTGCTAAGCTGCAGTTAAAGGACACAGATCTCCTGGGCGGGGGTGGGGAGCGGAGGGAAAGATGGCAACCCCAGCTAGGAGCACTTTTAAGATAAAGGGTAGAAATGTTTAGGAAGGAGATACGATAATTATATTGAGGCTATTTGGGTTTTGCTCAGAGGGACAGTTTCCACGAATTCCCCAAAATGAAACTGTAGTGATGGAGGGAGTACAAAGCAAAGCACGAGAACACAGGAGCCCTGCTGGATCAGACTAAAGGCCGATCTGGTCCAGCGCTCTGTTCTCATAGTAACCAGCCAGATGCCTCTGAGAAGCCCACAGGCAGGTTGTGAGCACACCAGCCTTCTCCTGCGCTTGTTTACCAAGGAGCGGAATTCAGAGGCGTAAGACCTTCAATCCCAGAGGTAGCCCAGAGCTCCGATTCCTAGCAGGCATGGCCAAGGTTGTTGTCCCTGGTATCTAGCAGCTAGCAAGAAATTACCCCTGAAGGTGAAGTTTCCAGTGGACTGAGAACTGTTGATAAGACTATGGATGAAGAACGTGTGGCCTTCCAGATGATGTTGGACAACTCCACATCGGCCCAAGCCAGCATGGCCCAGCGGTTGGGGATGATGGGATCTGGAGTCCACCAACATCTGGAGGGCCACACAGTCCCTATCCCTGCTGTTGAAGGGTCAGCCTCCATGAATTTGTCTAGCAGGAGGCTGTAGCAGCCTCTGGCCTTTCTAGTTCCCTCAGGCATTGCTCACTTGGCTTTATGCAGCCACGTGGGGAGGAGCTGTTGAGAGACACTCGCATGCCATTGTGATGCATCTTAAAATGGGACTCCTGCTTTGATTCATTCTTGCAGAACCCTGGATATCACATGGGATGATAGGCATTATCTGCGGAACTGTAATTTCCAAGTTCCTTTATTAGAACCTCGGCACATCTAACCCTGCCTCCGCTGCATCACGCCAAAGGCTCATCTAGTTCAGCATCTTGTTCTCACAGGGGCCAACCAGATGCCTGTGGGAAGCCCACAAACAGGGCTTGAGCACAGCAGTATTCTCCCCACTTGTGATTCCCAGAAACTGGTTCTCGGTGGCACCCTGTCTTTGACAGTGGGGGGGGGGGACGTAGCTCCCATGGTGCCGTGCAATCCCATACAAAGCTCTTTCCCCCAATTAATAAAAGGTTGCCATGTCAAATACCCCTCTAATGAAGTTAGAAGCATGGCTGCTGCTCTTTGTGATTTCAGATAGGTGCTGGTTGCAGCCCTGGCTGTAATAGACACTTTGCTGCGAATGGTGCTACATAAACTGTCACCGTCTGCACTGACACCCTCTCTTCTCTCTTCTCTTTTGCAGTCAAAAGCGCATTAACAGCAAGTGCCTGCATTCTGCAGAAGGAGCCAACAGCCTGAGAACTCTGCCCTGGGTCCGACTCAAAGCCTCTTTGCTTTTTTTATAACTTTATAGTATTTTTTTAAAGGAAAAAAAACCCTCTAAAATACCTTAAGACTCCTCCTGTTCTTTTCCTGCTTAATTTTTTTTTTTTAAGGGGCTGGGTGGGATGTGAAGGAGGAGAGAGGGAAAACTGAACACAAGGGAAACCGATAGAAATGCAGCCAACATGCGGCTTGTAAATGCGGTTGCAGGTGGAATGGCTGGGAGCCGTTTCAATGCCCTTAATGAAATGGGGATGTTTTCTGGCAGTGTGGTGGTTCAAAGAGAAATGGGTGCTCCATGAGATGGCGAAGGCAGGGTGGGAGACCAACTCTGAAAGGCTTTGTGAGGCCATGCAGACACCCTTTGCAATCTGCTCAGGGGTGCCAGGGGCATTAGCTTCACATGCTCCTGAATGGCGATTGCCCACATCCCTGCTCCACTCACCTGTGCTTCTTCTCCTCTGCCATCCCACCACTGCTGTGATTCTGCGCAGTGGCTCTCCCTGTCTCTCCTTGGCCCTTAAGTCCGGCTTTCTATTATGCAGGAATGGGGAACCTCAGGCCCAGGTCTCCCCTAGCTCCCAGCCAGACCCCTAGTCGCCCTGATTTGAACCATCCTTGAGTCTTTTTGCCTGGTTGGAGGGTATCCTTGAACTTGGATAATGCCTCTTGCTTCTCTGGATAGAGAGGTGGGGGGGGGGGAGCCAGTCTTCTGCACAGAGGCAAATCATTCATTGCTCTGCCCACTTTTACTTCCGGTCCTGATGGCAACGGATACCTCAGAGGTGGATTTAGGGCAGCACAGCTGGGTCCGTCGTGCTGGGCGCTGAAGCCAAGGGGGAGTCACAGGGCATCACAACTGTGACATAGCAAGCAGAATGGAAGGCAAGGGGGTGGAAATTTTGGCCTTGCACAGGGCACCGCTGACCAGATTAATACCTAGGAAAGAATGTGTCCCTCAAGCCAAATAAAGCTCCCCACTCCTTCTCTTTGGACTAGAGGAGAGAGAAGCAGATGTCTTAGTGAAGTACTAGAATGTTTTCAGACAGCATGTCGGGACTTTAAAGGATGAAAATACAGCTTCTGTTCTCCCGCTTAGCCTTCAGAGGGGTTCTCCTAGTACAGTGGTACCTCGGGTTACGAACTTAATTCGTTCCGGAGGTCTGTTCTTAACCTGAGGTGCGCTTTCGCTAATGGGGCCTCCTGCTGCAGCCGCACCACTGGCGTGCAATTTCTGTTCTCATCCTGGAGCAAAGTTCGCAACTTGAGGTAACTACTTCCGGGTTAGCAGAGTTTGTAACCTAAATCGTTTGTAACCCGAGATACCACTGTATTTTATTAGTTAAATTTGTATCCTGATATTTCACCATTTCACCGCTCAAGGTGCCTGGTGCCTATAGTGCAAATACAGCAATAATTAATTTTGCAGTGGAGGTTAAAGGAGAGATGCCGGTTTCTCAGGCAGGACGCTGGCTGTTTATTAAGGATGGAAAATGTGTGAAGGCCAGAGCCACTTATTACAGTCAACTTCAACATCCATCCTCTTCACCAACACAAGGGGCTTCTTCTTATGCTTTTATTTGGTGGCAGGTACCCCCCCTCCTCTAAATATGAATCCTCCATTTGTCGGTGGTACAATTGGCACATTTTTAACTACACTTAGGCTACAAACACACCGTACATGAAAAGCACGTTTCTCTGCAAAGAATCCTGGGAACTGTAGTTTACCCTTTGCAGAGCTACAATTCCCAGCACCATTAACAAACTAGTTCTCATGATTCTTTTGGGGGCGGGAAGGGAAGGGAAGTACAGTGTGTACATAGCCTTTTGTAGGCCTCATTGGGCTGATTCTGAGAGAACAGCCATCCTCTCATGTGCCTACTCTTCCTCCCTGAGGGGAAAAGACACCCACTTTGCTGCTGGTAATAACCCTGAGGTGTAAAACACACACACACTGGGAAAAACTTGCAAGGCCCAAAGAACTCATTGGGGGTATTACTTAAGCACCTTCACTACATTCTTGGTTCTGGCTGCTGCTGGACACCATTTTATGGTTTCTGAAGTGATGTGAGATGATGAATCAGAGATTTGAGTGTCACCTGTAAACTGACAAAGGAGAGCTCTTCCACAGCTTTTCAATCGGTGTCTGGCCATTGTGGGGCACTGCTGAATGCCATAGGGTATGGTCAAGAGATATGGGGCAGTCACTGTGGCCAAGCAGCCATTTTGCCCCCACCCCAAAGACGGCGAGGTGAGATGTGCCACAGAATAGTTGGGACTACAGCAACTATCAGTCCAGTCAGCATGGCCCAAGGGTCACAGATGGTTGGAGTTGGAGTTCTTCAGCAACACCTGGAGGGCCACAGGATTTCTGATTAGGTGCAAAAGTGTGGTAAGATTCTCCACTTGGCAGGACAGATAGATGGCCAGTTAACCAAGTGACAACTCAATGTATCTGTGCATATGAGCACTTGGGAAGCTGCCCATCTATATTGCCTTGCCAAGTGGTTAGAAGAAGCAGACCATAGAATCATAGAATCATAGAATCATAGAATCATAGAGTTGGAAGAGACCACAAGGGCCATCGAGTCCAACCCCCTGCCAAGCAGGAAACACCATCAGAGCACTCCTGACATATGGTTGTCAAGCCTCTGCTTAAAGACCTCCAAAGTAGGAGACTCCACCACACTCCTTGGCAGACCAGTCTCCTGTTTCTCTTAATCAGGTGCAGAAGTGTTAGACAATTCTCACCATCTGGTTGGTCAAGATATGAGGCCTCGTTGGGGAGGCGGCAACATTTTCTGGGCCCAGGGATGCATTTTGAAATCTAAGAAACTGTTGTGGGTACCACAAAACACCCATTTCATTGAAGAAAGACTGGTGATGCTCAGCTACCCCCAAACAAATGAAACAGTTTTTAAAGGCAGCCATCGTGCCTCTCTGCAAGAAAAGACAATCACCCCAAACAAAAACAGCTCAACTTTAAAAATAAAATTGAGAAGGGGGCTGAGTGGGCCACAAGGGAAGTGGCTGAAGGTGTTGTGGTGCATATGTGCATCAGGTTGGGGACTTCAGGCCTACATCCATGCATTGGTGTCCTACTGTCTGTATTCTCCCCATAGTATGGAGGGGAAAATAACAAGATGCTTTCAGCCAGATCCCATGCATTTTTATTCCTAAATATTCCAAGCGTTGCAGCCTCCATTGCTTGACAAACTGCCCCAGACCCACACAATGCACCCTTTGGTTGTGTGAAGCAGGCCTCTTATGCCGCCTTTGTGCATTTCCCCTGCTGTGGCTTTAAAGCTGGTTCACAATTTGCATTTTGAATTCTGGTACAAGCCTTCTTTAAACCGCAAAATACACCTGTGGAGTTGACAACTGCAAACGGCACGCGTTTAAATGGCTACTTCTGCAATAAACATGAAAATGGCGACCAGCAAAGAATTAGACTCGTGCTTCAGTATTTGTTGTGAATAAAATCCAGCCATTTAAATTTATTTGTGCCATTCACAACTGCTAAGACTGCAGGCAGTGGCGTAGCGTGGGGGGTGCAGGGGGGGCCGGCCGCACCGGGCGCAACATCTGGGGGTTAGGGTTAGGGGGCGCAAATCCACGGGTTAGGGGGCGCAAATTACTTGCCTTGCCCCGGGTGCTGACAACCCACGCTACGCCACTGACTGCAGGTGCAGGTGTATCTGGTACCTGTTGTATTTGAAAGTGCAAATTGGCTGTTCTTACCATAGACTTGTGCCATTTGAGGCCTGGAGCTTCCTGACAGAGACTTTATGTCACTAATGCGTCATTAAGATTCAATTTTTCTATGCCCTGTCAGTACATGGTCACTCCCCCTTTTTTCAACCTTAGATTTTTCAATGGTATTCCGCTGCCTCTCCCACAGCAGTGTGCGGTCCTTGATGACCTGTTTCTGTGCAATGTTTCCTGACTGCTCCCTCAATCACTACTCTCTTTCCTTCCACCACATGCATGCATATGAATCTGTACTTGCTTGCATGCGCCTTAAACACACACACACAAAGTGCATCAGGAGAAACATTACCAATCCCTAGTTCTCATGTATTGCCATGAGGGAAACTGAGACTTGTGCTTTGGAGGAGCTGAACAGGAAGGGCAACATCAGTGTTGTTTTTCATTAATACAGAGGTCTTGCACAGGACCGATACCCAGTTATACTGCAATTCTGATAAAGAGGTTTTGTGCAATACCTCTTGTGTTGTTATATCTTCACCACACACATTAGAATCTGCCTTCATGCTTCAAAAAGTACCTACGAGCTCCCACACCAGCAGTAAGGGCAGTTGTAAAGATAACGGTAAAGGACCCCTAACAATTAAGCCCAGTCACGAATGACTCTGGGGTTGCAGCACTCATCTCGCTTTATTGGCCAAGGAAGCCAACGTTTGTCCACAGACAGTTTTTCCGGGTCATGTGGCCAGCATGACTAAGCCACTTCTGACAAAACCAGAGCAGCGCACAGAAACGCCGTTTACTTTCCCGCTGGAATGGTGCCTATTTATCTACTTGCACTTTTTAGCGTGCTTTCAAACTGCTAGGTTGGCAGGAGCTGGGACCAAACAATGGGAGCTCACCCCATCGCAGGGATTCGAACTGCCAACCTTCTGATCGGCAAGCCCAAAGCTCAGTGGTTTACACCACAGCACCACCTGCGCTGTGGAACAGCAGGTGGAACACTGTGGAACAGTTGTAACAGGCTATTTCTATTTAACAAAATTTCTGTACAAAAGGAAACCCTGCTAAAATGGGGGGGGGCGTTACAGGCTGGCGTTTTTATAATGGCAATCTCACTTGGACAGTGTGAAAAACCCATGTGCATAAGCGGCACTGATCCCACAATACTGCTCTTAGTTCTCTGGTATCTACAGAATGGAAACCCGCTTCCCCCAAAGTTGAAATTTTGGTGACGGGAGAATGCACTGGAAAGTATGGGACAACATTTGCTTGTTGAAATTTTGTCTAACCTCCTCACAAACAAATCGGAATAAATGCTCATTAAATATAGCCTGCCCCACCTAGCAAGCAAATCAGGTTTGAATGCTCAGGGTCCTCTGGAAACAGCCACACATATAGGGCAGTGCATTAGCAGAGACCCCCTTCTCCCCATGGTCGCATAGCTACACCAGGAAGAACTTTCTGACGGTAAGAGCTGTTCAACAGTGGACCGGACTCTCCCGGAAGGTGGAGAGAGTCCTTCCTTGGAGGTTTTTAAGCAGAGGTTGGATGGCTATCTTCCAAGGATGCTTTAGCTGGGACTCTTGCATCGCAGGGGGTTGGACTAGTATCCATCCAACTCTATCCTTCCTAGGGTGAGAAATCGCGGAATTTCCACCCTACTTGAAAACGACACCCTTTCCCCTAGAAGCCTTATGATGGAGATGGGTTGCGGATGGGAAGGGACGAAGCCTGTCCCAGGACGGAGCCACCTCTGCTGCCTTCCCTCAAGGCGAAACGGGTGAGCGCAAGTGGCCCTTTCCGCGATTCCCTTTCAGCTCCCCCCGAGAGACCCGCCCCGTGGCCTGGGCTCCGCCTCCCTCCCCGACAGGTGTGCGTCGCCACCTGCAGCAAGCCGCACCCTGCCCGCTCCTTTCCCCGCCTGTAACAACAGCCCAAGGCGGAAGCGTTCTGCAATGTCAGGCGCCCCGGCGAACGCGGAGCGGCGCACCCTGCGCTGGCTGCGGCGGGGCTGCGGGGTCCTGGCGCACCTCGCCGCGCTGGGCACCACCGCGCTGCTGCTGCTGCTCTCCAGGCCCGGCACCAGTGAGTTGACTCTCCCGCTTCCATTCCCAAGGCAAAGTAACGGGACGAAGGGGGGGGGGAGGGCACCCGTTCCTCTCCTGGCCCAGGATGCGCCTTGGAAGACGTGCGCCACGGCCACGTTTTTAGGGTACCCAATTGCTGGACCCGATGGCTCGCTTTCGCAAGGTTAAGTGGCTCTTGAGCTGGAGCTTCCGCTCCCTGCGTTTTCTCCATGGTTAGGCCTGCTCTGAGTCGACCCACTGAAAGTAATGGGCTTGGCTTTAGCAGAGTTGAAAGCTTTAGGTTCCCCTTACCTTTCCAGGCTACAAACACGAGGGATTCTACGATCTTTGCAAGGAGAGGTCGATGATTGATGTAAAAATGAACGGACTGCAAGTGATGTGACAGGGTGGTTGAAGGGATGTTAACTACACGCACAGGCAGGAGACCTGCCACTATCACCACCGAAACAGCATTAAACAAATGTGCACATAGCATTGGCTTGACTGTAGTAGCAGTTCAGCCATATGTCCTTGCTCCACTTGCAGTTTCACACTTGTGAATGGACAGACAACCCCCAGACACAATTATTGTGCAACCAACATTTGAATAATGCACAGGTAATTCTAAATGAAGCACTGTCTAAGTAGTTCACCTGAAACAGTAATCCCAACCCAGCTTGCTTCAAGATATCCCTGTCACTTTCTGCAATGAGCTCAAAAACTGTTGGATTAAAGATCTTACACCTTGCATAAGCCACTTTATGGAGCTACTTAAATGTTATTAACCTATGTAATAATAATGATAATAATGATAATAATGATGATGATGATGATGATGATGATGATAATAATAATAATAATAATAATAATAATAATAATAATAATAATAATAATAATAATAGATATAAAAAACCAGTTTGGTGTATGTAAAATTGTGATGATGATGATGATGATGATGATAATAATAATAATAATAATAATAATAATAATAATAATAATAATAATAATAGATATAAAAAACCAGTTTGGTGTATGTAAAATTGTGCAGCCCCCATATTGATTTGCATGTGCAGCAACAGGTTACCAAACATCCCCATTTCCTGGGGACAGTCCCTGGATTTACAAATCAGTCCCCTGACAAAATCCATCTATTTAGTAGGAAGTTGAAAAGTGTCTCTGGATTCATTGGGGGAATCTGATAACCTTAATTTATGGCCTCTGAATGCTCCATCTTTCTCCCAAGGAGCTCAAGGTGGCATACATGACTCTCCATGTTAACCTTGCCGCAACCCTGGTTGGTTACACTGGCGTACAGTGACTGGCCCAAGGTCATCCAGTGAGCTTCATGACTGAGTGACTGGGGCTAGAACCCCAGTCTCCCAGGTCTTAGTCCAGCACTCTAACCACTACATCACAGTGGCTCGTATACACGCATGGAAAAGGTATGTGCTTAACTGTTTCATATGACAATATACACATGTCTTTTCCTACATGGAAATACAGGAGTTCATAATATTTTGAGGTGGATACAACAGCTAGTTGGGGCTTTGTATTGTAAGAGGGCAAGGATATCCATGTTCTGGCTCTCTAAAATCCATGACTGTAACCTCGTGAAAGGTATCGGGCTTAAGCTTTTAACTGAACAATTCAGGCCCATTTACTTCAATGGGAAGCCAAAATTCTGGGCATAATTTCCCA
This sequence comes from Podarcis bocagei, assembly GCF_964188305.1. Taxonomy (NCBI): domain Eukaryota; kingdom Metazoa; phylum Chordata; class Lepidosauria; order Squamata; family Lacertidae; genus Podarcis; species Podarcis bocagei. The sequence continues at coordinate 50,403,637 of NC_138129.1, forward strand.
GCTTGCTACTCTGTCTGGCCCATTTGCATAGTGCAGTACAGCTACTCAAGCTTGTTCCCATATATTTTAACATAGCATTATATTCTGCCTAGTTTTCAGCAATCATTTAAATGCTATAGCTGCCTTTTGTAATTTATTAATAGCCAGTGTGGGTGTTTTTGCGAGTCCTTTCTAGTGAAGTCTGGAATGGTTTTTTATCTTCCGTTCTGGCTGCTGGAAGTCTTATTTTAGAACATGACAGCTCTATAGTACATAATGGATGTTTCTTATTTCAGAATCCAGCAGCTTCAGTGAACTTTATAGGGCAGACACACCAGATCTCTGCAGGCTCTTGTTTTTGAAATTTTGATCCGGCAGTCCTATTGTGTCTGTCTGTGTTAACATAGTTTGGCTTTTTTTTTTTTTAGGTTTGAGCTTTTTATACATGCTTTTAATAACTGGGCATGAGTCAACCACAGCTAAGCACTTTTAAATGGAGAGCTTCCATTGGAATTAAGCACATGCATAAGTCTTCCACTAAAATCAACAAGGCAATTAATATACAATTACAATCTGATTCCTATTGAGTTTGAGTGGTTCATGCTGTATCTTAGGAGGACTGGGTGGTATTCAGCTAAGTTTTTTATTCAGAGCACTGCTGTTACAATCAATGGACCTAACTTAGCCATGTTTATTAATTTCAGTGGGTTTACTCTGGGTAAAACTTAGTTGAATATCACTCCTTGTTTCTCCTGAACTAGAAAGGAATAGCTGAGGCCTGCCCATTGGGAAAAGTCTTTTCCTCCTTCCAACTTTTGAATTAGAACATCTTTCTAACCCTAGTCTTAATAGAACAGGAACATGTGGGGAAAATCCACCTACTATAGAGCAGAAGTTCTAAAGTTTCGTATGGTTGGAGAAGTCTTTGTACGTTCACTGGACTTTTTAAGAAGCCCTCCACTTCTGCCATAGAATCCCTGACTGTTGCAAAGGATGCTTCAAGGGACACAGTCCACAGATATAGGGTTCTGGCTAGGCCCGCACAAATTAAAAGTTCATTTTGTGTTCCCTTGTGGTTGCTTATAGCAGGGGGACAGCAGTAGCGGTGGCCATCAGGGGCAAGCTGCATATCAGGGGAGTTTGTTTGCCGCTACAGGTACTGACTTTTTATTGAGGTGAGTCCGATAAGTCCAGATCAGGTTGGTCCATGCTATGGCAAACACCACCTCATCTGAAACTCTTGCAAGAAGCATTAATGAGAGTTCCTTCCACATGCCATATGTTTGGAAAACTTGCAGTGATGAGCAATATACATGGATAGTGGTTATGACAGATCAGACTTCCTAGCTTGAAGGGGCTGCTGCAATCAAATCTGTTGTTGAAGTCATGTTTGTTTTTGGACTGGAACACAGTTTTGGCTAAGCATTTTCTCTCTTTCTTATAGGTTTGTTTTCCTGGCACCCTGCGTTCATGTCAATAGCAGTAAGTTGCTTCCTGCTTATTCAGTACATCTGAGGAATGTTGTCTGTTTTTGCCTAGGGAGAATATAGCAGAAAGCCTAGAGATATGTACACACACTAATCTTTTAGAGAGGTGGAAGGGCTTCTGTCCTCCTTTTGCAGCTGACAATGCACACATTAATTTCTCCCTGTAGTGAGCCTTTCAGATAAACCTGTATTTGCAGTGCCTTGGGAGGTACTTGCTAAAATCCAAAATGCTCTCCAGAAGCTCTGCCAGCACTTCTAAACGGACATGTGTTTTCGTTGTGCCTATATTTCAAGCACGTTTGTGATAATGGCTCCAATAGGACTCTCTTACACATGCTTAGTGGGGTTTTCTTTAAGGCAGAGATGGGGAATCTGTGACCCTCCAGATGTTACTGGACTTAAAATTCCATCATTCCTGGCCAGTGACCCTGCTGACTATTGGGAGGCTACATGTTTCCCATCCTTGTGGTTTCCCCCCACACTTTTACAATGACGTACTATGGCCTCATTCTCCTTGTCACATCACCCCTAACCTCCTAAGTCTCTTTTATGGTTGCCTTTTCACTTCTGACCTTGAGTCACTTTTCACCTTCATTTGCTTCTTGGGTATGTGCTAAGGAAACAATTATGTTACAGGATTGTGTTGAGCTGTCAAACTATCAAGCAGAATAAAGGTAAGTTGGGGAGGCTATTGTTCTTACAATAACATTTCTTTTTGTCCTATCCTATTCTTTTTATCTGCAGTAGCGGATTGGTGTTTGTGCTTCTTTTAAGAAAGAAAAAAACTCTGCAAAGCTTTCTGTATGCTATTTCAATATTTTTTAATAATAATAATAATATGCATGTGCCTTCTACTGCTAAAGAGGGGACATATCCAGAGATGCCTCTCCTCTGACAAAAGGAGCAAATTGCCTGCGAAAGATTTTCTTCCCCTTCCCCACAGCATTACATATGTACAAGTGGTGACACCACTAGACAGAAACTGCTCCCACTCTCCTGAAAAAGTGATTAGCTGTTCGTAACCTAAAATTGCACATTCCATTTCCCTAGCAGATAGTCTCTGTACTCATAATACTGAACTATATTCTAGTAAATTATTGTGTTTAATTTGTGCATTATTTTTTTACAAGCCACCTTGGAGGTTTCTTTGGAACTGAAAGATGGGATTAAAATGGTCACATAAATAAACCCCAGACTGGAACCATCTAGAGTCTTGGCAGCTAGTCTGTTGCACGCACTTGCAATAAATAACTTTTCTTTTGTTGCAAAATGGCACCTCCTAGCTTGGCCCCTTGAATCTTCCTTCAGCCGTTATGCTGCATCTGAAGAGTCAAATATGCCTATCATTGCCAAGAATGAAAGTACTGCCCTATATCAAAGCTTCTCTGTGAACATCTTGCTCTCAGCCAGGAGCCAATAACGTTTGGATTTCAAATAAAGGCCACAACGTCTTACGTTATGCAGCTTTTAAAAGAAGCTGTGGATTGGTAAGGCAGGTCAGTATGATAGTGACCTGTTCTTTTGATTCAGCACTAAAGTGCACACCAAGAAGTAAAGAGAAAGTGTCCTGGGGGAAAACTGGTATCTTTCCCCACCCTGTGGGATGTCCACAAATCTCAAGAGCAAAGCTAGATGTGTAGGGCTGCACACTTCATGCACATCCCCCAGCCATTTAATTCAGGCATGTAGAGGAGCATGGCTGAAAGCCCACCATGACTGTAGACAGTGCTGTGAGTGCATATGCAAAGGATTAATGTTATGTTCTAGCAATGCCTTTACAGAGCTGTTGCCATAAAGCTGTACTTCCCAGTGTTCAGGGAGCTGTGATAGTTAATCCAAATTAAAACTGCTTTTAAGCATACACTATAGATGTACATCTCCTTTCTCTGTTCTTCCTCTGCTGGAGGAAAATGACATATTCCACTGCAGGGCCACTGTGCAAATAGTAACAGATAGGTAGTTTCAATGGTAGGTTGACCATATGTTTTCTTTAAAAAGGATGCAGCCAATACATGCCAGACTTGGCATCTTGACCAATCCTCAGATCCATTATTATTATTATTATTATTATTATTATTATTATTATTATTATTATTATTATTAGTGGGCCTAATAGGTGAAGCAGTAGCGGAGCCCAAAATGGTCCAGCAAGTTCAGAACCAGCACCAGGCTTTGGAGTGCCAATGGGAGGATGCCCCTCCTCCTGGTCACTGCCAGTCCTGCCCATTTGCTTAGCCTCTCCCTTTGGACCCAATTTGCACAACCACCCCAAGGGAGGATGCATAGTAAGAGAAGGATGTTGCTGGTAGGTGAACCAGCAGGGACAGCAAGGAGGAGGAGAACCACCTGGGCCAGGAAACTTCAGGGTCAGCAGCATTCCTCTGCACAAGGATGTCAGCAGATGCGCAGTGGTGCTAACTCCCAATGCCAACCCTGTGCAACTCTTCTTGGTACGTTATAAGCCACCCTAGATAACACCAACTCATGAGACCTGTTTATGTACTTGGCAGAAGAGCTCCCCCTGCCACACCAGACCGTGTCAATTCAGGTTGCAAATGAGAAGTGTGTTCTGAATGCTCTTGAAAAATGAACAACCCTCCCCATCACCAACACCCATACCTGGATATAGGGAAAACAACATGCAGGGGAGAAGGCTGGGCTGAATACTTTCCCCTGAACAGCTAGTCATAAGTGTACAGGGAGTTTACTAGCTATTGGAGCATTGCAAGCATGCATTATTCGACACTTGGCTGCCCTGAGTGGTGAATGAATGAAAGGTGTAGGTTATAGCTCCACTTTTAACTTAAAAACCATCCAGTCTGCAGTCTGAAGTGGTGCCAGTTAGGAAGAGGCTTACTGTCTGCTATGACTACGTACATAACTGGTTCCAAAGCTTTGGCTGTGCTTCTGGTGCTTGTTGTTTTGAAGATTATTTGATAGGGAAGGTGACTCGGGCTCCACTGCTAGGTTGCTAATGGGTTTTTGTATTCCCAGTTCTGCCTGTGCCTGACGGAAGCCATCCTGATCTTCTCGCCAGAGGGCCTCCTCTTCTGCTCCTGCTCCCACAAAATGAAAGTGCAGCTGCACTGGACTGCCCAGACGCTGGCCCTTGTGGCTGCCACACTGGGCTTGGCCTTCATCGTCTCCAGCAAGAACCGGAGTGAGCTTCCACACCTGGTCTCCTGGCACAGTCTTCTGGGCCTCCTGACTCTCCTGGCAGCTTGTGGGCAGGTCTTGTGTGGATTCTGCCTTCGCTTTCCTCGGCTGCTGAGGACCTCGTCCGTGGGTCGCCTCCGGCTCGTCCACATGACGTACGGACTGATCGTTTATCTGCTAGCCACCTTCACTGTGGCCCTGGGCATTTATTCTGACTGGTTTCAGGCCCAGATTAAAGGGGTGGCTTGGTACTTCTGCCTGGGGTTACCTTTCTGTCCTGCTTTGGTTATTGTGAAACAGATTACTAGAACTCGTAAGAAGAGACAGTACATTTGAGTCTTGGATCCCATCAGAACCCACTGGAATCAATATCTCATCCCCATTGTTTTCTCCTATCCTTAGTATTTATAACAGCTGAATTTAGCCTTCTGTTGACACCTGATTCTGTGTTTTGTGTGCTGCGCCGTGTTTTGTCAAAGTGACGTTTTGTTTTGTTTTAGGTCAAGTACATGCTAATACTAGTACTCCTGCATTCTGGAAATATGCTGATTCAATTTTCCAGCTCATTGATCAGGTAGACTCAAGTGCTTGGCTGAGCCTCATGCTTGAATCTAGGGTGCTTTTCCAGAAAACAGGATCAACAACTTGCTGTCTGCATGTTTCCAGTAGGACTTCATGACTATTGTGTCTTCGAAAATAGATGCAGAGAAGCAATGGGGTTGGTTTTGAGCAATATTTCATAGTTTCTTGTGTTTCTTAGATTCTGAAATGCTTCAGTAACTAGATGTGTAGCCACCCACAAGCTAGGAACTTCATGGGTTATACTCACCTGGTTTCAGTGCTTCTAGAATTGTTCTTCCCTCACCTGTCCAATGCCTGTGCTCTCCTCATGGTGATTCACTCCCTCACCAGTTCCTTCTTTCTTTTTAGAATCATAGAATTGTAGAGTTGGAAGGGACACCACGGGTCACCTAGTCCATCATCATCATCATCATCATCATTATACTATGCACCACCTTTTCTTGTGGGGAGTTTCAAGGTCTGGGAGCAGCCACTGGGAAGACCCTCTTCTGTGTCCCTACGAAGTTTGTCCTGGAGGGTGATGGGACCAAGAGAAGGGCCTGCCCCGAAGATATCAAAGCCCAGCCAGGCTCCCAGAGTGGCTTATATATTATCCATTAAAACAAGACAGCCCCTGCCTCAACGCTGCCTTGCAGGCTTACAATCTTAAAAAGAATATGCTATGCCACACAAGGCAAAAAGGATGTGGAAGGAAGGGGGCAGGGAATCAAACTCAGGCACCAGTTCTTAAAATGACTAGCTGGCGTCATTCAAGACTAGGAGGTGCCTGGGGGAGCTTGTCTTTCAGCAGAGCTGATGGAACGAGCTTTCCCTCCCATCACTCCCACTGATGACTCAACATGAGAGCGCTCTTAGACCTTGTTGCTTAAGCAGCTGAAGCAGCAGATAGCTTGGACCTCAGCTGGGTAGGGCTTTATAGGTCATATCCCACACATTGAACTGTCCCTGGAAGCAGACCCACCTTATTTCTGTGATTGTAAGTTGTTTCAAATTGTTTTTAAGTTTTAATTGTAACCTGCCCTGGAACCTAAGGGTGAAGGCTGGGTTGTTGTTATTCTTAAGGAATGATGTGTGTGCGTGTGTTATAGACGTTAGAGGTCACTGTTTCACTGGAACATGAAAGAGCAGGGTTAAGTGGTTAGCCCCAAATCAGTCAGTGAATCAATAGAGAAAGTGGAAATATAATCCCCGCAATGGGGTGAGCTCCCGTTGCTCGGTCACTGCTCCTGCCAACCTAGCAGTTCGAAAGCACCTCAAAGTGCAAGTAGATAAATAGGTACCACTCTGGCAGGAAGGTAAACAGCATTTCCATGCACTGCTCTGGTTCGCCAGCAGCAGCTTAGTCATGCTGGCCACATGACCTGGAAGCTGTACGCCAGCTCCCTCGGCCAATAAAGTGAGATGAGAGCCGCTGGACCTAATGGTCAGGGGTCCCTTTACCTTTTTAAGCATGTGCAAGGCAGCCTCCCCCTGCTGGGAATTGAGAAGCGGCACAGATTGGCTGCATGGATTAGTGGCAGAACACATTATGAGTGTGCAGAAGGCCCAGGTTTGATCCCTGGCATCTACACATAAAGGGATCAGGCAACAAATCACAGAATCATAGAGTTGGAAGGGACCACGAGGGTCATCTAGCCAACCCCCCTTGCAAATGCAGGCATCTTTTTCCCAATGTGGGGCTTGAACTCACAACCCTGAGATGAAGAGTCTCATGCTCTACTGACTGAGCTTCTGCCTAAGACCCTGGAAAGCTGATGTCAGAATAGATAAACAACAACAACAAACCTATGGCTATGTGAAAAATACTCAATAAACAAGACTTAACCGGCTGTACTTTTGAATAAATAAGGTACCTCTGGTTATGTACTTAATTCGTTCCGGAGGTCCATTCTTAACCTGAAACTGTTTTTAACCTGAAGCACCACTTTAGCTAATGGGGCCTCCCACTGCTGTCGCTCCGCCGCAGCACGATTTCTGTTCTCATCCTGAAGCAAAGTTCTTAACCCAAGATACTATTTCTAGGTTAGTGGAGTCTGTAACCTGAAGTGTATGTAACCCGAGATACCACTGTATACCATTCATTGTATCAAATTGTAGATTTCAACGGAAGTCTCATAAAGTTCAACGCAAAAAGCAGAAGACCCAGTGGATCAGTTCATTCTCTAGTCAGTTCATGCATAAGGTCCACACATGTACAAGTATCAAGTCCACCTGTCTGTTATAATCCACATGAAGGGTTGTTACAGTTCCACAGAATCCTTTCACAGAGTCTAAGACAAGGATTTCCGGAATAAGCTAGTCTGACCTGGAGCTAGCTGGACAAATAACCTGACTTGGTATAAGGCAACTTCCTTTATTCCTATACTTACAGCAGTGGCATATCTCACACTCGGCTTAACGTACCACCTCTGTTGATAGTGAGCTATATAGGGAGAAAACATGCATTCTCTTCTCTGGTGCACAACAACCCACTCTTCACCTCCCTCCCCACCCCATTTGCTTCCATCACAAAATTTCCACAATTTCCCATTTCTTGTAATAACTAAGCTCTCCCTCAAAAGTAGCACCAAGCCTGTACTGAATACCCATTGCTCAACACTGAACATCAATTTCCTGCTCTCCAAATATTCATGTTGATTATAAACTAGATTTCTCACCTGCCCTTCAGGTGCTTTTGCCTGGGTAGAATGTGCCTTTGAATAGTGGCAGTGCCTCTTGCTTTCCTGAATGCAGAGATGGGAGGGTGTTAGTGCAGAAACCCTGTTCTTCGCATAGCTGGAATGTAGTCTATTGTACAAAGTTGCATTGGTCGGTTGACCAACTTTTGGACCAATCAAATCTGTTGGACCCGCCCACCATTAGCATGTGGCCACCAGAAAGTGGTCCATGAGGCAATGCAGTCCTTTGGGTGAATAGGCTTCCTCATCCCAAGTGTACAGTTTAGCTAACGGAATCTATGATAGCCTCTGCTTCTGTCTTGGGGTCGGTTAAGAAAATTCCCCAGGGGTCGGTTAGACAAATTCTGGAGCTGCATAGTTTTCCTCCACGGCTCAGAAGTGTTGTTGAGATTTCCCCTCTGACCACTAGTGCCTTTCAAAGGCCTTGGAGTTTTTGCTACGCTCTTCGTAAGCAGCTATTGCTACCCAGGCTACAGCTTGTGCCGTCACATGTGGCACAATATCTTTTTCCATTTAAAGGAACTATTAGTAGGGTGCTACTTTCTTAGGTTTCTTGACCTGACTCACAGGTAAGCAGCTGGAACTAGGCTTTTATGAAAGACAATTTTACTTGGCTACGAGTGATCGCCAAAGAAGAAGAAGAATTAGAATTCATGGCTGAGGCTTGGGAATACGCATTTGCGGCCAGGATTTGCAGTTTGGGGAATTATTTGTGGTAGAATTGGACTGAGTAAGTAAAATTTTGTAGCCAGGAAGAAACCTTTACTAGGGTGGTCTTCATCATGCAGCAGGTTTCCAGATGAGAAACTGGTGGTTTGAATAAGAAGCTGTGTGGAAACAGCGACAAGCACACAGAGTGCAATGAGACTGAGTGTTTGGGTGGGGGGAGGGAGGCTCGGTTAATTTCATTGTACACAGGTTGTACATTGACAATAAAGGTATTATTATTATTATTGGAAACAGGGGGAAAAAGTAAAATCCAAATCTAGCTTTAAGGTACAGGTTATAGGTTTTCTATGCACATTCACAAGACAAATAAAACACATATAATCATTTTCTAAGGGTACCATGTTATTTGGTCAATATTTTGCACAATAAATTTGTTTCTACCTTGTTTAATAGGTTCTTTCCTTAAGGGTACAGTGGTACCTCGGGTTAAGTACTTAATTCGCTCCGGAGGTTCATTCTTAACCTGAAACTGTTCTTAACCTGAAGCACCACTTTAGCTAATGGGGCCTCCTGCTGCTGCCGCGCCGCCGGAGCACAATTTCTGTTCTCATCCTGAAGCAAAGTTCTTAACCTGAGGTACTATTTCTGGGTTAGCAGAGTCTGTAACCTGAAGCGTATGTAACCTGAGGTACCACTGTATATCTTGCAGGAATTTCATATTTTCTCGGCACTAAACAACGTTTTGCAACTTGTTTCATCAGCTAATCAGCATGTAATAGTGGCAGGGAGCACAGCTCTGGGATTTTTTTCAGGGCAGGAGTGATGATGTCATCTGCCCGAGTGCCAGGGTAATTGACAGACCCTCCTTGCTCTGATCAGTGAATGAGCTCGGGCTTCTCCACACTTACTTTTCCTCCGTACTTTCCAGGCATGGTCCACGCTTTAAACCTCCATGTCAGAACACTTCTTTTTTTCTTTTTGGAGCTTTCTGCACAAAATCCCACTCTTTACTGCTGAATTGGAGCAAACAGCAATCTGTGGAAAATCTGAATTGTCATTTGTTGTGTTTCAGCTTTAATGAGAAGGTTTCCAGGGTGAAAAAAGAGCACTAGGGGAGAGCTTTAAAGTGGAGACCTGTGTCTGGAAAGCATGGGCAAAGGCCAAGTGTGGATAAGCCCATAGTCTTAAAGTGGTCTTTAGCTGGTGGTGTGTATTACTCACTTCCAGATGTGGTAAGCCAGCCCTGCTGCATTTCAGGGCCATTCTGATTCAATCTGCTGAGTGGGTCTCTGAACCTCTGCCCCAAAGTCCTTCCCTGATGACACTGTGCTTTCTCTCTCTCCTGCGTTTAAGACACTCCTTGGGTCTGTTGTTATGAGCCTATTATGTTGATCTTCTGCTCTTCAGACGTCACCACCACATCACTGTAGGCAGTGCTTCCTTTGCTATGTAGAAGGTGATTACCCGAGTGATCTGAGTCGCTGCTGGACAATGTCTATAACTTTGCTAGTGATGGATAGTCCTAGATCTTGCTGAACCAGCCACAAATTTCGGCCACCGCTGGCATTAGGTTGGTAGGACTCTGGAAATGGAAAAAGGAGTATCTCCTCTGATTATAGATGTTTGAGCTGAAAACCTAATTCACTCTCCTTTAGCAGCACAGTAACTAAAATGGGTAAGGATTACAGGTGAAGTAGAGCAGAAAGAAAACACTTTCCACGTCTTCATTCCCCAGCAAGCTTCTGCTCGCTCTGCATAGTAATGTTGACACCAGGGTGTCTTATTTCTCACACCAGGGGCTCTTTCCTATCCATCTCTGATTTGCTTCTGATATTTATCTTTTGCAGCTCCCTGCTTCACACTTTCGTTTAGCTGCCATACCTGTTCTTTGGGAAAGAGTGCTCTTATCGTTTTATCCCATCTGCATTTTTAGCCTGTAACGGTGATGGTTTTTGTATTGAATTTCGAGAGAGTGCTCTGAAACAACTAAGTTGACAAGTCCTACTGAGGACCAAGTCAGTCACATGTGTACCCTTCTTGGCACACATTTCAGGTGTGCAGGTGTGTATGAAATATGTATAAGTGCATGCATTCAGGTTTGCAGAAAGGAGTATGTGTGAGTACAGTTATCTTTTTATAAATGAGCCCCTGGAGCTGTGACTGAAATCCTAAACGAACTTAACCTTAGAGAAACAAGTTTGTGTTCTTCATAGACATGTATAGGATTGCATTGTGAACTTGACCAATCTAGATGGGACCATCCAAGAAGGAATGGATTTCATATGAGGATGCAAGGAATGCCACGTGGATTGGGGCGGGGGGAAGGAATGCTGCCTTTTGCAATCTAGTGCCATCCAGATTGAGCTACAACTCCCCGTTGGCATAACCAATGGGTGGGAGTGATGAGAGTTGTAGTCCAAAACCATCTAGAGCAGTGGTTCTCAACCTGTGGGTCCCCAGATGTTGTTAGACTACAACTCCCATCATCCCTGAGCTCTGGCCTTGCTAGCTAGGGGTGATGGGAGTTGTAGTCCAACAACATTTGGGGACCCACAGGTTGAGAACCGCTGATCTAGAGCATGGGTAGGCAAACTAAGGCCCGTGGGCCAGATCAGGCCCAATTGCCTTCTGGATTTGGCCCACAGACGGTCCGGGAATCGCTGCATGGATTGCCAGCACGTGTGTTCTTTCCCTCTCCCTCCCTCTCCCTCACACAGCAGTGCAGCCTCCTCCCTCCCTCCTCCTGGCTTCTCCCTGCCCTGCCTAGAGGAGGAAGGGGGCTGGGCTTTGTTGGTGCCAGCAGCAGCAGTGGTTGCGTGGCTGCCGTTTTAAGCAGCCCCTCTCCAGAGCCCTTTCGTGCACCACTCATCATCCCTCCGCTGCTGCCACCAGCCCCTGCCGCTCGCAAGACACAGGTAAGCAGCCACCGATGCAAGCAGCTCTTGCATCATTATTTTTTTCCCCTTCAAAATATAGTCTGCCCCCCCACAAGGTCTGAGGGACAGGGGACTGGCCCCCTGCTGAAAAAGTTTGCTGACCCCTGATCTAGAGGGCACCAAGTTGGGGATGGCTGCTAGATGGAAAAGAGCCACTTTCCAGGTTAAAGTAGTCTTCATAGCTGAGAGAGGAACCAGCAGGTGCTTGAAAGCAGCCAAGAGTCCGGGTTGGGTGCAAGAGAAGGAAGCTCCCTCACAAATTATTAGAAGAGAGAAAGCAGATAGATGAAAGCCCCTGGATGCGAGTTGCTAGGCATCTGAGAAAAGAAACTCATTAATGAGGGAAAATAATATATAGAGATGTTGGGGGATAACCCTAAGTAGAACAGAATATAAATAAAATCTGAGCAAAGATGGCACATTGGGAGATGCTTTGTTCTAGATCAGGCATAGGCAAACTCGGCCCTCCAGATGTTTTGAGACCACAACTCCCATCATCCCCTAGTTAACAGGACCAGTGGTCAGGGATGATGGGAACTGTAGTCCCAAAACACCTGGAGGGCCGAGTTTGCCTATGCCTGTTCTAGATGCTAGAATAGCAAAGTCTACCAAAATGTAGGGAACAAATTTGGGGTGGTGGTGGTTTATGTTTGAAGGTAAAGATTTTTTGTGCTTTTTTGTTTTGTTTAAGGTGAGGTGGAGTGGTTAAAACTTTAGCAATCTGAAATGCCAGGGTACCCCACCTCTAGAAATGGGGTTGCTGTTAACGCTACTTTCCCTGAGATGCTTGATAAGCAAATCTGATAAGTGGTTTACCTCAGTGTGAAGAGCTGCCACTTCAATAAATGAAGGAATGTTGGAAGACCCCACACTCCTGGCTACTTCACAGGTTGGTAGAAATACAATCCACGCAATGCAGCACTGGGCAACTGTCAGCTTGGGTACCAATTTGTTTGCAAGTGACTCTCCAGCAGGGATGGATGGGAGCTAAGCTGTGCTTTCGATTTTGTAGAATACCAGAGCTCACAATGAGAGGCTCTGCATTTGAAAACTGATCACGCGTGAAACATGATTGACAGTCACATGGAAACAACTTTAGGAAAAACAGCACCTGCCCCTCACAAGCCTTTGGGGGCATTCTGTGTCAAATGGATCTTCTTGGAGCCAACACATGGCAGATTGTGTTATTGCCACCTCATTAGTGTTGTTATCCTATAATGCATGCCTGCCTCTGCAGTATTATGTATATGTTGTGCTCCTCAACTGCCACAAGGGTTGGCAGCATTGCCTGAATCCAGAGTGCTGGTGCCCCTGACTGTATTAACCATATTAACCCCTGAATCCCCAAGAGTAGAAGAACCACCCAGTGCATGATTCTAATTTAGAAATCCACAAGGGGGAGCCATTTGCAAAGGCTTCTCATAGGCAGCATTTAAAAAAAAAAAATCCCAGTAGAAATAATTCACAGTGGAAATTGGATTCTCTGTCTCTGCTATATCCTCCTGCAGTTGTTTTGAGAGACACTCCATATAAATTGTGTTAATTGGTACAGGCTTCTCCAAACCTGAATGCTCATGCAAGTCAGATGTGTCGGAAGCAGTTGCAGTAGCAGGTACTACAGAGAACTTAGTTGTCCAATTTACGGTTTACAGCATGAGCAGCAAAGTAACTCTGACATCTTGTTGCCACCAGGGCAAAATAACCTTTGTGTCCTCTTGCTTGTATTGCAAGCAAATATTACATTTTCTGTTGGCTGGATCAAGGAGCTTGTCCCGGCAGTAATCATGAAAACACGTCTCGTTACATTGGGGAGGAAGAAACAAAACATTTTAATATGGGGTAACCATTATAATACATTTTCTGCAAACACAGTTGCAGAGTAAATAAATGTGTTAACAGCAGTCTTGAACTGCTAATAGCCTTTGGGTAAAGTAAAGGCTTTCCTCAATGGAAACATGTGGGAGATTCCACTAAACAGTACAGTGGTAAAAGGTAAAGGTAAAGGTACCCCTGCCCGTACGGGCCAGTCTTGCCAGACTCTAGGGTTGTGCGCTCATCTCACTCTATAGGCTGAGAGCTAGCGCTGTCCACAGACACTTCCGGGTCACGTGGCCAGCGTGACGAAGCTGCTCTGGCGAGCCAGCGCAGCACACGGAACGCCGTTTACCTTCCCGCTGGTAAGCGGTCCCTATTTATCTACTTGCACCCGGGCGTGCTTTTGAACTGCTAGGTTGGCAGGCGCTGGGACTGAGCAACGGGAGCGCACCCCGCCGCGGTTCGAACCACCGACCATGCGATCAGCAAGTCCTAGGCACTGAGGTTTTACCCACAGCGCCACCCGCGTCCCACTAGTACAGTGGTACCTCAGGTTAAAGACACTTCAGGTTACAGACGCTTCAGGTTACAGACTCCGCTAACCCAGAAATAGTACCTCGGGTTAAGAACTTTGCTTCAGGATGAGAACAGAAATCGCGCAGCAGCGGCGCAGCGGCAGTGGGAGGCCCCATTAGCTAAAGTGGTCTTCAGGTTAAGAACAGTTTCAGGTTAAGAACGGACCTCCAGAACAAATTAAGTTCTTAACCCAAAGTACCACCGTACAGGCAACTCCCAATATATGCAGGGGTTACATTCCAAGGCACTGTGCATTTGAGTGAAATCGTGTATATTTGAAACACAATTAAAAAGCCTGCAAACACCTCATTCTACCCTCGCCCCACCCATTTTGTGATGTTTTTGGATCACTTTCAGGTGTGGACGATGCATGTGTGTGCAGTTGCGCACATATAAAATGCAACAGTCGCTGCCTGTATTCAAACGCCATGACTACTCTTTATCATGGGATATAATGGAGCCATCTTGGAGATACAAGTCCTGTTGGATAAAGTTTGTCATGGACACTTTTTATTTTGGGAATATCATGCTTAATTTCACTGAAACAATTCATATGAATAATGGATTTTTCTAGGAAAAGAGATTCAGTAACTCATCATGAATACCTCCCTCATTCTCTTAGAATGGCAATGGAGCCCAGCTGAGAGGTGCCGGAACAGGGAGGGTGCCAGTCTGACCTCAAGTGGGGCAGAGTTCCACAAAATTGGACTCACAATACTTAATGCCTGGCTCCTCATGGGTATGAGCTGTGCATCTTCTGAGCCATGAGGGAACACTATCAGTGACTCCTCCCAACGATCTCAGTGACTATCCTGAGGTACCATGGAACCAAGAGCCTTGTCACTTAATACAAGTACCTTGAATGTGGCCTGCAAAGTCGCACTCCAGCCTGCAGAAACACTTGGGGGGCAAAGCAGGATCTGTGAGGGGTGTAGCCTGGGGAGAGTTTGGAGAACCAGAGAAACCTCACAGTCTACATTTGGACCTTGGGCTTGAAGTTCCCCAGGCCTAGTTTAGTGGGAAAGAGCTCCTTCTTGGTTAGTGGAGCTCTATTCCCCCCTCGGTTTATTGCATAGTTGTCAACTGTGAGGAATCCTATTTGGAATAAGGGAATTTCCCTTTAAAAAAGGGAAACATTGACAGCTATGGGTTATTGGCTCTAAAAGTTATCTGTGTGAAGCGACTGACATTTCAGAACAATGCACTGCAAGATTGTTAATTCCCCTCCACTATATGAAACATGTTCCCTAGTTAGGCATCCCTAAAATATATTTTAGAAAAGCTGCAGAAGCCTTTCAAGATGGGTACATGGTCCTGAGGGAATAACATACCCAGTGCATTTTGTGTTTTCGATGTTCCTCACAGCCCTTCACAGATATTTCCGTTTCCCACCACCACGCACACACGCACCCACCCCTACAATGGGCTCTGTTTTCTCTCTGCTCCTCTCTGTGGCCTTGGCCTGCCTGGCAGCTGCCTCCCAGTCGCAGGATGTCAGACGGGAGCTGAGCTGAGCAGGCCGCATGGTTAGCCTGGGTGGATGTGGTGACAGATGGCCAGACAATGGAGCTCAGCAGGGCCTTTCCCATAAGTGACTGGTGCTTGCCCATTAGCTTCTTTTCAGTCATTTAGCTCTGAATTAAAGCTGTGGTGCTTGGGAGGCCTCTTGTGTTTTTGATCTTTTGCTCCCTCTTGTCTGCGCTGCCTGCCTTTCATCAGCCTGGTAGACTCCTGAGTGGTACTTGAAGGAATTTGCTCTTTCGTGGGGGACTTCTGAGCTGCTTTCATCCACATTCGGGAAGGGGAGGGGAGCACTGGCTCAGATGCTTTGCCTTCCCTTCCTTTCAAATGCGGTTCTGGACACACAGGGCATCCTGCTTTCTTGGCCGGTGATGGGACCCCTCTCTGCTCTCTCTCCCTAATGAGATAATTCCTGCCCAAGGCCACCTGATTGTCTCTTCCACAGAATTTACGGATGAGGGCTTCCCTGATGCTCTCTCCCAGCTTTTTGACTAGTGTGCCTTTTGAAGGCAAGGGAGAAGTAGCTCTCAGTCAGAGGGGCAGTCAGTAGGGAATCTGGAACATGGTGATTTATGGCCAAATCACTGGAAACTGATGGGGAAGTAGTGGCATACCTGACAAAGGTGACATACCCTCCAACATGCCTCAAATGAAAATAGGGACAATTCTCACTTCCACATCAACTGAACCTCCTCAAACTCCACCCCCCCCCATTTTTTGTCTCCCAACCCACCCACAGAGCATTTCCTATCAGAAGAAGGGTGACCCTCCATTAGATTTTAACCCTTGCTAGATCCAGGAATTAGAAGGGACTCAGGCATACAGCCTAGCCCCACCCCCAATTTACAACTGCCTGCCTGCCTGCCTGCCTGCCTGCCTGCCTGCCTGCCTGTCTGTCTCTAATCCACCAGGAATCCCTGGATTCACCCATCCCATTTCTCATACCAATAGGTTTCACCAGGGTGTTCAAAATGTTCTGTACTTTTAAGACAGAGGTGTTTGCTGGGCCAAGTATGAAGTGCGTTACTGTGTACAAAATACATGTTTGTCCCATATGAGAGAACTGGATACAAGTCAGGGCAAAAATAATTGCTTTGGGTCACAAGGGTGGTAACAGTGGGAACTGGCAAGTGCTGCTGTGTGGAACCTGAGCTGACTGCCATTGACCTGTTACCACCACAAGCCTGCAAACGTTCCTGCAGCCTCTTTCAGTTCCACAGATCAGTGTCCATGGGAAATTTGCATGATTGTGGATGTCAGTCAAGCCAGTTGTCCCGTTCCACACCTTTGCTGATCTCTGTGCATGTGGTAGAGAGCAAGCTTTTGGGTTTTTTTATTCTGAGGGAGAAGCAGTGGCTCCCCGCTTCTGGAATGCTATTCCCAGGGAGTTACATTTAGCACTGTCATGATCTACTTTTAGGCACCAGACAAAAACATTTCTATTTAACCGGACCTTTGGCTCTTAGTTTGTAGTGTTTCTAGGTATGTGCAACTTCTTTCAGCGGGTGGAATGTGCCTTTTATATGTATAAATGTGGTTTTGACTTTTTCTTCTTGGTTTTTCTTTATTAATTGGTTTTAATATTTGCATTATTTTGTAATTTACTTTGTAAATTATATTTGCTATATTTTGTAAAGAAAAGCAATAGATAGATAGATAGATAGATAGATAGATAGATAGATAGATAGATATAGAGATAGATAGATGATAGATAGATATTTAGATGGATATTTAGATATTTAGATATTTAGATATTTAGATGGATAGATAGATGATAGATAGATGATAGAGATAGATAGATGTGCAAAGCATGGGAAATAAACAAGATGAGCTTGAGCTCTTGGTACAGCAAACTAAATATGACATAATAGGCATCACTGAAACCTGGTGGGATAAGTCCCACGATTGGAATGTAATCTATTTCAGAGAAACAGACCAAACAAGAAAGGAGGAGGAGTGGCGTTATATGTCAGGGATGTGTATACCTGTGAAGAGATCCAAGATTTAGAACCTCAAAGCCAAAGTGAGAGCATTTGGGTCAAAATTAAGGGAGAGGAGAATAACAGTGATCTCATTGTGGGAGTTTACTATAGATCCCCAAGCCAAACAGAGGACATAGATGATGCCTTCCTGGAACAGATGGCCAAGCATGCAAAAGGAAGGGAGATAGTAGTAATGGGGGACTTCAACTACCCGGATATTTGTTGGATGTCAAACTCAGCCAAGAGCATAAGGTCAAACAGATTCCTCACTGGCCTTGCAGACAACTTCATTGTCCAGAAAGTGGGAGAAGCAACAAGAGGAACAGCCATTTTAGATCTGGTCCTAACCAATGTTGATGACCTGGTTAGTGGGGTAGAAGTGGAAGGATCATTAGGCGCGAGTGATCATGCTCTTCGGAAGTTTACTATACAGTGAAAAGGAGCAGCCAAGCATACTAGGACTCAATTTCTTGACTTTAAGAAAGCCGACTTCATAAAACTTAGGGAAGTGCTGGGTGAGATCCCATGGACAGTAATACTAAAAGGAAAGGAAGTTCATGATGGCTGGGAGTTTGTTAAGAGGGAGATAGTAAAAGCACAACTTCAGGCAATACCAATGAGACGGAAACATGGAAGGTGCCTAAAGAAGCCAGGGTGGCTATCTAAAGAACTTTTAACTAAGATTAAAAAAGGATGTGTACAAAAAATGGAAAAGGGGGGAAACCACCAAAGAGGAATTCAAACAAATAGCCAGCACATGTAGACACAAAGTCAGAAAAGCTAAAGCACAGAATGAACTCAGGCTTGCTAGAGAGGTTAAAAGCAACAAAAAAGGCTTTTATGGGTATGTTCGTAGCAAAAGGAAGAACAAAGAAACAGTGGGGTCACTCAGAGGAGAAGATGGTGAAATGCAAACAGGGGACACAGAAAGGGCTGAACTCCTCAATGCCTTCTTTGCCTCAGTCTTCTCCGATAAGGAAAACAATGCCCGACCTGAAGAATTTGGAGCAAATGATTCAGCAGAGCAAACACAGCCCAGAATAACTAAGGAGATAGTACAAGAATACTTGGCTAGTTTAGATGTATTCGAGTCTCCAGGGCCAGACGAACTGCATCCAAGAGTATTAAAAGAACTGGCAGATGTGATCTCAGAACCACTGGCAGTCATCTGGAAACGATGCCTTATGAGGAACGGCTAAGGGAGCTGGGCATGTTTAGCCTGCAGAAGAGGAGGTTAAGGGGTGATATGATAGCCATGTTCAAATATATAAAAGGATGTCACATAGAGGAGGGAGAAATGTTGTTTTCTGCTGCTCCAGAGAAGCGGACACGGAGCAATGGATTCAAACTACAAGAAAGAAGATTCCACCTAAACATTAGGAAGAACTTCCTGACAGTAAGAGCTGTTCGACAGTGGAATTTGCTGCCAAGGAGTGTGGTGGAGTCTCCTTCTTTGGAGGTCTTTAAGCAGAGGCTTGACAACCATATGTCAGGAGTGCTCTGATGGTGTTTCCTGCTTGGCAGGGGGTTGGACTCGATGGCCCTTGTGGTCTCTTCCAACTCTATGATTCTATGAGATGATAGATAGATAGATAGATAGATAGATAGATAGATATAGATAGATAGATAGATAGATAGATAGATAGATAGATAGATAGATAGATGATAGATAGTCTTCACCTGTATTTGGCTGCTATCGTGTTCCTTTTCTCTGCCTCTCTGTCAAGCTCTTTATAAGAAACCTGCTTCTGCAACAACAGAGAGTGGGGAGTGTTTTCACTGTTCCTTTGGGAAGGAGGAGTGTGACAAAAACTTTAAGTAAGTCTATCTGCCACCTCAGAGTTTTGCTTTGTTTCCCAATCTGCCTCCTGGTGTGGCCTGTTTTGCGGAAACATGTCCCTTTATGTTGGGTTGAAAGACCATCTGTGTGACTTTCTTGCTCAGTATTTTTGCCAGCTGATCAACAGCTGCTGAAAAGCTTTGCCTTAGAAGGGGATTTTGGAGCACCAGTGCCACCCGGAGGAAAGTTACGGTATCTTATCTGGAAGTAATGTGTACTGCATTGCTAAAAGCAGCCCGCTTCTGAGAAGGTATCTATGCATGCATTTTATTTATTTATTGCATTTATATCTCACCTTTTTTCTCTAAAGAGATCAAGGTGGCGTACATGGTTCTCCCCCTCCTCATTTAATCCCCACAACAACCCTCCGAGGTAGGTTAGGCTGAGAGGCAGTGACTGGCCCAAGGTCACCCAGTGAGTTACATGACCAAGTGGGGAACAGAACCCTTGTCTTCCAGGTCCAACACTCTAACCATTACACCACACTGCCTCTCCATTTATTTAGGCACTCTGGATCAAATAGAATAGAAGACAGAAAACCTCTTGGACACCAACTCGTCACAATCCATCTGCACGGGGTATCCATTACATTCCTGCGGGTGGGTTTGTGGCTTTTAGCGAATAATTATGACAAGTGATATGGGAATGTGCTTTCCACTCTTGCACAGAAAGGACCAGTGAAATGAATTTCCCCCTGAATCAGCATGTGCCAGGAGCAGTGCATTGTCAGAGCCATATTGGTTGTGAATAAAATGTTTGGATGGAATTTAGCTCCAGAAAACATCACAAAAGGGAGGCATCTTCACGAATTCAGCAGCCTTGTGACACTTGTGTTTGTCTTTGAGAAGCAAGCTGGCTAGCCAAGCTTCTACTGCCTTCTGCAGAGGACGTTTTAGCAAATTCTAGGTACAATACTGTATTCTAATATATACCATTAAAGGGCAGGTTCTTAATTCTCTTTACAGGAAGTCAGTCAGTGCTTTCTAATTCACATGTGATCTCTGCAAGGCTTGACCGGTCTTAAAGTCCAAGCGGTAGCATAAAGCTCTCAGTCAGAGAGGATAAATTAGGTCTTAATACTTTAACTGAGAGTTATTATCCCATTCATATGGAGATGAATCTAAAGCCCTTCTAATACCTGTCTATGAGCTCAGGGGATTTTTCTGCAGGGACTCAATCCTAGTTTAAAGCAATGAATAAACTACAGTATTGGCTTCGTTCTTAGAATGCCCTTGTTACTAGACAACTTACAGTGATCTATTTTCCATCAGTCTTTGTCTATCAATTTGCAGCTATCCAGTGAACCAATTGCTGGGAATTTTCATACATTAGTGCCAACTTAGGTGCAAATATATGCTTCTAATCCGTGTATACCTGTGAAGTTTTCACATTCTTCCTTTGTCCTGTTTGAACCACCTTTTCATCCATTGGGATGCCTTTTCATTAAATTCTCAGACCTACCTGGCTCCACTGCAGAAACCACGGGTGCACACATCACATAGGTGTGTTCACGTGTATGTACAAAAGCCAACATGGGACCTGTTTTTGAAAGCCACGAGCTATATTTATTTATTTCTACTAGGCTCCAGACGGTTAGGCTGCCCCCTTTTTAGTGGCAGGGGTAGGATATAATCTCACACCAGTAAATTCAAGTTGCACAGTTATATAGGTGATTGTGCAGCAAACCCACTTTCCCAAAAGGTCAGGTTTTTGTGATAAGAAAAGTGATGGGGGAAATGCAGTGTGATAAAACATGCTTTGACACATCATCATCATCATCATCTAAACTCCCCACAAATGAATTAGAATGAATGCAATATTAGATAGCTGGTGTAGTTTAATCTCCCTGAAAGCAAATCAGGATGATTGCTCAACAAACGGTTTGTATGGAAGCACCCTTAGCACCCCATGAGCAAAAGGGTTAGTGCTTAAAGATGTTAGTGTTTCAAGTTTAAATAACTTAGGCCCCAAATATATGAAAGACCACCTCCTTCTGTACAAACCCCCTCAGATGTTTTGTGGAGAGGGCCTTATTACTCGTTCCATCACGCTTGGAGACTTGGGACCATGGTGATGCAACAGAGGGTATTTTCTATGGCAGCCTCTAAGTTGTGGAACTCCTTCCCTGCAGGGGTGCATCTCGCAGCATCATTACACAGCTTCCAGCAAATGCCAAAGACACACCTTGCTATCCTAGTTTTTCCCCACTCCAAGTGTGTATTTTTAGGATCCACCTTGTTGTTGTGACTGTAAATTGCTTTGAACTGTTTTTCATATTGTGCTTTAATGTTACAACCTCCCTTGAACCTTAGGGGAAGGAGTAGGTGGTTATTCTTAGAAATGAAATGGCCATTACCCTCTTTGGAGAGCCTGCTGGATCAGGTCAATGGTCTATTGATCTGCTGACAGGTCTGTTCCAGTATCCTGCTCTCTCACAGTGGCCAACCAGATGCCTGTGGGAAGCCCATGAGCAGGACCAGACCACAAGAGCAACTCTCCCCCATGTGACTTCCAGAAACTGGTATTCAGAAGCATTACTGCCTCCAGCCATTAAGGTAGGGAGCATAGTCATCCTGGCTAGTAGTCATTGATACCCTTATCCTCTATTTCTCCAAGGTGGCGAGTCATCACTGCCTCCTGTGGGTTTTTTGAGGATCAGCTCAAAGTTGTGCAGCTTCTTTTGCAAAGGGGAAAAGCCCCCTTTTTTGAGGATCAGCTCAAAGTTGTTGAACTTACTTTGCAAAGGGAAAAAATCCTGTTTTTATGGGGTTCAACTCAAAGTTCTGCAGCTTCTTTAGGAAAGGAAAGGGAGCAGTTTCTACAGTTTCAAGACAGATAATCTAATCAGCCAGTCACATGTCGCTGGGGAAACAAACAGCCTCCGTCTGCAGAACATTCAAAAATGGAGGCCTGGGCAAGGGGGCGGGGCCAGAAAGGGAGCCAACAACCGACCACACATTCGCTCCATAAGACGCACAGACATTTCCCCTGACTTTTTAGGAGGAAAAAAGTGTGTCTTATGGAGAGAAAAATACAGTACTTACTTGTGTCTTTCGTGCATCTCCCAAAGTTCAGTTTCTTTATATGTCCACAAGTTCTAGTGTTATGAGAGAGGGAGGAAAAATTCCTCTATCCAATTTCTCCATGCCTTGCATATTTATTTTTTTTACATTGCCTGACTCGCCTCTTACTCTTTTGTGGTAAACTGAAAAATCCTGAATGCCGCAACCATTCCTCATAGGGAATTTCACAGGTCCATTTTCCCTGTTGCGGAACACGATAACTAAGGTTGGCGTTTGCTTATGCACTCGTATGAATTTCCGGGGATCTTTCTTTAAAGATTTCCGTGGGGACCCTGCTGTGCATGCCCAGGAAAAGGCAGTGGAGGGTGGTAGAGAAATGGTTGGATGGAAGGACAAAACAAAAAAACACAGTCTGGATACATCCCATCCAGCTCTGCCCACTGGTGTGGATGTCAAGTGGCAGAATGCCCATGAATGTTGTGTCTGAAAAGGAGCATGTGAATGTTCACGTGTTAGTTGTGCCAGAAAAACTGGATCTGAAAGACCAGTTTACAGTATAATGCCCTTGTCTGGAAGCACCCTAAGATTATGAGAGGGCAACTACAATGGAAACCCCTAGCCATGTGCAGTTGAGGTGCATTTTCACAGTACACACACACACACACACACACACTGCATACAACAGTACTATCTTCCTTGATATAAATGCCTGAAAAAGATGATACCTTATTATGTGCTGACAACTTAGCCTATGGCAACTTCCAGCCATGAATGCATGAGTGGCCCCTTCAGCGAGATTGGTTACTGTCTGCTCAGATCAATCTCTTCTGTCCAGCCAAGTGGGGAAAGGAAATGCTTTTTTGTGTGAATGAACTTCATTAGTGGCTGTTCATACCTTACTGATGGAAAGCCCTGGTGAGCACAATAGTCTTTCATGCTTGAATAAATACAGCCGCCCCTTGGGTGAGCATTGCTGTCCGCTTAGATCAGGTGTTTTCTTTCTACATGAGCCTCTTGCTCTCAAAGGATTGCACGTTTTGAATAATGGAAACGATTTTGCATGACCTTATGCTATATCCAGATCTAGCCCTGTGTCTCTAGGTTCAGCTTGCCATATTTTACTTGCTCATAGTTCTATGCTATGTCAACAGGTGTTGCATGGGTGGCGGTGGAGGAATAATCTGGTAGTGTGACTGAGGAAATTCTTCTCTCAGCAGCTCTGAAGGGCACTGAGCCAGAGAAATAGGCAGCAATCCCAGATTTGCCACACAGTAAGCCGAGTTCAGATATATGAAGTACGGTGCCCACTATCCTTAAACAAGGATATCGGAGAGCTGTCCAGTCCTATTGGCCTAAAGTAATAGCAGGTGTCAGGCAGAGGACTTTCAGAGTCCACACCTGGGAGGCATGCTGTGGATTGCCTGCGCTCTGCCATTGATACTTTAGGGCTACTCTATAAATTCATTGCACTTCTGGGACGTATGTGGTGTTGAATCTTGCTAGCTGAGGCTTGATGGGCAACACTTGTGTGACATGCATGAGAGAAGCTGCCATGAGATCCACATTTGACCCTAAAAAATAAAACATGTGCTGGATCACTGCTGGGGTGCTCTAGGGATGCCAGATCTACACCCAGAGAGAGCAGTCAGCCTTTGGACCAAGGAGGACCCTGGTGTTTGGTCCATAGCAGGTATGAGAGCGGGTGAAGAGAACCATCTAATAACACAAGGTGCAACAGCCATTTAGGCATTGAGTGTTGCAGAGCTTTTAAAGGGAAAGACATCATATCCAGGTGAATGCCCAGCAACCCTACTCTTTTCCGCCTTCATGGTCTGCGGATTTCGACTGAAAGAGTTTTACCTGATTGGGCAGGAAAAACCTGAACAACCCCAACCCTGGCAGTTTTTCCCTCTGTCTCTTTTTGCAGTGCCACACATGATACGCCACAAACCACGTCCCCAAGCATCCCTCTTAGCTACGTTTAATTCTGGTGAAAGCTTACTGAAGATCCATGGCCGGGGCTTGCCTCCGTGTTCGGGCCCAGACTGAGAACGCCGAAGTCAATATTCATCATGGTGGTGGGAAATGGGGGGGAAAAGAGACAGGCAGGTGCATATTCATAAAACATGTTTTATTTTCACCTATGTCTATGTTGGAGAGTACAGACTTCTCAACAGAAATGCAGCCCAGGTACTCTTTGGGATTGTTGTCTCTGCCTGGAACAGATAAGCATGTATGTATCCTCTGCAGGTTGGAATAACATTTTGCTTGACCTGCAAACCACAGAATGGGGGGAGTGAGAGATGGGGCCATGCCGTACTACAAGCATTGGGCAACCTTTCTTGGTGGTGTGAGGGGAGCTTTCTTTGCTGTGCTGTATGGATTCAGAAAAGTGCAGTAAAACAGTGGGAAGCCTGCCTTTGTTTTGCATACGTAAATACATGCACCCCTAATCTTGTTCTTGCCTTGCCCTCCCTCCATTATTTTTTTTAAAGGGGTGGGGGTGGGGATTTCCAGTAATCTCCTAAGAAACCATCTGCTGCCAGCCATTCTGTCTAGGCCCCAGACTCGACCGTCATCTCCCTTCCCAAGCATGTTTGCAGCTGCACTGCACATTTGTCATGCTCATGCATTGCCTAAGGCACCAGGAATGGTGAGCACATACAAAGGTTCCTTTAAAAAAAAGGATCGTGCTGTGTGCAGCTTGAATTCTTCCCACTGTGCTGACACTCTACATTTGACCTTATCAGTAGGGCAGACAGATTCAGGGCAGATTCACGTTTGACCACTGCAGATCTGACAGCGCAGCTTTTGTCCCCGAAGTCTCATTCAACTAAAACCCCTCAAGATGCTTATGTGGAATGTTGGTATCTGACCCAGGCGTGGGAGCAGGCAGGCAGGGGAGCCGACAGCAAATGAAACCAGTGGTGGCGATTTGCATATCTTGGTTTAAATAGATGAACCTTCTAAAATAGCCTAACATTCAGGAGCCTTAGAAACCCACAAAGATGGCAATCATTAATGAGCAAGCCAGAAGGTCAAACTAAATGGGGGAAAGCCTATTTGTTTTCTGCTTGTCTGAAGGAGCGCACTGCATATTATGGCAGTGGGGGGAATTCACTCACATTCTCTCTCTCTTTAAACAGCTAGGAAGAGGAATCAAGGGATTCTTTTCAGTTAGGATTAAGCACTTTATGCTGTTTAACAAAAGTAAATACCAGGCCCAGTGCATGATCCTAAGGAGGACTTCAGTACTCACAACCATAGCGGAGCTATTTCTAGCTGTGTTCCTTATTCTTACCTCCACTAAATATATATACTCCTTTGGATGCCCTATCCAGTAAGGGAAGGAAGATATTTCTCTCCTGGCAGCTTAGTGTGGACTCAGAGCATATTTAGATTCTCAGCAGGGACCCTGTGGCACGTTGCACACAGACAGCAGGCACAAGCAGGTGGTTTGCTGAGAGGCGAGTGGCTCTGGCACCCTGTGGAGAGCAGGCAGAGCCTCCCTTTCAGCAACCAGCCTAGAGCTTACAACAGGGAAACCATGTGGGTGGCATCCACTCGTGACTGTGCCAGTTTCGATGGAATAAAAAGGTTGCCTTAGTGATGAGGCGTAGCAACATCCACCTGTAGGACAGGAGCAAAAAGAGCTCCTTAATTCACTGCTTTGACCAAGAGGGTGCAAGGAGTGACCTGAGCGGTCACAAAATAGGATGGGGGTCCTGCCACTCTTAAGACTTTGGCCCCCAACCCAGTCCCTGATGGGCACCAGAAGAGGGCAGCTATGAAATCAAAGGCTGAGAAAAGCTCAGAACTAGTTTGACTAGGATTCAGCACCTTGCCATGCCAGGGTTAGGGTTCATGGTGCAGGAATACCACCAAGCCAGAGCTAAGCGCAGGAGAGATGGGAGGGAGGTTTGGATCCAGGGCTCCGGGGTGGAAGTCTTACATCTACACTAGACCGTTGATGGGCTTTGAAACAAGTAGTCAATGGTCCAACCGGCAGCTCTCTCATGCTTACCTACTGCCAGTGAGATCAGGTAATGTTTGGGTTGGTCCCAGTGGCTTTCTTGCACCGGGCCTTTCAGAAATATCTCCTCCCAATGGTGCTAGCTCTGGGTTTCAGGAATGGGCTACGCTTGGATAAGATTGTCCCTGCTGCCTATTTTGTCTGTTGTCACACAGCCCCCCAGATGGAGAATGCAAGGCACACAGCAGATACTGCTCCGTCTGCTCCCTCTTCCCATTGCGCATGTGCTCTGAGTGGGCAGGAGAACAGGCAGTGACAGCAAGGGGGAAGAGTGGTAGGGCCAGAAGGCTCAGAAGGAAGAAATGGTGTGGACCTCAGCAAGTTCCCAACAATGTCAGCTCCTGACAACCAATACTTGCAAGGTTTCCTTCTGCACATTTCCCTGTGATCAAGCTAAAAAACACAACAACTCACCCCAATGAATCCTTGTTCATAGCTCAGTATGAGCTGTTCATGTCACACGTGGTGGTGCCTAAAACTCTGGGCTCCTTGCCTCACACTGCCAAGGGTATTTTCACACGAAGAAGTAAATTTGCCAGGATCAAGCTCAGTGATATGGGGATACACCAGAGTCCTCTGTTCTGCTTCCTCTTTGGTGGACCAAGGAATCCTGGGAAAGCATCACAGGGGATTACTCTATTAACGAGTATGGGTATTTATGGCTCTTCAAAGAGGAACAGGAGTGAAAAAGGTTTGCTGAAGCAGATTGTCCATGCAATGACAATCCTACTAGTCCATGTCCCTTTTCCCTAGAAAGGTTCTGGAGGTTAGTCCTGCTACTTGCACAACTTAAGCACCAAGCTTTTCTAGCATAACATTAGAGGCTAGGAGGTGTTCTGAACAGGGGTTTAAAAGTGTGGGTACCCACACATGCTAATTCGTACTTGCACACATGTGCATATTGAAACATAGGCTGCTTCCATCCTCACTTCAACTCATGTTAGCATTCTGTTCACCCATCTCCAGTAGACAAGAACTGGGCATTGGGCGGCTGCTTAAGAGAACATAGGCTTGCATGCAAAAAATCCCAGGTCCAATACCTGGCATCTTTCATTAGCAGATATCAGATACCAGGTTTGGGGGAAACCTTTGTCTGTGTCCTTGGGAGAATCCCTGCCGGCCAAAGTGGATAATACTTGGCTAGTTGGACAGATGGTCTTATCCAGCATGAGGCAACTTTGTATGTCCCCTCCCCTCCCCATTAAATGTGATAGATACATGCTGTGCGCATGAGAGAGTTGACTCTGGTGCATCTGCACTATGTATCTGTGGCCCTTTGGCCATATGCTGATTGAGGGCTGTAGGGATTCAGGCTGCAAACCCTTCTCCCTTCATCCCATCTATAAGAGCTTGCAGATGGGGAAGGCAGATAGCTTTCTGCTATGAGTGCAATCTGTGATTTTTTTTCATTATCTGCAGCATGGATCTTTCCAGCCCAAGAAGCAAAGGGGTTAAGCAGCAGTGAAGTCAACAGGTAGCCAAAAGGAGCTCTCACGTTCCCTGAATGCCCCCCCCCTGAAGTATAAGAGCTTCACAGCTATTAAATGTCCTAGCATGAATAAATATGTAGCCTATACTGTTACAGTACAAGGTCATCAATTTTTTTGTATTTACATCAACAGCACTAGTTGATATGTTTCCTCATCCAGCAAACATGCACAGGGAAAACTCTGTCCTGTCTTTTGCTTACTCTAAAATAGTTCTGATTTTGCTCCCCGTGTCTGGAAATTTCAGAAAACAGATTGACAGAAGAGATCTGTAAAGGGACGAAGGGGGTCAGAACATGGCAACCTACCACGGTTCCAGATGAGCTAGAGAATTCAACCACATATTTATAAAAATCAGCTGTCTTATTGCTAAACTTCCCTGCTTTCACCATCCTCGCATTTCATTCATCTCATTCTCTCATTCTCATTCATTCATCTCAGCCTCTCCTTTTTCTCCCTCTTCTGGCTTGCAGGCACCTCACTTGGACTGCTGCTTCAATTAGAGGACTTCTCCTTCCCAATAACATGCCAGAGAAAGCAAGAAGCCCCAGAGCGAGTCAGTTAAGATGGGAGATTTGCCTCTGACAGCTGACTTCCATCTTCACTTTGGGCTCTGGTTGTTCTTGGGCGTCTCCCTAAGTGACTGATTGCAATGAGCCTCAGGGCTGTGAGCAGGGTTCATATGGCTATAGCACAGAGCTGTGCTCTTCAGGACTTATCGCTGCTTTGGACCCATTCACAAATTTGTGCAATACATTCTTATGGCTTATAGTGTCACCCCTGCATGCCAGCCCTGAACTCTCCCCTTTCATTTCCCACTTCAGCCAACAGATAAACTGATGGAGCCTGAATGCAGATCAAAGGGAAACCTTTGCAAGGGGACCGTCTCAAGGGCCTTCCCCCATCCTTGGCAACCCCACATGGCTTTTCAAATCCACCCATTTCCAATGGAGCATTCTGAGTTGGACAGAGCAGGTGGGATTCAGCCTTCTCTGTTAGATCCCTTGAGAATAGGTGCAGGGTTAAGTCCCCTGCTTTGCACAGGGACCTTCTCACTGCAATTGCTTCACCTCCAGTGACGTCATGCCAGCTGCCCCACAAAGAGCACAGTCAGTGCAATTCCAGATATTTAATACAGAGACTTATCTTGCCTTTCTCCCTCTTCTCTGCTGCTTCTACACCCCACTGCCTGAGTCACATACAGTGGTGTCACAGGGCGAGGCTCAAAGGCAGCACATGCACATTTCAGGAAGGCCTCTCTTTGGGTGGAAACGCTCCTAAACATGGCTGTTGACGGGAGCTGAGTGGCACCTTCATTTCAGCTGCTTTCCCCATCAAGCACCTGGGGGTTGTCGACCGCTTGGTCTCCTAAAACAGGGTGAAGAGGCTGCCCAATGGCTTTGGGATTTCCAAGATCTAGATAGCCTCCCACAGTCTCCAAATTTGCCAAAGTTTTGCAAGGATGGAGAGCTGCGCTCTGGACCCCCAGCTTGACCCATTGGGTGGCCACAGTAATGGGAATCTGCCAAGCAGGCTGCGGAGAGGGGAAAGCATGAGATCTGGGACATGCCATGCCATGTTCTTGCTTCTGCTGCGTCTTGGAGCAAGCAGGATGGGTTTTGGATGAGTGGGGATGTGGAATCCCACCTTGCCAGCTCCCAAGGCTGTTGGTTCCCTTCTTGCATTTTGGTGCCACGAAGGTTAAAAGGTTTGGGTTTAGCTCCTTTTATGTTTTAACAAGAGCTTCCTAGTGAAGAAAGACTGCGTAACTAATCTCTCCTCACTACTATGTTTCTTTAAAAATTCAGTTTTTATCTCTGTCATAGTCCCACCAAAAGAAAAAAAAAAGGAAAAAGGGAGAGCAGAGGATTCCAAAACAGGTCTGCCTGCTTACTAGAAAAATTATTTGAATTATGTCCTGAAAAAGCCTGGTAATGGTGGGAACCTCCGTTTCTGTAAAAATAAATAAATAAATAAATAAATAAGTGTTTGTAGCAAGAGTTTATATATATATATATATAGATATATAAAAAAAATATTATTGAGCCATTTTAAAAAAGTCAACTTCCCCCACCCCACTCCCACAATACCGTGGCTAATTGGGGTTACTGCCATCTCTGGAGCTACTGTGGAGATGAATGTGACTTAATTTGCATGAAGGTGAACAAAAACCTTGGTTTCTGGGCCCACTTTGTAACATCCGATGGAGCAGGCTGCCACCTACGGAAGCTTACGCCACCCTAATATTGTTAAGTCTCTGAAGGTGACACTGCCATTTCTGCTGCAGCGGATGAGCCGGGGCTGCTCTTCTGGTATTCATACCTGCACAGAGACTTGGGAGGAAAGTCCCACCCAGGAAAAGTAAGCAAAAGCGACAGCAGGATGCAGGAAAACCTAGTGAAGTCTGCTGGACCCTTTTGCCTGTGGCTGAGATGCTCACAAAGGTTCCCATGAGGGCGATCTGAAAAACCATGTCATTCCAAAGAAACAGAGGGCTGAGGAAAGACTGTGCTTGGGAGATCAAGGTTTTCAACACTGGACTGTGGGCTCAACAGGAGGAAAGTAACAAAGCAACGCCATTACATACTGTGGCAGGTCGGAGAACTGTACCAGAGAATATTGTTATGCCTTAAGGGATGTGGCTGCATCTTCCATCTTGTTTCCCAGTGCCAGAACGATCACAGCAGCCCCACTAATTCAGCCCCTGTCTTATCCCTGCCGGATCCTCTCCCGCCTTCGCCCTGCGAGGCCCCCACAATGGGTGTGTCGGAGAAGACAGAACTGACCGAGTCCGCGTCCGACATCTTCCGCTCTGCCTTCTGGGACCCTTTCGCCGCCTGCTTGGGGGAGCTGTTGGCTTTGCATTTGCCATTCTGTCCTTGCGCGTTGCCAGGCGCCATGTGCCGGTTCAGCCCTTCCTTGCCCCCGCCGGTGTTGTGGTTGGGCGTGGTGCTGAGCACCGAGGAGTTGATGCTGTCCTCGCGCTGGCTGGCCTGCTTCTCGCCGTTGCGGCAGCAGCAGCGGCAGGGCGTCAGGTAAAGGTAGATGAGCACGAGGATGACGCTCAGGATGCAGCCCACCAGCGTGGTGTAGGCGGTGTTGAGGGTGTCCGGGGTCCCGTGCAAGGAGTAGTTGTGGACCGTGACGTGCACATAGAGGGTCTCGTTGAACCCCTGGCTGACCGCATAGCAGGTATAGGGACCCATGTCCTCCACACTGATGTTTTTGATCTGAAGGCTCCCGTTGGTCAGCATGGTCATGGAGCTGTTGTCGCCCTCCTGGGGGACACGCTCGTAGCGGGGGGTCAGCCACTCTCTGATCACCACCCCTCGCTGCCTCGTGTCGCAGTTGATGATCACCTCTTCCCCGCGATGGACCTCCAGCACTTGCTCCTTGAACTCGCTGCAGTTCAAGCCCCCTGGGACAGGGTCACTGAGGCTGGAGATTTTGATGGTTTTGCGGTCTTTCTCGAGGAAGCACTTGAGCTCCTCCTTGAAGTCCGTGGCGGAGCTCAGCTGCCGCTTCTGCCAGTGGGTGAAGAGGTTGTAGAGCGGGCACTGGCAGGTGAGGGGGTTGCCGTGGACGTAGAGGCCGTTCTTCACCCAGGCCGGGAGCTTGTTCACCTCCTCCACGGAAATATCCTTGATCTTGTTGCAAGAGAGGTCCAGCAAGGCCAGCTCCGGGAAGCCCCCCTCGTCCTTCTTCAGCAGCTCATGGGGGAAGCGGCTGATGGCGTTATGGCTCAGGTACAACTTCTGGAGCTTGGTCATCTCTTCAAAAGCCGTCCGGTCAATCTTGGAGATCTTGTTGCTGTAGAGCAGCAGCACCTCCAGCTTCACCAGGTGGCTGAAGTGGTTCTCCCCCAGCTCCTGGATGTTATTGGAAGAGAGGTCCAGGTACTTGAGGTGAGGGACATTGGTGAAGGCCTCCGTGGAGATGAAGGAAAGGCCGTTGTGGCTGAGGAACAGGGAGTGCAGGTGGCGAAGCGGGGAAGGCGCCCACTCAGCCCGCAGGCGCGTCAGCTGGTTGTAGCTGAAGTCCAGGGCAGCCGCGTAGGAGGGAAGGGGATGGGGGAAGACACTCAGGTTGGCCTTGGAGCAGCTGATGATGTTGCTGGCGCAGACGCATTTGCTGGGGCAGTGTGCCGCCGAGCCCCCTTTCCGGGCAAGGGCCAAGCTCAGCAGGAGCGCCAGCAGCCAAGGAGCGCCCCTGCAAGGTTGCGCCAGGCGACGTCGGGGCACCGAGGCATCCTGACCCCACATCGTCAGGCTCAGCCAGGGAAGGTCACGTCCCTGTCACAGAGAAGCAGGCGGGCGGGAACCATCAGGGGGAGAGCAGGGTCCGACCCTGGCGGCGGCGGCTGCGAGCGCGTGCTGACCGGGACGATAGGAGGCGGCGCGCCCGCGGGGCTCATCCCCGGAGCCGCGCCTGCGGGATCCACCTGCTGCGGAAGGCGAAGGCCGAGCTGGCGGCGCCCGCTCCCTCCAGCCCTGCTGCGGAGCCGCCGAGCCCGCCTGGCGCTTTCCCGCCGGCTCCTCCCCTGCTCAGCATGTCCGCCGCGGAGCCCTGCAGGCGGCCACGCGGTGTTGCATTGCACCAAGCGCACAGCCTCCCCGAGCAGCAGCGCCAACCAACCAGCCGGCCGGCCACTCACTTGTTCGCCGGCCTACGAGCTCCTCTCGGCTGCTTCTTCCCCGGGCGCTCAGCCCATCCCGGCTCGCGGGGGCCTCTCCCGCCCGACGAGGGCGCGATCGGGTCGGAAGGCGAAGCAGCCGCTGCTCTGGACGGAACCCGCGCAGCCCCGCCGCCGCCGCCAAGTGGCGAGGAGGGGGTTGCCCAGCCGGGCGTAGTGCTGCGCTTCCCGCTGGAAGTGCCCAGGGGGGCTTTTCCCGGTGCTGGGTGGCGAGGAAGGCGGAGCCTCAGGCTTCCGGTGCGGGGAGAATCGGCAGTGAAGTGGAAAGCCCGACGAACAGGAGCACCACCTCAGCCAGGCTGCTGGAGTGCAAGGAGGGAGGGAGGCTGGCTGGCTGGCTGCGCGCGCGCGTCTGTGCGCGCGTCCAATGAGAGCCTGCGATGCTCCTCCTGTACACCAGCTCCTGGCACACTCACACCCACCCACAGCCTGTCAGCAAAGGAGGCTTGGCCCCGCGAGACACTGTTAGTGGAGAAGGTTGCTGCCCCCTGCTACACGCACACCCCCCCTCTCTACAGCAACGTGCAAGGAGCTGTGTGTTTTGGGGGGGGTGCCGGTGATGTGCACCCTAGATCTGCGAGGGGAGGCCAGTTGGAAAGGTGCCCCCTGGCTCTTCCGCCGGGTACTCCCCGCCTTCGTTGCTGGCCCCGAGGTCCGCTTGGAAACCTCTCCTTGGCTGGCGCTGGAGAGATGACGAGTGAGAGCAGCCAGCGCTCCCCTCGCCAAGGCCGCGTCTGCGCGCTAGAGGAAAGGATGCTGCTGCTGCTTCCTCCTCCAGAAAAGAAAGCCGCTGCAGAGTCGTTTGAATCATGCGATGATATTGTTTTGAGAAACATGATATTTATTGAGAGTGGACGGCGGGGGGAAATGCAGAAATGGGGAAGCGCACCTCCAGTCCGGCTTAGATGCTGCCTCTGGAAGCGCGAGTTCGAAGGGTTGGAGGCGAGCCACCCAACCAAGGAAGTGGGGCAGGCTTTTAACCGGCGAATTGGTGGCGAAGAACCCCCCGACAGGCGGAGATCTAGCTACTGATGCTGCAGGAGGAGCGCAGGAAGCCTGCGCTGCGACAGGCTGCGTTAACGTGGAATTACTAGGGTGGAATCTACACACACATAAAAACCGTTTTGAAAATGCTTGTTTTTAAAGCGTTTTTAAAAATACATTGAATTTTCCATAAGGCTCACTAACACCATCTAGTGTCACATTGTATATTGCACCTAAGGTAAAGGTAAAGGGACCCCTAAGTCCAGTCCACAAGGACTCTGGGGTTGCGGTGCTCATCTCACTTTACTGGCCGAGGGAGCCAGTGTTTGTCCGCAGACAGCTTCCCGGTCATGTGGCCAGCATGACTAAGCCATTTCTGGCGAACCAGAGCAGCGCAATCTTGCTCCGGTTTGTGGGAAGAATCCAAGGTACAGTTATACCTTGGAAGTCAAATGCCTTGTGAGTCGAATGTTTTGGCTCCCGAACACCGCAAACCCAGAGGTGAGTGTTCCGGTTTGTGAATGTTCTTTGGAACCCAAACGTCCAATGCAGGTTCCGATTGGCTGCAGAAGCTTCCTGCAGGCATCCAAGAAGCAGGCATGACACTTGAATAAAAAAAATGGGGGGGAGGTAAGCCCCACTCTGCATAATTGATCACATGACATGGTGTACGCGCACCATTTGAATGGCAATGTCCATCAACTTTGAGAGGGCCCAGCCCCTTCAAATATTTTTATGGGTCCGGGGCTGAATGGACCTTGGCCCCTAGTGGTTGCACTAGTATTCAATACAAGAGTTGCCCCAAGCAGTAAATCTGCTTTTAAGGGGGAATACTACCCCATCCAAACTGGGGGTTCACCTATTTCTAAATAATTTAAAACATACCTGGAATTTTCTTCCTAGATAACAGGCAAGCATAAGGATGAGGTGAGAGAAAGGGTTAAGGCTGTTTTTGCAAGTGATGCTTAAAGTGGATTTGCATGCCCCACATTTACAATTCAAATCTAAACCTTAACATTGGCTGTAATTTCTTCATTTCAAGCCACAATAGAAGGCATATCTGTAGTTACATTCATCCCTTGCTGCTATCTTTGCCTTTCAGTCCTTCTGTTCTTTTTTTACATTGTCAGATCTCAGGCTGCCAGGTCTGTGGGCTACAGACCCGTCCTTTTTCTTTACCTTTTTGCTTAAACTGCAAAGCCCTGGGCACATAACACTATATAAGCCAATAAGGGGAGCCGAGAGAGTGTGCATTCAATTTAAAATGGTGTTTGCCTACTTTTTATCCCTACTCAGCAAATCCAGGGTGTGTGTGTGTGGGGGGGGTAGTTTTGAGACCAAAAGGTGTTGCAAGGCCTGCCTCTTACTTTGTGTCTTTTCAACATACATGTACAAAATGTGTCCCTTCGGACATGCAAAACAACAAACACAGAGCGACAACAAACACAAACACAAGTGTCATGTGTGATCCTCCTGCCTGTGGTGGAATTGCTTACAGTGGTGGCACACAGTGGTGTCGTACAGCGGTAAATGTGTGTACTCAAATGCAATGTGTAAACCATCCTTTAGCATCTCTTGAAAGCATCAGGATTTGTATAGCAGGAAGGAAGATATGTGTTATCTCACCGGGTGTTTTCACAAATAACTCTTGAGAATGCCTTTCTAGTCTGGAATGTGTCATGAAGGCTCAATATTGTTAAGAAGGTACAGAAGGGAGAAGTGAACTATTTTAAAATGGAATGCTCTTGTCAACCAGGTGCCTTCATTTGATTTACAGATGCTGAAAATGCAAAAAACAAAACAAAAAAACTTATGCGCAGTGTGCGAAATGGCCTTCCTCTCATTACACCGAGACTTCCCATTCCAGCTCAGGAACTGACAGGTCTTCACCATAATAATTTTCGCTGCCACAGCTTCTGAACTGAATTTAATACAAGCGCTAGTAGGCAAAGAGCAGGTGCCCTATCTTGTACCACATACGAAACCTTCATCAGCATTTATTATTCATCATGCATTTGTTAAAAGTAATTTATTGGCCACCTTTCCAGTTTGCCTAGAGCAGTGTACAAGAAAAAGGAAACAATTACAAAAAAATCTGCAAAGAACAAAATAAACCACACGGATAAAGCAAATATACCAGCCTGGTGATCTGGAGGTCAAATAGAAGTTGTTTTGCAAGCACTATAAAAGGCGAATAGAGAAGGAGAGTGACAGACTTCATGGTGGATGCTAGGCTTGGTGCCAGACTTTAGTGCAGGGGTCAGCAACTTTTTCAGCAGTCCACTGTCCCTCAGACCTTGTGGGGGGCCGGACTATATTTTGAGGGGAGGGAAAGGAACAAATTTATATGCCCCACAAATACCGGTAACCCAGAGATGCATTTTAAATAAAAGGACACATTCTACTCATGTAAAAACACGCTGATTCCCGGACCATCCATGGGCTGAATTTAGAAGGCGATTGAGCCGGATCCGGCCCCCAGGCCTTAGTTTGCCTACCCATGCTTTAGTGGCTATTGTCATGGTGTTACCTATGGGACCTTATCCAGCACCAACTTGGGGCCCTGCCTGGTACTGCTGCCCTCAGAGCCCCAGGTGGTGTGGTGCGGCTGCTGCTGCTGCTAGTCACCTCACTGTCTCCTCCCCACAGATGTGTTTTACTTCTGGGGTTTTACTATGGAAGTGGTACTGGTGCTTGACTCTGCCTATAATTGGAGGCTGCCAGAGCCTCCAGTATACAATGTCTGGTGTCAATATTGTGTGTTGTTTCTTAGAAAATCTTTTAAAAAAATAAAATCCTACACACTGTGGAAGGAGACATTTTAGGAAGCTCCTGTCATTGTCATGGGTGTGGCCAATCCTAGCTATATCTACTCAGAAGTAAATCCTACTGAATTCAGCGGGGCTTATGCCCAGGTTACTGGGATTAAGGCTGCAGCTAACATGGTCCTATCACCAGACATATGGTGGTTGGTCACTGTGAGAACAGGATACTGGACTTAGATGAGCCATTGGCCTGATCCAGCAAGCTCTCCTTATGTTCTTATGATATTGTAATAATTCCTCTCAGCATCTGTTACAAGGGTTTTTGCATGTACAGCATGTACAAATGCTTCGGGTTACAAATGTTTCAGATTACAGACTCCACTAACCCAGAAGTAGTACTTCAGGTTAAGAACTTTACTACATCATTTCCAGGTGAACGAGATGTTTAGAAAAGATATCAAAGAAAGAGGTTATGCAGACAAAGATTCCAAATTTCAGACGGAGATTATAAACAATGAGGTGAAAATCATATCTAAAATGTATAGGATATTGCTAGATTGGAATTTAGGAGATGAGGAAGTCAAATCGGTGATGATCCGTTGGGCAAAGGATGTAGGTCACAGTATACAATTTGAGGACTGGGAGAAACTTTGGAAGGATGGGCTAAATTTCACGGCGTGCATAACGATAAAGGAAAATGTCATGAAGATGTTTTACAGGTGGTACTTAACACCTAGGAAACTATCGAAAATGTATAAGGTGGACAACAAGTGTTGGAAATGTAAAGACAAAGAGGGCTCCTTTTACCACATGTGGTGGGAGTGTGTAAAAGTGAAACAATTTTGGGAAAAAAATATACATTGAACTAAAGAAGATCTTAAAATATACGTTCACAAAGAAATCAGAAATTTTCCTATTAGGGATACTAGGGCACGAGATAAAAAAGAAAGATTGCAGACTAGTATACTATGCAGTTACAGCAGCAAGGGTAGTTTTAGCCCAAAAGTGGAAACAGCAGGAAATACCAACGGTGGAGGAGTGGAGATCAAAGTTGTTAGACTACGCGGAGATGGACAAATTGACAGGAAAAGTTAGGTATTTAAGAGACCAAAAGTTCATCAAGGATTGGGGAAAATATGTAGACTATCTGGAATATATTAGTGAGGGACAAACAACGCTAAAGGGATTCAGAGATGCACTGTGAAAGACTATGAGTTATTGTATAAAGAAAATAGGAGTGAGAGAAAGGTTAATGACAATATAAGCCATGAAATGCGTAACTTTAATTATCACTTCGAATGATTTGTGGACAAGCTGAAGGAAGTTCTGAAAGAGATGGTTATGTAATACTGTGGATGTGAAAATCACAAATTTGTGTAATTTCTTCTTTTTTCTTTCCTTTTTCTATTGTTGCTTGATGGTGTTTTATTTTTCTTTGTCTTCTTATGGAATTAATTAATAAAAAGAATTATGAAAAAAAAAGAACTTTACTTCAGGATGAGAACAGAAATTGCGTGGTGGCAGCGGGAGGCCCCATTAGCTAAAGTGGTACCTCAGGTTAAGAACAGTTTCAGCTTAAGAACGGACCTCCGGAACAAATTAGGTTCTTAACCAGAGGTACCACTGTATAGCTTCTCCCCCTTCTAAATAGGAAAATTATTAGCAGATTCTCAAAATCTTTGTGTTACTATCTCCAGTTGCACATTTAAATAATATATATATAAATCAATATTTCCATTATGGGAGATTGAGCAGAGGGTGGTGAGAGAACCATAGATTCCCAATCTCTGTAAAAGATGGGTATTTAAATTGCCATAGTCTAATGCCCCAGCTTGTCCTTCACACTGGGTGGTGATTATCTTCATTCTAATCACTCCAATGGACTCCCAAAAATATTTTAATAAGGAAGCACATCTGTTGACCGATGATTCCCTGTATGAAATCCTTGCTAATCTTTGCTGTCCCTTGTAGACTTTTGCAATGGAGTGTCTGACTGAGGAATTAAACAAGCTCACACCGTCCAACAGACAGCTGGTGGTGGTGCTCTGATGACCCACTGCTGGATAAATCTGCTAAACGGATAAATGTGCATATATGTGCATGCCACCTACCGGTGCTGCTGTGCATACCATGAAATAATCTTCTTAAATGAAACACCCGGCAGAAAGATAATTGAAGTGGTTCCCCTGCACTAGAGGGCTGAAGACTGAATCGCATTAAGAGTAATTGCTAATGCCTACCTGTGTGCGCATGCTGTGTCCTGGGAATTATTGACTGGAAGTCCCAAAAATCCAGTTCACTAGTAATCATCTGAACAAGCAACGTGAGTGGTTCTTACACAATAAGCCACACTTTTATGTGTGAACCACCCAGTAAACTTTTTATAAATAAGACATATAGAACTATTGTATGTAACAGCCTCAGCCCAGTGTGCCTGAAGGAGAGTCTCCACCCCCACTGTTCAGCCCGGACACTGAGGCCCAGTGCTGAGGGCTTTCTGGCGGTTCCCTGACTGCGAGAAGCCAAGTTACAGGGAACCAGGCAGAGGGCCTTCTCAGTAGTGGCACCTGCCCTGTGGAACGCCTTCCCACCAGATGCAAAGGAAATAAGCAACAATCTGACTTTTAGAAGACATCTGAAGGCAACTCCGTTTGGGGAAGTTTTTAATGTTTGATGTTTTATCACATTTTTTATATTCTGTTGGGAGCCGCCCAGAGTGGCTGGGGAAACCCAGCCAGATGGGTGGGGTATAAATACCGTAATAAATTGTTGTTGTTGTTAGCATTGCACAGACAGTAGGATATTAGACTCTTAATCTCAGGGTTGTGGATTCGAGTCCCATGTTGGGCAAAAGATTCCTGCATTGCACAGGGGGTTGGACTAGGTGACACTCGTGGCCCCTTCCAATTCCCTTCTATGATTCTAGGTAAACAAATACCACTTTCTTGTACCCAAGACAATGATGGGATCACTAGGAGATCTTCTAGGAGCAGTTAAGCGATATTACATAGAGCTTCAGGATATCAGGCTATTAGAGAGCTCCTGGCACTCATGATGGGGTAAAGAAGGACAACACAAACTGTGCTGGATGTTAAATTTCTATCAGAGCAGTGGAACCTTCACAGCAGCCGTGCAGTTACTCTGACCATACTAAAGTGCCATGCAGCATGCAGGCAGCTGTGAATGAACAGTGAATCTTCTGAGACCAGATGTTCGGAGCCTGAGAACAGACAGCAGGAGAATGAAGAGCACAGCTGCTCATTCACATAAAGTGATCCACATGATATTAGCAGACACTCTTGTCTGCTGAGCATCCCCTTATGTGCACCTGCAACTAAGCGCTGGTAATCTTTACCTTCCTTTACCTCTGCCTTTCTCTTCCTCTTTTCCCCTGGAAGTCGCTCTATTCCTTGGCTCTCTGTCCTCTTTTTAGCTGCAAATTTTCCTGAAGTTCTTTAGTCCAAGATGAGAGGGGAGGGAAGTAAGGCAGCAGAAATATGAGAAAGAGGTTTTGGTGAATGACGAAAAAAGATCTCCAAGCTGAAAGAAAGCACACCATTTGAATGAACCATACATAAGCCCCCAGTATCATCACCCCCTCCTCCTGCAACCCACAGTCTCCATTGCCACGACAGGACACTTGCCAAATAACACAAAATCTGCCGATTGATTTTGTGCTTCCAGCTGAATCATTCTGATGACTTAAGGCCTGCAAAGTTTTATGAGCAAAGCCTCCAGGGTGGTTCTGAGGTTTAGGAGACCCAGGAGGATGTTGTCAAAACATAAAGGAATTGTAGGCAAAGATTTTAGCAAGAGTGTTTCAATAAAGCTTGAGCCACTTGAAAACAAATTATTTGCCCCAACAGAGCTCAGACTTGAGGCCATTTGTTTCACAGTTCTGGTTGCCTCACCTCAAAAAGAACATTGCAGAGCTGGAAAAGGTTCAGAGAAGGCCAACAACCATGATCCAAGGGATGAAACAATTTCCCTATGAGGAAAGGTTGCAACACTTTGGGCTTTTACATTTAGATGGGGGCACATGATGGAGGTGTATAAGTGGAAAGAGAAGTATTTCTTCCCATGAGCTTGGAGCCATCTATGAAGCAGAATGCTGGAAGAAAAGAAAGTACAGTGGTACCTCTGGTTAAGAACTTAATTCGTTCTGGAGGTCCGTTCTTAACCTGAAACTGTTTTTAACCTGAGGTACCACTTTAGCTAATGGGGCCTCCTGCTGCCGCTGCACGATTTCTCTTCTCATCCTGAAGCAAAGTTCTTAACCCGAGGTACTCTTTCTGGGTTAGCAGAGTCTGTAACCTGAAATGTCTGTAACCTGAAGCGTCTGTAACCTGAGGTACCACTGTAATTCTTCTTACAGCCCATAGTTCAGCTGTGGAATTTGCTGCCACAAGAAGTAGATGGACACCAACACCAAGGGCTTTAAAAGAGGATTAGACAAATGGCAGGATCCCCAAGGACATGCTCTATGGGGAGCTAGCTTCTGGCACCAGGCCGATTGGCTGACCAACTCCGCACCACAAAGATGCCTGCCAATGTGACAAGAAGGCTGGCAAGATCAGCCCTGCCATGTGGGTATTCCTTGCAGATGACCGCAATGTCTGGAGACAGGCAGTCAAGTTGTGCATCCATAGCAGTGACCAGAGGAGAAATGACCGCTAGGAAGAGGGCAGAGAGAAGAAATGCCATGGTGCATCTGCAGCAGCACAACCAGATGCCTTCATTTGCCCCAGCTACAACAAAACATGTCTCTCCTGTATCAGTCCCTACAGCTTCAGAAGTCGCTAAAACCTCCAACAGCTTGGAGGCGCACTCCTCCACTGTCTCCTGAGACAGACAGAGGCCAGCCAACCAGATAAATGCATGAAGCTATCAGTGGCTTTGAGCCCCAATGACCTCCATGCTGAAGGCAATTTAGCCTCTGAATACCAGTTGCTCAGAATCCTAAGTGCGGCTGCACTCAGGACTTGTTTCAGGGCTTCCCAGAAGTATCTGGTTGGCCACTGCGAGAGCAGGATGTTGCACTACATGTGCCTTCAGCCTGATCCAGCAGGGCTCTTTTTGTGTACTTAATTAGGCTTAGCACAGGTTCAAGGTACCCAAGTAGGATGGAAGATCCATTGATACTGTTTTTATTTGGTCAAGAAATACCACTGTGTGAATCATCCCAGCCTTTTTCCTGTTTAAAAGCTTCAGTAGAACTTTGGGGTCCCGCAAGCCCTTGTCTCCTTCAGATCTTTGTGTCCTCCTTTCCAGGAGATGGCCTCCAGTTCTCCTCCCATAATTTCTTCTTTGGCTTCCTCTCTTCCACACACCCCAATATTCCTTCTCCAGCTCTTCACCCCCCCTTCTCCTCCCACTTTTCTCTCCCTGTACTTTCCTTGCCCTTGCTCTATATTTTCTCATTCACTGTCTCTTGCACTTCTCTGTCTCTTTCGTTTTACACAGACGCCACCCTTCATCTTTCCATGGCATCTCCTCCTTTGGGGCTCTTCACATCCCCCATTTCTATTCCCTCCTCCTCCTCTGGATTCATCTACAATCCATCCTTTCCTTTTCTCTCCTCCCCACACCCCTTTATCTCTCCTCCGCTCTCAAGGTCACCCTTCTCTGCAGTCTAATAAATGTCACTTTCTCTAAGGCCTGCCCTGAATGCGAGGATTTGCCTCCAGTGAAGCAGAACAAACTGAGATGAGAAAACCATTCATCTATATTGACTAAATCCATCCCTGTTTGAGGGTGGGTGGGGGGAACTGCACAGGGGGTGCCATCTGGGAAGCTTTAGGAATAGGAGGGCACATTATCTTCAGAGCCCAGACTGTTTATCCCTCCTCCCCAAGCTTTGGGTTTGGATCCCAGCCCCGTAGATCTTTTCCTGCTTTCTAAGCTGTTTGGATACCAAAGGAAACCCCTGGGAGTCTAGCTCTGCCTGTTGTTCATGGTGTTATGTTATCAGCAGGCTCCTGATTAGTGCACAGAATAAATAACAGTGAGATAATTATCTCCCTGATCACCACTCAGCTGGAGCAAAAGAATCTGCCAGAGAGTTGGGATAAGAGGAGAACTGCTGTGCCTTTCCAGGGGACCTGTGCATTGCCATCCCTGACATGCTAAAGTTTCAGAGCACTGAGAGAAGGCTCTGCCTTTTTATCCTCCCTCCTCAGAGTCAGTTCCACCATCCACAGCACAGCTGCATGGGACATTTTTACTGGTGTGGAGAATAAATAGATGGGCAGAGTCAACGGTGGATCTTGGCCAGCCTCCTGCCAACCACCATTTAAAAGCAACAACAACACCACAATAATTAAAGAAATATCCACAATATTGGGAGTCACATTTTAGTCTAAATTCCATGTTAGGTATCCTTCAGGGTTCACCCCTTTGGCCCAAGTTTTAATTCAATTTCAGGAGTGTAAGTGGGTGAAATGAAAGACATTATCTTTCAATACTGTTTTCAGGTGAAACGATCGGGGTAGGGAAAAGGATGTTCAGACACATATTTGAATACTTCAGCAGGTATTAAAATATTTTTCTTTATCTCTGTACAGGAATCCTTATTCCTGTATGCTACATTTTTGAAATATGTATTCTGCACTCTCTCTCTTTCTTTCTCTCTCTCTCTCTCTCTCTCTCTCTCTCTGTGTGTGTGTGTGTGTGTGTGTGGCTAGTGACAGATAAGGAGAAAGTGCAGCTCAGCAGGCAGGATTAGAGGATGGATTATGTAAAGTTAACAGGGACCAGAAATTACAGGAGGAAGAGTTAGTACATTGCTCTCCATCCCAACCCCTCAGCTAATCCCCCTGGTGATCAAAAACACAGAAATATGCTACCCTTGACTGGGATGTGAAAGTTGGCTGGTTTTACATGGAGCAGATGAATCCAGAGTATTAGAAGACAACTAATCTGAACTGCAGTGTAACCTGCTGGGAAGGAAGCACCAGCATGAGACAGCACGGGGAATTTATTTGGTGTATCCTTAAGCACCACTGAGATTCTGGCTGCATGAACAGGTTAGGGTGTGTATGAGACTGTCAGCATCCCCTTGGGACGATCAAGAGTAGCTCTTTTTTTAAATA
Organism: Podarcis bocagei; assembly: GCF_964188305.1. Taxonomy (NCBI): domain Eukaryota; kingdom Metazoa; phylum Chordata; class Lepidosauria; order Squamata; family Lacertidae; genus Podarcis; species Podarcis bocagei. The sequence continues at coordinate 50,446,934 of NC_138129.1, forward strand.
TTCAGTGTAACGTGGACAAGGCAGTGGAACTTGTTGCATGGAGCAGCTACTGCTCCACCAACATTTAAACCTATGCTTGCTCTACATTTGAGGACCAAACTACAGTACACATGTATATTACTGTAGCCCAAGGGTGGGGAAAATTCAGGCCCCAGGGACTGAACTGCTGTGAAACTAATGAAGCTTAAGAAGCTTCAGGGACCCAATCCCAGAGGAATCCAGAAGAGACTTTAGTCCACACTGCTTAAAATTTTGGAGTTGAGCAGACCCAAATTGAGTCACACAACTCAAATTGATTTATTTATTTTTCTGGTATATATTTTAACAATCCCCAAATTTGAGTCGGTAGCACAGATGTTGTAAAGGTGGAGTGTTACGGTATGTTGGCTGTTCTACTGTGACTAATGTAATTGTCTTCCCTTTTTAACAGAGGTAAAGACCCTAGAGAAACAACAGTGAGTTCACAAAGGACTTAAGTGAATACTCAAAAACGGAAAGTCATGGAAAATTTGTGGTGGTCTGTTGTGGAACAACCCCATTGAAGAAGATAAGTGGTTAGCCAGACCTTGTTGCTGGTTGAGAATGGGCCCCCCAAAAGTAGGTCCACGACTGTCAGGCCCAGCGGTCAAATTCCAAATACCATTCCAAATATGACCCTCCATTCCATGAAGAATATGACCCTTCTTCATCTGACTTGGAACTCCTCCATGGCCCTTTTGCCCTTCCTAGGCGACACATCTTACCAGCCCTGCTCCATGCCCTCCTCAAATGGTTTTGCCTGGCTGGAATGGGTCCATAGAATCACATTCTATGAGATATACCAGCAGGCTTGGGAAAATCGCAAGGTTTGCAGAAGTAGAGAAAAATCCCTAGGAAGAAAAGAAACCTCAGAATGGTGCAATGAGAACTAAGTGTTGCACATGCTCAGTGAGCATGGTATGCTGAATGTTGCAAGGGGAGTGGAAAATCGGAGAGTGAACGGAATGGAGCAATATTCTGAAAGAAGGTACAGCCAGCTGGAACACAGTGCCCTTCAACTGTGGCAAAGATGGGGAGCCGGTGGCCCTCCAGATGGTTCTGGACTCCAATTTCCAACATCCCTGACCATTGACCAAGCCGGTTGCGACTGAATGGAGAGTCCAATAGCATCTGAAGTCTGGACAGCCAAAGGTTCCCCATCCCTATTTTATGTGCTGTCGTAGAGGTACCCAATCGTATGTCGTCAGGCTGCAACTCCCCTCTGCTCCAGCCAGCATGGACGGTGGGAGTTGTAGTCCAACAACATGTGGGAGGTCAACACATTGTTGACCCTCAAACTATAGGCAGCAGTTCCGCCTTATTCATTCTCAGGGATTTCTGCTTGAATAAACTGTCTTCCGTTCAGACTATCCTACTAGGTGGCCATTTGGTTCTCTTGCAATAGCGCAGTTCACACAAGGTATATTTTACTTCCTACAGGGAAAACAGGCCCATTCTGCTCTAAGGCCTGTGTCTGGCTCCTCACCATTTGCCTGCTCCACGCCTGATAATGCCTCTGGTGCTCACAAATGAGGAGGCCCTGTTATTCCATAATTCTGCACTTGATTGAGGGTCCCCCACCCCATCACTGAATATTTAAGCTGCTTAGTGTTCCTTTTTAAACAGTCACTGTCTGTGACACTTTTTTTATTAAAAAAAAGTGGTCTTCAGTCCCATCTTAAGCAAGGATTCTGTTGCACCGCTCCTGCGCGGAGCCGGTTGCCATGGCAGTGCTGCACTGTTACTAGGTTGCTGTCATCTGCTTTCAGGATCCTGCTGGGTAAAACGGTGTTGATAAAAAGGTACTGGCTCATGTATATATAAAAGGAGGGCCTCAAGTCAGCTCCATCTTTTAAGCGAAGAGGTGAAGGTACAGAAATGGCCAGGGGGCGGGGCGTTCAAACAAAACGAAAGGGGCCTGAAATGCATGTGTGGGAGAGCGGATGAGAGTCTCTGTCAAATTGTTCTTGGAAGTCATTTAGGTGTTAGTGACTGCTGCCTGGCTGGCAGAGCGGGGAAAATACCACAGCCTCAAGCTCTCTTGTGCAATCCGGGGGGAAACCACTTTCACACTAGCATTAGGATTTTTAAAATGCTCCTAAAATGGCTGCAAAGCTTCTGTGCCAAGAATAGTAAGGATTGGTAAGCAGGTGTTTGAAGAGCCATCACTCACAGTGCTGTTGCGGGTTGATGTGATGGAACACAAAGCCACAAGTCTCCTTTCCTGAGGTATTTTCTTTTCTGTGCAATGTACATCTGGAACTGGACTGACCCAAGAGTTACAAAAAGTCTCCTTATGGCTGAGAGTCACAGTTCTTGCCTCTGAACCAAGTTGTAAAGGTAAAGGTACCCTTGATCATTAGGTCCAGTCGTGGACGACTCTGGGGTTGCACGCTCATCTTGCTCTATAGGCCGAGGGAGCCAGCGTTTGTCCACAGACAGCTTCTGGGTCATGTGGCCAGCATGACTAAGCCACTTCTGGTGAACCAGAGCAGCACACGGAAACACTGTTTACCTTCCCGCTGGAGCAGTACCTATTTATTTACTTGACCTTGATGTGCTTTTGTTGGCAGGAGCAGGGACCGAGCAACGGGAGCTCACCCCGTCATGGACTGGCAAGCCCTAGGCTCTGTGGTTTAGACCACAGTGCCACCCACGCTGTATCTTGGTGTAATAAGTACTTTTCAGTTCTTGTTTAGCCTCCTGATTGGTGTGCCCTCTAAGCTTCCTATGACAACCCCCTTCTGTTTTGGTCTTTTGCAGCCAGGCGAAGGCTACGTGCCAATACATTGCTAGTGGGGGCTTCCCTTTGCAAACCAATGCAGACATTGCTGACTCTATTGATTTACACGATTGAGAAGGTTCATACCCAAAATTAGCATACAAATATAGAATATAGAAATCAAATTTCAAATCTTGTCAAATCAAATACTGACACCACACACAAAATATATAGTCACCATCTGAGCCTTGGGTGAATCTGTTGAATAAGATTCGGCACTAGTATTTGCAGAGGAGAGACTTGTTGCCCAGGGGCGGGGAAGAGCAGGGCAGGAGGGAATTCATTTGAGCTCTGTTCAGGTTTATATTCCAACTACTGTACTGCAACCTTCTCCTCTTGGCACTAGCTCCAAATTGGCCCTGATGTCCTTGCTAAATGATAATGCTTCCTTTCCTCTGGATTTCCACATCCTTTCACCACTCATTTGCTCTCCCCACTTATTTTATCTTGCCTATAGTTGGCTGCAGAGCCTGTTGGCTGCCCGCCCTTCTCGTAATCACTCCTTCAGGTCCCAAAAATTATATTCAGCAAAACCTTCCTTCTCAAATGCTTGCTATTTTCCCAAGGAGAAGCCCAGTCTACCAAACTCTCCCCAGCAACAACATCACTATTTTTCCATCTCTGCCTCCCCACCCTCCTGCTCCTCCTGCATCACCAATTATTTTGCAGCAATCAGAAAGGAAAGAGAAATAGGCATCTTCTTTTCTCCTACCAGTTCAGAAAGAATTGTCTCTCCACTTTATTGACTGGGTGGCAGCCTTAGCAATGAAAAACAACAGCCACAGGAAACCAGAATGACCTTCCAGAGCAGAGCTGCTTCATCCCAAGAAGAAACAACAAATGCTAATAAATGTAGGAGGTTTGCATGGTGCTGTGTCTGCTTCTAGATCCTTGCTAATTTATGTTTTCATGTACATATAGTTTGAAGAAAACCTCATTGCTCTAAACTGAGTCTCATGCTTGCTGGAATTTCTACAGGTAATGGAGACTTAGTCAGAAGTGACTACATTTGCATATAGAATATATCAGGGGTGCCAGAGGGCCAGATTTGATGAAGTGAACATGTGTGAGGGCCGACCAAAGCTGTTGAGCTTTTTTTAGGATTGAAGTTGTTTTAAATGCTCCTAAAACTGCTGAAAAGCTTCTGTATCAAGAATGGTAAGGATTGGTGAGGATTTTACCCCAGGACATATACTGCCACAGGGGCCAGATTAAATCAAACAGACTTTGGACATGCCTGGAATATATAGTTGGTAACTAGGATTTAAATGGTTCAAAAATGGAGGACTTACAGAAATGAGAGCACTATGATACATGTGCATATTATTCAAGAATCAAAAAGAAAGTATGTTTCAAAAATACTGTTTTCACTAACATGCACATTCAATGGATGACCAGTTAATTTATTAAAACTCAAGAGTTAATCAAGTAAATTTTTTTTTTTAAATCAAGTTGCAGCTCTAATGATCAAGTTTTTGCTGCTGCGTTCTTCCTAAAATGGCATGGCTCTTGGTCAGCTATGCAGAAAGCAACAATGCCCAGTGTTTACTTCAGTGGTGGCCAAACTTGGCCCGCCAGCTGTTTTGGAACTACAGTTCCCATCATCCCTGACCACTGGTCCTGTTAGCTAGGGATGATGGGAGTTGTAGTCCAAAAACAGCTGGAGGGCCACATTTGGCCACCACTGGTTTACTGTATTGAACTTCTCTAGGGTATATTAGATCTATTTGGGAGGTGGTGGTGGCATTAACTTGAGAATGGGTCTCACCGAGTGCTTCAACAGTCCCTCTGCAATTCTTTCAGGAACTGGATGTTCTCCAGCATCACGTCCAAGTCTCTACACTTTATCCACTCTAGGGACTTCAGTCTGTGCTGACGGTTGCTTCCCACTGTTACAGATGCCTTTAGAATCAGAACAGGTTATGCAGTCCTTCAAACAGACAGCTTATTCCTTTCAATAGGAACTGCCATGTAAAAAGATGTCTGTTTTTTTAAAGACCACTACCAGTGCTATCACATCCAGCCATTAATGCAGATAGCTACCATGCAGGTATTCCTGTGAGTTGCACAGCACCACAAATTGAATCTAAGCAAGGTCTGATTTTGCTGCCCCTCATTTTGCTTCCCCTGCTCTAACCACATCTTCACAAGGCTACCATAAATCCTTGCAGTGACTTTGACTTAGGCCTGACCACCCTTATATCCAGAGAGAGAAATAATCACTAATGTACTGGTTTGCACTAAAAATCTCTGCCCAGATAGCAATCATAGGTGGCTGTGGAAGTTTCCTCTGCCTGCAAGAGTATCTATATTAATTTCCATGGTTGGACCTGATCCCTGTGTGCAAAGAAAGAAATGCAGTTCAGACCCCCCCTACAATTCACAGAAAGGACCCTATAGAAAATAACTTTGAACTGGGCTGCATACGTTTGGCTCATGCATGTGCAATATGCAGACTAGATCAGTCACAAATGCAGAGTGTTCTCACATCTAGAGCAAGGATACCCAACGCGATGCTCTCCAGATGTTGCTGGACTGCAGCTCCCCTCACCCCTGACCTTGCTGGTTGGGACAGGAGTGTTGAAGTCCATTAACACCTGGAGGGTACCACATTGGCTACCCGGATCTAGATACTCTATTCAGTTATCTATCTCTGGAAGTCAATGAAAGGTCAACATTTTAGGGGGGTGTGTGTGTGTGTGTGTGTGTGTGTGTATAAAGCTTAAGGGATCCAACCACCAAGCTGTGACATAACAAGCTTAAGGGGATGATCACTGCCGATTACAGGATTCTAATTAAATGGAGTATCCAGCTTGGGTGTGGATAATTCCTGTTATGTAAAAAAGGCACCCACTCCTACTTACCTCTCTCTCCCTAACCTCTTTTGTAAGCTAGAGTTGCTTTCCAGCAGCAGGGGTGTTATTTTTCAGCTGAGAAGGTCAAGACTGACTTTCCAGGATGAGCCAGACACCAATATCCACAAGAGATCAAAAGGCGCAGTAGCACACAGAGTTGCTTTGCAACCTCATTGACAAGGATACGAGCCCTTTCTTTCCTTCGCCTCTGGGATCAGGTACTCTCTGGAACTAAGGCCTGTTCACGTGATCAGTTATCCTGAGAAAATAATTATTGGACTTTCCTAAACCTTAAATTTATTTACATTCCAAAAGGTGGGCAAGGTCAGGGGCTGCTGAAGTGCTTCTTTTTCCACCCAGAGCAAATTATCATGAATCTTAAGAACAGCAGGGTTGCTTCCTCTGAAATGCAGAGGTGGGTGCAGTTTGTAGTATCTATACCATAGAGCAGGGGTCTTCCAACCTTCTTGAGCCTGGAGACACACCTGGATATTTAGGAAACAGACATGGGCAGCACAAAGTACCCATTTCATTGGAGAAAAACTGGTGATGCTCTTCCCACCCCCAAAATAGGCAAAATTAAATTTCCAGAAGCAAGTCAAACACGGGGGGGACGGGACAGGAAATGCTCCCCTAGACAGACACCCCCCATCCAACCAAAAAAGCCAAAACATCTCATTTTTAAAGAAAGAATAAAAACTGGGAGGGAGGCCAGGGGCTATGGCAAGATACCAAAGGCATAGAGAAGCACAATGACCTGTGAATAACCCAGGATAGTCAGCAGAGGGCATGTGAGTGAAACACAATGGGTTTCCTTGTTCATGTAGGCAGGGCTGTTGTCTCAGAATTGTTCTCTGAATTTTCATTGTGCAAATTAGCACTGATCTACACAGGAAGCTGCCTGTCCATATAGCCCAATTTTGTCTGCTCTGACTGGCAATGACTCTCCAGGGTGCCAGGCAGAGGGTTTTTTTTTTCCTTATCATGTGCTACCCAAACCTTTTAATGGGAGAGGCCAGGGACTGAGCTTGGAACCTTCTGCATGAGCTCTGCCACTGAGCTATGGTCCCTCCTGCCCCCCCTCCACGCTGATGTATTTTTAAGAGCAACTGGGAATTGCAAAGAGCAAAAGGAAATCATTGCAACTGTTAATCGAAGTATCAAAGTGCTTTCATTATAGATTAAAAATAATGTATGCTTCCTCTTATTATTGTTATTATGATGGACAACAGCATTAGCTCTCCACCCTAGTTGAACTTGTGTGAGCACCAACAAACAGGCAAAGGGCTCTTTCCAGTTTCTTCTCCCCAACAGAAACTCAGGCAAAGGTCCAAACTAAATGGTTTTTAAGTATCAACAGCAGTTTTTTTTGGGGGGGGGCAGGGGGATAGGTAAGCCTCCCTCCAGACCATGGGTCCAGTCCAAACTAAGGCCCTTGCCGTAGCTATTGATACTCTATAAATATCCTCTGAACCAGCATTTTCTCCTTATATTATGGGGTATGGTTATACTAAGTCTCAAAAAGCAGCTGAGGTGCAGAACAAACATAATTGCTATTCTCATGGACAGAGGGAGGGATGCAGTTTGTTTGTGTGTCCACAGAAATTGACTAACCAATGAATTTGAAGCAAGGGGGCCACCATTTCCTAAGCCCTGATGTCTTGCTTCAGTCATGGTACAAGGTTTGTGGTGGTGGCAGCATTCCCCCTTTTCCAAAACAAAAGCAAAAATCCTCTCCTTCTCTTTGGCATTAAACATCACCACCCCATTCCTACCACTGATGTTACCTCTATGCCTGCAGAACCAAAGCACTGAGGGTACATCCTATGGTCCTTCAGCCAGTGTTTAGCCAGCTTTAGAATGGCATCCAGCATAAATTCATAGCACATGACTTCCCCCAAAAGAATTATGTATATTCCCCCTCATGGAGCTACGATTCCCAGTACCGTTAACAAACTATAGTTCCCAGAATTCTTTGGAGGAAGTCGTGTGTTGGACGTGCTTCAAATGTACAGTGTGGATCTGCCCTAAGTTGCATAGCAGGCCTTTCAGCTATCCATATCATAGAAAAAGCAAAGTGCATTAGCTAGAAATGTTTAAAGTTCCTTTAATTTCATTTAAGGCTGCATCTCTAACTTTGTTTTTCTCCCTCACCTTCTAAGAAATTAGGCATTCAAGAAAGGGACCTCTTTTAGTTAATTAATCAATTACACTGATGCTTTTGATCATCTTAAAAGGAACTTTAATAATTCAAACAGCAATTTTTAAAGAAAATTATTTCTAATGTAAGTGCTTGGAAAAAATAGCAACGACTAGCACCATCTTAAAAGAGCATTCTAAAAAACAAAGGCAGTTTCCTTCAGCATTGCTTTCATGTGCATGCAAATTATATGTACATTTAATTGGTTAATTAACCAACTAAAATGCATGCAATTAATTGACTACTCTTTTTATTTTTAATCAGTTCACAGCCCTAGTTTCCTTGCCTAAACACTTTTGCCTGTCTTCCCAGGTAAACAAACTCATTGTATGAAGCATAAAATATCCAGTCATGACAGCCAACCCACCCACATTGTTTAACACATTGTGTTATCAGAAGAAACTGCCCTCCAGGTGTTTGTCCCGGGGCAAAAAAAAGCCATAGGTATAGGATTCCAGAGTGGGACCACCACAGTGCAAAGGTTAAATCTTCACTCTTCCCTCCCCCACTTCTCACTGTCCTGAGCCCCCTGTCTACCCCATATCTAGATACAGCGTCCTCTAACAGAATAATCGAACCATTGAATTTCTGTCCTCTGATCAGCCTGACTTTGATCGATGGTTGCAACCAAATTCCAGAAACTAATAAATGACAGAAACGGGCAGCTACACCCCACTCCTTTAATTCTTGCCTGACTGAGCATAGCAACCTTCTTTAACCTGGTGCCCTTTAAATTCTATTGGACTACCACCCCTACCACCCCAACCATTGGGCAGGCTGGCTGGGGCTGATGGGAGTTGTAATCAAAAACAATGGGAGGGTGAAGGACGATGTATGGCCTCTTGTGACATGTTTGCAGAGAGTAGAACAGGGGTGGGGACCCTTTGGCCCTCCAGCTGCTTCTGAACCAGTGCTATATTTTTTTTTCAGAAAAAAGGTGCCAGAACTCACCATGAACACCTTCCTGTTCTCTTATAATGGCGCCCACCTGAGAGGTGCTGGAACTGAGTTCCGGCAAGTTCCGGCTGGGGAAAAAAAGCCCTGTTCTGAACTACAACTCCAACACCTGGAACAGAGAATGGACTCCTTTAAATGAGCCTGCTTCTATAGTGGCTATTATTTTAAGGTGAGGCAAGGAAATTGCCAGGGGACATGGGTGGTGCTGTGGGTTAAACCACAGAGCCTAGGACTTGCCAATCAGAAGGTCGGCGGCTTGAATCCCCGCAATGGGGTGAGCTCCTGAGGCTTGGTCCCTGCTCCTGCCAACCTAGCAGTTCGAAAGCACATCAAAGTGCAAGTAGATAAATAGGTACCGCTCCGGCTGGAAGGTAAACGCATTTCTGTGTGCTGCTCTGGTTCCCCAGAAGCGGCTTAGTCATGCTGGCCACATGACCCAGAAGCTGTACGCCGGCTCCCTCGGCCAATAAAGCGAGATGAGTGCCACAACCCCAGAGTCGTCCGCGACTGGACCTAATGGTCAGGGGTCCCTTTACCTTTAAGGAAATTGCCACTCCTTATACCTGGATTTCTTTTATAACTTTCAATTCTGCCACTACTTAATTCCACAGATGGAAGTGAGTTAAGAGCCCATTCCGCCTCGGGGAAATTAAAGTGCCATCTTAAAGCAGCCTCGAGTGGAAGATCTGCAGCCTTTCCATGCCCGGCAGTGCTTTGTTGCTCTGCAGTCAATTGACCTCCGAGTTATCAGTCTTCCCTCTCTCCAAGAAGTGTGGCTCCCCACCGTCAGGGGTGAGAGGAATGAGAAGGGAAGAGAGCAGGTTCCCTTCCCTTCCTCTGGGCCACTCTGTGCATTCACAGCTGCTGGGAAATCCACTCTGAAGGAGATTATGCAGGTCCTTCCCACAGTGGGGAGGCACCCATGGAGCTGTGAGGAAAGCTGTCAGGAGGGTGCAAAGAGGTGGCTGAGGGGGGAAGCACAGCAGCAAAGTACCGCAGGAGGGAGGGCGGCAGAGTCTTTGTAGCAGAGGCCTGCAGCTGCTGTGAGCCTCGCCAACCAGTAATTACAAGCTGCCACTCTCAGCTCCAAAGAGTACATAGGCCGCCTAAGTAGGAGGAGAGGTGCATGAGGGAGGCCTGCAGCTCCCAGGGATAAGGCTGTGGGGAGGCTGACAATTCCTGCTGTCTTTGCTTCACAGAGATGCAGGCTGAAGAGAGGGGCAATTATAGCCGGGACAGACAGCAGGGATGGGGAGTGCTTTGAGGCAATATAAGGGCTGGTTGTGTGCACAGACAGAAATAACAGCTACTCCGGTTCTCTCCCACCACTTGTGTGGGATGGTGGCAGGGGAGTTGTACGTGTTATAATAATTTTAAGGTCACACGCACACACACACACACACACAGTGTGTGTGTGTGTGTGTGTGTGTGTGTGTGTGTGTGTATGATGTTCATAAATGTACCAAGGAAACACATACATAAATGTATAGACCACATGTCTGAGACCCACAGAAAAGTTCTGAAACCATTTTCTCCCTTCCAAATTGACCTCAAATATTTCTCTGCAAAGTCAAAGGAAATGGGCAGCCTCCACATTGTCTCTTTGCTCACAAATCCTGTCTCAAGGGCACATTTGAGATATGAATAGGGTGAGCCTGTGATCTGTGACCTGCATTCAGGAGTTGAGTAGTTATCGTAACAAAAGAGTGGCCAGGATGCCCAGGTAATCCAGTCAAGGAACCTAGCAGACAGGAGAAAAAACAGATTTCTGTTGTAGTCCGCCCCTTCTCTGATGTATTAAGGGGGTGGTCTTAGGCTGCACACCTTCTGTGATGTAGGTATGATGTATCTGGGGGGTGGTTTTGAGCTGCAGGGTGGGCAATTTCAAAGTCTATACAGTGGTACCTTGGGTTACATATGCTTCAGGTTACACACGCTTCAGGTTACAGACTCCGCTAACCCAGAAATAGTACCTGGGGTTAAGAACTTTGCTTCAGGATGAGAACAAAAATCATGCTCTGGCGGCGCGGCAGCAGCAGGAGGCCCCATTAGCTAAAGTGGTGCTTCAGGTTAAGAACAGTTTCAGGTTAAGAACGGACCTCTGGAACGAATTAAGTACTTAACCCGAGGTACCACTGTATAAGGGCTTGCACACCTTTGTCCTGGATCCTCCTCCTCTCTCCTGCGTGTGGGGGGAGCACCCTGTTGCAACAGCTTTAATAAAGATCAGGCTTACTAGCTGCTTTGCTTCTTAATATTCTCTGGATGGCCTCTGTTATTTCTTCCAACCAATGGAGAACCTACAAAGGACTCTATGAGGGCACTTGCGTACCCCATAAGGGAAAGGGAGGAGTTTTTGTTTACAACATATGTCATGAGGTAAATTATCATAAACTAGAGAAATGCTCACTGAAATTATGGCTGGTCAGTGGAGGGGGGCAGAGGCAGGGAGGGAGGGTCTGCATGTGGCAGCAACCTCCTCCTGGCTGCATTTTATCCAACAGGGACTGGTTCACAGCTTCCGACCCACAAACGATGTCCCCAATTCAAGTCTACTTTCTCCCACCAAACTCAAAGCGAGTGGGCTTGAGTCTCAATGACTCAGTCTATGTGTTTATTGTGGGAGGCAAACTCCAGAATCCCTTCTGTGGTGCTTTTCTTCTAGAAAAATAAGTGCCGCTACTGCGTACCCTTGAGTACCCCCAGAAAAAAGCACTGCACTTCTAGGTTGTTTTCCTATAGTGTCTTCTTTCAGAGATAAATGTGTGCTGCATAGTTTTGTTATATTTTCAAGGACACGAGAAAGCTTCGATGTCTTCCAAAATAGTATGAGGCTATCAGTCAATATTCTGCTTACTCATTGTGGTCAATAACTGTACGGTATCACTTTTCCTTTCCCCATCCCAGCTCCTTTCCTTTCCCATCATCTAGACTAAGTGATTTATTTTTATTATCACCATTACTATTATTTATTAAACATTTATACCTTCCTTTATCTTGCTTATATACAAACAAACAGCAAAGGACAACAGCCCAGCAAATTAAAACAAAATGTAAAAGCTAAAGCAAAACATGACATAGTTTGGCAGTAGCTGCCTGACGTTCCCTGCCCACCTGAAAAGCCTGTATGTGTGGGATACCAACCGCATATAACCATAATGCTTAAGTCATGCTTAATGCATGAAGGGGTTAATATCACAGAGTAAGCTGTTCTGCCAGGGTTAGCCTAGGCCCTTACCTTGGAAGAAAATGGGTAATCAAGCCTATTGTTCATCCATCAGTTTCCTTGAGAAGCTCAGTGTGTGAAGATGTTTGAGTTGGTTGCCCCAGCTCAACTGTATGGCTCTCACAAGACACTTGAATTCCCATACTAATAATTTAGGAACGTTCACCACTTTGTAACTAAACTAAGTTTTACTGCCTGTGCAACTTTTCTGAAGCACATGATTCTGGCCTTTGGAGAGTTTGTAAGTAAACCATTTTTAACTTACCAAACCTGTGGCATTTTCCTATGCTGGGGAAAGCCACTTCCGGCTTGCCCAGGAGGTGGGGTTGCGGGCTTCACGCCCACCCCACATGAGCGGGGGCTGGTCGCAGCCCCCGCGAGAGCAGGGGAATCCCGGCCGGGCCTGCCCCCCCCAGCCAGCCAATCAGCTGGCTGGGGGGGCATGGCCTGTCCTATTTAGTGCCGGCGCTGAGGGGGCTCGCCCTCTTTTTGCCGGCTAGCCCTCACGTTTTCCCACCCTCCCTCCCTTTAAGTGGGCTTTAGGTAGGTCTTTGACTTTGCTATGGACTTCGGTCTGTCGCCGCAAGGGGCATGGTAGGAATTTTTCCCAATTGGCAATTTCTAGCCTTTTGGTTTTTCGCCTACCTCGTAGCAACTCGTCACAACTTCTCGACATTGGCTGTCTCTCTCTGCAGCCCTATGAACAGATATAAAATTCTGCTGGAGCCTGTAGAGATGCCTTGGCATGAGAGGCAAATCTGATTCCAGGAAAGATCTGATTGTGCATTCAGTGAAAAGACCTGCTAGCTGAGCTTCACTGTCTTGTTGTAACACTTCATTGTTTTTTCCTGCTCCTGTTAAACCTGCTAATTAAATTTAGAGCTGACAAAAAGAAGGAAGAGAAGAAGAAACCACTCTGGAAGCCATGGAGACATTAACAGTAATCATCCCTCCTCCACTCACAGACAACTCCAGTACAATTGTTTCTGACCAGGTATACTTTTTATATTCAAATGGGCACTCAGTGCTTCTTTCCACACACTACACACAACAAGCCTCAGCCACATACAACCCACAGTGTTGCCACACACAATAATATTTACACATTGGGATATTTCCACTTCAGCTCCATCCTGCTAGGTAGCTCAATTTCAGTGCTGTCATCAAGGCCAATTAACATCCCAGGAGGAAACTGAAGCTCCAAGAAAGTATCTTCAAATACCTGTAACTTGACAGATGGTGACATTTATAGCCTTGAAGCAACAAACATTTGCCTTGGGAGCAGACCCTATTTTTGCCATTTAGCTTTTCCAGCACAATTCATACCACCAAAACGGTATGTTGTAGATGTGGGCTGCATGAATTCCACACTAAAATAATCACATGACTTATTTACAGCTAAGTCACAGAACTAATGGTCAAACCACACATTACATTGAATGTGCATGCATTTACAATTCTAATAGGAGAGTGCTCCCTTTTGCTATTGGATGGTTGGGGTGCATGATCAGCCCTGTTCCTCGGGGCTTTGTTCCTCTGAGGTATTGAACATTAATACCTATATGACACAGGAACTGCTTAAATGCTTTAAGCAGTTGACTCTTCAGATACTGTCCATCCTTCTCTTATTGAAACCTTAGTTTCTGAGCTGAGTTTGCCAACTCTTTGCTAACAGCCGACAATATTAAACTGATCTCAAGACTGTGTTCCTCAAGAGTCAGCAATCAGCAAAGTAAAGAATAACGTCCGAAACTCTTGGAGGAAGCCTGCTTCGCTGACCAAGAATTGTTGGTCAGCCCAATACATCTTTCTTCCTGAGGGAAAAGGACAAGATGGCACCTTCCTGTTTCTCTGACAGGACTGTCAGGTGAATCTTACTCAACAATTGTGATGGGTTGGCATCATCCACTATACCTGAGGGCAGCTGACTAGCTTAGGGAGCGTAAGGCAGGCTGCATGTCACACGTAGCTTTTTCCTCCGATGGAACAGAATGACCGGGGGGCTCAGAAGGAGTAGATTGGGTGGTTGCTGCTGTTGCCCTCACACCAGTATCTTCTGCCTGAAGCAGCTGCTTCACCTCCGTAATGGATCTTATGGTTCGTGTTTGTCCTCCACTATTTAGCCACCTACTGGCATCCCTCTGGTGATCAGGATCAAAAATGACACTTGTGAAGCTGTATTCTGTAGCTCTCTCTCATTCATACCAATGTGTGTGCGCACACACTGTGGGTCCATCCTGTGGAAGAGGAACATTAAATGCTTCTGGTCTCCATGAAGAAATAAGTTCATCAGAATCAAGCCTCAAATGAGGACTGAATAAGCCAAGCTTCATTGAGCTTTCATTTTAAACACAGGATCAGTCCCCCAACTTCAGCTGCCCTTCCAAAGCAAGTCACAGCTTCCTAGTAGGTATGTCCCCGTGTATCTACTCCAAAGATGCCCTCTATTTTAGTAACAGCTCTCCACGTCTTTGCTCAAACGTTTTTGTTTTTTGGTCTACCCTAAAATGTCTGTAATTATGCCAATACAGTGGTACCTCGGGTTACATACGCTTCAGGTTACAGACTCCACTAACCCAGAAATATTACCCCGGGTTAAGAACTTTGCTTCAGGATGAGAACAGAAATCGTGCTCCAGCGGCGCGGCAGCAGTGGGAGGCCCCATTAGCTAAAGTGGTGCTTCAGGTTAAGAACTGTTTCAGGTTAAGAACGGACCTCCAGAACGAATTAAGTACTTAACCCGAGGTACCACTGTATATAGTCAATATATGTTTCTTGGGATTAACAGTCCACTTTGTACTTCCAAAATGGCACCTGGGGTTGACTTGGTCCAGTATACGGCAGTGTCAAGTGATTCCTCAAATGCATTTTTTTCATTTCAAGATCCTGAGTTTAGATTATGGATCGGCCCTTGAACCAAGTAAAGTGGAAGTGATCCAGTTCGGATATTGCCAAGAGGAACTGAGTTGTGTGTATACTGACCTCTGGTGGCTAGACGGCCAGAAGAAATATAGATCTGGCACTTAGCATCAAGCAGATAGTTCAAGGAGAAATGTTCATGTTTAGATCTGGAGCTGCGCTTTCTGATTTGTGCATGAAAAGGACCTTGGGGAGACTCGCCTTGTGATGTCATCTAAAACTGTTGGCTTCTGCCATAATACATTGTCCCCCTCCCCTCCCTTTCCTTCTATAGAGTCAGTGAAGGAGATGGCTGCTTGCCTGCAATGATAAATCACACATCATCATGATAGCTGCCAAGGGAAGATGTTACCTAGAGCAGAATTTCTCATTCCATTGCAGAAGACTCAGACTGAATGTGTCAGTTCATATTCTCTTGCCTCCTCAGACCCTGGCCCTTGCCAGGATGATGGTGGCTGTGGGGAGGGGAGATGGGTCTGATACATGGGTACATGAGCCCTATGCTGTCTTCAAACATTGGAGGAGTCCAGGAATTCAGGACAAAGAACTTTATGGAAGGCCATGTAGATTCGCCTTGAAGATCCATGGGGCAGTACTGTGCCTTCCCCATGTGCCACTCAGACAACAAGAGATTCTACATCACTCAAGCAACATGGCCAATGTAATAATCTTAGCTCTTGCCTCTTGCAGCTTTCACCAGTTTGATTGCCTTGTGTCACAAATCAGGCACTAGCATTGCTTGTCAGCACCCCCCCCCTTGCCTAGGCCCTCAGAGCCAGTTAATGCATTCAGCAGAACCAAGTGGTGAAGCTTTAGCTGGCTGTTATCACTTGAAGCTGCAGTTCACTTGGAGCTACTCTCCCAGCATTAGCAACAGATCACTTTTGACAGTATAATAGCTAAAAGGTCCAGCTCCACACCCACATTGCTAGCTGGTAGCGTCTGTAAGTACTTTGCAGTTGCTATAGCAAAGCCACAAGCTCTTAGCAACAGAAGGATGTGCTTTGATGTGCTCTTTGGATGAGTCTTCTTGTTGGGCTCTGTAGAGCATGAATCTGGATTTATGTTTCTTTGCCATATATCTCTGTTGTATTTGGCACTAAAGGTCTGGAATTCCCTGATTTGGCTGTCCTATGTTTGACCTAAGGAATTCAAAAATTTCTAGTCTCTGTTGCTGAAAAGTTGATGGCTGCTGTTTGCTTGCTTTATGCTAGAGCTGCAGTTTGCTAGAGATATTCTCTGAGGCCTTCCACAAATGCTATAGGTATGGGTGGGCAGACTTCATGCTTGCAGACCCTCCAAGGGTCCCTATTTTCCAGGGATGTCCCTGAGTTAGAGAAGCTGTCCCGGTTTCTGATTGGGCCCCAGAATGTCCCACTTTTCCTTAGGATGTCCCTATTTTCATTGGAGAAATGTCAGAGGGTATGAAATCATACGACCCCCGAGCTGTCTGAAGGCAATCTTTTTTAATGTTTAATGTTTTGTTATGTTTTTATATATGTTGGAAGCTGCCCAAAGTGGCTGGAGCAACCCAGTAAGATGTGTGGGGTGTAAATAGTAAAATTATCCATATGGAATGGGATGTCCCTTTTTTCATCAGAGAAATGTTGGAGGGTATGGAATCTCAAGAAGTATACTTTGCTGCTAATTGTTTAATTTGCACAATTTACTCTGCATAATTTATCATTTGCAAAGAATTTCAGTTTCCTTTGCATTTTGCTTCATCTGCATCTAGTGAACCTCAAAGTCTAGCCTGGATAGGGTTGCAAGTAGCAAACTTGGAATTCCAAAAATAAAATAAAATCTCTGTATTGCTGCATGAATTGCATATTCCCCATGCAACTCATGGGAAAGAAACTGCAGGCAGATGTTCAAAATGGGCATCCCTAGAGAGTTTGCCACTTGGAGATGCCTGGGAAGCAGAGCTTTCTGAGTTCTTTCCTTTGTCTCTTGGGTTTCTCAGTTGTGGGTAGCAAATGATCATACTAATTTATTCTTGTGCTTTCAGGAGCAGAAAAGTACTATTATTCCTGCCCTAGAAAAAGAAAGAGAATATTCCTGCCCCATAGGCAGGAGACAGGTATTAATTAGAACACAGAGGACTGAAGCAGCAGAAAGGCAGGAGGATAAAAAGAAGGGGGGAAAGACAGGTGGGCAAATGGAGATTCTTCAAGAATCCCCTTTCCAGTTCTCTCCTCCTGGCCTACATGACAGAACATCCCATTAAACTACAAGGTTACGGTCGATATTTGAGGGATTTAAGCTGTCTTGAGGGGGGGGGGGGAGTCACTGAATCATAACTAGGGATATCATTTATTTTGTTTTTGTATTTTAAAAGATAAATAATAAGTGCCAGTGGCATTTCCAAATGAAAAGCAAAACAAAGCCAGATTTTACCCTTAGTGCAAAACTAGTTGACTCCCCTCCCAAGCCTCTGTATTGGAGGACATGGAGCTCCTAAGAGGTTTGAGGCCTGTCTCCTTTTGCTGCCCCTGAATCAGGCAATCTTAGGTGATGATGTAATGAGAATGTGCCTCTGATGATGCTTGGAATCAAGACCTTCCCACTCTGGCCATCCTAAAGGCAGAACTCAATGGGGCTTATGTTTGAGTACATATATAGGGTTGCACTGTTAAGCTTAGAGGGTGTGCCCAACTGTGCCAGCTTAACCTTGCCTACTGACTTCAGTGGAGCTTGCTCTCAGGTACATGGAGTTAGGATTGCAGCTTGCCCTGTCATAATAAGAGTAAGCCTATTTAAATCAATGGATTTAAATTAGGTAGTAATTAGTACTTAAGGTACTACTTTTGTCATAGCTCACTTTCTCCCCCAAATATAGCACGACAAAAATGAAAAAGGGTTACCCTATTAGCTTCAGACTACCTAAGCCTAATAGTCATATAATAGTCCAAACCCCAATTCTAATGCGTGGTCATACTTTTGTCTGAGTCAATCGAAATGTCACGAAGCAGTGAGCAAAGCCTTTGAGCTCTGTAGACCCTAGGAAATAAAAAGTGAAATACCCTTTTTTAGTCTGAAATACTCTGTGGCATAGACTTAATTAGATTAACTTCTGCTAGGTGTTAAAGGAGATCTTCTAGTTGCACTGAGGGGTACGGGATAATGAAACAAAGAGGGCTGATCCTCCATTTTCTACAACTGATGCCCAGGCTGTGGTTGTGTTGGGTGGACAGGGAATTTCCTAGGCTACGAGCCCAGTTTTGGAAAGAAGCCCCTTTTGGAGGCTGCCAGGGAGATGCTCAGCTGAGCCAAAACGGCCCCAAGGCT
Organism: Podarcis bocagei; assembly: GCF_964188305.1. Taxonomy (NCBI): domain Eukaryota; kingdom Metazoa; phylum Chordata; class Lepidosauria; order Squamata; family Lacertidae; genus Podarcis; species Podarcis bocagei. Next base: position 50,465,179 of record NC_138129.1, read on the forward strand.
GATGCACGCTGGCTGAAGAGTGACAGCAGTGGGTGGCGGAGAACATCTGGCACAGGAGGGGGGCAGCGCCCCCACTAGCACCGCCTGCCCAGCTTCCCTGGCTCAGCTGAGTGTTAATCAAACACCAGCTGCTCCTGTAAATTGCAGGCCTGGCAAGCAGCAAGGCAGCTTATAGCACAGACTGGTGCTGGCAGGCCTGCTGAGGATCAGCCCAGCGGTTGTGGATCAGAGAGACGGAGAGAAAACTGAGCAGCGGGGGGAGGAGAGAGAAGCTGGCTGACATAGCATGGCCCATTCCTGCCTGCGCCCTCTTTGTTGCCCCAAGAAATAAAAGAGATGTCTGGAAGGGGAGCTGCATCAGTCTGTTGCAGTGGAAATCTGGACTCTGGTGCAGGAAAGTTTATGTCTCAACAAATCTGTTAAGTTTTTCATGTGCCTCGGGAGATATCAAACCTGACCGTGGTCGCACTTCCCATCTTTCCTTTTCTCTGACCCTTCTTGCAGAGCTTGGACAAGGTTCACAAGAAACTGCCTGACATGGAGTCAGACCACAGAGCTGTGTAGGACGGCTGACAGTGGCTCTGCAATGTTTCTCCCAGCTGGGTATTGAACACACAAAGCAGATCCTCCGCCACTGAGCTGCAGCCCTTCTCCATATGGGAATGAGGCAGAAGGGCTCTGGCGACATCAGCAACACCACCCCCATAGAGAGCACTTAATCAAAAGGCTTCAAGCAGGAGACAGACCATTAGTGCAGCAGGCCTTACAATCATGTAAGGCCAGCCAGTAGGAGGATCCCCACAGTGTTGTTGTGAGGGCTGGACCTGGGAGACAATAGCTCGCCTAAAGTACCATAATCTAAAAGTTACTTTATGGAGGAAATAAACTGGGGGGGGCTTCCAACTTACACTCCTGCTCTTAACTACAATTTACCTCTCAGTTGTTCAGACTTAAATGTTTAAAGGCCCCAGCCCTACATCTGTAAATAAACGAAGCCTTTCCCAAAGCATTCTCAGCTAGGTTTGTGGGGCTCTGTAGGGCATGCCATTTCAGAAGGTGAAATGTAATTTTTGCACATTTCTTCAGTGAGGGGGTCTTCATAATATGGTTTCGGGTGTGAGGAATTTAAATATGCTATTATTTTTGTGATCGGACAGCATTTAGCTTGGCAAGTCTACTTTTGATGAAGAAGCACACAAACTGCTTTTGCAAAACCAAAGAAATTTTATTTTAACTGTAACTATTTGGCAATCATTTCTAATGATTTCTATGTAATTTTACACACGTTTTATTTACCAAGCAAAGCTAAATTATATTAATTTAACCAAAATATCTTTTGAATTCCCAAGTCATATTACAATCTTTTTAGCACCGCTGATTTGGGGAATTTGAAGGTTGAAATATTCAACACACCCTGCAGTATTTTAGTAATACCCAGTTTCTGTTATTGGGCCAGTAGTCTGGAGCTTAACTCCTTGCACTGCTGAACATCCAGTCTGCCACAGGATGGCCACAGATGGGGACCCCTATGCCTGTGTGCCAGCTTCTTAGCAAAAAACCAACAACCTAGCATCAACACCTCCCTGCCAAAACAGTTGGCTTGTTTGGGGGTAAATGTCCCTTGTGACCTAGTGGGATATTGGAGGCTTGTCACACAAAGGGGTTCCCTTGCCAGGCTCAAGGGAAGCACAAATCAACTCTTAACCCAAGGCCTGTCTGCAGATCTCCGATGCTGGAAGGATATGCATCTAAGGACAGCTGCTCACACCAGCTTGAATACCCATTATATTTGATGCCGCATATATTAGCCAGCTTGGCTTTTACATTTGGTTATAACTGGGTACAGAACAGCTTTGGCACCTTTTAAAAAATGCATGTCTTCCCCCCTCTTTCTCTTCTTCCTTGCCATATACAGTGGTACCTCAGCTGATGGAGGGAGGAGCCTGGCAAAATGGATGGTTGCCCTGCATCCCTCCTTTTCCCTCCTCTGTTGCATCCCGAGATAATGGCTACTGACTGATGACATGCAAAGCAACTATAAAAATAATGCCTTTGAGCATGCACAGAGTACATGTACAGTGGTACCTCAGGCTACAGGCACTTCAGGTTACAGACGCTTCAGGTTACAGACTCTGCTAACCCAGAAATAGTGCTTCAGGTTAAGAACTTTGCTTCAGCATGAGAACAGAAATTGTGATCTGGCGGTGTGGCGGCAGCAGGAGGCCCCATTAGCTAAAGTGGTGCTTCAGGTTAATAACAGTTTCAGGTTAAGAACAGACCTCCAGAATGAATTAAGTACTTAACCCGAGATACCACTGTACAGGGACTTGACTCCATTCTCATATACCCAAATTTCATCTGTGAAAAAGCAGCACTGAGCAACACAGCCTTTCGGTGTCGATATCTTGAGGCATAGGTGCCAACTCCCTGGGGCCCTGAGTGCCCGAGCACCCACAAAATTCCCCACGAAGGGGCCGGGCACCCACAAATTTCGGCGCCAGGGCCATGCACGCTGCATGGCACCCATGGCCCCAGGCACCCACGGTCGCGGGGGCCAAGCTGGCACTCCTGTCTTGAGAACATCCAACAGGGCTGGCCAAAGACATTTTGCTGCCTGAGGCAAAGGACAAGATGGGGCCTCTCCATTCCACGTACAGAAACAAACCGGACTTCCAGCTGAATCTTACTTCAGTACCGTCAACTGAATAGTGTCTCACACTTCACCTGAGGGATGCAACCTGAAGGACAGGTCGTGTGGCACTCATAGCTCTGTGAGGAACTGCTGGTGAGTTCAGAAAGAGCAACCTGCTGTGCCTCAGCTTCTGCCAACTATGGCAGTTGCCTCACTTGCCTAATGACAGAGCTTTTCCTGGCCCTCATGACATCCTGTCCTCACTTGACATATTACTGAAATTTAGTTTTGGGAACGTCACCCCCAGCTAAATCATATAACAGGGCTTGCATTAGATTTAACTTTATTCCTATAATTCTGGCGTGGCCTTACACTTAACAAGATCTCTGTGTGCTGCAGGGATCCATCTGTATGTCAATGGGAACAACATTTGCTGCTGAAGAGGAGGAGGAGGAGGAGCTGTCTCACATCCCTTATTATTTCCCATGAGGATGCAAGAGCAGAGGGTTCTGCTGGAACTGGCCATTAAATACTTGCAATTGCCTGTAAATATATCCTGCTGAAAATGCAGCAATGCTGCCCTCTTGTGACTTTGAGAATCAAGTGCAAGGCTGGAAATCTGAAAAGGAAGTTTGCTCAGACATTGCAGCAGCCAGAAATGCCTTTACTCTTGTGTTTCCTCAACAGCCCAATCCCAGGTGCAATAGGGTGGTCACCTCTAAAAAGGTTCCTTCTAGGAACAGCCCATGCGTAGCTCTATGGCCGAGCACAAGCTGTGCATGCAGAAGGACCCAAGTTCCACACCTGCATCTTTTGCTAAAGGGTCTCAGAAGCAGGGCTGGGAAAGAAAGACCCTTGCCTGAGCCCCCTTGGGGGGCTCCCTAGATCAGGGGTCAGCAAACTTTTTCAGCAGGGGGCTGGTCCACTGTCCCTCAGACCTTGTGGTGGGCTGGACTCTCTCTCTCTCTCTCTCTCTCTCTCTCTCTCTCTCTCTCTCTCTCTCTCTCTCTCTCTCCTAGCTGTCAACTTTTCCCTTTTCTTGCGAGGAATCCTATTCGGAATAAGGGAATTTCTCTTTAAAAAAGGGAAATGTTGACAGCTATTATATATATATATATATATATATGCTTTCGTAGATTTTCACGGGTACAGGAATGCAGGTTTTGGTGTCTTCGGGTGTCTTCTTACACGGGAAGATACCCGAAGACACCAAAACCTGCATATATATATATATATATATATATATATATATATATATATATATATATAATTTAATCAATTTTTCAATACAAACCTCAACTGCAAAAGACACATCCAACAAAAACCATAATAACAGTAATAGCACAATTTGAAAATTCAGATTTGGATAGACTGATGTACCTACGACTACACCTTTTTTAACAATATTTTCCCACCTCTGTCTCCTCCTTCTACTTCCCACCACTATCCGCCTTATTGCTTAAATATTCGTTCCAGATGTCTTCATATTTATCCATTCTTATTTTGCATCGACATGCAATTCATTCGTATGTAGCTAATCTGTCCATATTATCAATCCGTGTGCTCAATGGAATCTTTTTGCGGTTCTTCCAATTCATCAAAACAAGTTTTTTTTGCTTCTAATATAGCACGGCACATCCATTTTTTTTGACCCCTTGAAATCTCCCACATTTCCGTAATATAATTTAGAATTAAATTCAGTTCTCCTAAATAACAATTTCTTTTTCTTTCTCTTGCTATAAATATCCTCACCTCGCACCAAAATGATCTTATCATTGGGCCGGACTATATTGGGGGGGGGGATGAACAAATTCCTATGCCCCACAAATAACCCAGAGATGCATTTTAAATAAAAGCACACCTTCTACTCATGTAAAAACACCAGGCAGGCCCCACAAATAACTCAGAGATGCATTTTAAATAAAAGGACACATTCTACTCATGTAAAAACACACTGATTCCTGGACCTTCTGTGGGCCGGATTTAGAAGGCGATTGGGCCGCATCCGGCCCCCGAGCCTTAGTTTGCCTACCCATGCCCTAGCCTAGATGGTTCCCTGGTCTCTGAGCCAGCAGAAGGCAGCCTCGTATGATCACCATGTCTGCTTTGACCCTCCTGAGCCATGACTTATGGTAAGATGATTGGCATGGATAGTACTCACGTGGCCACACAGCTATCGGCATTTAAAGGTCTCTTGGATGTGAGTGTGAGCATTCAGGGCCAGCAGCAGAGAGGGTGCTTTGCTTGCAGAACCTTCCTGACATCATCACCAGGATGTCCCTTCCTGAAATCCTAGACAGTGAGTGCCAATCTGTGTAGAAAATACTGAGTTAGAATGCCCGATGGTCTGATTTGGTGCAAGGAAGCTTCTTATGTTCCTAATCCCATTTGTATGGGGAAATCTTTGGGCAGAAGATGAGGTAGCCTAGCATGGAAAAGAAGAATAATTTCATCCCCAGCTGTTCCTATGCTTGGGTCTTTCTGTTATATCCACACACAGGGCACACAGTGGTAGGTAGAATAGGGGGGTGGAGTTTCACCTATCCAGGATCAGTACATGAGCTCTGGATTCCATGCCTGTCTTTGCTGCTTCTCACGATCTGTACAAATAATAATAATAATAATAATAATAATAATAATAATAATAATATTTATACCCTGCCCATCTGGCTGGGTTTCCCTAGCCACTCTGGGTGGCTTCCAACAAAGTATTAAAATACAATGGTCTGTTAAACATTAAAAGCTTTCCTAAACAGGGCTGCCTTCAGATGTCTTCACATGGCCTTCCAGCATCAAAAAAAAAGAAAGAAAAAGAAACACCCCTTTTTTCTTTGCCTACCTTCTACTTCTCCCAGGAGACAGAAAATAAACACAGACCTATACATTCCCATGCTATAAGAAGGGCAGAGAATATCGGGCCTGGAGGGCAATTGTGGCCCTCCAGACCTCTCTGTCTGGCCCTCAGAGCTGTCTCTAGGCTACACATCCTCTCTCATGCCACAAGTGCCATGAGGAATGTGTCCTTGAACTCTGATAATGCCATTTGCTTGCCTGGATGGTGCATGGAGGGCGTGAGTGTGTGAGAGAGGGTGTGCAGAAAGCAACCTACTGTATAAATTTTTAAAAATTACATTTATTTATTTTTTGCTACACCCACTTTTGCCTCTGACCCTGCCCACCACTGGCTTGTGGCCCTTGGAAGGATGCCCAGAGACGAATGAGACCCTTGGTGGAACAGGTACCCATCCCAGTGTATGCATGCCTGTATCTTTTTATATATATATATAAGATATTTATTAATATTTTTTCACACATTACAATAAAAATGGAAAAAGAAAAAGAAAAATGCAAAATAAAAACAGTTAAAAACACATTAATTTTCTGTTTCTTATTTTCCTTAAGCTTATTTCCCCGGACCTCCTCATACCTCCCTTTTTTGTATTCCACTTAAATTTATTAGTTCAGCAAATCCTTACCATTAAGCTTTTACCCATTTATAGACCTTTGTTTCATATTCTCTTAAAGCATTACAGCTAGAAACCACTTAATTTCTATCAAACATCATTCTAGCATTCATTAATTTTACAATATTTCTGTAAGTAATCTTTAAATTTCTTCCAATCTTCTTCCACCGACACTTCTTCCTGGTCCCGGATTCTGCCAGTCATTTCTGCCAATTCCATATAGTCTATCACCTTCATCTGCCATTCTTCCAAGGTGGGTAGATCTTGTGTCTTCCAATACTTTGCAATGAGAATTCTTGCAGCTGTTGTAGCATACATAAAAAAAGTTCTATCCTTCTTTGGCACCAATTGGCCGACTATGCCCAGGAGAAAGGCCTCTGGTTTCTTCAAGAAGGTATACTTAAATACCTTTTTCAATTCATTATATATCATTTCCCAGAAAGCCTTAATCCTTGGGCACATCCACCAGAGGTGAAAGAATGTACCTTCAGTTTCTTTACATTTCCAACATTTATTGTCGGGCAAATGATAGATTTTTGCAAGCTTGACTGGGGTCATGTACCACCTGTATATCATTTTCATAATATTCTCTCTTAGGGCATTACATGCCGTAAATTTCATACCTGTGGTCCACAACTGTTCCCAGTCAGCAAACATAATATTATGTCCAACGTCTTGTGCCCATTTAATCATAGCAGATTTGACCGTTTCATCCTGAGTATTCCATTTCAACAGCAAGTTATACATTCTTGACAAGTTCTTAGTTTTGGGTTCTAACAGTTCTGTTTCCAATTTTGATTTCTCCACCTGAAACCCAATTTTCTTATCCAAATTATAAACCTCCATTATTTGATAACAATGAAGCCAATTCCGTACTTTGTTTTTTAGTTTTTCAAAGCTCTGCAGCTGTAATCTGTCTCCTTCTTGTTCCAATATCTCCCAATATTTCGGCCAATTGGCCTCCATATTGAGCTTTTTCTACCTGTATCTACACACACACACACACACACACACACACAAATATACATGTTATGTATGTATGTACATTACTGCAGTTAGTAAGGGGCATGCTGCCAAGTGGTACTTTTAATGTCCAGAACTGGACACATTTCCCTATTCAGCGGTTGCCCTGGAAACAACAGGTGTCAAGTGCTATACAAATCCTCCAAAGGGGAGAAGTTCTGTCATTTGTTCTCTCTCCCCCACCATAGAGAATAACGTGACAGTCTACATCTGTAGGAAGTCCCACTTTCAGTGCGATCCTAGCCACGTCCACTCAGAAGTAAGCAATATTGAATCCAATGAGGCTTACTCCCAGGTAGATTAGGTCAAGGCTTGCAGCCCAAGATGGCAAACCTTTTCCTGGGCTGTCCCATTGCAGACTGCAGGTAGAGGTTCACAGGCTTGAATGCTCTTTCACACACACACACACAAATTCCCACACATTTATGGATAAGGCTAAATAGGAACCCTTCTATCTGAAAGTATGGGTTGTAGTCAACTAAATTTTATCCAGAGTGGACCCATTGAAATTAATTTGCATAAGTTAGTCATGGGCATTAATTTCAAAGGGTTAACAACCCATTTTCAATATGTAAGGGGTTTCTCTCTGTGTGTGTATTTGCATGGAGGAGTATTCATTAACGAGCCCAGACCCTCCAAGTGTCCCTATTTTCCTTCCTGGTTTCTGGATTTGATCCCAGAATGTCCCACTTTTCCTTAGGCTGTCCCTATTTTCATTGGAGAAATGTTGGGTGATATGAGGTTATCCAACCCCTGAGACATCTGGATACGGAAGTTTTTTTAAAAAGTGTTTAATGTTTTATTATGCTATTATATATGTTGGAAGCCACCCAGAGTGGCTGAGGCAACCCAGTAAGATGTGTGGGGTATAAAAAATTATCATTATGGAAGGGGATCTCCCTGATTTCATCGGAGAAATGTTGGCGGGTATGTGAGCCCTCACCTGCAATTTAAAGTGGCACAGCCTAAGCACAGGTTTACCACTTCAGTGAGAAAAGGGCCCTAGACTGTCAGTCATCCTGAAGCGGTTGGCTGATGATGCTATTAAGTTTGCTGGTAGAACAAATCCTTCTCTTCTTAGGCTGGGGCAAAGTACTGGAGCATATGTACCCATAATGTCAATAAAGCCCCCTGTGATAAATATTTCCACTGACAGGAAAACATTAAACTCAGGCTGCTGCTGAATCTTAAACTGCAAAATCCACGCCATGTCCACTGTGTTCTTGTACTCCCCCCCCCCCATCCACACAAAGACAAATCAGAATTCACTGCAACTCTCATCTCAGCTATGCAACAGGTCCTTTGAGAACAATTTATACTGGTGCCAAACTTCTCCACCCTTTTGTTAATGGTGAGCTTGGGTACCACTCCACCTTTGCCCACAAATTCTACCAGGAGTGGGGACTGCATCAATACTACACACAGCTAATACTAGCTGCACACCGGTTTTAACCCAGTTTAGCTGCTATTCTGTATTGATGTGAGGATTCCTGTCGAAGGAGCCCTACCACCCTTTCACAGGAGTAGAGGCTCCAAAGTTTCTGGGTAGGAATCCCTCCTGACATTTAAATGAGCCCATGCTGCCCCCACCCCTTTCTGTAGTGTAAAGGTACCCCTGACCATTAGGTCCAGTCGCGGACGACTCTAGGGTTGCAGCGCTCATCTCGCTCTATAGGCTGAGGAAGCCGGCGTTTGTCCGCAGACAGCTTCCGGGTCATGTGGCCAGCATGACTAAGCTGCTTCTGGCGAACCAGAGCAGCGCACAGAAACGCCGTTTACCTTTCCGCCAGAGCGGTACCTATTTATCTACTTGAACTTTGGCGTGCTTTCGAACTGCTAGGTGGGCAGGAGCAGGGACCGAGCAACAGGAGCTCACGCTGTTGCGGGGATTCAAACCACCGACCTTCTGATCGGCAAGTCCTAGGCTCTGTGGTTTAGACCACAGCACTTCTTATTGAGGGTTATCTGGATGCTGATGACACAGATTGTCTTCTGTATCAAATTGCAATGGAGGTCTTAGTTTCCCCCCAGGACTGAAGCACCGGGCGGGGGGGGGAGTTAAATGCTCCCTCCTGATGCGCCACAATTCCATTCTTGACCACCTCCCCATGGCTGCTATTTTGAAAGTAAATAAAAACACTACTTACTGTCAAATGATGCAACATGCCAAACACACCCACCCCTTAGCTGGTGGGAAAGGACGGAAGGAGGTCTCCAGGTAGACATGGAACATATGTATTTACTGAGCAAAGCACATCATCAGGAGCACTATTGAGCATTTCAACCTGGTACGTCTGCTATCTGGTACTGACTTGCAACAGTTTGCAGATACCAGATTGAAATTGCTTGCTCAAGAGTTCCCCCGAGGCAGAACTCTGTTTGAAATGCATTGTGGGTCAATAAATATTGTTCTTTGTGTGCCTGGAAACTTCCTTCCCTTTCAGTGGTGCTTTCCTGATTTCCTTTCCTTTCCCTTAAGCCAAACTCTTACTCAACTGAATTAAAGGACTCCAACTGGGCCAAATCACAGGTAAGAATGATGGGACAGTGGGCAAAACTCACCAGAGGTCAATGCTAGTGCACTTTTCACTGTCCAGGGCCCAGTTCTGGAATACTGAGTTATTTTAATAATGTTCATCCTGCTCTTCAACCAAAAAATCTGTTCAAATATTATTCTGTATTGCAACACAGGGGTTTTGTTTTTGTCACACTTCAACCAAAAAAGGCTTCCCAAGGGTATTATTGTTTACTAAAAAAAATAAAAAATAAATCCCAGTCACTGCCCTCAGACTAAAAATACATGACACTAGAGAAAAATGGATTGGTAAGGAGGAAGAAAGAAGTAAACAAGTTATTATCATGGCAAATAAGAGAATGGTTGAGCTCATGTCTTGCTTGCAGGCTTCCCAGAGACATCTGGTTGGCCACTGTGAGAACAGGATGCTGGCCTACATGGGCCCTTGGCCTGATCCACCAGGCTGCTCTTCTAATGACCAGGTGGAGAAGTTCAAGGCAAAGAGGCAACAGAAGTTGCTAGTTTCTCAGCTGCAATGGAGTGGTCCTGCCTGATGTAATGGCTCCTGCCAGGTGACAGCTGATGGAGGGAGGAGCCTGGCAAAATGGATGGTTGCTCTGCATCCCTCCTTTTCCCTCCTCTGTTGCAGCCTGAGATAATGGCTACTGACTGATGACATGCAAAGCAACTATAAAAATGATGCCTTTGAGCATGCACAGAGTACATGTACTCGGGTTACAGACGCTTCAGGTTACAGACACTTCAGGTTACAGACCCAGAAATAGTACCTCGGGTTAAGAACTTTGCTTCAGGATGAGAACAGAAGTCACACAGTGGCAGCGGGAAGCCCCATTAGCTAAAGTGGTACCTCAGGTTAAGAACAGTTTCAGGATAAGAGCAGACCTCCAGAAAGAATTAAGTTCTTAACCCAAGGTACCACTATAACAGACTAAGGGGTTAGAAGTTGTGACTTCTGGCTGAACCTGAACCTCAGCTCCTCTCTTTTGACAAATTAAGGTCTGTGGGCTCCATTCCTGCTTTCTCTGGCTACTGATCCCTGAATATTCAAATGTACAATATTTGTTGCAAAATGATCTGTGCCATTTAAAAGCAACATTTTCCCCTCAAAGTGTATAAAAATATACTGGGTGTTCAATATGCAACATGCTAAAATGTGTTTTCTCTTTTCCTCTCAAGTTTTGAGCTGTCATATTACTGAGTCTTCAAATTATTATGAATTTGGGGCAGGGGCAAGGGAGTCGGTCTGGATGATACCTTGTACCCTTTCCTGACTTGTGATCCTCCAAATGGGGTAGCATCTATAAGAGGAAACCAGCCCAAACAGTTCCTCTGTTCAGGTAATGACTTTGTCTGGCTAGTTAAGTACCGTGATTTACAAGTCCAAAGAGGTTGCCATAGAAACAGATGGGCGGGTGTTTCCTCACCTGACCGAAAAACAATAGATGCAGGAATCTGGAGAGAGATACATGTTTGCTTTTTGCTGGACTCTGGGCTTGCTCTGGAAAGCAATAGGAAACAAGATGCTGTGAGCTCAGGTTGTATATACGCGTAAATAAAACCATATATCCTAAAGACACCACACTCTCCGCTGACCTTCATTCCCAAGGAAAGTGAACCTGGGTAAGCGGATGCACCCCTGGAGTCTAACCACTCAGAGAATCCATTCTGGAAGTCCATTCAACTTTCAAAACATTTGAAAACCAAAGCGCGACTTCTGATTGGTTGCAGGAAGCCGGACATTCAGCTTCCAAAAATAATTCGCAAACCGGAATTCACTTCCGGGTTTGCGGCGTTTGGGAGCCAAAATATTTGAGAGCGAAGCCGTTCGAAAAGCAAGGTACGACTGTTTGAATTTAAGTTCTTGCCCCAGCACTGAAGTGCTTGTACCACTCACAAGAATCCCCCTTCCATTTGTGGGAAAGCAATTAATCACCCCTTTTCTTCTTCCCCATGTTGCTGCTACAATAAATTAGACAGTTCTCCCCCCTGCATTTTCCAAATAAATGAATGAACAATTCATCAAGAAACTCTGGACTATGCTGCAGGGTTGCAATACATACTGCCTCCTTCGCAGCAATATGAGCAAAGCAACTCTGGGGTGCTTCGCAGGGCAAATGCAGCCTATCCTTCCTGAAAGGCAATGCGACACTTTCTCTGCACTACTGGTAGACTAAGGTTGGTCTTTATTTGCATTAGCAGGGTAATTTTGTTCAAATGTTAACAACGAGGCTTCTTCATCTTCAGGTGACCCAGTTCCTGAAAAATGACCCTTGTAGCTGATGTACAAGTTTGGCCATTGTGCAGCTCTCCATTTTTAAAAGAATGACCATAAAAAGAGCCTGCTAGATTAGGCGAATGGCCCATCTAGTCCGGCATCCCATTCCCACAGTGGTTGACCAGATGCCTGTGGGAAACCGACAAGCAGGTCTTCAGCACAAGCACACTCTTCTCTCCTGTAGTTTCCAGAAATTGGCATTCAGAACCAGCATGGCTAGTAGTCATTGATAGCCCTCCCCATCAACTGGTCTACTCCTCTTTTCAAGCCATCCAAGCTGGAGACCATCAGTGCTTGCTGTGGGAGTTCCATAGTTTAACTATGCACTGCACAAAGAAATGCTTTCTTTCACCTGTCTTGAATCTTCCAACTTTGAGCTTCACTGGATGTTCTAGGGCAGGGATTCCCAAACTTGGGTCTCCAACTGTTGTTGGACTCCAACTCCCATCATCCCTTGCTAGCAGGACCAGTGGTCAGGGATGATGGGAACGGTAATCCAAAACAGCTGAAGACCCAAGTTTGGGTGACCCTGTTCTAGGGTTATGAGAGAGGGGGAAAACCTTTTTCTATCCTCTTTGCCATGGGTGACCTTTCCACGCATACCTCCAAAGAATTTCCCCAAACAACCCAACATTTTTGGACGGGAAGATTGATTCTGGGCAGTACATTTATGCATCGTATTAGATGTGCTGTTTCGGTGTGACGGAGAGTAATGTGGGAGTGTGCAATCGGCTTCCTGTGATGAGTGCAGAATGTCCCAAGGGAGAGATTGCACCTTCTCTTTCTTGGAGGAACGCTGCCTGTGCACCTACACCCTGCCCAATAAGTCTCCAGATGGGAATCTGAGACAGGAGTCCTTGAAGGGGACAGGCAGACCATGTCAGGAGTTCAGCCTACACTCGGGTAGGACCCGGGCAGAGACACATGCCCGACTGGCATGTTCTCTCCTTCCTGGTCGATCGTTTGGGAGCTTCATGAGCTTTCTTCAGCCCGAGCATCGCAGCGACCAATGCCAACAGGCACACTTTGGGATCCGCAGAGTCTTCGCAGTTTGCATGACAGACCTTAGCAACTCAGCATTTTGGCTAATCTACTGTTTTTACATATAAACACAAACGGAGTACTGCAACATGGTTCCCTCTCTCTCTAGCATCAGACAGCAAAGAGAAAAAGAACAAAGGACAATAGTCCCACTTCATGGAACACAGTAACACAAATATCCTGTCTCCGTCACTTCCCACTCTGTGGAGTCAAAACATACACCGTTGTGTGATAGACAAAAATCCCATGACTGCAGTCAGGGAGCAGGAATTCTAACAGACCAATCCACTGTCAACAGCACAACCAGCATTGTCCCTCCCCCACCGGAGCAAGTGAACCCTGGCCGACTCCCAAGGCAGTGTAGCACCACGGAGCTCGAGATTCAGAGAGCAACATGTGGTCAGCTGGGTCTGAACGAGCACCAGTGGCTTAGCGTGGGGGGTGCAGGGGGGGCCGGCCGCACCGGGCGCAACATCTGGGGGTTAGGGTTAGGGGGCGCAAATCCACGGGTTAAGGGGCGCAAATTACTTGCCTTGCCCCGGGTGCTGACAACCCACGCTACGCCACTGACGAGCACTGGCTGCACAAGGATGGATGTGCCCCAAAAGGAGTAGCCCTGGATCAGGGAGAACCATTCCCACCCCCCACCCCCTGAAGAGGCTTCCCTGTGTCTTCCTCTTTTCGTCTCCTTGTTAATATCCATGCTATAACTAGCTCTCTGTCCCCTACTACAGTTTTGGGAACACAGTTCATCTGAGGTCCTTCTGTTCTAATCTAGTTTGGAAGGATTTATTTTTGGGTCCTTGTAACCTAGCAATGGGGACACGTGACCAGTAGTGGCTGCCGCATGAATATGCATCGCCTTCTCCAGGCAGAGATATCCTCAGTCAACGGAGGCTCTGCTGGCAGCTACAAAAGATGAGAGGCACTCAGCCTCTCTCTCTCCCCCCTCTTTCTCTCTCTCCCCTTTGGTGTGTCAGCAGCTGCTAAATGTCTGCCCGTGTGGGTTGGTTAGGGTGGAAAGGAGGCTGAAAGCGCAGCAGTCTCTGGCTGGCCACTGCTGTGGGAAACTGGCAGCAGCCCTTGGCTGGTGCTATTTTTGTCTCCCTGAAATTAAAGGAGATGATGCAGGAGAAAGAGAAGGGACAGATATAAATAAGCAGCGGCATGCATCCCTAAATAGCAGCCTCGGTCCCTTGGGGAGAGGCCACAGCACAGCGCTACACGAGCTGTGCTTGGCACGTCTCAGGTTTTATTCCTCGCTGATGCCTTTGTCAGCCAAAGTTGCACAAATAGGGCTGTGCATAGTTCATCGCAGCACGCGAGCACAGGATTTGGTCACGCGTGCAGAATTTGTCTTCGAGAAAGCCTCGGCTTTCGTTTAAGAAAGGAGGTGGGGGAGAGAAATCTCTCTGGTCCCTATGGTAGATGCAGTAAGATGCTAAGATAGATTTGTGAGGCTGTGGGTATTGACTAGGAAAAGCTTAGAAGATGGCAGCAAACTGAGCAGGACTTTGATGGGGGGGGGGGGGACGACTACTACCATAGCGAACTCTGCACATTCCCAAGTTCACAGCTTTACCAGTTGTTCAGTGTAACAGACCTTGGATGCTGTCGGGTACATAAGGTCTACTTGGAATTGTGCTGGGCTTAACAGTCTTAACAATGCATAACTATGGCGTTTTCACACACGAGCCTTAAATTAACTCCTCAGTAGTCAGAACGGGAAGGTGATGAGAGTACCTCTGAATACTTCTACTTGGGTTTATCTTTTTAGAAGCTTCTCTTGTCTGTTGATGTTTATCGCCCCTGTGTGTGTGTGACCAAACTCTGGGCACTCTGGGCAACGTCCAGCTTATATAAAAACAGAATGAAACATAAAACTTTTTTTTTTAAAAAAAAACACCTTTCCCTATACAGGATTGCCTTCAGATGGCTCGGGGGTTGGTTAAGTCCATACCCCCCAACATTTCTCCAATGAAAAATACGGACATCCTAAGGAAAAGTGGGACAATCTGGAATCAAATCAGAAACCGGGACAGTTTCTCTAAGTTGGGGACATCCCTGGAAAATAGGGACACTTGGAGGGTCTCAGCTGAGCTTGCTGGGGCTGATGGGAGTTGTAGGCCTAACCATTGGAGGGTACCAGGTTGACAAGGTGGTGTTAAGAATAACAGAGACCACAACCTTAAGTGAAACTTTTAAAGAGAAGGTTTTCTTTGGAACCTTATCATCCTGCTGCCCTCTCTGTTCCAGATATAAGAACAACATTGTAAGGGAAAGAATAGACATTAGCCTCAACAGAGCGCTGCTGAAGCACCAGATTAAAACACATACCATGCAGTGTGCTTCAAAAGCTTGCTAGGTTCATTTTCAAACAAAAAGGGCTCATTGTTCCCATGATTTTTGTACTCTAATGGCAGAGCTGAAAACACTTTTGGTTATTCATCCTTAATGTGTTCTATGTGTTCTCCTTCAACCTAAATAAGCCAGACCAGCAAATTCCGACACTACTGAATCCCGCTACTGAAATTTGATCATCAAGGACTCATAAGAGCTTTCTATAATACCACTCAGTGCTGCAGTGTAGTGGAGGGGGGTTGAGGGGAGAGAAAAGGAATGCATTTAAGCAGTGCTATTTTTCTAGAAAAAGGTGCCAGAACTCACCATGAACTTGCCTCTTTGTCTTAGAATGGCAATGACACCCACCTAAGAGGTGCCGGAACTCATTTCTGGTGATTTCCTCCATTAAAAAGCCCTGGATTTAAGGCAATGTTGCTTGGAAAGAGAAGGGTTAAAGTAAGAGAGGAGAGACAGAGCACAGAGAAGGAAATGGCTAGAACATTATATAGAAAATGCCCAGAGCAGTCTAATAAGCCAGAAAAGCAGTGTGATAGGCCATCTATATATAGGGAAATTCTACAGATATTCCACTGGTGTTTGTTTGTTTTTTAATTTTTGTTGTTGTTGTTTAGTCGTTTAGTTGTGTCCGACTCTTCATGACCCCATGGACCAGAGCACACCAGGCACTCCTGTCTTCCACTGCCTCCCGCAGTTTGGTCAGACTCATGTTTGTAGCTTCGAGAACACCATCCAACCATCTCGTCTTCTGTCGTCCCCTTCTCCTTGTGCCCTCCATCTTTCCCAACATCAGGGTCTTTTCCAGGGAGTCTTCTCTTCTCATGAGGTAGCCAAAGTATTGGAGTCTCAGCTTCAGGATCTGTCCTTCCAGTGAGCACTCAGGGCTGATTTCCTGAAGAATGGATACGTTTGATCTTCTTGCAGTCCATGGGACTCTCAAGAGTCTCCTCCAGCACCATAATTCAAAAGCATCAATTTTTAATTTTTAAGAAGTCCTGTTTTCTTGGATGAAAAATATTTGTCTTGAAAAACAGAAACAAAACAGAGAAAACATGGGAGAGGTATGCTTTCTTCATGGCATTATGTAGAAGCTCCATAAAAAGTGAGTGAACAGCAAATTCCCAGTGTGCACTTGTTGTGGTGGTGGGGGGAATGCAAAACTTTGTGCAACATTAAAGATGTTGAAAGCTTCCACAGCTAAATTGGACAAAAAGCTTTGCTCTGTCTCTTTTTTTCAGACATTTGCTTTAATATTAACAGAACTAAATTTTGTTAAGTTTGCTTTCATATTAACAAAATGTAATTTTCATTTTTTTAATTTTATTTGCATACTTTTTATATTTTTGAATGCTACCTTATAACAAACATTCTCTGTTTTTTTTTTTTTTTAAAAAAACCACAGTACAATAAAAGCAGCAAAAACTCTTTGCAGTGGTTTAAAACTCAGTGGAATCCCATCTGGCAGATATTATTATTATCAAATTTTATTTCATTTACAGTGGGTTGTGATAATAAATATTGCAGCAGTAAATAAACTTCCAAGAAATATACTATCCAAAATAGGGAACAGATTCTTTCTTCACTGGAAACAGTAAATATTTTTCTATTAATCTCTGACAGAAATAATGTTGCACAGCTAATGCTAATTTGACATTTGTTCCAAGATGGAACATTTTGTCTTCTTCAGTTAATGCATATTTGGTGGGGGGGTTGGGGTACTCATCCACCTGGGAAGGTAGCCCATCTAGGAGAAGAAAAACTCTAGTCCTAAACCTCTGCTTCCTTGCAGGACAGCTTCAAGAAGAGAAAAGGCTAAGGAATAAACCCTACAAATCCAGAGTGGAGTCCCTAAAACCGTTGGATTGTGCCTTGTACACATCCTTTCAAGCAACTCCTGCAGCCAAGCTGGTACCAAATGTATTGCTCTGCTTTCTTTTGGACCACATCAGCGAGGCCAAGAGCAGGTTATTGTCCTCTGGACCTCCATACGCGCTGCCCAAGTTTCCTTCCTGGGGAAGTCATGCAGCAGTCTGACTTCACCCCTGGAGGTGCTCTCCAATGTATCTCAAGACAGAGGGATGCCAACAAGGTGTTCATTCATCACATATACTCAATGTGCCAGTTCATTAAATTCTAGCCTGTCTGTTTTACTATCCTGGAACTGGACTCTTTCATGGTTCTGTCTCATGGAACTCAGGAAAGAGGGCTTCACAACATCCTACATAGCAAACACACAATAGCAAAGAGAAGTGCAGCCTCAGGAATGTATGACATTTCACCATGTACAAAAATCACGCTCTTTTGAGTTGTTAGAAAATGCAGTATTCTAAGAACAGAAGTGCAACCTTGAAGGGGGGGAAATGAAAAGAAAAAGTACATTTATTGTACACTCTTGTGAAGACTGTGTGGAAAGGAGATGGCTACAATCAAGGAGTTGGTGCCCAAAGTGTCGTCAGGAGCAGTGCTCTGCAAGAGAGGACATATCTTTAAATAGGTACAGTGGTACCTTGGGTTAAGAACTTAATTCGTTCTGGAGGTCTGTTCTTAACCTGAAACTGTTCTTAACCTGAAGACCACTTTAGCTAATGGGGCCTCCTGCTGCCCCCATGCCACTGCTGCATGATTTCTGTTCTCATCCTGCAGCAAAGTTCTTAACCCAAGGTACTATTTCTGGGTTAGTGGAGTCTGTAACCTGAAGTGTCTGTAACCTGAAGTGTCTGTAACCCAAGGTACCACTGTAATTGTGTACTGGAACAGTTCAGCCAGTGATGATATGAACACAAATGGAAACAGCAAATGTTGCCTTAGATGAGGGTTAGTCAATGTGATGCCCTCCAGAAGATGTTGGATTACAACTCCCTTCGGCCCCAACCAGCATGACCAGTAGTCAGGGGTGATGGGATTTGTAGTGCACCAACATCTGGAGAGCAGCACTTTGGCGAATTCTGTTGTGGAGGTGGGGGAATGATTAACAAAATCAATCGTCCAGGCAAACTGGGAATATCCCCTCACTCACACAGTTTAGGACATTCAACACTTTCCTTCAGCAGAGCTTCTTTTTCTTTGAGAAAAATAAGTGGCTCACGTAAATGTAAACTAAGCTCGAACAATAAAGAAAATGGTAGCAAAATGACTTAATGAGAAAAACTAAATACAATAACATGAGGCGAGTCTGAGGCAAGAAACAGGAAGAGGCCGTTGGTCCCAGACCAAACACACAGGTCCTGCCCACCAGATACCACACATTCTATTGATCAAATTAGGCCCCAGGGTTTTTTCTTACAAATTCTGATTTAGACAGTTTTGAACTGTGGAAAGTGGCACAGCATTATACAGCGGTACCTCGGTTTACGAACTTAATCCATTCCTGAAGTCTGTTCTTAAACCAAATCCATTCTTAAACCGAGGCGCGCTTTCCCTAATGAGGCCTCCCGTCGCCGGTGCCCTTCCACTGTTTGGCTTCCGTTCATAGACCAAGGTAATGTTTGCAAACCAGAACACTACTTCTGGTTTTGCAGAGTTGGTAAACCAAATAGCTTGTAAACAGGACTGTTCGTAAACCAAGGTACCACTGTAAATTAATATGGGATTTGTAGCTGTGGTTGGCCTCCGTCTGTCTCAAGAAGCAATGGTGTCCATCTCCAGAGGTGAAGTCAAACCACTGGAGAATCACAGCACCTGCTTGTAAGTGCTGCCTCCTATGTTGTTTTTGCTGCATTAGCAACACTGGAGTGACCTCTCTGGGGTGCAAGCCTGGACAGTGTGTATGGAGGTACTGTGCTACCCAGACAACAAGACCCTTCCCCTCGGCCAACTGATGCGGTCCAAAAGAAAGCAGGGCAATATGTTTTGCACCAGCTTGACTGAACGAGTTGCCGGAAAGAGGCATACAACTGTCTTAGGGACGCTAATTGGATTTCTGTAGGGTTTACTCCCGAAGATGTTCCACAAGGCAGCAGGTAAGGATTTGTAGTACCATGAAGCAAAAAGAGCAACAACTTCAGTTGTTAAATTCCAGAGGGTATGTTATTTTCCTGTCTCTTATTAAGAAAAATGAACTCTAAACCAAACCATGGGCGTGTCATTGTGATTTTTTATTTCAGCTGTAAAAACGCCCAGCGCCAAGGGAACGGTTAGCAACTGTGGTCAGAACAGAATCCACCACACAAATGTCTTTGTCTGGTGTTAGGAAATGCTGCTCTCATTGGCAGGGCTGACCCAAGGCGTTTTGCTGCCCGAGGCAAAGGACAAGATCATGCCCTATCCCACCTACAGAAGCCAACTAGACTAACCACTGAAAGGCACTTCAGCACTGGCAAAGGGACAGCATCTTCCACTGAATTTGAGGGCAACAGGATTGCATGGCACACACAGCTCAGTCTTTCGAAAAGATGGAGATGCTGCCCCGCCTCAGCACCTGCCACCTGAGGAAAGTTCCTCACTCTTCTTAATGGTAGGGCCAGCCCTCCCATAAGCTGAATGTGCTAGATTTAACGGTCACACTTTACTGGATAATTTTCCAAAAGGACAAACGGTTCTGATTTATGAAAGTATTCAAAAGTTTGTCGCTTTCATCATTCCCGGTCATGGCTGCCAGGAATACAGCTGTACAGAGGAAGTAACTACTGAACTGACACATCCTTGGATTCAGCCACTGCTTTTCAGCAATGCTTTGCCTGAGTGGAGAGGCCAAAAAATAAAACATAAAATGTAGGCTTGCACTCATGTGAGTTGCTGCCAGGAAACTGCAGCTATAACCAGGAACCTGTCAGGTCATATGTCTTCACTCCCAGAGATGCTCCATCTGCTCTGTGTAGAGGAAGCAGGATATGTTTGAATCCAGCCTTTGCCCCACAGCATTAAGCAGGGGCCAAGGGAGCAGAGCAGCCCTCACCTTTTCAGAGCTCCAGCAGAGATTTTGCCATGTAGGTGTGCCTGTGTGAAAATCTTGGCTTTAAAAGCAAATTCATAGCGCTTGTGGTTTGCAAAGAGCCAACATCTTCTGCATAGTGCGCCGCTGTAACTAAAGGGAAGAAGGGAGAGAGGTGGGAAAACTCCACAAAACATTGGGAAGGACCACAGCGCATCTGCTCTGCATGTGGAAGGCTGAAGTTTTAGTCCCTGGCTTCTCCAGTCAGGTCTGGAAATATCCCTGGTCTGAAATCCAGGAAAGCCATTGCAAGTCAGTGTTGATAAAGCTGAGCTAGATGTACCAACGGCCTGTGTTTCCAGAGGCAGTTTCCTCTGTTCCTCGGTTTAGATTAGTTATTGATGTTCAAATAGTGGTTTCTGAGAGCTACAGCTGGATCTTTTTTACTTACAGCGGTACCTTGGGTTAAGAACTTAATTCGTTCTTGAGGTCCGTTCTTAACCTGAAACTGTTCTTAACCTGAGATACCACTTTAGCTAATGGGGCCACTGCTGCCGCACTGTTGCTTCATGGTTTCTGTTCTCATCCTGAAGCAAAGTTCTTAGCCCAAGGTACTATTTCTGGGTTAGCAGAGTCTGTTACCTGAAGCATCTGTAACCTGAAGCGTCTGTAACCTGAGGTACCACTGTATTTGTACAGAAATTTCCATCCTGCCCTTCTAATGCCTATGCACTGCTCAGGGCAGTTTGCAACATCATATAATGAAGCAATGCATTAAATAAAACTACAACAAATATGACAGAGACAGAGATCACAGATGAAACACAAGCTGGAAATGAAACGATACTTAGCAAGGCAAAAATCCTGCTAATTTTTAAAATGTCTTCTCCAACCAAAGAAAGACAGCTGGAGAGGGGATGCTTTAGCCACCCTCAAGCATTTCTAAAGTTGGGAATTTGTATCCCTACTTACCCTTTTGGAATATCAGGCCATGCACATGGAAAACCTGGAATCCTGAAACAGGAATGAGGAGGCTTCTAGGACCCAGAAGCTGACACACTCTCCAAGCTTCTGGCTGCCTCTCACCCTTCACTGCAGTGGATCTGTGCATCGGCTACAGTGGAGGAGAAGCAGCAGAGAGGTACCCAGTATGCTGGAAGCCTGCACAGGGAAGGTATGAGAACTGAAGTCTGGATTAGAGAGAAGGGAATAGGCAACTGTGTAGCCAGGCAGCAGCATGCAGACTTCTAGGGTAGGTTATTGCCAGTGCTTTCCTATCACCCAGGTGCCTAGTATGTGCTGTTCGGTGGAAGAAAAGCATATAGCCAGTCCATTCTCCCTAAGAAGCTGAGATGGATATAGGCATAAGCACCAGGGAGGCGAAACATGGGGACTCAAATCTATGTATGCACTTAAATGGAAAGAGCAACGAGATCCTGAGCTTTGCAGGTAGGCTCCTTCTTGCATGTGAAACTAGGAGCTAATCTGCCAGCAGTAGGACAGAGGAATGAACAGGACCAGCCTTGATTCCCCTCCGATTGCAAGATCCTTGCTCTCCTCCCTCCTGGCACAAGCTGAGGCCTACTGGTAGTAAGGTGGGTCTCCAAGCACTGGACAGGTGGGTAGCTCAAGGTAAGGAGGACCCGGCAGGAGGAGGGTGTGGGCAGCAGGAGCAGCAGCCTCCTCCTCCCCCAGGGTGGGAAACTGTCTGTTGATATTTCCATTGAAATAAATTAAAAGTCCAGCACTTGGGAGCTCTTTGTCTTGCAAGGCTGAAGGCAGCACAGCAGAAACCCATGTGAGCAGGAATTGGGGAGGAGGGTGTTGGTCTATGTGTGAGAGAGTGGGTGTCTCTTCTAGACAGAGCAGATCCTGTCGTGTGGCTATATAGAGCTGCACCTACCTGTGTAATCGCTTCTGAATCAGGAGGCATGCCAGGTAAGCATTTCAGAGATTCGGGCCGTTCATTTCCTGAAATATGGAGCATACATGTAGAAGTGTGAAGTATGGGAATGAGGGAAACCTATGATGTGCAATGATGAGATAAAGAGCAGTACTTTTTTCTTAAAGGGGCATCCTATCAATGAAAGGTCATCTGGCAATTCGAGGGAGAAGGCCAAATGTCTGTGGTTGGACGTAGATATGCAGTGGGATACAGACTCTTCTTTTCATGGTCTGATCAGGGCAGACATCACAGAGCAGGCTTGCAGCTTCCATGCCTCTTTGCTCTGTAGAAGGAAGATGCTGCATGAGACAAGAGAAGAGATGTGGAAGAAGAGGAGTTCAGTCATTTTAGACCTGGACCTCATGGTCCCACAGAGCTTTAGACAGCAAGGTGTCGCTCATTGCTTACTTCGAAATGTGGCAAACCAGCTCTGCTGTGTTTGGGGTGGGAGCAGTGGCATAGCAAGGGTGGGCCAGGAGGGCCGTGGTCCGAGGTGCAAATTTTGGAGGGGGCACAACCAAGTGCCCCACGACAGGTTCCTCCATCAAGGCTGGAGCCATGGGGAGGCAAGCCAAGCCCCAGCTGGGCCTTCAGGGCTTGGACAGTGGTGGCACCTGCTACTACTTGTGGCTGGTGAAGGGACGCCCACCCACACCCCACCCTTGTGCTGGCTGAGAGGGAGAGGGTGCAACAGTCACCCAAAGAGGATGGTGGGAGGAAGAGGAAGGCAGAAAAGCAGTGCCTGAGTCATGTGCATTGCCCAGAGTTGCAAGGACAGGAGGGTGAGGCAACACAGTGGTGCTCCTGGCTGAGCGTTTCTCTGACTTATCTCTGCTCCTAGGTTGGAGCTTGTTTGCAAGGACAGACTCCCTTGATTAGACCCTGGCCAGCAAAGGGACTGACTGCTGCCCAGGGCAGCACTTGCCCTGCTCCAGACACCGGCAACCCACGCTACGTCCTTGGGTGGGACCTCCCGTTCATGCTGCCAAGTGGGTGATGAAACGTCTGCCCCAAAGTCCCCCTCTGATGGCGACGCTGAAAGGAATGAGGAGCTGCCACACCGGGCAGGATCTGTCCAATAATGCCATGTCCCCCAAGTGGTCATTGCAACCATGGAATGCTTCAGAGGAGCACTGAACTAGGTGAGCAGGCAGCAGACCACACACTAGATGTTCCCTTGCTTCAGCTATTGTGCCTGTATGGGTGTAGCAGAGCTATGCTGAATACAGATGACTTTGCTTGCATTATTTGGGATCAAGTCAGAACTATTATCACCAGCCAGGTGCTTTTTTAACTTCAATCCCAGTGCTATGTTTCAAGCCCATTTGTTGAGTTGGTGTGCAGGGGGGAGGTGTTTTCTGGGTTGCAACACAGTCCTTGAAGTTTCTATGCAACTCAGGAGGGTAAGTCGTGCGCTCTTATGGCTCTTGATATGGACTTGAGGCACATGGAAATCCCATGTGTGGGGGCACAGAAGAACTCTTGGGGTCAAATGGATAAGGAAATCTGTTTAGGAAAACTGAATGTTTTACTTCTGAACCAGATTCATTGGTATAATGGTTGTGGCATATCCATTCCTTGGTCAGGATTTCCAGAATGCCCTGGACTAAGCATAGGCTAGTCTATCACAGGACTTAAACTAGATTGGCAGGGCAAAGGGAATTCTGGAAGGAAGAACTTCTAGGGTGCTTCCGGACAACCTGTTTATTGAGCATTCATCTTGATTTGCATGCAGAGAGACAAACAAAGAGTTGTCCCACACTGTGTTTTCTGTCCATCACTTTCCTTGACACTTATACTGTAAACCGCCCTGTAACCCTTAGATAAAGGGTGGTATATAAAATTAATATATCATCATCACAAGACGTCTAAACTTTTGCAAGACCACCCTATCACCTATACTTGTGCAACCCGAATTTACTGCAACGCGATCGAAGCACACCCCAAAATAGGAAGGAAGAAACTTCAGGATAAAACTATATCTCCAAAGCTTAGTCTGTATTGAGATTCTTATTTCTGAGTGTCCCAGGACTCAACAATACAAAGATTAGTTCTCATATTAGTTGTCTTCTGTCTACAGAATTCCTTATTTTTATTTTTATTTTCTCCTGCTCATAATGACCAGCCCCACTGGCTCACTCTGCTTGATGGAGGTTTGTGCTGAGATTTTATCAGCTGACTTAAGATTCCCACCACATACTTTCCAACTGCAGATGTTTTAAGAGTGCTAAATTATTATTGTGGGGGCCTGATCCATAACTTGAAAGGGTTGACTTTTCACTGGCTTTAGAGAGGCTGCATTGACTGAAACAAACGTAATTAATCATAAGTAGATTGTGCATCGGTCTGTATGTGGACCCACTGTTGGCATGAGCTTCATTTATACCTAATTCCACAGCATATTCTCAAATACCGCCCACTGGCCTAGTAAGAGCACTTGGCTTTCTTTTTCTCCTCCTGTTATCTAACAACTTCAAGAGTGGCAAATATATCTCATTTTGAACTTCTGAAAATTATATTATTCGGGAGTTAATTTTATGACACATCAAAATTAAGATGTGTGGCATTTAATATATAAATATGAGTAAGCTGGGTGGTACGGCTGTTTTGAAATGAATAACATGGGTAGAGCATGTGAGGCTCTGTGTTATTTTATTGTTTTCGGTGGATGTATTTGTCAAATAAGGAAAAAAAATCAATAAAATGATGTTAAAAAACACCCAACATGTTTTTGTGGGGTTGTACAACCCCAGAGATTTGGCTTTCACTAACCATTTGATCACTAGCATGCTATGTAGACCTACTCTTTGCATGTCATGTAAATGGTAGTCTGCTTATTTTGATCTAACAGTTCACAACTGTAGAGCAAGTATACGTGGAATGGGGTGGACCAGCTAGCAGGTTGGCTTCTTGCTCCCTGAGAGGGCAAATGTCCCAAGAAGGACAGTACTGAAGATGCAACTTATGACAGATTCAGAGTAGGTCAGCCTTCATGGGAACCTGAGAAATTTGGTCCCCTATCCCTAACTGTACTCAGGTATGCCATGCAATCAAGGCACATCACTATAATATTAATTTTATTATTTATACTATGCCCATCTTGCTAGGTTTCCCCAGCCACTCTGGGCAGCTCCCAGCACATATGGAAATATAATAAATCATCAAACATTAACAACTTCCCGATAACAGGGCTGCCTTCAGATGTCTTCTAAAAGTTGTTTAGTTCTTTATCTCATTGGCATCTGATGGGATGCTTTCCACAGGGAGGGCTATGAACCCCACAAAGGAAGTCCGTAACTCAAACAATTTCTGCACTATATGTTTGATTCTATACTATACGAGTTGATGATTCAAAGCACTACTATGCCACTTTAAAGGTCATGGCTTCCCCCGAAGAATCCTGGGAATGGACTTTTGTAAAGAGTGCTGAGCATTGTTAGAAGGCCCCTTATTCCACTTGCAGAGGTACAATACCCAGTGTGGTTTAATAATAAGTCTCTCTTCCCAGGGAACTCTGGGAATTGTAGCTCTGTGTGGGGAATAGAGGTCTTCTAACAAGTCTCCATGCCCTTAAACTACAGTTTCCAGGATTCTTTGGGGAGGGGAGCCGTGACTGATTAATGTGGCATAACAGTGCTTTACTATTCATGGTACAGATGTGGCCTCAGGTGGCATGGGATTATATCCCTCTGTTCCCAGGTGTACATGGTGTACACACTTATTGCTCACAAGGGTGAGGCAGAAATGGTGCTATGCACATAAAAGGAGCATTTTGCATAGACAGCTGACCTTGCAACACAGATAGAAACCTAAGCTAATACTCCTCTGCCTAGAACCCCAACAGAGACGTCGCCTTGGAATTCCAAACAGAGACAGCCAACTCCACTCAACAGCTGGGGTAGCCAGGTCAGAGTTTTGCATGTAGGTAAGCAGGGAAATGCTGTGATAATGTACTAACTGCAACAGCAGCAGCCTCCAATATCTCCCCTCATCCCGTTTGCCATGTGCGAAGACTGCATCTCATCCAAAGCCTCTTGCTCTAACCCTCCAGTTGCTGATCTCTGCTTGTTGCTTGCTGATTCCATGTCTCCTCTTGCTCTCCATAGGCATAGTGGATGGGACTGCCCCATCCCATGCAGGCTGTGAAGGAAGTCCAACAGCACCCATCAATATACTCACACCAGACAGGCTCCTGTGCCCTGGCAAGCTCCATGGCTGCTGGTCAGCCAACAGGTGATGCTATCTGTAGTATGGACACCAAGCTGTGGGGGACACTTTGTCTGCTGTTCTGCAACTGCCCTCAGCACAAGAACCCTGCTGGAGCATCTGACCATCAAGGCCAGACATCTGTCTTTACCTTTCAAAATCTGCCCCGTCCCTGACTGTGCAATAAACACCACTACCATGCTGTGTGTGTTTTCCCTGTGTTTGCTAGAGGTTGGGGGGGGGGGCAGGGGCCTTGCAGACTCCCCCTCTCTTGCATGCAGCTATCTAGTTTGCAGCATGAGAAGGGGCAACTTAGCCAATCTGTGGGTGGGTGCGAGAAGTGGGACAGCTTAATACTGACAAGGGAGAAGAGCACATGGTGGCAGCCAGATAACCAGCCAAGCAGGACAGCCATGATCTGGTGCACCCATCAATGTCCAAGGGGGAAGTTCCACCCCCCACCCATCTTGTCTCACCTGCACAGGATGTCTGTGCCACACCCATCAACCTAGAAGAACATGTTGTGGAAAGAAAGCAGAATACACCACTAGCAGGCACTCTGCTGTAGAACAGCTGCAGGAACCAACCCTCCCAGCTGTCCTGGGCTTGTGGTGGAAGCAACAGACAGGTCAGGACCCTGGACAGCTCACAGTGGACCTTGCTAGTTGACAATATTTGTTGGATCCACACCATATGTTTAAAGCACATTGCTCTCTCCCCCCACCACCAAAATAATCAATCAATCAATCAATCAATCAATCAATCATGGGAACTGTAGTTTACTCAGGTCAGGGTACTGGGAGCTATAGGACTGTGATGGGCAAACTATAGTTCCCAGGGTTCTTTGGGGAAGCAATGCGCTTCAAATGTGCTTTAGATATATCGTGTGCTTGTGAAGTTAGCCTCAGTCAAGAGCTGGGACCTTGAGGCATTATGTTTTCTGACAAGGCCTACACTATAGTTCCTTGTGGAGCTGGTTGTCCAATTCCACAGGTGATGACTTCCTTTCTGTGTAAACAAAGGAAGTGTTATTGAGGGAGAAGGTGCATCCTCTGAGTCTGAGGAGGGCAGAAGAGTTAGGTCCTCTGGCCAAAAGAGCCCAGGGGGAGGTGCTCAGCCTTCCATGCACCTATATTTTCTCATCATTTGTGTCTTCCTTAAGGTAATGTGGGAGAGCAGGTTTGGGGGCCGTGACATTGGTCTACCCATTTGATATGCCCCCTCTGGTCCACACCTGTGCATTGCTGAGCACAGAAGATTTCTTGGCCTAGCAGAGGATCTGAGCCACAGTTAGTCTCCCCCAGACCTCAGAGGTTGCTTTTTGCACTGCCTGGGTATATTCGTGTTTATTGCTGCTTGGTTCTATGCCTTTATTCCACTACACACCTATGATTCTTTAATAGGGCATTTTTCATTCTATCTATTATAGGCAGAGGGATTGAACTCTGCTGCAAAGGAGCAGCCATGTCTGTATTTGCCCCCACTTTGTTTATAGAAACAAAATGGTATAGATATCCCAGACTTTCAGTTGAGGTCAAACTGTGGTTTTATTTCTGACCTCTTTCATAGTCTGACTTCTTTCATAGTGGCACTGTTTTAGTAGTGTGGGGTAAGATCTGATGAGTGGAAACGACATGTTTATTGGTCAAAGAAAGTGAGATGTAAAAAGCACTGGAGCACTTCTAGAATGTCTTTGCTTTATTGCATTTTCCTTATGTATCTGGTTTTAAATGATCGCCGTTGTTTTGTGATTTATGGATTTGTGAGTCACCGTGAGACATTTTCTTCTGGAAACGGACAAATAAATGCAACATAAATAAAGGGGTGTTCAGGAGAGATGGCACAACAGCCGTGGGAGGGAAAGGCTGCTCTAATTTACAGACATTGAATGAATGCTCCCATCCCAGACCTGTAAAGCACGTGAGTGCTTATTTAGTAAAGTGTTTTTAAAAATGTCATGTGTAAGCTATC
Source organism: Podarcis bocagei (assembly GCF_964188305.1). NCBI lineage: Eukaryota > Metazoa > Chordata > Lepidosauria > Squamata > Lacertidae > Podarcis > Podarcis bocagei. Next base: position 50,493,503 of record NC_138129.1, read on the forward strand.
ATAATTTGCATCATAGGCACTATCCAATAGGCCAGCACATGGGCCATTTGAAACATGGTGGAAATCTCAGTACATCCCTTAATTAACTACAGTGGTACCTCAGTTTATGAACTTAATCCATTCCGGAAGTCCCACTACCGGTGGCCTTCTACCGTTCGGCTTCCATTCGTAGACCAAGGTAAAGTTTGCAAACCGGGACACTACTTTGGGTTTTGCGGAGTTCATAAATCAAATTGTTCGTAAACTGGTCTCTTCTTAAACCGAGGTACCACTGTACTTTCCCCCCTTCTTCAATGCCAGCATCAGCACAAGAACTAGTGCTATAACATGAAAATCACAGGTGGCATGTGTGTGCATGTGTGCTAGTCCAGGCTGCTAAGAAGGGCTCTTTTAAGTGTTTATAGTTTTTTCTCTTGTAAGGGGGAAATTAGAATGTTGCTCCAGCACTGTATTATGAAATCCATGGGATGTAGGTTAGAGCTCTGGTCAAAACAGCCTCTATCTGCATTGTCAAAAGAAGGAGAAAATCAATCTCAGGGCTGATATTTCTGCTTTCCCTCTACCTTTCTGTGAATTATCTGAATGGAGCTCACAGTCTGAGAACGGCTGCAATAAGCACCTATAGGCCTTGCATAACCACTCTCTGTAATGGTGGTAAAACTACGGTACATTTTCTCAGAAGCAGCAATTTGCAGTTTGAGGTATAGTGCTGCAATAGAAAAGCAACTTGGTGAGGGAGACACCTGGATCCCTTGTAACTGATGAGTAGAAATGGCATGTTCATTGGTCAAAGAAAGTGAGCTGTAAAAAGCCCCCTAGGAAAGGGGTCTCATTACCTGCTCTGAGCTTAGATACCATCAGAACTAGGGTATTTCAGATGCAGTTAACAGCAGGGGTTGTAAGTGCTATTTCAATGCTAAGCCTTTGCAGTGCATACCTGCAGGATTACTCAATCCACACTGGTCTCTGAAAGCAAATAAGCTTCCTTCCACAGTACCCTGAAATGTGGGAGCAAAATAAAAAGGTCTTCTTTGTTGTTTAAGGATTTATCAAAGAACCACCATGTGAACTTAACAAGACCTATCTCAGGACTTTCTCTTTGGCTGACAAAGCCATTAATCTGTAATTTTGTTTCTTCGTAGGTGCTGACATTTGCCTGGGGGAAAGGCTGTCATGAGATGCAGCAAAATGAGACCCTTCTCCATCACGAGAACCAATCCCATGGTCCTCTTGCATTGCCATGATATTCTATCTAAAGAAGCACAATCAAAATGAGGTGCAAAATGGCTGTGTTTAATTAAGAACATAATGGCGTACAGAACTGAATGGCAACGGGAGACATAAGAGCCCTTTTCCTGCTCTGCTCTTAACACGGGCAAGAATGTGATTCCAGGGTTTGGGGTTGCTCCTTCTCCACGGCCACTGTCGATTCTCTCTGATCACTCCCTGGGGACCCAGAATAGGATGGGTGATGGACTTGTGAAGGGAGGTGCTATTCTCCATGGAGCCTTCTCTCCCCAACCAGTGGGTGCGGAATTCCACCAGGATCAGGAGGCTGCTGCAGACAAGCCAGAGCTCTCTGCTCCTCAATTCCAGCCTCGACACCAAGACCAGAGATGTGGCCTCTGAGTCGGTGGGCCTCTTCTTCATGCTCTTGATTGACTTGACAGCCATTGTAGGCAATGTAGCCATTATGACAGTCATCATCAAGACACCTGCACTGAGGAAGTTCGTCTTTGTGTTCCACCTCTGCCTGGTGGATCTCCTGGCTGCCGTCACCCTGATGCCTCTGGCTATGCTGTCCAGCTCAGCCTTCTTTGACGGCACGGCCTTTGGGGATGCCATATGCCACATCTACCTGTTCTTGAGCGTCTGCTTCATCACCATGTGCATCCTCTCCATCTCGGCCATTAACGTTGAGCGCTACTACTATGTGGTGCACCCCATGCGCTACGAGGTGAAAATGACTGTGGGCCTGGTTGTCTGTGTCCTGGTTGGCGTCTGGATCAAGGCTGTGGTCATGTCTATCATCCCTATCCTGGGCTGGCTCTCCCAAGACCGTGCCAGTAGTTCAGCAGCCTATGGGGGACAGAGCTGCACCTTGCAGTGGAGTCGGAGTGCCTACTGCAAATTCTTTGTGGCTTTCTTTGCTCTTTTCTACTTCCTCCTTCCTGTCCTCATCATTCTGGTTGTCTACTGCAGCATGTTCAAAGTGGCCAGAGTGGCTGCCATGCACCATGGCCCACTCCCCACTTGGATGGAGACCCCACGGCAGCGGTCAGAATCCCTTAGCAGTAGATCCACTATGGTGACTAGTTCAGGAGCCCCTCGGACTACCCCTCAGAGGACGTTTGGGGGTGGGAAAGCTGTCATCATCCTCCTGGCCGTGGGGGGCCAATTCCTCTTCTGTTGGCTGCCATACTTCTCCTTTCATCTCTACTCTGTGCTGAGCTCCCATTTTCCCGGCCGGCAGACAGAGAATGTGGTTACTTGGATTGGCTACTTTTCCTTCACCTCCAATCCTTTCTTTTATGGGTGCCTCAATCGACAGATCCGAGGAGAGCTGAGCAAGCACCTCACCTGTTTCTTCAAGCAGCCACCAGAGGAAGACCTCAGGTTACCCAGCAGAGAAGGCTCCATTGAGGAGAACTTCTTGCAGTTCCTACAAGGGACAGGTTGCAATGCTGAGGCCAGAAACACTCTTACCCATCCTAGCCCTAAAAGGGACCAGCCGACCATTGATTTCCGGATCCCAGGCCAAATTGCAGAAGAGACCTCGGAGTTCCTGGACCAGCACATGAACAGTGACATCACTGTATCCGACAGCTACATCAGGGCTGCACGTTCACCCAAACCTGAGTTGTAGCTCTTTTTGCACTTGACAATCTAAGTTTCATTGGTGTGTGAAATAATGCAGAACATAACAGCTGATGAAGGGCGGGGGAGATTGGGAGCACTTAATAAATACAACAATGGCATTTGGGAACTTATCGCTCCAAGAAACAGCTCCTACTAGTATCTCAGTCATTTCATTCCGTTTGATGGTAACTGCTCTCCCCATTTGCATTTCAACTCATTCTTAAGGGTTGGAGTCAGAAGCAGCCTCATGTTTCAAGACTTCCAGAAGTTTACATCTGTCTCGGGGATGGAGAACCTGACATCCTCCAGATGTTGCTGGACTACAACTCTCAGCATCTCTGGCCATGCTGGCAAGGGCTGATGGGAGTTGAAGTCCAGCAGCATCCATCCATACCCCCTGCCAGTTTACAAAAGTTTATTTGATAGCTGCCACCTAGCAATGTTATCATTTGCTATGAACTTCTGTGTGGGGGAAGTTAGCCCTGTTGAAGAACAAAGGGCCTGCAAGCAGGGCTCCCTCCCTTAATTTATCTTCTGTTAAGCTGGTGTCCCTTAACTCAAAGGATGGAGTGAGGTTGCCCATTGTTCTTGGGGCCCCACATGACTGAGCCATGCAGGGGTGGATGGAGGCAGCTGTGGCAGAACAACTGACCTTTATGATGGAGGAAGATTTTAAAGAACCATTTTGGTGTCCTACTAGTAACGTTTCGCTCTGAAGGACTGTATTTCCTTTCTGTTGCCGAAGTCAGTGAAGCACGGGGAACGTGCTCTATGGCAGAAAGTGAACCAGACACTGGCAATCTCAAGGTCAGCGACAGGAGCCAGGCTTTGTATCACTTGACCTGGGTCTTCAGTCATCCAAAGCCACTGACTTCTGTAAGGGAAAGTAAATGCCACCTGTCTTACTGAGTTTGCTAGTTTGAAAATGTAAGGGCTCTTGCAAAAGATGGCTGTGGCGCGGAGGCAAAGGGTCTTGATGCATGGAGCACGCAGAGGCCCACTGCCTCCTCTCCCTAGCAGCCTGTCCCTCTAGACTCCCCATGTGTTTCTGTAGGGGGTGGGGTGGGAAGGCATGTTATGCTGGTGGACCAATTGGGCTGTCATGTACATCTGCCTCCTCCATCTTGGATCCTCAAATTCTTGTCGGACTACAATTCCCATCACCCCTGACCTTGCTCCCTGTTGGCTGGGGATGATGGGTGTTGCAGTTCAACAACATCTAGGAACTCAAGCTTAGAAAAGGTTTTATTGATGATGGTGATGGCCCAGTACATGTAATATTTCCCAGAATCAGCAGGGAGCCTGATCATTAACTGCCTTCTTCCTCCCACACAGTCTACCAAGCAATTGATTAAAAGTTGGGCCTAGGGGTCTTGCTGTCTCCAGATTGCAAAGTGAATTGAGAGTCATCGTCCCTCAGCTCCCTATCTATTCCCTACCTCCTGTCCCATCCTTCACACCTCCTGATTAAGATTGATGTTCCGCTTGGGATGCTTCCAGATGCAGAGATTTGTGGGTGAGCGGCATGTTCACCGATGCCCTGCTGCCCATCATCAGCTTGGTTCTTTACAGATGTTTTGGACCACAACTCCAATCAGCCCCAGCCAATACGATTGTGGTGGCTGGAGCTGATGGGGCAGGGGTTGTATTCCAAAGCATCTGAACGAAATCAGGCCAGCAGAAGCTGGACTAGCAATTGGCAAAGCAGCCACAGTTCCAAGACACTAGCAGTTTTAAACAAACAAACACATACACACGACACAATGCTTCCTTCTTAGAGGCATTACGTCTGACTTGGCACCACCAATTTTGTTAGAAGTGATCCTCCTAGCAATACAGTTCAAGAGCGGTCAAACTAGGTGTGATGCTGTCAGACTTGTTTGGAGGTGGCATTGACAGAGGTACAACATCATTCCATCTCAGAATTGAATTGGAAAACACCTAATAAACACAGGCCTTTCCCCCGCATCCCTGCTCAAATTAAGCAATGACTTAGAACAGCTTTCATCCTACTGCCCCCCTTTTTTTCAAGGAACTTGTTGCTCCCCCCCAGCCTCCCTATTGAGGGGGCCTTGGTGAAAAGAAAGGTGTGTTTGTTAAACCCTGCCCACCCACCCACCACACTGCAAACTTTTTGTTTAATTCCCTAGTGAATTACTTCTAGTCCAGCTCTATTGGCTTCTGACCACTGATCAACAAGGGTATTCTACAATCTAGGCCTCTAAACATCATATTCTAAGGTGGACTAGATGGGGATAACCTTCTGGGCCACAAAAACACACAGATGCACAAACACACTCCACAAGCACCCTTAAGCAAGCAGAAGCACTGGCATCTCAGGGAGTGTGGAATGGGGATGACAACCGCACCCAAAGCTCGTGATGCCTTCAGGCACGCCTGCCAAACCCAGTAGGCAATGTAAGGTCCTGTGATGGCGACCAGCGGGAGTATTTTGGTGGCCTAACCATCTCTGCATGAATGTGATTGTACTGTGAGATACGGCATCTTGCATTCTAGTAAAGAATCTGGTGTTGTTTCTTTTTCAGACTCCACAATCTCAGCTTTCAGTTTACATATATAGATATATAGATATACAGTCCTTACAGCTGTTGCATAGAAAACATGGGGGGTGGAATTCAAGGTTGCCCTATTGCAAACGTTCCATCTATGCAAGCATATCAGCTTGCTGGAAAGGAAAATTCCCTCCCCCCTCCTCCTGCATGTTCTTGGGGTTCTCTTGACTGCCCCCCCAGGCTAATTGGAGGGGGGAGGAAAGGAGGGGGCATTCCGTTGTGCAAGTGGAAGCCCTTCCCCAGGGCTCTCACAGATGGTGTTTGTTTGATGAATGGTACCCTGAGATCTAAAGGCTCACAAACCTAAAGGGGAATGGACAAGGCAAGGATCAGGGGACTCTGCACATAGCCCAGCTGTGACCTCCTTGGCTCACTTCTCCCTTCCATGTGCACATTTATGTCTCCCAGTGACACATGCACATTCTTCTTTCACGTCCTCTACCACAACACTTTCTCTTCAACAGTTCAGACAGGGCGTGGGTGGAGACCCAAATACCGCAATTAGAAAGCTATGTGTGTGTTGTGTAAAGTTATGTCCATCTGTCCAATCTACAGAATTTTCTTAATGCGCAAATGTGATGGGTGGGAGGTAGGAAGAGGTGAACTTGCAAAATTTGGTCTATCCCTATCCAGAATTTTCAACCTCTTGGCTAAGGTGAAGTCTTCTCATCATGGAGACTTGGGGGCATGTCATGCTGGTGGTCACTCCCACCCCACCCCCAAAATCCTGGGAACTGTAGATTGCCCCACCAGAGCTACAATTCCGAGCATCCTTAACAAACTACAGCTCCTATGATTTTTTTGTTTTGGGGGGATCATGTGCTTCAAATATATACAATGTATGCAGCTGATCAATTGCACAGAAACGGCTCTCCCTCTGGCCTGCACCAAAGGTGCCACCTGCCATCACGCTTTCCAATTGGTTGACCCCGCAAGAAAAGAAGTTTTTATGTAGGACAGTTGAAACCTTGAGCCACAAATAAAGCGATTATTTATTATGAAATTTCCTCCCTGCCTGTGTGTGAGTAATGGGCTCTCGCCTTCTGAAACTTGAGCGAAGGGCTCCAGCAAGGAGAGCTGCTATCCTGATAACATCGTCCAGATCTGATGCTGCTCCCCCAGCAGTGTGACTTGAAGCTGGCGGTGAGCATTAGTTTCTTTTTGATCTGCAGCCTGTGGAGTCCTATTCTAGAGGAAATTATGTTCTCTCTCTCTCTCCATTGCACTTTCTCTCTGCAGTATTTTGCAAGCTGCTGGGTCTACTGGGTACAGCCAGAGGGAAGCAGGGAGTCTTGAGACAGAGGAAGTCGGCACACCATACATTTCAAGCAGTATGGCACTTTAAACAGTTGTGGCTCCCCCCAAAGAATCTTGGGAACTGTAGTTATCCAGGATGCTCTAAGTGGTTAGAAGGCCCCCCTATGCCAATCACACTTGCTAGAGTTCCCAGTGAAGAGGGATCGATTGCTAAACCACTCTGATAACTGTAGCTCTGTGAAGGGAATAGGGGGTCTCCTAACAAACTACAGCTCCCAGAATTCTTTGGGGGAGGCCATGACTGTTTCAAGTGGCATGATGCTGCTTTAAATGCATGGTCTGACTGGGGCCTTGGCTGAGATCTAGGATGTGTACATTTCCCATTATTTCAACAGCCAATTCTCCAGGTTTTGTTAGGCAGGAAGAAAGTTATAGTTTCTCTAAGTTAGGGGTGGGGTTGTGGTGAAATGAGTTCCTGTAGGCCTCTCTATTTGGTTCTCAGGACTCTCCTCAGGTTACGCCCCATCTCCCCTGACCACAGCTCTTAGTGGCCTTGCTATGCTTCCTCCCTGAGTGATTTTGCCAGGCTGGAATGTCTCGTTGAACTGTGTTTAATTTTGTCTCTTGCCTCTTTGCCTCTGGATGGAGGATGGAGAGATGCGTGTGTTGCGTGAAGGTTGGAATCTACATATTAAAAAACGCTGTGAAATGCTTTTTTTTTATAAAAAAAAACCATTTTGAAAAATACACAGAATTTTTCGTAGCTCACTGTTGCCATCTAGTGTCACATTTGTATATTGCACTTTACCACACATTTAAAACGTTTTATTTGCAGCTATGTAGCTGAGTCCAAGGTGTCATAACCTCTATTTTTTGCATTACTGAAATGTAACCTACTGTACAAAGTTAGGATTCGCATTCATCGCTCCACACACTTTGGCCTCTGGGCCACCCACCGTTGTCCTGCGACTCTCCAGTTATCCTATGGGAGGATGGAACCCTCAAAGTGAAAAATATTCCCCACCCGCATGGTTTAAGAAAGTTGTACATCACCCTTTATACAAATATATCTCAGGGCACACAAGTAGGATTTACAATAAAATGCAATTGCATAATGAAAATAGTGCAAAAAGCAGAATTAAAACAAAAATGCCTTCTGAAAGTCACACCATCGGAATCAGACATCAAGATGGAGAACTCAGTTACAGTGTTTAAAACAGGGGTCAGCAAATTTTTTCAGCAGGGGGCCGGTCCACTGTCCCTCAGACCTTGTGGGGGGCCGGACTATATTTTTTGGGGGGGGGATATGAATGAATTCCTATGCCCCACAAATAACCTAGAGATGCATTTTAAATAAAACAACACATTTTACTCATGTAAAAACATGCTGATTCCTGGACCGATCGTAGGCCGGATGTAGAAGGCGATTGGGCTGGATCCAGCCCCCAGGCCTTAGTTTGCCTACCCATGGTTTAAAATATAGCTTCCTTTTTCATCAGATCTAATAAATCCCTTTGATTTAAGACACCCGAGAGAATAACAAATGCCTTAACCCCGTGCCCCAAAAATAACGAATAGGTGCCTGATGACTTTCCCTGGGGACACAGTACCAGGGACTTGTTGGCTTTTGCTGGTACCAATAAAAAAATAAAATCTTTTTTATGTCAACCAGTGGCCTTTCACCTTATGGGCAATTTGTGGCCTCTAGGATCCCTGAAGAGATACTCGTACTCTACCATGCAAAAACCGAGAAGGAAAGAAACTTTCCATACCTGTTAGAGAAGCAACCTGAGCAGAGCAACTGTTTGAAAGGTCAGCCACAACTCTTTGATCCTGGCTGCCACTTCCCACCCCATTGATGACTGGGGGCCGGGGGAGGTCAGGATGATGGGCAGACTTCATGCTTGTAGGATTTACTTTATTTTTTATTTGGTTTATTATATTTATTTGTTGCTTACCTAAAAAATTTTTTGTTTAAAAATGTCTTATATATATTTTTTAAGCCCATACAAGCTTCCAAGAGGTCCAAAGTTTAACCTCAGAGGATGCTGAGCCGTGGTTAAATGCCATAATCAGAATAAGAATAAGAATAATTTATTATTTATAACCTGCCCATCTGGCTGATCTTCCCCAGCCACTCTGGGCGGCTTCCAAAAAAAATTAAAATACTGTAATACATCAAACATTAAAAGCTTCCCTAAACAGGGCTGCCTTCAGGTGTCTTCTATGAAGGCTGAACTTGATTCCTTAGAGAAGAACATGGGACATGGGAACTAGTTCCAGGCCTGCCCAGGCCACAAAGGTTTACAAAGTTCAGTTATTGCAAAAGTTTTTCAGTGTTAACTTTATGCATTTTTTAAAATCACCATGGTATTTAACAATAATATCTTATGTCCTTTAGAGGAGAAATTGTGAATTGTAGAATTTTAAATACCCATCATCATCCTTGGCTTCACTCAGTTTTGCATATAATACTCTTCCATTTTCTTCTAGTTGTGAGGTGGAGGAGGGGGAGGGGGCTCACAAGTGGAGTAGCCTAGTGCCTCTCTTCATCTAAATCCGGCCCTGCATTTAGGAAGGGTGAGAAACAAATGGGAAAGATTCCTATTAACTGGCTTCTTGTGCCCAAATTCACAGCCCATTGTTCAAGCCTTCAGGATAGACATAGCTTTTCATTTGATGCAGGGATAGGCAACTGCAGTCCTTTAGGCCTCTCTGCCTGGCCCTCAGCACACTTCCCAGGCCACAACTCTCACAAGCCCCTCTCCATGCACTCCTTGAGAACTTTAGCTTAGATGGGATATATTCTTTTGCTTGCCTAGTTGAAGAGTGGAGAGGGGTGGGTGTATGTGCAGAAACCTTTGCTTTTCTTGTGGCTGGGAAGTAGATCTATTGCTCCACCCACTTTTACTTCTGGTCATGTTCACTCTGGCCCCATGTGGCCCCCAGAAGGTGGTCTATGAGGGAATGTGGCCCTTGAGCTAAAATATGGGTTCCCCTCGCCTTCTGTAAATTACAAATTCCAGAAAGGCCCTTGGAACAATACAGCCAACTGTTGCCTGTTAAACACTGTGAGATGCACCTCCACCTTTTATTCTGATGCATTTAGATGTTTACAGGCTTTCGCTATCAGAATAATTCCCTTCTGCTTCACATTCTGAGTTCTGAATCTGAAAGAAAAGCAGGCCTCAGGTGTGTGGGCTATTTCTGGCTTCAGTGCTTCAACACAGTCCTTTGTTTGGAGTCCCTGCTAAGAGGCAACAAAAGCTCTGAAAGGACTACAGGCGAGATCAGTCCACATGCATTCTGGGTTCCTTACTGTAGTGATTCATAAAGCTTGCATGCAGAACACCACTTTCACTTGCTGGTTCTTTGCGAAGTCCTGGCTGCTACATAATATGAGGCTGCTTTCAAAAGTGTTTGAATGGAAAAGACAGTGATGCAGCTATATGGAGTGCACAGAGTGACGGGAAAGGGGAAATGTTATGTAGCAGCAATGCAGTAGAGATGGAGGGCAGGCCTGTGGCCTGGGCAGCACTACACTACAGCATGGCCATAAACTTGTACGTTCAACCACTGAAATATACACCCCAATATGTAGAAATGGAGATTTATGCTACTGCTTTATGAATGAACACTGTGCTTTATGAATGGACTCTGTATTTTCTGAATTACCTAAGAGCCACCAATAGGGAGCTCTAGAATCTGATACCTAACCAATTGGGTACTACCAAACAGCGACCCCTGTTGCTGAAAGCAGGTAACCAGTAGGGAATGCTTCAGCTCAGCCTTTGCACTGTTGACTGAACACCCCCTGCTGTGCAGATAATGGAGAAAGCTCGTAAATTGTATCCCTTCTGGCATCCCGGCCAACTCTATTACGCTCGTGTAAACCCTGGTGCACCAGAAGCACAGAATAGCAGCAAATAAAATCCGCTCATACGTCAGCAACTGATAAGACTTGTCAACCAGTTCTTCCAAAGTCTTCCTAAATTATAAAGCTCCAATATACAGGCCAAAAGAGAGCAGGTCTGGGAAGAGTGAGGTATACAATGGGAACCACCAGTGAATAAGCCCTGCTCCGTGTAACTCCTGCCCTGTCATTTAATAGAGTGCCCACTTGCCCTCCTTCTTGACATGGAATGCTCTCTATTGGAGTCTCCAGGTCCAGTACAAAGACTATAAGAAGGGAAAGCAGGGACCTTGAAGTTCCCAACAGTTGTTAAGCAAGCAAGCAAGCACAGGTCACCTTTGTCACAGTCAGGACACCTATGTCCTGGCCAGGCATGCACCCAATCTTGTTTTTGTGCAATCTTGTTTGTCCTCAGTAACCAAAATTATATTATCAACATATACAAGCAGAAAAGTTGTGATGGTGTGTGATGCTGAAGGATTGAAGGCCAGGATGACCAGTTGAGAGCCAGGCCAGAGCCATGTTTGAACCTCTGAGAGGCATTTCCAAAAGCAAGCAGCTAAAAACTATTTTTCTCTCTTGCCTTGCAAACAGCAAGCTTTGCAAACATTAAGTAGGTCACAGGAAGATTCTGCAGGTGCAGGAAGTTTGCCAGTTGAGGTTAAGCCATTTCTGAGAAACGACCCCTGACAAACAGGACGTAGCTAACCACATAGAGAAACTGTCAAAACCACAGGATGCGTTTCCAGTAAGCACCTGCTCAAGTCCAGTTCCAGGAACTGGTAAATAGTTTATAAGCTTCTGGCGCCATCTAGTGATTAGGGTAAGCTTGGAACCGAACACGGCAGCCACCAATGTGATTGGTAGAAGCTATGATGAATATGCAATAGATAGGGAGGGGTGAGGGGCTGGGCTATGCTTAGCAAGAAGGTATATAAGCAGACTACTGCTAAGGAGGGGCGGGCATTTTCTCATTTTTCTGAAATGCACCCTTTGCTTTTGTCTGACAAAACAAATAAAAACTTTTTCTTTAAGAAACTTTGCTGCCTGGTTTTTACATTCCTGGTCTAAATAACGAAGTCCCTTTCATTTGGTGCCGTGACTCGGATCTTAAGGACCCTAAGTCCTGACCAGGAGGCAGCTCCCTTGCCCTCTGGGCAAGGACGGCAGGGGGCCAACGGACCTCCTGCCTCCAAGGCGCGCCCCGAACTTTTCTTCGGAGGAGGACAGAAGGCGACTTGACCCTCTGTTGTCTGCATCCTGGAGGAGAGCAACGGATTGAAGAATCGAGGTTCCTAAGTCACACAATCGGCCGTCAGTGGGTGAGTAAATGACAACGGGTCCCGTTAACATAGCCTCCTTATTTAATAATTAAGGAGAAGGCGGATCTTGATCACATCCGCAGTGTGCCTGGACAAAGGGGAAGGAGTGTCCCCTTGATGCCCAGTTACACTTAGGTATTAAGAAGAGAGAAAGGGGGGCGGAATTGTTGGGTGGTTAGTTTGTTGTACAACGTCTAGCGAAAGAGGCACTCCTTGTGTATGTATGTTACAGGGTGACTGTATGGATGAATGAGCGGCCGGGATTTAGGTATCCCTTGGTCAGGCGAGAGTAGGGTTGTGCATTTCTTCGGCCGGGCGACCGCGCCAAGTCACAATCTGCAGCGAAAGTTGTATGTTTGGAAAGAGTGACACCGTCCGGACAAAGTGTGAATTGAGTCTGTGAGTCTGTGAATTTTTGGTGTGGTGACGTTGTAAAGGGCCATATTGAATATGGGTGGGGGTGCATCGACCGGGAATGTCACTCCCCTTCAATGTATGTTGAACAACTTTAAAAAAGGATTCAGTGGAGACTATGGTGTCACAATGACGCCGGAACGTCTAAGAACTCTGTGTGAATTAGATTGGCCGACCCAAGGAACCCAATGGCCGTCCATCGGCAGCTTTGACCGGTCCCTGGTCGCCAGTTTATGGGCGAATATTATCAAGGACCAGGGGGGACATCCTGACCAAATCCCCTATATAGACAGTTGGCTGAGTGTGATAGATCACAACCCCCCCTGGTTGAAGAAGTGTAGGACTGAATATTGCAAAGTCATGGCCCTCAGGGCTGAAGTTAGGGGCGCAAAGGCAGGAAAATGTCCCAAGAAACCCATTTACCAGGGACCCGAGGCAGAAGTCCTAGCCCCACCGCCGTACGTTCCACCAACCGTAGTGGCCCCCTTAGGAGAACAGGGACAAGTCCCTCAGGTCCCCAACGCTCCACCACTGCCGCCGCCCCAATATGTCCCAATAGGCGCTGAAGGGGGAAAACCTGCCACCCCGGGAGAAGACAAGACAGAGCCCAGTGAGCAGATCCTAGAAGAAATATATCCCCATCTTAAGACCTTGAGGGAAGAGGTGGCCAAAAAGAGGACCAACACCACCATGTATCGAGACGCTGTAAAAGCCTATCGCCATGCCCGAGACAAAGCATTGGGCTTATATATAAAACAATGTAAGGCCGCTACAGAGACAGGAACAGCCGTCATGACCCCCCTTCGTGTAGTTTTCGACAACCCGCCTCCAGCGCCCCCGGCGCCTGCGGCAGGAGCAGACGGCGCCGGTGCCCCACCGCCACCTCCGCCGCCCCAAAGAACCTTTACCCTTCAATATGTTCCTTTTACGACCACTGATTTGTTTAACTGGAAGACCCACACCCCGCCATTCGCTGAAAAACCCCAGGCAATGTTGGACCTACTGTCGTCTATATTTGCAGCCCATGAACCCACCTGGCCAGATTGCCAGCAATTACTGAGTACCCTTTTCACCTCTGAGGAAAGGAGGAGAATCAACACCCAGGCTTTGGAATATTTGAGGGATCAACAGGTGGCTGAACAGGAATGGCCAAATCGATATCCCCTAGCGGACCCACATTGGGACCCAAATAATGCGGACAACCGCACCACCTTAACCACCTACCGAGAAATTCTCTTACATGGGGTGCGTAGGGCAGCTAAGAAACCAACTGACCTGTCCAAAGTTTCAGGGGTCCTGCAGAGGCCAGATGAATCTCCAGGCGAATTCTTGGAACGCCTGATGGACGCTTACAGAACTTGGACCCCCTTTGACCCCGAGATCCCCGCGCATGAGTTAATGGTCAATGCCTCCTTCATAGGACAGTGTGCAAAAGACATCAGAGTAAAGATTCAAAAACAACCGGGGTTCCAAGGCATGACCAGGTCCCAACTCATGGCCATCGCCCAGAAAGTCTTTGAGCAAAGAGGGGATGTTGAGAAGAGGGAGAAAAAGCAGTGGATGAAGGAAAAGGCGGCCGTAATAGCCGCGGCGATCGCGCACCGCCCAGGGAACCGGGAGGTCCGCCGCAGTCAGTCAGAGTCCCGCAGTCGAGGGGGAGGAAGAAATCAAGCTTTAGGAAGAAACCAGTGTGCGATATGTAAACAAGAAGGCCACTGGAAAGCCGAGTGTCCCCAGAACCAGCCAGGAAGGACGGGAGGAGGCCGAGGACGGGACCGCCGGGGCAGGATAGTGGAAGGAAGATACGCCAGAGGACCAGACCGGACAGACCTTGTGGGTCTGGCAGCCATGGGCGACTATCAAGACTAGGATGGACCGGGTTCCTCCCTTGTAGGCACACAGCCAGCCTCCTCAGGTTCCCAATCGGAACCCATGGTCAAAATCAAATTAGGGAACCGACTTATCAATTTTATGATCGATACCGGTGCCCAATACTCAGTCCTAACTACACCCCTTCAACGTGAAAGCCAGAGAACAGTGAATATAGTGGGGGCAACTGGCAATTATTCAAGAAAACCTTTCCTACAACCCTTGGACTGTCAGATCGGGGGGCGTCACCTAACCCATCAATTTTTGTACATACCTGAGTGCCCAGTGCCCTTGTTAGGAAGAGACGTCCTCTCCAAACTACAGGCTCAAATTACCTTCACCCCCAAGGGACCTGAGTTGAAATTGCCCCCCCAGGCAAGTGGCATAATGTCAATTACAGTGCCCAGAGAACATTCGTGGGGATTTCTAGCAGCACTGGCCACCGAGTCCCAGTCAGTCTCCTCGACTGACCATATCCCGAAAAACCTCAGAGCGCCACCTGGCGTCTGGGCTGAAGACAATCCTCCGGGATTGGCCATCAATATACCACCTATCATAGTCAAATTAAAGCCTTTTGCAACGCCGGTGTCTGTAAGACAATATCCCTTGCCACGCCAGGCAGTGGAAGGAATAAAGAAACATTTAGACCGTTTGCTCAAGTACGGGCTACTCAAACCTTGCCAATCTGAATGGAACACCCCTTTATTGCCGGTCAAAAAGCCTAATACCAATGACTACCGTCCGGCACAGGACTTGAGGGTAGTCAACCAAGCTACAGAGACCCTACATCCCAATGTGCCCAACCCATACACCTTACTGAGTCTCATCCCACCTGAAGCCACCTTCTTCACGGTACTGGACCTCAAAGACGCCTTTTTCTGTTGCCGCCTGGCCCCTCAAAGCCAACCCCTTTTCGCCTTCCAGTGGGAGGACCCAGTAACCGGTACAAAAGGGCAACTCACTTGGACGAGACTTCCCCAAGGCTTTAAGAACTCTCCCACTCTTTTTGGCACAGCATTGGCAAAAGACTTGGCACAGTACCCTTCCGTACCTGGCCACAAGGTGGTGCTACAGTACGTTGATGACATCATTCTGGCCGCAGTAGACTATGAGACGTGTAGGGAGGGCACCGAAGAATTGCTCCACCTGCTGTGGGAGGCGGGATACAAAGTTTCCCGAAAGAAAGCTCAATTATGCCAAACAGAAGTGAAGTACTTAGGCTTTAATGTGTCACACCAGCAGAGGGCACTGCGCCCTGAGAGAAAGGAAGCCATCTGTTGCATGAAGGAACCCACTACCAGAAAACAGTTGAGGGGTTTCCTAGGAGCAGCAGGTTTTTGCAGAATCTGGATCCCAGGCTTCAGTATTTTAGCCAAACCTCTCAATGAGAGTACTAGAGGAGGAGAAAGAGATCCCTTTGAGTGGGGACCGGCCCAACAAGAAGCCTTTGAGACTATTAAACAGTGTCTAATGGCCGCACCAGCCCTGGGTTTGCCAAATCCCGGAAAACCATTCCAACTGTATGTGCATGAACAGAACGGCGTGGCAGCTGGGGTCCTAACTCAGAAACTAGGCAGCTGGAATCGGCCTGTCGCCTATCTCTCCAAACAATTGGACCCCACAGCAAAAGGATGGCCACCCTGTATGCGGGCCGTCGCCGCCACGGCCACAATAGTAGAAGAAGCAGGCAAGTTCACGTTCGGCCAAGAGATGCATGTGAATGTGCCCCACTCCGTTCTCACCCTTATGGAGTTTAAGGGGAACTATTGGATGACCAACCCTCGCATGGCCAAGTACCAAGGACTTTTGTGTGAAAACCCCAGAATACACCTACGGGTTGTCAACACCCTCAACCCAGCTACTCTACTGCCCTTGCCTGACACAGACACCATAGAACACCACGATTGTCTCCAAGTGATGGATGAGGTTTATTCCAGCAGACCGGACCTGAAGGACGAGCCGCTGAAAAATCCAGACGTTGTATACTACACAGATGGCAGCAGCTTCATCCTGGACGGCGTCCGGAAAGCCGGGTATGCTGTAGTGACCAATGAGGAAGTCGTGGAAGCAGAACCCCTGTCCCCCGGCACCTCTGCCCAAAAGGCCGAATTGATTGGACTGACCAGGGCCCTGCAATTGGCAGCTGGATGTAAGGCTAACATCTATACAGATTCCAAGTATGCCTTCTTGACCCTGCATGCGCATGGAGCCCTCTGGAAGGAGCGAGGCCTGATCGGAGCCCACGGGAAAGCCCTGAAATACGGTCCAGAGGTTGAGACGCTACTGGAAGCGGTGTGGGCCCCCGAAAAGATCGCCGTGATGCATTGTAAAGGCCATGGGAGAGGCCGGGACATGGTCACTAGGGGCAACCGGAGAGCAGACAGCGCGGCTCGTGAGGCAGCTTTGAAACCTCCGCCAGCACTCAATGCAGCCCTCATCCCAGAACTCACTCCAGACGATGTGGAACCGCGCTACACACCTGAGGAAAGGCAGTGGGCACGCCAGGAAGGAGCAACACTCCAGGAGGGATGGTTCCGTCTACCGGACAACCGTGTGTTTGTGCCCCAACATCTGGCTAGCGTGATTGTGAAGAACTACCACGAGTCCACTCATCTGGGGGGTCCAGCTGCCAGAGCACACCTTGGGAGACTTTTCTATATCACTAACCTTTCTCAACTAGTTGCTGCTATATCCCAGAGGTGTGTCCTGTGCGCCAAGAACACCCCCAGACAAGGCCACCTCCCTCCACCAGGTGTACAACACGTGGGCTTTACCCCTATGGAAAGCCTGATTGTGGACTTCACTGAACTACCACCAGCAAGGGGCATCAAATACCTGCTTGTGTTTGTCTGCACCCTCACGGGCTGGACAGAAGCGTACCCCACTAGAACAGAGAAAGCTCGGGAGGTGACCAAGAAACTGTTGCTTGAACTCATACCCCGTTTTGGCCTCCCCAGAAGTATTGGCAGTGACAATGGGCCAGCCTTCATTGATAAGGTTGTGCAAGAAGTATGCAAAGCGTTGCAGATTAGATGGAGACTCCACGCAGCCTACAGGCCCCAGAGTTCGGGAAAAACCGAGCGCATGAATCGCACCCTGAAGACCCATTTGGCCAAACTGACACAGGAAACAGGCCTATGCTGGATAGATGTCCTGCCCCTTGCCTTGTTTCGGGTCCGGAGCGCTCCAACCAAGAGACTGAGACTCTCACCCTTTGAACTTTTGTATGGCAGGCCACCCCCTTTCGTCAGAGACATCCCCGCCAGTTTGGGCCGGGTGGGAGACCATATTACCCAGGAACAAGTGCAATCCTTGTCCCGTGTGTTTAATTCCCTTTCCAGGTACACCCTCGAGCGCACGCCGTGCAGTCTTGCTGAGCCGGTCCACCAGTTCCAGCCAGGAGACTCCGTGTGGTTAAAAGAGTGGAAGCGCGACCCCCTCATCCCCAAGTGGCGAGGCCCGTACACCGTCCTCCTCTCCACTCCAACTGCGGTGAAAGTAGCCGAGGTGACTCCCTGGATCCATCACACGCGTCTGAAGAAGTCTGAGGGTGTCTGGACTTGCAAAAGAAATCCTGCTGACCCTCTGAAACTGACTCTCTCCAAAAACCCCTGTGTCTGACGCCACCGGGAGCGCGTTGGGCCACGGGCAACGAGACCCTGCGACGGATCATCACCTTGTGTCTGACGCCACCGGGAGTGCGTTGGGCCACGGGCAACGAGATCCTGCGACTGACCATCACAAAGACTTTCACAGAGACTTTTCCCTTTTCTCTATTCTGTGTTGTATTGATTTGTTCTATGTTCTACATTCCTGCCCCTACCGAGCCATACCAACCCTTCTGGACTACTGAACTCTGCTACAAGTGGTTCGTCTTGCCTGTGGTAAGGGACGGCTTGCTCGTCGACGTCTGGGAACGGGGACCTAACAGGGCAGCCGCACTGAGGCATCCCACTGACCCCCTGTGGCTGATTGTACACGACACATCCCAGCGCACGTGGGTATTGCTCCTACGGGAGGTCGAGGATACGGTCGAACTCTATCGAGTTTTCACCCGCTCCTGTTTTGGTGGGGGGATATCCAACTGTCTAAGGGGAGGCGGAGCACAGTACCAACCCCATTTGGTATATCACACCCAGACCTTGGCCCGTGCGTTGACAGAACATTGGTTCAGGCATTGAATGGGAGGGAGCTTGACCCCGGGGCGTATTGAAATTGCTGAACAAGTACCCGTAAATCCTGCAGCCCCGCCTGTAGTTGTTGTGGTGGCCCGAACTTCCCAAAATCCCAGAGTAAAACCTGAACTAATAGGCTTGGTAACTCCACACCTAATACCCTTGGACGTAGCAGGATACTCTTGTGGCTGCATAAGGGTTGCCACCCCAGGGTTTCAGCCTCCCTTCGCCCTGGTTAGAGGACACGTGGGCGACAACCACCCAATAGGACCGGCAGGTCGACAGTCAGTTCTCCTAGCCTCAGAAGAATCCAGACCCTGGTATAGACCCTGGAACGTTGATGGCCCTGAATTAGCGGAGCTCCTGGACATTGCCTATCTGCAGGCTCAGGCAGGGCTCCGCCGGTGGTATCTTGGCAACTAGGTATAGGAACCTCACCGTATGCAGAGACGCCCTTCCCCTTTGGAACCATATCACGAGGCCTGGTCAGAGCAGCAGTGTTACAAGTGGTTTGCCCGACCAGTAACCCGCAGAAGCTTCTTTTTGCAGGAAGGAGCGTTCAGGTGTGGCCACTATACCTTTACCCTACGTCAACACACCACTCTTCCCTTGTGGCTGGTCTATAGAACTTCGGAGGCTCAGGAGTGGGTTCTTAGACCTGTCGGCCTAATCCGAGGAGTAGGCCCCACTTTTGAAGCTTACAGGGTCTACTGCCATCCCCACAGTTCCCGAGGCCTAGCAGTGTATCACTCCCGGACGGATACCTTTCCCTGGGAAGAGTGGGACCGCTACGTGTGTGCACGCTGTTCACGTCGTAGCAGGGCCAGGAGTTAGAGGCCCCATGCCCTGGCCTTGGTGGGCCACCATCCTTTTTGCTTGCGGGATTGCCATTTTTGTAGGATTTCTGTGTTGGTGGTACAGTCCCCTGTTTTGGGGCGCTGAACAAGATGAGGAATCAGGTCATCCCCTGGCTCCTATGGGTCCTCACCTCGCAAATGGCCACAGGGTGGAAGGACAACACCTTCCTGAACATGACAACGGCGGTAGCCAAGAGCCTGAATAGGTCAGAATGTTGGGTATGTGTGCATGTCCCCATGCACCTGGGGCAGGGAATCCCCATAACAGGAGTACCTTTCTCAATGAATGCTACTTCTTTTCAAAGGCTGATGATAGTAGGGCCTCCGTGGCTGAACGAGACCTACATGGTTCCCCAACACCACATTTGGAAACTTGACAGGGTCATAGAGGGAGGCCCATGCATACACAGGAGCGTAGCGCCTGTGGACGGTGCCTTTTGGAAGGCCCGGTACCATACCCCCCTTTGGAGGGACTACTGGTGGAAACCGGACATTCCAGACGAAATTTTTGTGGGCAATCACTCAGGGTGTACGTACGTACACAATGTGACTTTCGCTCGAAGGTACGCAGTTGACGTCCCCCTTGCAACACCGGGGTGGAGGAAGGGATGGTTTTGGCTATGCGATCACACCGCTTACAAAACATTGCCTCGTAATTGGTATGGGACCTGCAGCTTAGGAACCTTGGCCCCAGGGCTCACGATCCATGATACATTCCCCGGGAAGGTACGCCCCCGCTACCGCAGGGCATGGAATCCCTTGGCAGAAAACCCTTTGGTGGTCAGAAACACAGCCTTTCACTCCTTTATGAGATCGTTTTTCCCTGGCCTTGGAGTTTTTGAGGTGGAAAGAGCACTGGTCAATATTTCAGCCTCCCTGGAAATCTTTGCGGCCTCTACCGCAGACGCTTTAACCACCTTGCAGGAGGAGATAGCACAAATGGCCCAAATGGCTAACTCTACAGCTGATGCCCTTATGGCCCTTCAGCTGGAAATCAGGCAGATGGCCGCTACCACTATACAGAACAGGATTGCTTTGGACTACCTACTGGCCAGCCAAGGAGGGGTTTGTGCCCTTCTGAACTCCTCCTGCTGTGTATACATTAATCGAGACCAACGAGTGCTGACTGATATTGGGCAAATTAGGGAATTAGCATCCATATACAACCAAAGTAAGCGTGTGGAGAATGATGTTGACCGTATTAAGAAGCAAGCTGACTTGTTCCACAAGATTAGTCAAGATGGTGCAGGTCTACCCAGTATATGGAGTTGGCTTACTTCTTGGCTCCCAGGTTGGTCATGGTTAAAAGAGATTTTACTTGTGATTCTGGTTTTCTTTCTCATTGTAATCGCCTTATCATGTCTTGTGCCTTGCCTTATTCAGATTGTACGCCGGATGGTGAGCCGCTCAGTTAATGCAGCAACACGCACACAAGTTCTGGCTCTCTACGATTTTGTATCTATAGATCCATCAAGCGAAAATGAAGAACCGTAACCGGTCTGCATTTCCGTGATGGAAAGGGGGGAATGAAGGATTGAAGGCCAGGATGACCAGTTGAGAGCCAGGCCAGAGCCATGTTTGAACCTCTGAGAGGCATTTCCAAAAGCAAGCAGCTAAAAACTATTTTTCTCTCTTGCCTTGCAAACAGCAAGCTTTGCAAACATTAAGTAGGTCACAGGAAGATTCTGCAGGTGCAGGAAGTTTGCCAGTTGAGGTTAAGCCATTTCTGAGAAACGACCCCTGACAAACAGGACGTAGCTAACCACATAGAGAAACTGTCAAAACCACAGGATGCGTTTCCAGTAAGCACCTGCTCAAGTCCAGTTCCAGGAACTGGTAAATAGTTTATAAGCTTCTGGCGCCATCTAGTGATTAGGGTAAGCTTGGAACCGAACACGGCAGCCACCAATGTGATTGGTAGAAGCTATGATGAATATGCAATAGATAGGGAGGGGTGAGGGGCTGGGCTATGCTTAGCAAGAAGGTATATAAGCAGACTACTGCTAAGGAGGGGCGGGCATTTTCTCATTTTTCTGAAATGCACCCTTTGCTTTTGTCTGACAAAACAAATAAAAACTTTTTCTTTAAGAAACTTTGCTGCCTGGTTTTTACATTCCTGGTCTAAATAACGAAGTCCCTTTCAATGCTAATTATTTCCCCCAAGAGTTAAATGATAACTAATCAGAGGCAGCTATAGGAGAGCTATGAGATTCAGGTGAGGGTCAGATGACTTGTCAATCCCAGCAGGTATATAAGAGGACGACCCGGCCTGCCTAGGCCTGTGGTCTACCCAGGCCGCAGTAGGGTCTTAGGAAGCCAGGGAAAAATTGTTGGGGAGCTAGATTAGGCTTTTGACCTGTAAATTAACCACCTTTGCCCTAAGGTCAGTTGCAGACTCAGTTTCAGTTGTGGAATACTGCACAATTTGGCTTCACTTTACTCTTAGATGGTACACCATCCAAAATTAATCCCTTGCTTTGCTAATATAAAAAAAACTGTCATTTTCCCCTTCTGCTGTCTGCCTAACCAGGAACCTGTGTGTGTTTCCTATATTGTATGGGACAGATCTGGATTATAAACCAAAAATGGGGAGTAACTCTTGCTTCTGTATCCCAGAATCCTTGGTGTGTACCCTGCTATATGCAAGACCTAGCACAGACTTTATTTAGCTGATCTCCAGATTAGAACTAAGCCAGCTTTTGCCAAATTGGTGCCCTCCAGATGTTTTGGACTACAGCTGGCTGGAGCTGATGGGAATTGTAGTCCAAAATTTCTGGAGGGCATCAGGTCGGCAAAGACTGAAATAAGGCCTATCTGCACTAGACATTTAAAGCACCATCATACCACTTTAAAAAGTATTGACTTCCCCCAAAGCATCCTGGGAACTGTAGTTTATTACAGTTGTTAGGAGACCCTCTACAGTATTCCCATAATAGAGCTACACTTTGCAGAGTTCCTTGGGAAGAGGGATTGATTGGTAAACCCTATGGAAATTGTTCCATATCATGAACCGCTTTTTTTGTTTCAGACATACTACATAAAGGACACTAGAGGGCAATAGCAGGACGTGTTTAGCTAGCAACTTCCCTCTTTGGAGAATAAATGGTGAAACCGTAGTGGCGGCCTTCATTTCCTTTGTGGCAGCTGTTCTATTCTAGACACGTAGGCAATATGTATCCTTCCCAAGCTTTGCTTGTTTTTAAACCTGATGTTCCCTTGGGTGTGTTTTATATTGCAGCATTCTAGGAGCATTTGGGGATTATATAAAACAGTGAACATGTAATTGCCCCAAAGCTTGTCATGGCAATTTTAATGCAATTTTATTTTGCAATCATTTTTTGTTGTGGTTCTCAAAATGGGAAGTAGGCCTCCTAAAAGAGGAAGAGGGAGGTTACCTGGGTAGGCGCAGGCTTCTCTTTCATTCAGACTTAGCTTAGGCTTTGCATGGTTGGACCAGAAGAGAGAGTAAAGGACCATTAGGTCCAGTCATGGCCGACTCTGGGGTTGCGCCGCTCATCTTGCTTTACTGGCCAAGGGAGCCGGCGTACAGCTTCCGGGTCATGTGGCCAGCATGACTAAGCCACTTCTGACGAACCAGAGCAGCACACGGAAACGCCATTTACCTTCCCGCTGGAGCGGTACCTATTTATCTACTTGCACTTTGACGTGCTTTCGAACTGCTAGGTTGGCAGGAGCAGGCACCAAGCAACGGGAGCTCACCCCATCGCGGGGATTCGAACCACCGACCTTCTGATCGGCAAGTCCTAGGGTCTGTGGTTTAACCCACAGCGCCACCCACGTCCCTTGAAGAGAGAGTACCTCTGCTTAAAACACAGATTAACCTTGCAAAGCTACAAATCCTCATTCTGCGCCATGTAAAGGGGGGCTGGGGTGCAACTGAAAGGACCAGGATGTTTGCAGGTGGGAGAAAGTGAAGCAGATGGGCTATGACTAACTGTCTG
This sequence comes from Podarcis bocagei, assembly GCF_964188305.1. Taxonomy (NCBI): domain Eukaryota; kingdom Metazoa; phylum Chordata; class Lepidosauria; order Squamata; family Lacertidae; genus Podarcis; species Podarcis bocagei. The sequence continues at coordinate 50,516,704 of NC_138129.1, forward strand.
TTGGACAGAAGTTTCTTGGTGTAATGAGCTCCTGGTGCAATGAGTTCGTTTCCTTAAAGCAAAGGTAGCTGACCTGCAAAGGTGAGCAAAAGCAGGGAGGTTGGTGGATGAGGCCTTTGGGGCCGTTGTGTCTCACCACCAGGATGATAGGCCCTTTGCTGTCATGGAGAAGGAGGGTCTCGTAGAAAGAAGGTGTCACTCTGAGGAAGAAGGAAATGATCCCTTAGTTGCAGGGCTGGCCCACCAATGAGGCAGGGTGAGGTAGCTGCCTCAGGCAGCACCCAATGAAAGCAGCACTGAAGAGGAAGCAGTGGCTTCTCTTCCAACTCCAGAAGGGCTGCACCAATGTGTGAATGTGTGCAAGGCTTGTATTTGCATATTATGGATGTAGGAAGTTAGTATCCAAAGCTAGGGCCAGAATAATGCACTTCTGGCTACCTGCTGTGTATTATAAGTGCAAATCACATAAATGGCCAAGTCTGAAAACCATCCAAGATACACAACTTCACATTGTCTAGATGGAGCAGGCAGGGCTAACGCAGCTAAGCGGGACTATTCATGAGTATACTGTATCTGCATAATCCCATCTTTATGGGGAAAGACCCATCAAATTTGGGATATTCATCAAGCATAACAGATAGCTCAGTTGGCTAGAGCATGGTGCTAATAATGCCAAGGTTGCAGGTTCGATCCCCATATGGGACAGCTGCATCTCCTTGCATTACAAGGGGTTGGGCTAGATGACCCTCAGCGTCCCTTCCAACTCTACAGTTCTATGATATAACTCTTAATAAGCTGCACTGGTGAGACAACTCGCAAAGCTGATGACATCTATTTCACACCCTCTTCAATTATTTCACAGCCTCTCTTTGTCTTCACAAAGACCCAGGATGAATGCAAGGATTTGTTCTTTCAGACTGGTTCTGTTTATGTTGATGTCTGCAGATCCACACTCTTAAGACACACTCAGGAACAGATTTGGCAAGAACACAAAAAACAATCCATGTCTAGTTAAAAGTAAGTCTCATTGATAACAATGGTGCTCTTCAAGCCCAGGGGCTAAATGTGGCCTTCTGATCTTCCCTATCTGGCCCTTAGGACTCCCCCAGGACACACCCCTCAATGACCCTGCTGGTTGGAATATGTCTTTGAATTCTGATAGCATTTCTTGCTTACCTAAGGAGGATGGAGTGGTAAGTTTTTTTAGAAACTGGCTTTTGTGTGGCTGAAAAGTAGCCCACTATAGAAGGGGGGAGGTTTACATTAATTGCTCCACCCATTTTGTCTCTGGCCCCTCCCATCACTGGCAGGCAGTGCCTTGGAAGAGTGCCCACAAATGAATGTGATCCTTGGGCAGAAAAAGGTTTCCGTCCCCAGAAGTACAGTGGTACCTCGGGTTACATATGCTTCAGGTTACAGACGCTTCAGGTTACAGACTCCACTAACCCAGAAATATTACCTCGGGTTAAGAACTTTGCTTCAGGATGAGAACAGAAATCGTGTTCCGGCAGCACAGCAGTAGCAGGAGGCCCCATTAGTTAAAGTGGTGCTTCAGGTTAAGAACAGTTTCAGGTTAAGAATGGACCTCTGGTACGAATTAAGTACTTAACCTGAGGTACCACTGTATAGGATTGCTGTTTAGGTTTGTTTTATTTTTTTGCTGAAGCCCGAGCTATTTCAGAGGGATTGTTTTGCTCTGCTTTCTGTTTTCAGTATAACTGAATAATTTTAGGTGACTCAGACTCATGGAGATGCGGAAGAAAATCATTTCACTGAGCGATTCATATTGCTCTGTGTCCTGTTTTGTAATGCTGTCTGACTTCATCATGATAACCTGTGTGTACTACATACAGCCGGCATCCCCACCGCACAGACACCCTTCTGGCTGCTCACCAAGGCCCCCTGCCCCTCTTTCTTTATTGATTTACTGTATTTAGTTTTAGGTTTGGCTATGTGGGCTGCTTGTTTGTATAGGGGTGCTTTTTGTATTTTATTTGCTTTGGGGGAGCATACAGCTGTTTTTCTGGTGTGGTGGAATAATTCTGAGCATCACTAGTTTTTCTTCAGTAAAATGGACACTTATCAGTGCCCAAGACAGATTTCCAAATGTGTCCCCATAAATTCAAAAAGTTTGAGGATCCCCAGTACATAGTATTGTAGTGGAGACATGTGACACCATATGTGTGTTTTTACTTACTTATTAAAAATCAGTCAATCATATGCATGCCATTAATAAGAGATTGGGCAACAGCTCTTAAAGCATTTATTAGTTATTTCATGGCACTACCAGCTTCATCTGAAACATGGAAATTATGAAATACAGTATAGACTGGCTGTAACCACACCAATTTAAAATATTAATAGTGATAAGCATGATATCATCCTCAAGTCTCAGCCCTTCCTGACTGCCTGAAATAGAAAGATTCAGCATGAGTTTCTTCACCACCTCCTTTTTGAAAAAAAGAGGGACAATAGCTGTGAATTATATGTGCATTTTAAAAGTTAAGAACCAGAAAACATCCACATTTTTCACACACGCTAATTCTTGAGTTTGAAAGAGAGTGAACCCCTCTGCCTTAAATTATTGGGGTGGAAGTGGAGACATATTGCTGACAAATCATTGCAGTGAAAAAATGACTGGATTTCACAACGTTTTCCTATGAACAACCCTGCCGCTTTTTACCCTGAAACACGTGCGCCTCCGACAAAGGAAATACAAGTTGGCATTGTCCTTCTTATGCTACAGTCCTATATTCCAATAGTAGATAGGTAGCCGTGTTGGTCTGCCATAGTCAAAATAAAAAAATTCCTTCCAGTAGCACCTTAAAGACCAACTAAGTTAGTTCTTGGTATGAGCTTTCGTGTGCATGCACACTTCTTCAGATACACTGAAGAATGTATCTGAAGAAGTGTGCACTGAAGAGTGTATCTGAAGAAGTGTGCATGCACACGAAAGCTCATACCAAGAACTAACTTAGTTGGTCCTATATTCCAAGGATGAGAAACCTCTGCCCACCCCACACCCCGATCCTGATGGGACTCCATCAGGTCCAGCCCATATGGCCAATAGTCAGAAGATTTGTAAGATATAGTCTACAATACATGGAAGGTGGGATGCCCTGAGAGCTATCAGCACCCACAAACTACAGTTCCCAATATTCTTTGCGGGAACTAAGCGGCATAATACAGTACTCCTTTGGATCTATCATGGGGGCTTAGTCAGTCTCCCCGCGCGCCCCTTAGTGGGAGATGGAGACGCGTCCCTTGACTACATTTCCCAGGGTGCCTTTCGAGCTCTCGTCAGTGGCCCGTGGAGAGGCGGAAGCTGGACGGGTTTCCGGTGCCTGTCTCTCCCCCCCTCCTCCGCCCAGCTCGTTCTCCTCCCGAGTCCGTGGCCGTTGAGGAGAGTGAGAGGTGCCGCCCGCCTCTCCCGTCCTGTCGCCGCCGCCGCTATGGGCTGTACGCTGAGCGCCGAGGACAAGGCGGCGGCCGAGCGGAGCCGCATGATAGACCGCAACCTGCGCGAAGACGGCGAGAAGGCGTCCAAGGAGGTGAAGCTGCTTCTTCTCGGTAAGGAAGCGGGCGAGGAGGGTGCGGCCGGGGCCTGCTCCGCCGGCGGCCCCGGGGTGGGGCGAGGGGCAGGGACGGGGCAGCCGGGCCCCGTGAGGAGAGGCCGAGGTGGCGATTCTCTCTTAACCGGGCGCTCCCCGTTGGTGGCCCGGGCTGGCCCTCCCGTGGCTCCCGGGCACGTCCCGCAGCTTACTCGCGAGCAAGAGGGAGCGAGGCGGCCCAGCCCAAGAGCTCCTCTTGGTCCAGCTGCCGCTTTCTGACCCAAAGGCCTTTCGTATGTTTTATTTTTTTAAGGCCCTAAGTAGTAAAAGTAAAAGTTCTGCAGGCTTAAGGCCAGAATCCCAGGAAGTCAGTCGCGACTAAACTTCGTGGGAGAAGATCCTAGGCCTTCCCCAATGATTTTTTTTTAAATAGAAACCTTCCGATTAGGTTTAAGGAACATTGAAGGATGATGGTTTTGAATAGTTGTACAGCTGCCCCCCCTCACCCACTTGCAGTAGACCTTGAGGAAGGAGAACGGTCTACCTTTCACATCACACAAAAAACTCCTTGCTGTTTGTGTTGATAAGGGTTTGTTCTGCATTTGTGTTTTAAAGATCCCTTTTCAGACCCTCCTCCAGGTTTTTACATTTGCAGAAGTACCTCTCTCAAAAAATGAAATGAGAGAGAAACAGATTCCTAGAACTAGTATGTAGGCAGCATCTGATGCCAAGTTCCTGCCTGCTCCTTTTGCTGCTTCTCTAGAAGCTTGGAGGAAGAAGCCCCTGATACCTTGGACAGCTTGCCCCTTTGCCATGAATGTGAGAAAGAGGGTTAGCCTCAAGCTGTTTGTCTTGTACGTATAGGGGACAGTGGAATGGTTTCTCTCTAGCAAAGAGCACAAGTATTACCTGTCTTCTGTTAGTGGCATGTGGCAAGTGTACTTGGTGTTCCTGGTCTTTTTCTAGACCCCCCCCCCTCTTTTCAGCCAGAACTTTTTCTCCTGAACTTTTTTTCCCCTGGCGGTGCATCTGAAGACCTATGTTAGATAACAAGTGGCAGAAGTTGAAATTGCATTGCCTTTTCATTTGTCAGTTTTAAGTCACTGAGGCCAGATGTCATTCACTTCAGTTCTTTATTTCATTAAATTAATGAATGTGGCCATTCATTTATTTAATTTCAGGCTTTTAAAATAAAGCAACCAAGAAAAAGTAACAAATGACCCAGTTCTTAAAGTACAAAATTTTAGATTTTCAAAAACCTAAAATAGAAATCACAGCAGGTGTGATAAACAAGAAATTAAAAATAAGCATTTTATAACTACAGGTAGCTTCCAAACAAAGTTTTCAAAAACTTGGTGATGAAGTTCCTTATCAGTGTTTTCTAAAGAAACAATGCTCATAGGATCAGATAGTGAATGACTGGAGGACAACAAAGCAGAAAGCGGAGGATAAGTTTTCTTAATTGAGAGAATATAAACCTGTTGGGGGGTGTTGACCTAGGAGTAGGTGTTTAGCTTAAAAACAACCATGATGTCCGGGATAAACAGCCATGTTTACAGATAATGGCAGATGATATGGTATAGTAGAGTACAATCCTAACCAATCCATGAAGAGTTTCTAAAGAGTTTGTTGGTTGGACAACTATGCTTTATTTATTACCACATTTTATTGTGTGTTCTAATGTCTTTGTTCTTAAAAAATGTTATTGTTTAATGCACTTTTATAGTTTAAGGTCCTAGTTGTACTGACAATGTTGCATTAATTAAAAATCATTTATTCGACTCCAAAGTCATGCATGTTGGGGTGGGTCGGTGGGAGAAACCCTTAATTAGACTGAGGTGGAAAGAGGTATTGGCCTCATTTGCACATAACACTAATTTAGCTTAGCACAAACTTAAGGGCTCCTGGAAAGGAGATTGTAGCTGCTTTGCTCCTCCCCTGTCATTTTCCTGCTGTGCTGCAATTGATTACAGCATATAGTTTATGCGTAGATAACTAAACAAGAAGCCTAGGTTCAGATGGCATGCTAAGTAAACCATGGCTTAGCTTAGTGCAGCAACAAAATGGCAAGGGAGGAGTTTGGCTTAGCATTGCATGTGAATCAGGCCATTGTGATCAAAGCCCACCAGAAGTCAATTGCAGTAGCAATGAAAATGCAAAATTCTGCATTAGGAAAGGTATTTTTAAAAAATCAGCTACAACTACAGTTAATGCTGTGCACTGTTGTAACCCACCCCATTTCAAAAAGGAAGCTTTAGAACTGGCAAAAACCAGAAAAGGATAATTTAAATTATCACAGTTATGAAATCTTTCCCACGAACACTGGCTTAATGAGAAAGATGGGGGCATAATAAAATTATTCAAAAACTACTAAAACAGGGATCAGAAATTTGTGCCCTTACAGATGTTGTTGGAGTACAACTCCCTTCAGCCCCAGCTAGCATGGTCAACAGTCCAACATCTTCTGGAGGACCACAGGTTGTCCATGCCTCCATTTAAGTTAGAAGAACTATGTCACACGGCCATGTCAGCATGTAGTGTTAAGCCATTAATTTAATGGTTTAGTAAACTATCCTGTGCCCAGCTGCATGCAGACCAACCACTCCTGCTTTGCTCTGCCCCTTTTTCTAGTGGAGAAAGAAACCATGAAGCATCCGGTTTAGCATTATGCTGAGCCTCTGCTCATGGATTGCTTCACCCCAACAAACTATGATTAGGAAGTCAGCATGATGAACACACACATAACTGAAATACTATGAATATTATGAGGCCTGAACCTGTATTTTCAATTGGGAGAATCATGATTTAAAACCCCCTTTGGGGGGCAATTTTATTACCATTGTGCCTTAGAAGAATTATCAACCTTTCTTTTTCTGCATTCGTTTTTTCTTTCCTTTTTGGCAGCATGGAATTTGGCAGCACACTTTCCCAAAGTTTAGTTCCACCAATCTTCATCCCAAGTTTTCTTGTTTAAGCTTGTTTGTCTGATAGATCAGTGGTATACCATTCTACTCAAACGTGAACTCTTCTGAGTTCAATAGGGCTTATTCACAGGTAGGTTTGTATAGAATTGCAGGCTAAAGAATGTAAGTTCACAAACTGGTTCATAGGACCCAAAATGCTTTCATGTTTTTATGCTGTACAGGGCTTGCATGTAACTGTGCATGGAAACAGTATTTTAAAAAAAATGCTGAAGGGAAAGGTGTGACTGCCTTGCAATGTATTCAGAAGAAAAGATAGAATTCCTAGTATCTGTAATAGAGCTTTACGCTAAACCACTTTGCTTATGGAGCACTCCTGCATTGATTGGGTTGAATGACTTCATAAATGGCTTTGATTCAATACTATTTTAAAACTAAAATTCCATTTGACAGTATGGCATAGTCTTAATTTGAAGGAGCTAGTCTTGATCAATCTACTTATAGGTTTATTACTGAACTTGGTGGGGTAAGTGTGCATGCACATGTGGGCAAATTCATTTCCTTGTATTACCAAAACAATACAACCAAAGGTTCATGGGTACATTAATTAGTGTCGGTCCACAGATGGTTTATGATTTGCAGAATACTCATTTTGTTTAATAAACATGATGGATTTAAAAGGGATATAAACAAATTCATGGCTGCTAGCCATGATGGCTATAAGATGCTTCCAGGATCAGAGGCTCCATGTCTTTGAATACCAGTTGCTAAGAAAAACGATAAAGTGTTCTGTATAGATGGTGCTATTGCCATGAAGGATATAGTAAAGCCTGCAGTGAAGGAATGATGAGCAAGGTAATTAGTTCACTTCACTTGACTGTGTGTTTATAATCACTGAAAATTCACATGCAAAAAGGAAATGGTTTTAGTTGCTGTTTTTAAGAAATCAGTGAACATAAAATGACTGGTGTTTACATAATGAAATATTCCTCGTATTCCTCAGTTAGTCATATAGGACTGATACACACATCTAATACTAAGCCATTGGCCATTAAACCATGGTTTTAACATTGCGTGTGAACCAGCAGCTTAACTATGGTTTGTTAACTGCCAGCAAGTCACACTATGAAGCCATGATTTGTTGACATGTTCTAACTTCAGCTTTGCATTGCATACTAACCAAGCACCCTTCCTTCAGTGTGGTTTGTTTGGCAAGTGTCTGAGGTGGGGTGGTCAAAGGCATGAGACAAGAGCAGCTGGAAAACAAAACAAACTTTGGAGAGTCGTGGTTTCTTTGTCTGTGGTTAACTTGTGGTTAACCCATGGTTTGTCAAGCCATGACTTTGATGTAGGCCGAACCTTCATTAATTTCATACATTTCTGGATAATAGTAAAGATTTCTTTTTCTGTATCATTTCAATATCCTAACAGTTTTGCACCCAGTCATGTAGGCTTCTTTGAGAAAGGCCCTCTTGCATCCTCTTCATCCTGATTTATTACACTATGCAATACTGTAACATTCACCAGCCTCCAGTTCAAAATGATACTGTATTCTTTTAGGAAGGTTTTTTCTTTATGTTGCTGTTCACAATGCCTGATACCTGTTGTATTTGTGTGTTGGTGGTCTTCAAACAGAGCTCCTCAGATGGAGTAGTAAAGTGTTCTGTACGTCCTTGGTGAGATTTACTTTTTTGTGCCGGGGGGGGGGGTATTCTGGAAGCAGTTACGTAAACTGTTGAATTGTGTGATCATAATTTCTCCTTCTTTCTCTCTGGTCATACAAAGGTCACTTACTTTTCCATAAACAATACTCTAGTCTGTCTCACAATAAGCGCAATTAGGCAAGTACAAAATTCACTTTCAACCGAAGTGTGAAGAAATTATTTGGCGTTTTACCAACAGTCAGCTACTAATAGATGTCTTTCAAGCTTCTGAAATACATAAATACTTAGTTGAGGAGGCAGCATTGTAGACACATTTTCAGTCCTTTGGCATTTGATCCTTAGTAACAGACCAGTTACTAAGGATAACTGCAAAAGATTTCAAGGATAAAAGGGATCTATACAACTGAGAATGCTGCTATTACCCCTCCTTTATCCTCCCCACATCTCTCGGCTCCAAACAACACTTCTATTGTTCCATTATTGTTTTGCCTCTAGGAAAAACACTTTAATGAAGGGCCACTCTATTTAGCTGACGTATAGCTCTTGCGTGATTTTCCTATTGCCGTAAATAGCTAAATTTACAGAAGTTGCATTGATCTGTCTACTCAAATAATGTATATTATTTGTCTGGTTCAGTATAACTTTTAGTTCACAAACCAGTTGAACCACAGTACAGTAAATAGGTTCTGTCTCCCTTCACTTCAGTGGGAATAATTGTACATAAATGGAATAATTCTGTGAATTTTCAGGCTGCTTCACATTTTATAAAATTAATGAATATACACTGTGGGGCCCTGTGACGTGTGAGGAATGGATGGCATTTTTTGACTGCAGGCACACACCATTGAGAGCTAGGGGGCATTTGTACCTGATTTTTGTGTGTGCCATGGCATAAGCCCCACAATCTACACAAATGATAAAAAGTGTGCATATTATAGTCATTGTGCGTACAAGTAGTATACTCAAAATGTACCTGCTAATTTTGTGCTGTGGCCTTGAGTAGTAATATTCTCTTTCACTGCAACTAAGTTTTCTTAAAAGAAGGGGAACCTAGCTAGGTAAAGCCTCTGTAGCAACATGAACCTCATTTAATTACTATTTCTATTAACTAAAGCTTTTTCCTCTTTAGAACAAGTTGACTGTTTGTAATTTTATTTCTTCTGTTTTGAGTTGGAACTTAAGGAAAAATGCCAGAACCACTCATGATGAAGCCACCTTGCATAATAAAACCCCAACTGCTGTATCTTCTCTGCAAAGTCACTTCCGAAGGAGTGACTGCAGTGAAGAAGCAGCTGCGGGGGTGGGGGGAGTCCTTAAACTTTCCACTTTCTGCTGGCTTTCTCTTGCAAAGCCCCACTCTCTGTCCTCCCCTGTCTGGGTCCCTGATGCATGTTTGCATCTTTTAGTCTTTTTAAAATATCTAAACCTAAAACATCTAAACTTTGCATGTTTAGTCTTTTAAAATATCTAAACCAGTTGTGGGAAAGCTTTGACTCTCTGTATGTTGCTGAACTATAATCCCATCAGTCCCACCAATCATGGTCAGTGGCCAGGGATGATGGGAGTTGTAGTTCAACAACATCTGGCTGGCTAAGGGTCTCACAAACCTAATCTAAACAAAGCACTTTTGTTCAGTTTGGGTGTCAGTGTATCTTTGGGATCCAATGCCATCTTGTTAAGTCATGAGTAGAATATGTTTGCTTGCTTTGACAATAGAAGGCCGCGTTTTAAAAATAAGAAATTAATGTGAAATGCACTACTGAAGCTATTGTAGTTTTTTCTGTACACTTCATGCTACCCAGTTCACCAGTAATTGTGGTCTTAAGACCTGGATCCTGAAAATTTGGACACTATGCTTACAGTATCCTTCCCTACTATTCCGTTCTGACTTCATTTGGCAGCACAACCCCAGTGTAAAGAAAATCCTGTTCTTCTTGTAGCAGAACTTAAAAGCAGCTTGGTATGTGATCTGCCACCTGAAAGGGAGTTAATATTTTAAACAGTATATTATTTCTACATGATTAGGAGTGGCTCAGAGGCATAGCAATTGAGAGTTGGCTCTAAGAAGCAAAAGCAGCTGCTGATGAAATACATGCAAGCTTCTCTTCCCATCCTGAGACTTTTATTTGGTTTGCGCAATACACTTTAGAGACAACCTTCTCGTCTTTGGGGGAAAGTAATTGCTAGGGTTATAGCCAAGGGATTTTGAAGTATGTAAACAAGTAGCAACATTCAATTTATAAACACATAAGAAGCTGCCTTATACTAAGCCAGACTATTGAGCTATCCTACTCAGTATTATCCACCGCGTATAGAAGCAGTTCTCTAGGATTTCTGATAAGGGTCTCTCCTCCAGTCCTACCTGGAGATGTAGAATTTAATTTAGGACCTTCTGCATGTGAAGCAGTTGCTCTGCCAATGATTTATGACCCTTCTTTGAAATCTTGGGGAATTTGTGTTTCATAGTTCAGTACTAACCATGCAAAAATTAGGTAATTAATTTAGAAACTCAAAACTTCAGTATATGCTGCTGCGGGCTTTGGGCATACATTTGTGTTGTCACATGTACACACAAAAGGAAGTATGTGCTTAAGTGTTTTATACACATAATTATTTGGACTTTATGTTTCTGACAGTCTTTGAGAGATCAGTAGTGTTTTGCTGCAAGAAGTATGAGAAACATTTATAAGTAGGTGATGGGTAATCCTGTATACATATGTAGGTATCCCAGTTATTTGTATAAAGAATGCAGATGTTCATTTTGTAAATCCTGACTTCCAATGAGGCTTAAACTGCCAAAGATCACTTGCAGCTGTTGCTAAGAGGCATGGGAATTAAATTGTATGTAGTGTACTGGTGCATGGAGGCTTCTGGAACAGACGGTAGTTGATATAGAAAAATAGTTAAATTTTCAACTCACTCACCAAGATTCTGCTTTCTCAATTTCCACATCAAATTAAAACAGGTTTGCTTATTTTTGTTTTATAGGTGCTGGAGAATCTGGTAAAAGCACCATTGTGAAACAGATGAAGTAAGTAAAGCGGCATATCTTTTAGATCGGTAGCTAATCCAATTATACTGCAGACATTGCCTGCACATGGAGGATCTTCGCAGGGTTTGAAAGAGCTCTGCCATGAAGGCAGTATGAGGGGACATCTGGGGACTTGAAAGTTTGTATGCTGCTCCTTTTCTTGTCACATTGTGCTGTTTGTGCAGATGTCTTATTGGGCGGGGGGCTGTGAGATTACAAAGCTATTGAGTCCTGCCATGATCCTCTCTTTGTGCTTTGCCCATGGTGCTAGTGAAGTATGCTAATGTGCTATTGCACAAGTAGATCATACTTCTGCTTGGGCAAGGGAGTGGGGTTCCCCGAACTTTTTGCTAGTTCATCCTTCCTGCTGCAGGCCCTGCTCCACATCCCACCTCATTCCGGAGGATTTCCCAATCCCAGGGGACAGTTTTTGAGAGGACAGAGGGACTGCAGGGGAAACAAGAGGCAAGAAAGCCCCATTATCTTGGCAGTAGTTAAACTACAACCCAATATGTTTAGGTATATGTAAGGAATAAAATTTTATTTGTTACTGTTTTGTCCTGCCCTTTCTCAATGAGGGGATGTATGGTTCTCTTCCCCCTTTCTCATCATTATAACAACTCTGTGAGGTGGGTTAGTCTGACTGACAGTGACTGGCTCAGTACTTACTTAGCCTAATGGCTGAATGGGGATTTCCTCACTCTGGGCAAAGCACCAACTGGTTAGTATTTCTTTCCTTTTCAGAATCATTCATGAGGATGGCTATTCAGAGGAAGAATGCAGACAGTATAAAGTGGTTGTCTACAGCAATACTATCCAATCCATCATTGCAATAATAAGAGCAATGGGAAGACTAAAGATAGACTTTGGTGAAGTTGCCAGAGCTGTAAGTGTATTGTATTGATTTAACATTACTACTGATTTAGTAGTAATGATAATAAAGTGCTTGTCTATTAAACTGGTGGTGGAAATACCACTACCATCTTGTGTTTATGTGTATACATTTGATCAAAAAATGTGAGGAGTTGGTAAACTGTGTTCTTGTTGTTTTGATGTTATTGTAACGTTGCCAGTTGATGTGAACCTGACAGTGCACTAAGATCTTTGAGGGCTTTCTCTGGACTCCTCTGCTTTCAGATGATTGGGTGGTGGGTGGTAACTGGGAAGCAGGTCTTTTTATGCTTAGGAGTGCTGTTGTGTATTTTGTCTTTTCAGCTCCAAGCATTGACTCCGCCCCCCTCAAGCTCTTAATTAACTTTTAGATGCATTCTGTTCTAGTTCGAAATCTCTGTTAAAATGTGGATTTGTTTGCTCTATGCTGTTTTATAGCTATTACAGTTTTTAATGGTTTTTATGTTACTAGTAGTCTTATGTAAGCTTCCCAGGACATGTAAACATTGAAGGGTAGGGTACAAATCCCTTAAATAAATAAGTGCTGTCAACCTCTGAGAATGTTCTTTTGTGATCTCTTAAACAGCTCAAGACATGTTAGACAAATTTGTAGCTTCTGCCACTGTGCTTCTTTAATTAATCCATCAGTACTGTTTTGTATACTTAAGTAGGAGAACACCTTGCTGAAACTGTCCATCTTCCTGTATATCAGTCATTTTTCCCATTTAAATTATTATTATTTCAATTTTTTAGTTGCTTTATCTTGCCCAAGGCAACCCAAAGCAGCTTACAACCAACCACATGTAGTGTGTGCTCCCAGTTACTCATTTTAGTCATGGCTTGAAGTTTCTTGCACCTAACGCCATAGAAGATATAAGACTTGGGAAAGGTGAACATGATTTGATTGGACTATTTAGGAACTGGAGCTCTCCCATACTTGCATTAAAACTTTAATTATCCACGATTTAAAAAACTAGTTTGGTATGCAGTGTTGATGAGCATCTATTTCAAAAATTTCAACTTCCTTTCCCTAATTTGACGCTACATTTCTTGTATTTGCAGATATTTGTTTTGCTTAAATTGTTCTTTTTCCAGCTTAAGACAGTGCTCAGCTACTAATTTTGCAGCTATAAAACTTTTTAATTCATAAGAATAAGCTTTAATTATTTCTTTGGCTCTTGCCATTCTTATCACAATGTGTTTCATAGCTGAGTAGTACTATTTAAAGTAGTCCACAGAAGCTTATGCCATAGGGCAACATCCAGTTGTGTCTGTAGAACAGACTTCCACTCATGCAATGGGGCTTCCTCTTCTCCCTCTTGTAGTCTCCCATTGCAGATCTGCTTTGGAGGGTTGTGGGGCACAGAGAGCTCCAGAGGGGAGGAAAAGAAGAGGAGGTCCAATTGTATGAGCAGGTCTGCTTGTGCAACAGTGGATATCTCCAATAATAAATAAGGTGTCCCAAACCTCTTTATCGGATGAGCTTGTTTCCCAACTGTCGTATCAGACTGCAATATGCCTTCATTTTTGGTAGTTCTGATCAGCATAGCTGATTCTTTGAATTCTAGTTGTGATGCACATCAAATAATGGTTTGTGCAATTAGCAGTTGGTCGTTTAGAAGTAACATTTCAGAGAAGGAAACAGTCTGCTGCTGGTGGGTAGTAGGTAATCAACCATACCATTGTAAACTCGCATTGAAACACTTCCCCTAATGTTGGTTGTTAAGCATATGTTATTATACTGCACATGATAACAGCAGTGTTTAATTTGCCTTCTTCTGCAGGATGATGCCCGTCAGTTGTTTGTACTAGCTGGAAGTGCAGAGGAGGGAGTCATGACTCCTGAACTGGCAGGCGTGATTAAGCGGTTATGGAGAGATCCTGGGGTCCAAGCATGCTTCAGCAGATCAAGGGAATATCAGCTTAATGATTCTGCATCCTAGTAAGAAACTTTTTATAGATTTTAAGCACTTTCACAGATAAACTCATGTTCTTTTAACTACCCACATAGGTGCTATACTTGTTTTGTCAGAACTGTTGTTTATTTTTCAGAGTTCTGGCAAGAGCGATGAATGCTCCCAAATACTTTCTGTGGTATTTCTCAAAAGGCTTTGGGGAAACTTAATGTGAGGATGTTAAAATGCATTTCAGAAAAATTCCTTAAGCCTGACAAACTGGACAGTGAACAGTTAATGAAGGCTTGGCTTTGAAGATTCCATCGATTATGCTTAATTGATCAAAGCGAGTTCTGTGGGTCAAAGGAAAGGGTGGAGCCATCAGTCCCAACACCACTTACTTTTCTTGTCTATGGTATACTGGACGCTTGGCAACCTGACTTTAATGGGATTCTTGAGGTCTCCTTCTCTAAAACAGTGGTACTAATCTTTTTCATTTTGACAAAAATGTCATCTCCCCAATTCTCAGTGTTTATTTTGTCTTGTCTGAACTTGGGAAAGGACTGTAGCTTGGTGGTAGAGCATCTACTTTGTATGCGGAAAGTCCCAGGTTCAGTCCTGGGCATCTTCAGGTAGGACTGGGAAAGACTGTGGCCTGTCATTTGTTTAAACTTAGTCACTGAGAACAATTGAGGAGTGGCAACAGTCCTTTGGACACTGCATGAACCTATTATTTCTTTCCAGAACTGCATGAACCTATTATTTTATTTCAGAAGTGCTTAATATTCTCAGGGTATAGGTGTTTGCAACACTTCCTGGAGACTTTTTCTGCATTTACAGTGGACCCTGCATATATGAACTTAATTCGTTCTGGGGGTCCATTCACACCCCAAAAATAACGTAAATAGAGGTGTGCTTCTGCACGTGCGGCAAAACCCGGAAGTATACACTTCCAGGTTTGCCCTGGCCGTAACCCAAAGATTTCGCATCCAGGGGAATATGTAAGTAGAGGGATGACTATTTAGCTTGAAGTCACAATAAAAGAAGCCATTTATACCCATAACAGCAGTATGAAGCTGGCTATGATTATAGGACACAAGTATCATTCTTGAATGGTTTTTCTTGGCATTGCTGTGCCCCCTTTTTTTGTAGAACAATGGTTTTATTTGCATTTTCCAGTAATTTAAACCAAGATATTCTTAAGAACCTGTGGATTATCTATTTTGAGATAGATTTTTTTTTTTTACACCAATGTATGCAGCATATCATGCAGCATATCATCCTTGCTGGTTGATAACTTGCCGAACCAAGTCTTTGTACTACCAGATAAGGTAGATCTAAACCAGCTTTACTTCTTCAGAGCTTGCTGCTGAAACGTGACTATACTGTATACAGATGACTAACCTGCATGGAAAGAGAGAATATCATCTGTTTAAATAATTCACTGCTTCTTGTTTTCAAATGAAGGTCTTAACTGTTTTCAGGACTTGAAGTAGCTCTTGTATTCTTTTGGCAGCATTTTACACTACAGCCAGTTGCTTGGAGTTTTCATTTAATCCACTCACATTTTGGTTTTAGTTTCAGGTTGCTTTTCCATTGCCTAATCTAAAAGCAGGACAACACGCTCTTCCTTCTAGTGTGGGCAGAAAAGTGAGGTATAAATGAATGTAATAATAAATAAAGTTATAGTACTGTTTCACATAGCTGTAGTTTAAGTATAGCATAGAAGGTCACAAGATCTTTGTTTCCCAGCAGAAGTATTTTTATTACAAGAAGCTGAGATCATAAACTTTGCCCTCCCTAGGTAATTTGTTAACATCAAACCCTAATCAGGAATCTGCTTCAGCAAAGGAATAGCATCTCAAGACAGTAATTATACTCTATGAGTTACTTTTAAGTCATCTTACTGCTTTGTGAGACTTTATAGAACCAAATGAAACTGGGCTCTCTGTTAAAAGGTTCAGCTGTAAAATACAGTTAAGTGGCAGTGCAGAATAAGGCTGCCCTCCCTTCTGCTGCAGGAGAAAACTAAGCTGGAGCCAGAGTACTATATAGTAACTAATGTGTTGGATATGGATGTGGATAACCCAGATTCAAACCTTGTTTAACTGATAAAGCTCATGGTACCCTTAGGGCAAGCTACTGTATTTCATCCTTGGTTCCAGCACATTGTGATTTTCAAGACAGTGTCTGTTGGTTCTTTATGCATATTTGGAAGTAAGTAAAGTCATAGATACTTGTAAAAGGAAACCATGGGGAATAGGAGCATTACCGAATAATACCTAATAATATAGTGCAAGCTTCCCTAACCAGCTGCCCGCCATACCTTTTGTACTACACCACTCATCACCCTGAGCCTGCACACTTTTTAGTGCAAAATATCTGTAGGGCACCATGTTGGGGAAGACTGACAGAGGAAATCTCCTAAGATTTCAAGTACTGTATATAGTCATCACTCCTTGCAACAACCCTTTTAATGTAGACCTGTTACTGAGTGGGGATCTGTGAGGTTGGGGGATAGTGGCTTGCCTGAAGTTAACCAGCAAGTTAGTGACTGAGCTAAGATTTTAATTGGCAACATAGACATAGTCTCATCACTCACTTTTCTTAACTGCTGCATTACACACAACTCCTTCCTACTGATCTCCATGAAGTTTCTCTCATCACTCAGGCAATGATACATACCTCAAGCTTGCAATCTTACCAATCTATAGTGCATACTCTTCAATTTGTTTCTTGTATTTCTCCCCTTTGCCTGCCAGTATAGAGGTAACTATCAATTCTTTCTACATTGCATTTCCTACATGTATATCTTATAACTCTTTTTTTTTAATGTTTCAAGTAAGCACCATTTATATAAATGTTCTTTATTGAATAACTTAAGCAAAAAGACAGGACCTTGCCTTAAGGAGTTTACATTTTCATCATCATATTAGGGACTACTTTGGCTCAAGCTATTATATTTACTGATTGCTGTAAAACTCGAGAATTTATAGTGTGAACATTGCTACTGTAATGATGTTTTGGAAAGCATTAAGCCTGTATCTTAAAACTACATTTTAAGGCAGCTCTTAATGTAGCTCTCTCATAAAGAACCCAAAATATATCCATTGGCTCCAGTTTCAGCTGAGGTTGCAAACTTAAGTAACTTTGTTAACATGGAATAAATTTCAAAAGTTAGATCCAGTAAAGCGAGTGCTTAACTGGCTTCGGGTAATCTACAGTCATGACAGTCATAACACCCTGGAAGAAGAAGAAGAAAAATAACATTGCAGAAGAATTTTTGATTTTTCTCTAGATGAGAATAAGGCATAGAAGAAGAATATAGGAGTCGTGCACAAAAATTGTGTCTTAGTCCAAGAGAGTGGATAAAAATGTATTTATTTCCTTTCTCTGTCTCTCTTTCCCCTTTAGCTACCTTAATGACTTGGACAGAATATCCCAGCAAAGTTACATTCCAACTCAGCAAGATGTTCTACGGACCAGAGTGAAAACGACAGGCATTGTAGAAACACACTTCACTTTCAAGGACTTGTATTTCAAGTGAGTTACATTGTGGGTTGTAGGGTCCCACTTACATATTACTATCACTCCACTGTTCTTTGGGTTGTGGTGTAAAATTTACGACTTTTCCATATGCTCATGTTGTGCAGGCTTCATTTCGCTCCGGCTTCGCACAGTGTAAAATCTCTGTCCTTCAATTCTGTTCTTGCTGGAGATTTTTGGTATCAGTTCACTTTTTTATTTTCATTGTTTTGTTCTTTTCAGCTGCTTTTATGTTGGGATCACAGACACAGGTACTGAACCCTTCCTTTACAGGAGCATATATACTAAAAAGGATACTGACTACTGTTTTACATTATTTGTTGAAAGCCCCACCATACCAATGTTCCAATTTGCCACATGTTTATTTTCCCGTGTTGCAGTTGGAGCTGAAATTAACATGGCTTTGTGAAATGTGCATGGCTTTTTCAGCAAAACTGTGTAGAGAGAGTACTAACCAGTCAGTAGAACAGAACATTGGCCGGAAGCATGCACATGTGTTTAAATGCTTGCCATTTATAGAGCTTGATGTAGGACAGGGGATGTGTATTTCCCCCTGGAATACATACGTAGTGATTTGAGACTTGCAACCCATGAACCTCAATGTAGCTTCCCACCATCTTTATTGATTGCCTCTACAGGGATTGCCATATGCTCTTTAAATGCAGCCTTTAAAGTCCCTTGGCTCTGTTTTGACTATAACTTCCATCAAGTCCCATTTCTCTGTAAAATATAGTGCCATGCAGAATAAGCGGGACTAGTAAGAGCTCACATCCCTCATGCTGCAAGATGCCACCATGTTTTTTGGTAGAGTGGGGGCCTTGCTACAGAGGTCATGGAACTCAGAGAAATGTTAGATACTCTGTCTGAGGTTTAAAGGAGGAAAGTGTAAGGAGCCCTGCTCTATGAACACATATCCACCTTAACAGAATGGGCCTGACCTAGGCAGTATCCCTTTAAGTATGAATTCTTCCCTTTTGCCTCCTATCCTTCATGCCAGCCATAAGGATGCGTTGAAACCCAATATTCCTCTACCTGCCACTGTGCTATTAGAGAAATGCTCATTTCTGATCATATGCTCCACCATAGCCTAGTTACAGTGCTTTATCTTGATAGATGGTAATAATAATATTATTAATAATGTTTTAATAAATAATTTTATATATGGCAAAATGAGTTACTACCTTTGCTTGGATTTCTGCTGACAAGGCTCACTTGCACATGTCTTTTAATTGCACTCCAGTTGGTTGGGATAATGTTTAAGAATATTTTTGTGTTTATTTTATAAATGCACAGCAAAAACAAAAAACAAACCCAAGGAAGTTAGGATTGGGTGAATGTCATGTTAAGTTTGGTTCTGGACATCAAATCACAGAATGGCCTTTGGAAAATTATCATTGATGAGCTTGTGTTCTGTATATGTAAAGTGGAAATAATGAACCCCATATATAGAGAGGATGAATGAGAAAAACTCCGTAATATATATATATGCTGTATTAGATGAGTGTGACATAACTAGTGGATCAAATCTGCTTCTCTGCGCTCTGGTTAGGTAATTGGGCCTTGAACTTGGGCAGTTCAACACCTCCCTTCCCTTCTCTTAACGTTATCTCAAGTCTTTCCTCATATGTAGAACTGGACTATACCAGCAGTTGTTACTACAGTTTTTAAGTTTGTTTAAATTATTAACTTAAATTATTAAATTATTAAGTTTGTTTAAATTATTAAATAAATCATTTTTGGAGCTCCTTGGCTTCTCACCTTTCCAGTATATGAATTAGTTGCCCAAAATTGCTTTGGTATGTAGTACAGTGGTGCCCCGCAAGACGAAATTAATTCGTTCCGCAATTTTTGCCGCCGTCTAGCGAATTTTCCGTCTTGCGAAGCACGGTTTAAACGGCTTAACAAAGTCGCAAGACGTTTTCGTCTTGCGAAGCAAGCCCATAGGGAAATTCGTCTTGCGAGGCAAATCGCGGACGAAAAAACCTTTCGTCTAGCGAGTTTTTTGTCTTGCGAGGCATTCGTCTTGCGAGGTACCACTGTATCCAAGATCAGATGTAATGATAATTAACAAAATGCTGTAAATCGTGGCACAGCTTGATAGCACGTTCTGCCTATTAAACTACCAGTTAAAGAAGGGTGTGAGTATTTTAAGACTTTTTCTAAAGCAGCATATCATTTTCTGTCTTGCCCTATTTACACCTTTGCCAGAGGGCCTAACCAAGTTGGGAGGCAGCCTTGTTGGCTGTATGAATGTAGGTCAGGGTAGCCAACATAGTGCCCTCCAGCTGTTGGACTATAATCCTTGACCATTGCCCATACTGTTGGGCTGGTGAAAGTTGAAGTCCCAACAACATCTGGAGGCTGGCCACCTCAATGTAGGTAAGGCAGTAAAAGCTGTCAAGAGCACAGCCATAAGAACAAAGAAGACTCAGTAGGACTTCTGTATCCATTCCTGCAGTGGACTTTTTGTCTACTAAATAATCTCATGCAAAAGCTGATAGGATGGGTGGAAGGCAGATTCTCTCTCTCTCTCTCTCTCTCTCTCTCTGTCTCTCTCTCTCTCTCTCTCTCTCTCTCTCTCTCTCTCTGTGTGTGTGTGTGTGTGTGTGTGTGTATCTAATTCTATCCTGCTAGATGCAGAACTTCAGTCACAGAAAGGGAGAGTTTAACCTAGTCTTAAGGAATTCCTGATGCACTATGTGGACACAACAGCGTGTATGTTGTTTAAGTAGGTTCCTCATTTAAGCTAGCTAGTCTTAATGTGTCTGATTGGTTTGTTGTGCCGTTCAGCTAAACATAAAATAAGACCATATTACCCTTTAGGGGAAATTTAACTAGAAACTAGCAACACCTTGCACTATGGTGTTATGGCTTGTAAATGTTTGCTGCTGGTTAGCTTTCCCACAGGAAACCACTTTGTAAGTGCATTGACCATTCTGCAACAGGAGGTTGTGTAATCAGCCGTTGTTGTTCAGCAGCCGCCAAACAAAATGCTGTTCCCAAGCAGCAGAAGATGATAAACATTGTATGCTAGCATAACATTCAGGTTCTGTGTTGAGCAAGCTTACCCACCTGTGTGATATGTCAAGAGAGATGTCCTTATGTTTTTCTGTGGCATTTCCTCCTTTCTATGCCACCTTTCTTTCCAAAAGGAAATCATTGTGCTGAATATGGGGTAAATTGTTATAGTCTACTGTTGGAGAATATGAATTCACATTGCAAAAGTGAGATTTTGCTAAAAAAAAATTGGTTCTTTCTCCAGCTGTTAGAGGCAGGATAATTTAATACTTCAAGGTAAATATTGCCTTCCCCTTACAGAAGTAGGCAGGTCCCTCTTCCCAGTCCACTTACCTTGAATACTTGATAAAATGCACATTGCTGCTATCATGATCCTGTTATTTCATGTGACTCTTAGATTTCCTGGATCAAATGCCCATTCAGTCTCTACCAAGAGATGCTAATCTTGTTCTTACAGCAGTCCAATGAAGTACTATGCTCAATAGACTTCACTGGAAATTATCTGGAGTTACGCATATTGTTCAAAGTGTATAAACAAATAATGTTTTCCCTGGACTGTTAACTACTTAAATATTTCTCAAGATTACTAAATTATACCATATGTTAGCAGTTTATCAGCCTCTGAAATAACATGTTTCTGCTAAAGCAGATTGATAACACTGCTGAATCCTACCCCATGTCAAAATCATTTTCTCTTATTTCCCAACTTGACTCCCACTCATTAACCTGAAGTGGTAAGGAAACCATGATATGTGGTGACTAGTGCTGACAATTTCACATGATCAAATTATTAGGAGATCCATAATTATCATAACTGAACATACTCTTATCTTCTTGGGCTTTGACTTTGAGAGCATGAGTTTGCCAGTAGAGGTAATACTAAGCGGAGGAGGAAGATAGTGTATTGTGGGAGCTCTGCATTCATGCAAGCAGGCTTGTTGTAGAAGTACTTGGCCTAGTAGTCTCAATGACTCATCTGTCTTTTAGTGATTATTAGAAACCCCCTTATTATAAGTTTTTGCTAGGATCAGCATGTTTCAATTCTTCAGTAAAACAGTGTTAGAGCAGCATAGGTTATGCTAGTGGCAAAGGCTCATTCAGCTTTGTAACAACCCTGTGGTGTGCTTTTGACAACACTATACACTGCACTGTAATTTATGGCATAATGTAGCATAATAATAAAAGCAATTTCTCTTTCTGCCAGGATGTTTGACGTTGGTGGCCAGCGTTCAGAACGTAAGAAATGGATCCACTGCTTTGAAGGCGTAACAGCAATTATATTCTGCGTAGCTCTCAGTGATTATGACCTTGTTCTTGCTGAGGACGAAGAAATGGTAGGTTGCCATAGAGTTAAATGTTGGTTACATGCTGCATTACGTAAACTGTGGTGGAAATTGACTTTAAGCTTTATGTAGTTTGTTTAGGACAACTTAATTTAAATAGCTTGTGTTTTGAAAATTACTAAGGCATAGAAGCAAACATTTCTTGTCTCCTCAAATTTCCTGCAGTGAGCGCTGGCAGCAGCACTAATTGGCAGGCTGTGTTCAATAAAATCTTCTTTGCTCCCACCCCCCACCACTGAATCTGAAAACTACAGTAGTTCTTAGCTGTGAAGGAAATAAAGCATCTGGGTGAATTTTTGTGAAACTTTATGTAATTGTGATAACTGAAAAGTCTTTTTGTGACCCATTTTTGCCAAAGTTTAGGAATTCTGATACTTGCCCAAATGATTACTAGTACTTTCTTATCTGAGAATCAGCTTTGACTAAATCACATTATTTGCACTAGTAGCTTTGTTTTCATTAGTGATTATGCAAAGTTGCTGGGGTATTACCTTTTCAACGAGATGTTTTCCTCCTCCCAGAATCGTATGCATGAGAGTATGAAACTCTTTGACAGCATTTGTAACAACAAGTGGTTCACAGACACATCAATCATTCTTTTCCTAAACAAGAAAGATCTGTTTGAGGAAAAGATAAGGAGGAGTCCACTAACAATTTGCTACCCGGAATACCCAGGTAAGGTAAAAAAATAATGGGGAAAATAGGATGAAAACAGCTTGTTGCTTTTGGTTTAATGTGTATTTGTGACCTCAGTATATGTACATAATATTTTTCTTTGTCCCATCATCTATCCAACCTTTTAAAAAATATAGATCCCTGTCTGATAATGTTCCTGCTAGATGAAAACAGATATGTTAGCATTAGCTTGGCTCTGTTTACTTATTGTCATGCTGGCTTGAATACTTAATGTTCTCTCTTAAAGCCCAAGGTTGAATTTTCTGATGGAAGGAGACACCTAGACATTTCCCCCCAAATTGAGTCCTTTCACTATGTGTGATATGAAAGTGGTGGTTTCTCTCAGCATTAAAATTAGATTTTTATAATCCTAGTTCTGAAACTGATGCCCTATCACCAACAATTTATTATGGCCTTCATTGTGAGTTCTGTTGCCCAAACTTTCAAAATTTGTAGCGCAGTGTAGTCTCCCCTCACTGCTTTGTTGTGTCCTATTTCCACAGAATTTTTTCCTATGAATAAGCAAGTCATGATAGTCCCAACAGCTGCAAATTACTGCTTCATGACTGTTTGCTGTTTTCCTCATAGAGGGGTCCAAAAATTGTATCTTGGCTTTGTAGCCAACTATTATGCTGCTGTTACCACATGGTTCTGCCTCTAGCTGTAATGATGAAGTCTAGACCAATCAGAAATGATCAGACTGTGTGAGATATATGGATAGGCCTTTTAGTCAAACACTCTTAAAAGATGAATCATGCTTCTTACAGGGAATAAATAAGCAGTCAAAACCCAAGCCACAGCTTTAGGTGCAAAGTACTGTCATTCATGACACCTGTTTATGTTCTCTTTCAATTGAAACTGGTAGTTCTTAAGCGTCTTGGGTTTTATAAAGTATTAGAGCTTTTTAATTTTAAAAAAATCATTACTTTAAAAACAAAAAGAGGGGGGAGCTAATAGCTAGTTTAAAAACGAGTGTAAAATAATTTATTACAAAAACCAAGAAAGAAATAGGTTTTCAAGAACAATGAGAGTTCTGTGGCACCCAAGTACCACATTTTTTAAAGCGTTTTCATAAACACAATTTTAAAACATGGATAGAAGGGTCTCATACCTCAGTTGCAGAGTGTATATTTTGCATGCATGAGGTCTGAGGACCAGTCCCTGGCATTTGTAGCTAAAGAGATACCTGATAGCCAAACTTAGCTGAAGGAAAGCTGTTACCAGACAAAGGAAATGGTATTGGATTAGATAAATTAGATAGTCTGCTCACTATAAGCAGCTTCATATATTCATACATTGGAGGCTGCAATCTTGTACTCAATCTGTTTCAATTTAGTACTTCGCTAATGGCACCCAGTGACTGCAGCACTATTTGCACTAAA
This sequence comes from Podarcis bocagei, assembly GCF_964188305.1. Lineage (NCBI taxonomy): Eukaryota > Metazoa > Chordata > Lepidosauria > Squamata > Lacertidae > Podarcis > Podarcis bocagei. The sequence continues at coordinate 50,540,621 of NC_138129.1, forward strand.
AAAGCAAAGAAGTAAATGGTAAAGATTTCTGATCACAAAAGATTCGCATATGCCCTGTTTGGGGAAATGGAGCTGTGATTGTGTTTCTTTAAAATGAACTACTTATTTTGTGATTGCTTCATCTAAGAGGTGTAGACACAGTTTCCTAAGTCTAGATGCATTTCTTTAGCCTAAAATGATGGCAAAGTATGATGACTGGAAACAGTTACCGTATTTTTCGCTCCATTGGACACAGTTTTTCCCCTCCAAAAATTGAGGGGAAATGTGTGTGCGTCCTATGGAGCGAATGCAGGCTTGTGCCATAGCCCCGCGCAACCCCTCCCGCAGGAAGAGGCTGCACGGGGCTATGGCTTCTTTAGCTCCACGCAGCCTCTCCCGGCAGGGAGGGATTGCGTGGTGCTAAAGAGGAAGCCAAAGCAGCCAGCGTGATCCATCGCGCTCACTGCCTTGGCTTGTGCCATAGCCGCGCACAACCCCTCCGGCAGGGAGAGGTTGTGCGCAGCTTGTACGCTGTTCTTTGGGGCTGGGGGGGGGGGAGATTTTTATTACTGATTTCCCCGTCTAAAAACTTGGTGTGCCCTATGGTCCAGTGCGCCCTGTGGTGTGAAAAATACGGTACTTTTCTTTTCAAAGACTTGTAAAGTCAATTGCAAGTCCTTAAAATGGTGTTAGTTAGTAGAAGTTGTCATTTCCCCCCTCCAGGTTCTAATACATATGAAGAGGCAGCTGCATACATTCAGTGCCAGTTTGAAGACCTGAACCGAAGAAAAGACACCAAGGAAATTTACACCCATTTCACCTGTGCCACTGACACAAAGAATGTGCAATTTGTTTTTGATGCTGTTACAGATGTTATAATTAAAAACAACCTGAAAGAATGTGGACTCTACTAAAAAGAGAGCGTAACAGTGAAATGTAAGTTTATGAACTTTGTAGTCTTTTCTGAGCTTTAGCATTGCCTAAACAGCTGCCTGGCTATAACATGAACTTCACCTAATGAAATAAAATTATTTCCATTTCAGGATGTTGCGTTTTAAGAACTGGACTGTTTATTTGCTGCCTTGTGGGACAGCTGCAAGCATGAACAGGACCGGGGAATGAAAACAGCATGCAAAAATCCTTGCATTCTTTAGCACAATCTTCTGTACTAGGGACCTTTTTATTGATATGGGATGCGGAAGTTAAAATTCCAAAAATGGAACTACTGTTAAGTGTAATTTTTTTTTAAATCATCCAGGCATCATATGGATTGCATAGTCTCAAATGTGTACAGCTGTTACGAAGTTGAGATCCCAGACCTTCAATATGTAGCTTTCTTTCTTTAATAAGCCACCGCTGCTCTGTTTTTAAGGTTTTTCCATCAAAACTATATATTTACTAAATTTTATTTCCTTATTTGCAAACAGACTTGTTTTTTTTTAAAAAAAAAAACACTTAACTATGCACATGATTGTGACCAGATCACGCAGAAAGTATTCCTCTTAGCAGGAACCTTTTGTTTTTAAAACTTGGTATGGTCAGAACTTGATATACAGTAACTGCAACTACTTAAAAGGGCCTTAGGATTCTTATGGCTAAAGCAATGGCTTCTTCTAATGTATAATGTTATGAGTCTGCTACAAGCACTGTAAGGTGCTCCCACCCCCGAAAGAGAGATTTCCTGTAGCAGGGTGACAAGTCTTGTCAGACTTAATGGCTGGGGGAGGGGGTTAGCCTGGTTTATGCTGATTACCAAATCACTGAGTGTGCTACTAATGTAGCAGATGGAAATCTTCTTACATGAAATGCCTGAATTGGCTTCTAGGTAGAAAGGTGAGTTGTAAAATTACAAACTGCAGGGGGTGGGGAGAGAGTGCTACTACAAAGCTACTTAATCAACCACTTAATTGTTTGTGTGTGTGTTTGGTCTTAAACCAGTGGGGAGTTTTGTAGACAGTGCAATTTGTTCTGCATTTACCAGGGCCTTTTCTCATAGGAGATTTCCAAAATGTATCAACCGCATGCTTTTACTTTGTAAATGTGGTGCCAAGTTCCTGTTTGCCATTGTTTTTACTGTAGTGATGTTATTAACCCGAGTCAGTACATTTATTTGCTGGAACCATTACATTGAGACTTTTCCAATTTGTCATGTACAGTTTCAACCTGATGTAGTTATTGGCAATATTAAAATGGTGAGTTAAAAATCTTAATGTTCCTCACTTTATTGGAGCCATTTCTAGAAATGATCTAGGGATCTTTGTCAGTCTCTCTTAATAGCATTTCCAGGTTCTGCAAATAAAGATTTTAGTTAGCTGGATTAGCTTTTTCGTAGTTCTGAACCTTCATATAAATAACTGAAACTTTCCTGTCTTGTTTCTTGAAAAATATGGTGTCAGGTATTTTCTGTGTGTTGACACAGATAAGGCTGAGAATTGTGGCAAGTTATTTCTACCATTAAGTCGTATCAGCAAGATACAGCAATAATTTTCTAAAGCATTTATTTGACTGTTTGTTACCAAGAATGATGATTCTTAACAGGAAAGAGTGGTAAAATTCTCACTACATGGTAGAATATTGCAGATCACTAGCTTAATATGTTTCTCTGTGCACACACTATCATAAAATACTCTTGGTGAATTAATGTTTAGCTTGCATCAACTTTATTCACTTTTCACAAAAGGGAAACAGAGTCAATGTCACTTGCCCAAGGCCATTCTGTGAGGGCCGATTTCATACATGCATATTTCACCTGCAGGGATGAATTGCAAACTAAATGCGTAAAACACTTCAACTGGAAAGAACTGCTTGACATTGAATGTACCTCCTGACTTGAGGTTTGCTGTTTGCTAAATGTGCATGTGCAAGACATCCTTTGGTCTTTCACTCACTGGCCATGTCTGGATGTAATGCTAAGCCAGGGGTCGGCAACCTAAGGCCCGTGGGCCACAAGTGGCCCATGGGGGTTGTTTAACCGGCCCATGGACCCCCGCTGCCCGCTCGGTCGGCTCCCATGCGCCGTGCTAAACCGGTGTGGAGCAGAGCGAGGACCGCCTTCTTTAACCAATGCGAAGCTGAAGCTCCTGCAGCCAATGGGAAGCTGCGCATGCCTCCTCCACACCAGGAGGAGCACCGGAAATAGTGTTTGTGCATGCATGTGCATGCACTCTGACCCACCGTGGCGTCTGTGGGACCGTGAACTGGTCCAAGCCACAAAAACTTTGCCAACCCCTGTGCTAAGCCACTAACTATGGTTAAACAAATCATCCTGCAGATGCATTGTGTGCTATTCTACACACTTCACTTCTCCCAGGTTTAGGCACTAGCTACTTTGTGATTTGTTTCCCCTCTTGGCAAGGAGACAAATGAAGTGTGAACACTTTGCATTATTTCTGAAGGTGGCCATTGGGTATGTGAGTCTCTGTCTCAGGTGAAATTTGAATCCATGTCTTCCAGGTACAATATTAAACCACCTAAACATATGATCCTTATAATATTAGGCCTGGTAGAATGTTTGAAAAAGTATTGGGTGGCTTTTGAAAACACAAATAAAACCTGTAGAGGAATTCGTTACTTTTCAAAATAGGTAACACTGTATCCACATTTTTAATGCACGTTTCTTTATTTTCTAATGTTCTACATTCAGTTGTAGCTGCCTAAGCCGTTCTCTGAAGTAAATATTGATAACAAAGAGAATCCTATCTACAGTAACATACGACTTATTTACAAATGATCAAGAACGATACAGTGCTAAATAGCAGAGTGAAAATCCTGACGTCACCATTTCCAGTTTGTATGTTTTCTTTCTATTTCCTATGTTGTGGAGAAGTTTTCTGACTCTGTGATGTCAATAGGTTGCTTGTACACATTGCTGTGACCTCTTTCCATCGGGGACCAGAGAGACAGCAAGAGCAATTGTCTCACAGCAAGCGGTAAAGCAATGGGCTGGGATCAGTACTGCTGTACTCAGTGGGGTGAGTTGGTGTAGAGAAAGAAAATCAGTCTTAAGTTCACCAGGCCTTCTAATATGGGGAAAGCTGGATACTAGAAAGAAAATGAATTATTTACTTAAGGCTTGTCAGGGAACTGACATCGGAGCTAGAGGTGGAGGGAAGGCTCTCAAATGATGCTGGAGAAGGGCCCAGCAGGGAGAGAGGCAGCTCCGCAGATGGGGAAGCAAATCAGCGCAACACCAGGGATATAGAGGGGCTGATGGGGGAATCGGGGAGAGGGCTCCAGGACTCTTCACCGGACACCAGCGGGGAGAGCACGGGTCCTCCGCTACCCACGCCCACCCTGCGCAGAAGTCTTCCGTGCAGAGAGAGTAGGAGGAGACTGGGTGTCAAACAACTTTTATGTTGGAAAAGATTTAAGAAACGCCCACTGACGGATTCTGCTAGCGACTGAGGCAGCCACGAAGTGAAGGGCTGCCCAGACTGAAAGGTTTAGCAAGGCAACAAAGCCTGGAGAGGCGGCAACTTACGCACGAGCAACCCATACACATTACAAGGCTGTAGGGACAAATTGCACCAGTTCCAAAGAACTGAAACTGATCTACTTGGAAGGTTTGAAAAATGTTACTTAACTTTCTTGGTTAATTTGCACACTGATAATTAGATTTCATGTGTAATCTAGAAATTGTTGGACTTGCACATTCAACCCTTTAGGATTTTCATTGAGAATCACCATTCAGACCATTTGTAGATACAGAGGTTCTGCTGAAGAATCCACAAAAGCACTGATTGTGTCGTTCCCACAGAAGGTTGATGCTTTTTAAAGATCTCAGTTGTATGCACACACAAACGTCCAGTGTATCGCATGATTCATTGTTTGCAGACAAGATTGTGTTGGCTCTCTTTCAAGTTGTCGTCAGGGTTTACAGATTGCCGAGAATTTCAGAAAGGAGGAAAACTACCAAAGAAAATAGCTTAGAGATGGGAGGCTCTTAGCTTTTGTTCCTTCATGCCCTTTTGGTGGCATGTTCTTGGAAGTATACAGTTTGTGCCATGGGTAGGTTATAGAAAAATGTGGACTCTTTGAGTGGCTTTTATTTACTCCGTTGGCTCTGCTCAAGCAGAACAGTGAAGCTAACTGCAAGTCCTTTTTCCTAATTGACGAAGAAGGTGAGAGATCATTTAGAGAAATTAGATACAATGTAACATGACATTTAGATCCTGCAACACCATAAAAGACTTCTACACAAATACATAAACGCACGAGACAAATTATAATGTCAGGTTGCTAATGATTTTATTTCTCATTTAGGCTGATGTGCATTATAAATACTCGGATGTAGTTGCTACACTTTGTAGTGGGGGGCAGTGATTCATCTGCATGGGAATTGCCTCAGAATTTATGGTTAGCTCTCCCTATTCAGAAACATTCTCCAAATTCTTGAAATGAACAGTAAATTCTTACTAAAAATGAATTAACATCAAAGTCAAAACTTGCTGCACTTTTGGGGAAGCTAAGGATAACTGCTAAAATAAGTGGTTTTTGTTTTTTGTTGAAGGAACATTGGTGAGCTTGGGCTGCTGGAGTAAACTCAAATGCAAGGTTAAGTGTGGTTTTAAATTTACAGGAGCAGCTCTGTGAATCAAGTGAGCGCTAAAGATACCCATTCACCAGTCTCTTCCATAGGAGGACTACTATTGTTGATTATGTTCCTTAGAATGGAAATTACCTTCTTAAAAAGCTGAAGTCTTAGAAGAGGCCACAGTCCTTGAGGTTCTCTTTGATGATGACATCCGTGACTGCGTCAAATACAAATTTGACGTTCTGTGTGTCTGTGGCACAAGTCATGTGACTGTAAATTTCTTTCACATCTTTTCTCATGTTCAGATCAAGGAACTGAAGTTTGATGTAGTTGCCTGCGTCTTCAAAGGTATTGGGACCTGTGTGCGTAAGAGAAACAAGGAAGAGGCTATAAATGTTGCTGAAAGCTTATTGGGGAGTTCCTCATTCAGAGAAGGGCTTTTGATCTAATGCAGTCTCCTGCCAGAGGAGGGGATGCTTGTTGATTCCTCCTATCCTATAGCAGAGGAGGAAGTGGGTCAGAGATGGCACATGACGTGTCACCCATGTTTAGTGTCTGTTTCTACATCATATGTGAAGCAGTTCTTGGCTCTTGATGACTGGCTACTGTAAGGCGGAAACGTTCGACCAACTCACCATCATAATCTGGGAAACAAATGCTGAGATGTACTTTCTTGATCTTTTCCTCAAAGAGGTCCTTCTTGTTCAGGAAGAGAATAATGGAGGTGGCAGCAAAGAACTTGTGATTGCATATACTGTTGAACAGATGCAAGGATTCGTGCATGCGGTTCTAGAGGGGAAGACCACACAGTTCAAGCAAGCTCAAAGACTGCGTAAAACATCTGTTCATTCTATCCGTAGGGTATGCTTCTGGACACAATACTTGACCATTACCCCCAAATGCTTCTCAATTACTTCCAAAACATTCCCCTTGCAGCCCCCTGTGTCCCCTGAGGATGAGCAGGGAGTTACAGGGGAAGGAGAATTCCTGTGGTCTGAGCAGATAATCCATTCCATTCCTGCAGCTTGGGATGCAACTCTAAATGTAAAAGTTGCATAGAACAATGTTGAAAGACAGTATTTTAAAACGTCCATTTATTGTGAAGTCAAATGGGAGGTGAGCAAGCAAAAGTAGCAACATTTGTACGTGTGTTGTGGCATTTTCTGCACAGGTTTGTTCTTGTTCTTAAACTGAAATTGGAGCAAGTCTATACTGGAGCTCAGTGGCTGATGCATCTACTTGCCTCTCTTGGTTAATCTAATTGTAATAGGTGGATTTTTCCTAAATGCCCTCGGGCTTTGGGGTTTAAAAACACACCCACATTATAAAATACTGCTGTTGCTGTGGCATTAATCTACTGTCTTACCAGTATTGGCCTACTGTTCTTAGCCAAAGTTCTAACTCCTCTGTTGGTTTTCTCTCTCAGCGATATAAATAAGTTAGAAAGCACTGCATCTATAAGGTTTTGATCCTCCTAATTACAAAGTATGGGCTGCAAAACAGGCTGCAAAACAAGCTTGGATTCCCTCCTTTCAGTGGACAGTTGCTGCAGACATGCTGCTTTCCCCCCTTTGTGCTTGGTGACTAAATTTGCTTATGGTGGAGTAAATCATCTATCGCTTCCTTCTCTTATTTTAATTAGTCTTGATGGAAAGCCTATGATCAACTGGGGGCAGGGGGGAGGGCTATATAGCTGATGCACTTTTTTGGCACAACTTCTATGTCTTCCTTTTGGTAAGATTTCCAGCAGCCCAGTTCTACTGGTGAAGGTAATAGAATTGGCGAAAGTAATAGAAATTCCTTTTCCCGTAGAAGGATTCAGAGAAATACAGTTCAACAGCATTTGACATATAGGTCTTGTAGCAATAGGGAAGTGTTTGTGATGTATACTTCTCCTTTCAGAATCGTTGGGGTTTTCAGGAGGAATTCTTAGTAAAACTAGGGGTAAAATTCTTACCCTTCCTGTGCCTTGAAAAGCCTGCCCTGCCTTTGATGTCACCATTGATGTAAATTGGAGGCTTTTACCAATCCTTAAAGTGCACAGGAAGGATTGGAATCAACTGGTTCTAGGATGTATGCTCACAGAGACATATTTATTTTCAGGCAGGGGTTAAGCCAGTGCTTCCTGGATTTGCATCAGAGCAGCACAGTTTGGAAACAAACTACGTACTAGTTCCCCCAAGGCCCTAATTTTCCTCCCTGCTCTACTCAAAAACAACTTTTGGCAGGCTCTTTATGTAAGTAAGGGTAAGATCCTGGTGTTATTTTTTATTCTGTGGGACAGGGGAGCTGTTGTGGTGGTTGTTGGATTTCAAAGCGGATGCAGGCATGTTTGTGGAGCGATAATTAATTTCATAAGAGTTTGAGCGAGAAAACATACCACTTCATCATCTTCTACCAGCACCATGTCATAAGCACTGAGAGCTCCACAGAAGATGATACAGGTCACCCCTTCGAAGCAGTGGATCCACTTTTTGCGCTCAGACCGCTGCCCACCTACATCAAACATCCTGCAGAAAGAAGAGTCGTGATTATGATATTTATTTTCAAAGGTAACCATTTGAAACAGCATGCTAGAAGGGAGGAGTCATTCCTCAGCATTGTAGCTTTAAATGAACATATGATTGGGACTTACAAGAGGTGAATATTTTACCGTTCATCAGGTCAGAGGCATAATGCAACAGTTTAGACAAAAACATGAAGTTAATACCAGAAATGTAAGACTGACACAGATTGGCAAAATATTTATTTAGAAAAATGTATATCCCTTTTGATCTTCAGGGAAATAGCTAACAAGCAACCATTGAAACAGTAAATGTCCAAAGAGAAATCAGAAGGCTAAAAGTAGCAAAACAGAATATGTAGAATAGCTCCACCAACAAAAATCAAGCTGAGGTCAATTAAAAGGGGAAATAACTCCTATGGTTGCTGCAGAGACACAGTAAATATAAAAATCATAGAAGCCACAGACCATTTTGAGAACTGAGGGCACTCAGTGATGGGGCCACGCAGGCTTCCTTGGGAAGGGCATCCCGTAAGAGTAAGGGGACACAACTAAGAAGGCCTTGCTACACTTCTGTGCTGTAGTGGCGCAGTGAGTAGGACTTCACACATGAGAATAAAGCACAGTGTACTCTGTACACAGGCATATACAGGAGGAGACAATCTTTAAGATAAACAGAGTTTATCCATGTTGCCATTTGGCAGATGGAACATGGAATGTGCTGTGATTGAATAAAGAACAAGGAGGGCTACCTAGAAGGGTTTTCTTTCTCACCTGAAGTTGAGGTCTTTGACACCAAACTTTGTCTCTATGATACCTGTGGTCTTAACTCGTGATCGCAATACATCCTGTTCGTTGGGGAGGTAGCCAGGAGCACATATCCTATCCAGTTGGTTCAGGTAGCTGCAGAAGGAAATGGAGACGTAATGCTGTAATGTCTACAGCACATGTGGGGGCTTTGTAATAAATTGTTCATCCTCACAAATTGGGGAGGTAAATCACTATTTGTATTCCCCATTTTCCAGATGGGAAGCTGAGGCCGAGTGACTCTTCCCCAAAGCCATCTGGAGTCTTCATGGCTTAGCAAGGTGTTGAACCCATATCTTGCAGGATCGGACCACTACATCCTTTTGGCTGAACGTAATTACCCTTGACTTGTCTAGATCCAAGTGGTTGGAAGTGTTAGGTGATGTGTATATTATCCTCATATGCACAGAAAACCATATGTGAGCAGCTGGGAACTGGGTTCAAAATGTTCTGCTTCTACAAAAATGGAGAGTAACAGGTTAAAGAGGACTCGGGCAGCAATACTGTCTCTGCTAATGCAGTGGCTTAGAACACATGCAAACATTTACCAGGGCTCTCTGCTTCTCTTAAGGTACTGCAAGAATTGTGCAATTGTTGTGGGTTACTAATTTGCAGTTTATTAGGCTGTTGTATTTGGTTGGATCTGTTTAAATTTGCAGCTGTTTGCTTTTGCCAGCCCTTCGGTCATGGCTAGGATAGACCTCTGTTTGTTTCAAACTTCCACCAACAAAGTTAGCAAAAATAGAAAGGGATGGCTCCTGGTCAATTGCTCCACAAGGAAATTGGCAGCCATTATATTTACTGTGGGCACAGCCAGCGCTTTTGGTTCCCCAGGCCCTAAACTGCCCTAAGAAATGTACAGCAGAAAGCAAATAGGCAGTGCACATCTAACCTGCCCTAAGCTTCCAGCTGCATTGTTAGAAGGCTTGGTTGTGGTGGCACAATTGCAGAGCACCCTGGAGCACTAGTGATGTGGCACTGGAGGTCTGCAGACTAGGGACCATTTGTCATGCTCCTGTTCTTTTTTACTTCAAGCAAAGAGCATCTTAACACACGTGTTGCGTGGGGTCACCTCTCTTGCCAATTGCATGGGAGCCTCTTTCCTGTGAGTTGATCCCACACTCCTGGGAAGTATGAACAGCCCAGCCAAATGGTGGATTTCAACCCTGTCGAGTGCCAGTGAGGTGCAAAAGACTTAAATGACTAATCTTACCCATGTTGTTGCATTCACACCTGCTCTCCAGTGATGTGGGATCTCTCTGCAGGGAAGTGACTCCCGTGCTGCTTAGCATCTATGGGAAGGGGACTACCGGCTTGGAGACCGTGGGTTGCATACAGGGTTCCTGTTGCATTCCCACATTAGACTTCCGCTTGCACAACGGAGCTTACTCTTCCATCTCCATTCCCACCCCCTCCATCCTCAAGATCTGCTCTGGAGGATTGGGGGTCCTTCCAAAGCATGGGGAGAGAGGAGGAGGGAAAAGTCTAGTTGTACAAGTAGAGCTCTTGTGCAGCATTGAATGGAACGCTATGGTAAGGCACAAGGAAAGAAGTGATCTGCAAAAGCTTGCTGCATTTCAAAAGATGGAGAAGCCTGACAGGGCAAGTTCATTTGCTTTGTGTACTACATATGTTTGGGGCTGATGGGATTTGTAGTCAAAAATATCTGGAGGGCACTAGCTAAAGCCGAAATGTACTATACAAATGCATGGCAGTCTCTCTCTCTCTCTCTCTCTCTCTCTCTCTCTCTCTCTCTCTCTCTCTCTCTCTCTCTCTGAAGTCTCCCTGCCACAACCCCTTCTGCTGGCAATATTGCCTCTCCCCTCCCCAATATGTTTCCACAGGGACCAACTTACTAGGAGGCAGAGTCATTGAGCTGGTACTCAGCGGCTCGCTCAAAGCAGGCCTGAACACCTGCATCCTTCCAGAGTTTGGTTATACAGTCCACTAGCTCTGGAGGCATGGTTCCTTCTTCGATGGAGTCAGCCAAGTTGAACAGCTGTCGTCCCTCATCCTGTAAAGATACAAAGCCTGTAAGGAAACTGTGGTTTCCTTGGTGACAAGGGTACGGCAGAACCTCATATTCAAGTGTTTGTATTTTGCACCCTCACAACCTGTTTTTAGCCGCACGGTTTGGGCACTTCATAATTTCCTCCTTTCTGATTTTGCAGAGGTCTTCTTACAGGGCGTGCATCAAATCAGAGGACAACAATGCATTAAAAAAAAAGGAGGAACAGTTGTTTACCAGGGCCATTATTGACAAGGAAGTGAAGAAAAAGTTCAAATTGCAACAAATCAACTTTGGTCTGGAGATTTAATAAACAACAAAAAACCTCCTATGGTTGGTCGATGGTTTCTCAAGTTGAGCATTTATTGGGAAGTATTATGAGAAGGTGCAAATACAGTAAGCATCTGCTGGAGATGATTTAAGCTGTAGGGGAAAAGCTGGTCTAGAAATGTGTCTGTGCTTCCACATTACCACTCACATGGATGCAGGTGTGTGTGCTACCATCTTGGCACCTTCTGTGTGGTGACCTGCTCCAACATGGCTTCTTTCCAGAAACATCATGCGTTGGGTGGTGTCCCAGCACACTCTAACTCTTACCTTTTTCAGTAAGTACTTTGATTCTCACCATTAATGGTGTTAGGTAGGAGAAGGTACAGTGCAACAGTGGCCACAGCCTAGGTACCACTGGAGGTCTTATTCTGACACCATAATTCTAGGAGCGAAGGAAGATGCCTTATACAGAGTCAGATCAGCTGTTCATCTCTCTCCGAATTGCCTGCACTGACTGGCAGTGCCCTCACCAGTATCTCATACAAGAGAATCTTTCCCAACCCATTCCAGAGATGCTGGGGACCTTCTGCATGCAAACCAGATGCTCTACTGCTGAGTTACAGCCCTTCTATGAATCAGCTCCAGTGAATCTATGGCTACTGCTCTTGAAAAGTGGTCTTTAGCCACCAGGTGGCATCATCCCGTAGCTGCTTCAACTTGAGGCTGAAGCCCAAATCTATCTCTTTTTGATATCTTATGAAGGGTGCAGCACAGTGCACTGGGATCACAGTTACACTAACTCTTACTGTTCTGGTGCTTGGCTATTCCACCTGTCCTTTCCTACCTATTTTTCTTCAGAACATCCCATGGGAATAAAGATAGGAAACGTATCTAGCAGCAATGGCATTCCTGTTGTATGATTATACATATTGACCTTGAACACAAATAAACAAACTTTAATAGCAGGTCCCTTTTTAGCACATCAGCCACATTGTAGCTGCAAATGCCTTGGCCCTCCCCTTTCCCAGAGATCCTCATTCGCTCAACGAAAACATGCTGCTGTCATGCACAAGGATACTGACCGCTCGGCTTGAATCCGCATAATCAATCCCCAGGGTGGTCATGGCTCTGATGATGGCCAAGATGGACTGCAAGATGTTGCCGTAAATAACTGCTTTGAACTCCAAACATTCTTCTTCCGTGTAACCATCTTGATGGATAATCCTGGGTAAGAAGGGGGGCGGGGGAGAGGGAACAGTCACCATAGATGAAATAACCACTCCGGATCTTCTTGAGAAGTTCTACCCGTTTTATAGAGATGCATAATAAATGGCATCTATTTGCTTTGGGGGAAGAATGTTTTTTAAAAGGACCATAATCTAAGACATCACAGAGTAAAACCTGCCCCAAACCACATTGGCTGAGATGACCATGTCTGGGTGAGGAACACATTTTGCCCCGTGCCTGATTGTACTCCATGGGGCAGCAGTTTTGACATTTTCCCAGAACAATAAATGGCTCCCATTAATTGTGCAGCAAAAATGAGAATACTGCCTATTCCATTGAAAGGCCTTGAGTTTTATTTGTATGTTACTTGAATGTGAAGGCTGTTAAGTCTTAGATACATGGACAGATATGATGTATAAGGTATATGACCTATAAAGGATTGTAGGAAAATGTTGCCAAGATGCCTCATGATATATAATTAGCTGCCCTTTCACTGAAGGCCTGTGTATTAAAATGATGGCCGTTAAGTTTGTAGGTCACTTTTCTATTGTTGGAATTCATGAGTAGGGTAGGTGGGTGTGGGTGTAGTCACATTGGTTACTGCTACAGTTTAAGATGCCTCTTCCTGTATGGTTTGCACTTTCACTCTGGTGTTAAATCTAAGTTCCCAGAAAGTTTTGAGTATCCCAGGGAATACTAAAGGCTACTAAAGGAAGAGTAACAGAACTGCATTTATCTTTTGCTGTTTGTTTGTCAGTTCATAAGCCACAGGGCTTAGAAATCTGACATTATGGACTTTGCCATCAGCCTTTATTGCAGGCTTATTATTATGAGGATTACTAAAACCATGTGCAGGGAAATTAATGTAGATTAGTCAATGAATCTGCTATAGCAGGAACTGGGGATCTGGTGCCCTCCAAATGTTGTGGACTACAATTCCCATTAGTCCCAGTCAGCATGGCCAATGGTCAGGGATGATGGGAGTTGTAGTCCAGCAACATCTAGAGGGCAATAGGTTCCCCATCTCTGTGCTATAGCATATAAAGCATTATTTCTTCCTTATCCTGCTCAGGATCAGCTTGTGAAGCAAGCAGTTATTTCATGTTGCCCTAGCTTGCTTTTAACTAAATGCTATTTTTATTTGTGTTTTAAGCCTTCCATAATCTGTTTAAGTTATTTGTCCCAGCTCAGTCCTGTTGCCAACAACAGCCTCTAAATGTGCTACTCTGGGTTGGTGTGGGATAGCAACGCAGGAGGAAAGGGCTCAAGGACGCCCCTGTTTTTAGGGTTCTTGGTCCTCAGTCTAGAAGGCAATACTCACTTCATCTGTTTGACAATTGTACTCTTGCCTGACTCTCCAGCACCTGAAAGAAGTAAAAGGAAACAGATTAATGGCAGAATATGGGAAAAGATACACATGCAGATCACTTTGCTAAAAGACAGGGGTCGTTTTGTCTTGGCACTTAACTATTTTATATTTTCTTACTGGAATGTCTTTCCATTGCCAAGTTCCCCAGTTCAGACGTTAGGTCAGCAGGCTTACGCAAATAAATGCCCGTGGCCTATTCATATGGGTGACATAAGATCAGAGGGGACATGTGGCTTCGTGTTTGTGGAGGAACATCAGTGATACCACCTCCTCCTCTGATGCACATATGGATGGACTATTCACGTGGACAGTTAGTTGCTTGAGCAAGATAGCTGCACACGTCTTCTTAAGCAACACCTAGAGTAAATGATATGGCAGTATACAGGAGCTTTAGAAACTGCAGGTGACATTAGATAGGTCAAATTGGCACGCTTCATTTGTGCTTATATCCAGCTGGCTTTCTGAAAGGTGGTGTTTTGCAATTTTGTGCACCTAATTCAGATTTTTAACTTGACATTTTGAAAGCGATGGATGGGATGTAAGGTGGGCATGATGGTTTGGGGGGGGGAGGAAATTATACATCGTGGGGAACAGGAGCATAGGCTAGCAAACTCGACAGCCCAAAGAGCTTGAGACATGCTGCAGGAGGTGTTGTTGCTCATTATTGCCCTGCATCTTGGCAATACCACACACCCCATTCTTTGTGCAGTAACTGAGGTTCAACCCAGTGTTGAAGTCCAGTCCCAGATATCTGGGAGAGCAAAGGCTTCCTTAGTAATATAAGCAGGGTGGTGTGTGCATTGTTTGATGTGTCTTGAGATACATCCCAAAGAGGAGCCCTGGCCTATTAAAAGACATCCCACCCTGAATACTGAAGCATTCCTAATTCAAGTTGAAGACCTGTCTACAACTTTATTTATAACTGCAGTAAAGCCTGTTGCTGTTGGACCTGACTCCTTCATATATTATTTCTACATCAACCATTAATATGTACCAGTAATATTTTTTCTCTCCCTATGAAATTATTCTGAAAGACTACTTTATTGATTGGGCCTAATCCACACATGCAGGAGAATGATGTGGCAAACGGTTTCAGAAGATATGGTGTTAGTCTTGCTTCCATTCCCCCTCTCCTCCCTCCCCGTCTTTCCTTCCTAGCATTACAGCGTAGCACAACAAAGTTTAAAATACTATCTTCCATAGAATTCCTTTGCAGAGTTTCAACATGCTCTCAATTAAGATTCCACAGGTAGGGACTATGAACAGAGGACAAGTTAGCTCACATTTTTCTCTCCCTCCTAAACTTCAATATATTTTAGAATATTTGCTAAGGAATAAGAATATACCTGTTTCAGTTTTTCTTCAATCCCTGACCCCCTCCATTCTCTTCCGTAGTTACAGTCTAATGTTCTAAGGTAGAAACGGTTTTGTTGCTTCAGATTATAGGTGGGGATTCAATGATTTAATGTTCTCCTGTGTTAAAAACACCCACACAATCCCTGCTAACTGAAAACTAGCACAGTAAGGAACAGATTAGCTTTGAATCCCTCAGACTAATTTCCTAGTCTTTTTATTTGCAGGGAGTTGAAACAAAAATATGTGAAACTATTATAAAATGGAACCCGCCCCTCAGCAGCCTTTCTGTTTTTGCAGTTAAATGTTACAGATCTGTACCATATATGAGTTGAAACTAACACTTGAAGAAGCTACATTTCTCTCTCTCTAAAATGGTGTATACACTACAGTGGTACCTCGGGTTACATATGTTTCAGGTTACAGACTCTGCTAACCCAGAAATATTACCTTGGGTTAAGAACTTTGCTTCAGGATGAGAACAGAAATCGTGCTCTGGTGGTGCGGCAGCAGCAGGAGGCCCCATTAGCTAAAGTGGTGCTTCAGGTTAAGAACAGTTTCAGGTTAAGAACGGACCTCCGGAACGAAATAAGTACTTAACCCGAGGTACCACTGTAATTACAACAGATTAGAAGAGCAAGGAGTTACCGGGAACATGTAACGTGTCCCTGCTGAAAATGTAATGTGTAAAGCCTCTTGATGCAAACTGCTAAGCACAAAATCACTGCTCCAACTGCTAACTAGAAAATGCCTGCTTTTTTCCTTCATAGGCCAATGAAAGAGCTGCTGTTGTTTGGCAGTCTGACCAGTCGTGTCTATTTCATTGATGAGAAAAGAGAGTGGGAGCAGTTCATTATTTGTATGGGGTTTTTTTTAGAGCTTGAAATAAGTGCAAGAAAATTTCCCATCAGACTTTAGAGTACATCTCTTTGGAAATGTGGCTGTGCAGGTCTGGGTGGCAACTCTCATGGAGAAATCCACCAAACAACTGGAACTTAGAGATGCCATTCCGAAAGAGATAATTTTATTGATAAATTGTTTTTGTTGCATTCAATATGGAAATCGAAAGAAATGCACTTTACACTCTCTGGCTATACAAGGACATCTTTAGAGAGACCTATTGGCATGAAAAGGGGCGCCAATGACATGGGATGTTTGTTGCAAATCTTCCACTAGGGAATATACTCTTGGACACAGATACTTCAGACACTTTCCATGTTTATCTTGAGGCTTTTGTTTTGTTTTAGAGAGAGAAGATGCCCTGTCTACTTGTGTCTTGCTGCAGTTATGCTGGGGTAAACATTTTTTTTCTTAAAAACAACAACAAAAACTTTAAAAATCTAAAATAGTTCGGATCTGAGCAGCATTGTGTGCTTCTTGGAGTATCTACCAAAGATGCTGGTGTTGATTTTTTGAAGAGATCTTGCACGGAAGAAGACACAGCCTTGCTAATAAAGTGTTAAATATGTTTCAGTTATTGCTGGAACAGAAAGCATTATGCGAGCCTCTCAGGGGATGCATGTTAAAGGAACAGGGCAGACAGTTGGAGGAATCTGGTCCCCACCCCCACCCCCACCCCCACCCCCCCACCCCGTGCAACTACGTCAGTCTCTATAAGTAGAAAGCCTTTGGTAATGCAGCATTCCTTGCAAAAGGATTGTGCCATTTCCAGGATGTCATGCAAGAAAGCAAAAGAGGAAATGCTGGGAGTGTTCCTACGACATGCATTAAGAATAAAGAGGCAAAGTAATTACTAAGGAAGTTACCAAGGGAATGGATTTGGATAGAGGCCAAATCATTCTGCTGGGCCTCCCCATGCTGGGCTTAGCGACACAGCCTCTTTCATATAGCAGATCCTTCTGTATCCACTTATTATTATTATTATTATTATTATTATTATTATTATTATTATATTGATTATATTTATATACCGCCCATACCCACAGGCCTCAGGGCAGTTCACAGGATAAAACCACAATATAAAAACACAAAATGCATAATCAGAATAAAAACAAGAACAACCCAATAACCCCCCGCAAATAATCAGAGAGGGAAAATAGAATTTTAAAAGCACATACACAATATTTGTAATGAAAAATATAAAAATAAGCACCCATCAGGTATCATCAAGGAGTAGATTAAAAGTTCAATTTAACTGCCTTTCAAATCAAAACATTTTAGCCATTGTCCCCCCCCCCCAATTGCAACCATTCATAGAAGCTCTTTGATCCAGTGGAGGTTGGATTTTGATCCTTATTTTGGCTGGCTACTTTAATATTTTGATTTTTCATTTCTGAAATGCCTCAGGTTTCCTCCCAGTATTGTGCATGAACTGTTTAGGAGACAAAACTTCAGTCTAATAAGGATTTGTGGTCTTGGTGCTTGCAGTGTACACTGTTCCTATTCTTTAGATGGCAAAGTGGCCTGGCAGGAAGATTCTTTCTTATCCTCACCTGGCTATTCTTGGTTATTTCTCACTGATATCTCTCTTTTTGTCCATCTCCCCCGCCCCCCTCTCTCTCTCACACACACACAGAGAAAGCTAGCATGCTAAATGCACTCAATAATTTGATTGTATGATTGTCATGGCAGCTCTTGGATTCTGCTTGTGAAATCACTAGTAATAAGAAACACAACTCCATCCTAGGGTGCCATTTCAGATTCCAAAATTGAGTAGTTGTGGAATTATATCTAACTCAAGGAGAAGGTAGACTGCCTACAGATGATATGAGGCCACAGACAAATTGTGGTTCCTCACAGGCTGGCATTCAGCCTTAAGCACCCAGGTCAAGAGATGAGGCCATCTCAGTATCTCTTTCTGTCTCTCTCTCTCCTAAACATTTCTATTGCTGTCTGTTAACCCAACACAAGTAGGTTAAATACTGAAGCCAACAATGACTAGGTAAACTAAGACCAGCATTTGAAATTACTAGGTAGGCCAGGCCTATGCTGAATGTCACCCCTGGCAGGTGCGTAGGAGCAGTTCACAGCATGGTTCCAAGGTTTGCTCCTGGATCTAGTTCCAAAAAAAGCTGCCCAGTAAACTTGTAGATGGGGGTGCTCCCACGGAATATGTGGCCTGGAATCAGGGAGGGACACCATCTCCACTGCCGCTCCTCAACTGGCACCCCTACTTTTATATTTTATTTGCAGGTTCAGCACTTTACTGATGTGCCAATTAGGCTAACCCCGGTCAGCAAACCAGAGTACAGATATCCCCCTTCAGCAATGGAGGCTGGTCTAATAGGGCGAATGGGGAATAGCACCTCCACCTCAGTCTGCCCCAGAAGCCAGCCCCTACTTGCCTGTCTTGTTCAGTGCAACCAATCAGGCCGTGGCTCTGCCTGTCATTGGTTCTGGCTCCACCTACTGTTGGCACATCTGCATTCCACCCTACCAGTCCTAATGAGGATCAGCTACCATTGCCCTCTGGGCAAGGCACCATCACTTCTGTTACATGGGAGCTGATGTTGCATGGGAGCTAGCGTTACTGCATGAATTTATTGTCAGCTGGAAATACCCCATGTACATTACTACCCCTAGGGCCAAATAAGACTGTGTATTGGAGTTGAATCCCAACAACTTCTGGAAGGTTCCTCACCCTTCTGTACTAGAACTAAACACAAAAAATCAGTCCTTCAAGATAGTTGTCTAGACAACTTTTTCATTTAAGGGAAGTACCTGGGTTTTGCTAAGCAGGGCACACTTGTGAACCACATTCCTATACCTCCTTTTCTGTGAATAAACCCCATTGAAATCAATAGGATTTACTTCTGCATAGGATTACACTATAAATGCCCCTCTCCACGTTTGTATCAAACCATACCTCCACCTACAGGTATTCCAATTCTAGTGACGGCCAACAGCCCTAAGTTGAGACAACCTGGAGCCAATGTGGGCTATTTTTAAAAAGGCAACAATATAGTCCCAATTATGTTTTAAAATTTGCTTAGTTACAGAGGCCTTCTCACCGCTGCAAAGTAGATTCATAATAGTAACTTCCACTGGGACTGATTCATATTTTACCTCACATCAGTAGATATTTGCGTTTTAGATGTGCTGGCTTAGAAGTGTGTGTTCTTTAGGTGCTCACTTTTTCAGGAGTAGGGAAGTGTTATGTACTCTGAGTATATTTCAGGAAGCTTTTTCAGCCTGAGGGCAGCATTGCCTTATGGGCAGCACTTAGTGGTGGGTGGAGCCAGAGGCCAAAGTGGGTGGAGCAACAGATCAGATGCTTGAACAGTAGTCAAGAGGTTGCTACGCATACACACCTCCACCTCCATCCTGGCAGTTGAGTACTATCATACTTCAGGGACACATTCCAGCTAGTCAAAAGCACAAGGAAGGGTGCAGAGAAAGGCTGGAAAGGAGGTATGGGTCTGATGGGAATTCCAAGGGCCAGATAAAGGGCCTGAGGTTCCCCACCCAGCTCTATTTCTCAACAGTTATCTTCTTCGCTTGCCCTTCAGTCTTCTTCAGCAGCCACAGTATGTTTCCTCATCTCATCACCTTAAGCTGCTTATTCCAAAACAGGAAGCTGCTTAGAATTAGGACTTAATCACCCTGATCCTAACCTCCCTGCTGTCACCTGAAGGAACCCATGTTGCACAGTGGCAGGCAAGCACAGGCTATCTGCACATTTGATATATGCTACTTCAGCTATTTGATCTATGCTCTTCTTCTTTTTTCTTCCTGTGGAAGGTTTATTGCAAGAAGCCATTTTGTTGGAGCAAGCACATGGGATCCTGCTTCTTTCCCATGCAGGAGGAGTTTCCATGCAACCCATTGCTCCTAATAGCAGCGGTTTCTAATTTCTCAAACTTTGACTTGGCTGAGCTAAAAGGCGGGAGTGGCAACATCTTTTCCTGCTGCATGTAGAATGCCAGAGGTGCTTTTATCTTGATCTTTGAATTCTCAGGGGCTGGGTGGGTGAACAGGCTTTCTGGCCTGGGTGTGACATCTGTGTTCCTATATCCTCTAGGCTTTTGTGTCTGGAGAAGCCTGTGCTTTTCAGACCACTATTGAATGAGCTGGCACAAGGTGTTCCCTTTCCTTTGCCCAGTAATAAACTGTGCACTGCTGTTCGTTTCTGCATCTCAACTGCACCTACGGTCACCCACTACGGGACTCCAAAAATTCACTGAGCTCGCACAACTTTACAAGATGTCCAGCTACTTTCTTTAACCATGCGGTTTCTTGTCTCAAACTTCTTTTGTGCCACCTCCTGTAAAATCTCCATTAGTCACTTTCTTCCCACTAATTCACATTCTAGATTAGTTCATGGCAGAGAGCAACATCTGGTAGCCCACAGATTCCCCATCCCTGGGTTATGGAAACAGCTCACAGCTATGAGCCACACAGGTTAGGGCATCATTCAGATGAGTTTATATGTGCAGCAATCAGGAGCTTGGGAAGATGTACACTCCTAGGAGCACTGCACATCCTTGTTATACTTGGAAAGTCATCAGCCACAAAAACCACGGATAAGAACATAAGAGCCCTGATGGATCATACCAAAGAGCTAACTGAGTTCGGCATCCTGCTTCTCACAGCAGCCAACCGGATGCCTATTGTAAGCCGACAGAAGAAGGTGAGGGTAATATTCCAGTTCTGCTGTGGCTCCCTAGCAATTGCTATTCAGATGGCCTGCTGCTTTTGATCCTGTAGGTAGTATGCAGCCATATTGATGAGCAACCATTGATTGCCTTATCTTTCATGAACTTCTCTAATTCTCTTCCAAAGCTGTCCAGGTTGGTGGCTATCACCACATCTTGTGCTAGCAAATACTGCAGTTTATGTGGTGTGCAAAATACTTCCTTCTATCTGTTCTGTATCTCTTGACATTCAGTGTCACTCTCGTATTATGAGAGAAGGTGAAAAACCTTTCCTCTATCCATTTTCTCTGCACAATGCATAATTTTATACTCCCATACTTGTCTCCCCTCCACCTCACGCACCAAAAGTAAATAATTGTCAGGAGCCAGTCTATGACAATAACCAGCTTTGAGGGGCACATGAAGCATCACTGAAGGTGTCTGAAGATATCAAGTGGGAATGTTCAGCATTGCATGGAATTACAACTTGGGGGGGGGGGAGAGGACCCACTCTTGCCTCTCAGTAAAGCTGTCTAGAATGAAAGTCAATCTATTTTGATGCTGGCCTTCTGCCAGTCTCCTTTCATGTTTAGTGACAGGAGGTTCAGGGGATAGACACTGAAACCACATAGGGACAAACCTCCATTGCTGGTCTGAACACCAACCCCAAAGCACAAAGGGTACCTGGAATCAATCAATACTCTTTCAGCAAAAGGATAATACCTGGAATCAATCAATACCCTTTCAGCAAAAGGATAATACCTGGAATCAATCAATACTCTTTCAGCAAAAGGATAATACCTAAGTCAACATCAATATAAACAGACAGAATGCTTTCAATTTCTATAGCTATTATCAAGTAAAGGCTGAATTTTGTAACATGAATTCATTTCTAAGTCCTATAAGAAAGCAAACCTGGATTGACACCAATGCCTTTCCTTCAGCACCACAGACCCAAGGTTCTGAAAAGCCTTTGCTGTTCATTCAAAGAAAACTTGACTGAAAATAACTATCACATTATAACCTCATCTCTCGAGCCTCACAACTGTCCTTATGGGCTGGTGATGAAAATAAGGTTAGGATGGCTTAAAGGGCAAGTTCAGGGTGTATTATTTTGGCAGAGCCAATTGAGAATACCTAATGTCCTTTAGATAGGGTGTTTATATATCCACCTTTGAGAGGATAGGGACCTCTGTCAGGCTCCATTCCTCTTCTTTTCCAAAAGGCCGTGAAAAGGCTGACAGATCAATTTGCCACCTCTTCTTGTGAAGGGAGATTGAATGCAAGAGACATGGTTTTGCACATTCAAAAATAACATGGGCCATAGCTTTCCTTGTGCTCCTCCAGCCATTGACTCTCCTTGGAAGCACTTAATCTCTTTTGACAACTGTGGTGCCTGAGACTGCTTTGCTGGAGAGGGGTGTTTGTGACATCTTGTTCTAGCCAATGGGCTGAGAAATCTTGAGTTCCGGCTGATCAGCCGACTTAGGAGGTCATCAAGCTAATGAGGAACCATCTGGTGCTACTTAGGAAAACATACTTTCTATTTTTATTTTTTGAATTCTGTTTCTCGGTGTGTGCTGAAACAAGCTATTTCTCTGCCATATTTCACGGTCCTTGGCTATTTGGGCAGTAGTGATCTGTTGCTTGGCAGCAACGTCCACCATAGTTTTTGTCATCGTCTGGGAAAAGCCTAATTTGGAAAATGGCATACCAGAGGGTGGCTGCCTTCATTCCATGTGCGTCATGGTTAAATCAGAACTGAAAGGCACTTTCCCATTTTTATTATTTTTGCCACCAGCACACTACTGAGATGAAACACTTTCCTCTCCCATCCACAGCTGTTGGTACAGAATAGCTATGTTTTCCCTTTGGAATTCTTCATTCGGAAACGTGTGATAGTATAGGAAGCCCTGGAGAGAGCTGCCTTCTCATTTTGCTTGCCAGTGGTGTGTTCCCCTTGCAGCCCACCCCCTACAAGATCTCATTACAGCACACCTACCGAGCAGTAGCAGCTTGACTGTCTTTGCCTCTTTATCTGCATCCTCCTGTAGCTTCTTTTCCAGTTCTTTGGACCTCTTGGCAAGTTCCTTATCCTCTGCACTTGCTCCACTCCCCATCTCACCGTCTCCTTCTTCCTCTCCTTCCTCCTCCTCCTCCGCTGGTTCCTGAAGCCCCTCTAGCTCTTCGGTTTGTTCCAGCTCTTCAGATTGGTTGATTCACCCTTTTCCGGGTGGAGGAGACGAAAAAGACCAAAATAAAAGTATCTTACGCGGAATCCTCCAGGGTGATGAAGAAGTTATTCCACGGAGCTGCCTTAGCTCCGCAGCTGCAGGCGGCAAGGCAGCTGGTCCAAGACTGCTAAGAAGGTAGCATCAGAGTTCTTCACCTTGCTCTGTGCTCTTTTCCCCTCCCCCCACTCCCTGCTAAGTCTTCGTGGGTAACCCAATTTTGTTACGGTGGATTTGAGGGCTTTTTATCTCGCCATGTGACCTGGGAAATCCAATTATAAAAGCCCAAGATGGCAAAGATTAATGACTGGCCAAGCAGAACATTGAACCCAAGCTGTGGCGCCGTGTGGTATAGGGGAAGATGCTTATGCAACACGAAGATGTAACATAGCAGCTCCCCCAGTGAGAAGAGGCTACGGCGTTTGGGGATTTTTAGTTTTGAAAAATAGGTGAGTGAGGAGCAGGCGACAGGAAGGATAGAGGTGCCTAAAGTGGTACATGGTACAGAGAAAATTGATGTGGATGAGCATTCCTCCTTCTCTTATAATATTGGAACCTGAGGCCATCCAATTAAGTTGAATGTGGGGAGATTCAGGACAGATAAAAGGACATCATTAAAACTATGGAGTCCCCCCCCCAAGGTGTAAGGATGACCACCAACTTCAATGGGATATGACATGGAAAATAAGGCTATCAATGGCTGTGGGTCATGATAGCTCTGTATTCTACTTTCAGTACTGGAGGTGCATGTTTCTCAATAGCAGCTGCCAAGGAACACAAGTAGGAGTGAGCTATTCCACTCTGACTGCTTCTGAGCTTCCTTTTCACATCTGGTTGGCCACTGTGCGAAGCAGAATGCTGGCTTTCGATGGGCCTTTGTTCTGATCGAAAAGGGCTACTCTTAGGATTGGATGCTAACAGCTCTCTCTACCTACGTACTAGGCAAGGATTCCACATTCCCAAAGGAGGCCTCATAGTCAGCTCCTCCCCTTGGAGGCCTGTTGGGGGATTAATTAATAAACTAATAGTTATTATTCATTCAATTTATATTCCAAATGCTCAGAGCTGATCATCACCATCAGTTTATTTGTATGCCATTTTCTCACAAAATTGTGCCCAAAGTGGTTCATAACGTATTGGGTGAACAAATATAGCCATCCCCCCCCTCTCTCTCACACACACACAAAATTTGAAATATAACACTAATAAATAATTACCAAAAAATCAATCCACACAAGTTTGTATAAATAATACAAACAAAGTAACCTAATTTAACAGCTTAAAACTAACCAGAAATTTAAAAAGTAGTAAACAAAGCACCCACACACTCCAGATGGATCTTTTACCAATAGTTTGGACCCAATCTGATGGGGAAGGTGGCTTAAGAATTTGTTGAGGCCCAAATGTACAAGCTAGTCTCATTTTGGCAGCTGCAACCCAGTAAACTTAATAACATTTATCCCCAACAGGTGCCGCCTAGGGATTGACCATGGAGATGGCATCGCTGAAATGCATGTGTAATTAGATGCAGCTATTTCTGTTCCTTTACTGCTCTTCTCCCCCACACAGTCAGGAAGAGTACAGAATTCTGACACCAGTCTTCTCTCGCTCACCAAGGGAAAGGTGGCAGAGCTTCCTCCCTCCCAATAGGCTGGGAATAGCAGGAGGACCATGCCTATGCAACAACATCTTCAAGGAATGCTTTGGTGCTTTTCACATGAACTGCCCCATAGGCCTGGCTTTGCCATCATCAGAGCTTGTGAAAATGTGAGGTGACCCACCCCCACACACAGTGGCACAAAGGCCAAAATAGATGTGCTGCTCAGCATATTAGGGGAAGATGGTGAGCTTCTGGGTTTTGTTTGCTTTTCTGTTTGCATAGAGGAAAGGAAACGAACACACGTCTCAGTCCTAGAAGCAACCATCAGCCATTGAAATGGGGTGGAGTGTATCCCTTGTGCACAGTTGTGTTTCTGGGCATTAGGGCTGGGATAAATGAAGAACAAAATGCACTCCTCTCTTTCCTTTTTCCTCTGTGCAGCCCTGGCTCTTCTGAGGAATAAGATAATTCACTGAGGTGGGGAACGAGTGAGTTTAATCCTTAAGTGCTGGCAAGCAGAATTGCACCCGCTAATCATGCTTCTCTCTATCCTGCTACTTAAGCTCTTTAAACTGCTGGCTTTGCTCACAAAATCCTCCCCCCCTCCTGCAGCAAACTCCTACATCTTGGGAGGTTTGCAGTTCTAGAAGGATCAGGAGATCTCTGTGCGCACTCTCTCTGTGTGTGCTGGGCCGATGCCTGTTGGAGGAGGCCTTCTTAATGCTCCCAGTCTGATAACCCCACTGACAGGTGTTCTCTCCAGCCGCTATCCCCACAGCCCTATACTCCACCCCCCCTTCTGTTACATACCCTCCTAACATTTCTTAGATGAAAATAGGGACATTCTGTCCTATGTCAGGAAGCCTCATTCTCACTGAACACATTGTCTGTCTGTCGTTCTGTCTGTCAGTCATTGAATCTTATTTTCAATTAATTGGATGCATGCCCTGGAAGGTGATTTGGCTGAGCACTTACAAATGCACAGCTGATGTCCACTTATTTCATAGAACCTTTGTGTTAATGGAGTCTGAGTATATGGTGCCAATTGACTAGTACAGTATAACTGAATACTAGCAGCCTCATACCCAGCATTACTCAGGAATTCTAAGAAACCAAAAGGTCATTGCAGTTTTGAAATCAGTACTTAAAACCCACACAGTTTTGAAAGGTTCATGCTGCCATCTCGATTCAAAACACCATCCATTTGTATCCGGGGTATAAATTTTGTTGTTGTTGTCGTCGTCGTTGTCCAAACACAGACAAAAGCCTGTTCCTTGATCTCAGTTCAGGAATAATCATGCAAAATCTGGTTACACTATCTTAAGAGGTGCACAACAAATAATTTTCTAAGATACTGTAGATAGATAATAAAACGTTTGCTTTTAATCTTAAGTAGTTATAGGAAGAAGGGCATGTTTATAAGATAGATCAGAGAGGCTAGGGAATGGAGCCACATGAGCCATAAGCTTTAGGATTACTATATTGGAAAAAGTGAGGGATTTCTTCCACATTAAGCCAGGCTTCCCCAACCTGGTGCCCTTCATATGTTTTTGGCTGCAAATCGCAGAGCATGCTGCCCGGGACTGATGGGAGTTATAGTCCAAAACAGATGGGTGCCCACCTGTATCTAAAGGCATATTGTGTTGCTTCAGCAACACACAGATCTTCCTTTCTGAATCAGGAAAAAGATAGTAATATGATGTGTATCCCATCTGGGATTCTACAGTTTCATTATAGCTCCTGTATATTCCAGTCGCCATTCAGTTATTGTTATATTACCTGCTCCCCTGGTTTTACTGTAGAGTCAGTCTGTCACCAAGCCTTGAGAACAGCCACATGTTGGTGAGCATGTGGAATTCCCTTTGCTCGGAGCCGGCGTTCTAAAAATACCCCGTTCTCGGTCCAAGGATTAAAGTGATTTCACAAAGCAATTGCCTGAAACAGGTTTCTAATCCTGACACTGAAATTTGTTTGTCTTAATTTATGGACCTTGCTTAGCCTCCTGTGATTTCTGTGAGGGGCGGAGACTGAAATAGGTGAGGAGAAAATAACTAGTAGCAGTAAACACACGAAGGCAAATGGAGCAATAGAGTGGAGTTGTGTGGTTGTGAAGCCTCCTAAATATGTGGATGAAAAATTAAAATTAATAAATATCTTAACTGTGAATAATAATAATAATAATAATAATAATAATAATAATAATAATAATAATAATAATAATAATAATAATAATTTATTTATACCCCGCCCATCTGGCTGGGTTTCTCCAGCCACTCTGCATGGCTCCCAGCAGAGTACAGTGTTACCTCAGGTTAAGTACTTAATTCGTTCCGGAGGTCTGTTCTTAACCTGAAACTGTTCTTAACCTGAAGCACCACTTTAGCTAATGGGACCTCCTGCTGCCGCCGCACCGCCAGAGCACGATTTCTGTTCTCATCCTGAAGCAAAGTTCTTAACTTGAAGCACTATTTCTGGGTTAGTGGAGTCTGTAACCTGACGCGTATGTAACCTGAAGCGTATGTAACCTGAGGTACCACTGTAATAATAATAATAATAATAATAATAATAATAATAATGATGATGTGATAAAACATCAAACATTAAAACAGCTTCCCTAAACAGGGTTGCCTTCATATATCTTCTAAAAGTCAGATAGTTCTTTATTTCCTTGACATCTGATGGGAGGGCGTTCCACAGGGTGGGCACCACCACTGAGAAGGCCCTCTGCCTTCTTCCCTGTACCCTCACATCTCGCAGTGACAGACCTGCCAGAAGGCCCTCAGAGCTGGACCTCAGTGTCCGGGCTGAACGATAGGGGTGGAGACACTCCTTCAGGTATACTGGGTGGAGGCCGTTTACTGCTTTAAAGTTCAGCACCAGCACTTTGAATTGTGCCTGGAAATGTACTGGGAGCCAATGTAGGTCTTTCAGGACTGGTGTTATGTAGTCTCGGCAGCCACTCCCAGTCACTAGTCTAGCTGCTGCATTCTGGATTAGTTGTAGTTTAAAGGTCACCTTCAAAGTCTGTACCAACAGTCCTCTATTTTGAAGGGCAGTCAAGAGGACAGCCCTCTATTTGAAGGTGTCCCAAGTCTGGTTTAAAGAGAAGGAATGAAAAGGGAGAGCAGAAGTTGCCCATCAACAGTTAGCATCTCCTGGTCATCAGACGTGGTGTCTTCCCCATTACGACAGGATGTCTTCCCCATTACGACAAGAAGTATTGTATTTTTATTTAAATTATAGTAATTATTTTTAAATTTGCACATATCCTTAAACATTACCATATGCAAATATTATACAGATTGGGGTCTTCTTTTTTTAAAGGATGCATATCTTCTTCTTTTAGGTGGTGCAGAACTCAAATTGTCCTTGAAATGTTTATCAGCCAGGTCGTAGCTCAAGTTGATGGGAGAGACCTCTTTCATTGGCTATTTGCCCTGATACCTAAAAATGGAACCTCACTAATTGGAGGGAAGACCGCTGCGTGCCGGGTGTCTCAGAAGATGATGCTGTGAATAGTAATATTTGCATCTGCAAATGCATTTCTGTATCTTAATTGTCAAGATTCGGTCAATACCCACTCTGGAAGAATGGCAAATGCAATTAATGGACTATATGGAAATGGCGGAAATGACTGGCAGAATCCGAGACCAGGGAGAAGAGTCGGTGGAAGAAGATTGGAGGAAATTTAAAACTTATTTACAGAAACATTGTAAAATTTTTGAATGTTGATGACGTTGAAATGAATTGAAGGGGTTCTAGCAATAAGGTAAAATGCAAGATGGGATTGATAATAGATAAACTGGTTATGAATTTGCTGAACCAACTTTTAAAAAGGGATACAAAAAAGGGAGGCGTGAGGAAGTCAGGAAAATAAGTTAACTAAAGAGGAGTTAAAAAAAGGGAGTTTTGCTTTTTTCTTTATGTGTTTTTCTTTTTTCTTCTTTTTTGTGCTTAATGTTTGTATGTTTGTATTTTGACTTTGTATTTTTCTGTTTTTGTATTCTTTTTGAATTTTTTCACTGATAAAACTTAATAAAATATTAATTAAAAACAAAACAAAACCAAGATTCGGTCAAAAGGGTTCCACACCATATAATGATAAAGAGTCTTTCCTTAAGATCTGCTGAATTCAGTTGGACTTACTCAGTGGCGGACTTTGGGCTCTCAAATGTCAACAGTGCCCTGTGCAACACTAACATTGGGTACCCCCCCCCCCTCTTCGTACTCCATTCTACATAACGGTTGCATTGGCCCCTGTGGCCAGCATGGCCAGACTGGTCAGGCTACCCTAAAACTGCCTCTGACCTACTCCAATGTGATGTGCACTGGATTGCCAACTTATTCAACAATTTTGTACCTTATCCTTTACAAATGTTTCCTGAGTTTAAGAAGTTTGTGGGAGGAGCGATTACATTTTATTTTATTCTCTTTGTTTTCTAAATTACTCCTCCTTTGGGCTGGGAACTCGAGCAGAGGCATACCTAGTCTCCCTTGTACCTTTGCCTAGGAGCTACATAGCAACCTCACCACATTTGCTGCAGATGTTTATATACATACACACAGAGGGAGAGG
The DNA here is from genome assembly GCF_964188305.1 of Podarcis bocagei. Lineage (NCBI taxonomy): Eukaryota > Metazoa > Chordata > Lepidosauria > Squamata > Lacertidae > Podarcis > Podarcis bocagei. The sequence continues at coordinate 50,569,670 of NC_138129.1, forward strand.
GATCTTCCACAACATTATTGCTCAATATAAACTTTCCAGTCATGAGGAGACAAACCACTAAGGGGACTGTACATCACATTTTACATCCACAAATATACTTCAGGCAAGGTCTTTCATGAACCTCAACAGTAAGGAACCAACCCATTCCAAAACAACAGTTCTCTTCATCTCCACCTACCCTCTTTAAGGAGATTGGGAATCCTTTCCTCCATCCCTCTCCAAAGCATCCTTTTCTAGAGGATTATTTTCCAGTCCCTGTGCTTCCATGCAAACACGCAGCCACACAGTGTCCCTTCCTGCGTCTTCATATGGCAGCTCTGCCCAGGGGTGCCAACTTGAATAAAATACTTAGCAATTACAAGACACATGCACACCATTTGATTGATTACATAATTGATTACAAGACACGGCACATAAGCCTAGGTCCATGAGTGCGTTGTAAGATTTTATCACTCTACAAATGCAATGCTCCAGTTAATCATGTCTTCCTAGGTAGATGTTTCAAGCAAATACCCTCTAGCCCCGACTGGTGGTTAACCTTATGCAAGAAAACCTAGGAATTGCTAGCTATCTGCAGGGATGAGTCTGCATTCCTCATTTTCCAATGAAAGGTAGGGTGCATAAAGGTGAAAGATGCAGAAGCAGGAAATGAACAAATATCTTCTTTCTTAATAGCAGCCCAAGTTTTAATTGCACAGAACTTTTGAAAGGCAGAAGCCCCAGCAATGAAAGAAGGGAGGATATTGGAAGTAGCTGTAGATCAAACTAGCAAAGTTAATTTTCTGGATTTAAAAAAGGTGGTAGAATCAAGGAGGTTTTGAGACAAATTATTTTGAAAATATAAAAATCATTATAACGGCAATATAGGTTGAGGGAATTTTAACTGGACAAAATTAATAAACACCTCAGGGGTCCCTTTACCTTTACCTTTTTAAGAACTGATGTTATCTTTGTGGATGTAAAATGTGATGTACAGCACTTAAAAGCTACTTGACAGAAATGTCTTGCCCTGGGCATGAAATTGAGAACGTGAGCATATTGAAAATATATGACTGGTAATATTTTGAATTTATATTGAAATAAATGAAAACACAAAAAGGTGGCAACCCACCAAAGAAGGATTTGAGCTCTTGGCTGGTCTGGTTTGCTGACCAGGACAGGGTTAATCCTCCCCCTCTCATTTGAAGGCAAGCAGAACTGGCTGCACCTGTGATGCAACCCAGCAGATATTTTGCAACTTCCTGACCATGAAACTGATGCTAAATTAATTTTCCTTTAGCTTTGTACCTTACTGTCCAGATCTGATAAGATTTGCTGGAGCCAATCAGAACCAGTGTTGAGAACAACATTCTGAACAATAGGATCTTTGCTAGAACAGAGAAAGTGTGCTAGTGCCTTTTAAGTTCACCTGTAGCTTGAAAAACAGAAAGATTTGTGCTTCTCCTATCTGACATGCTCTCTTGAGGACTATGAGTCCTGGTGTTCTTAAGTACATAAGGAGGAGGGTGCGATAAAGCACAATAATAACAACTGGAAACATCTAGTGAGAACCAGTGCTGGTTGTAGGAGTTAGAGGGTACCATTCATTTTATAGATTTATTTTAATTTATTAAATTTCTGTACCACCCTTCATCCGAGGATCACAGGGAGATTCACAACATAAAAATACATAACAAGCAAAAACAATTTCCCACACTTTAAAAGGCCATGGATTGTTTAATTAGCCAAAGACCTGGGAGAAGAGGAATATTTCTGCCTGGCATCTAAATATTGAAACACAGGTTTATATATAAATATATTGGGTTCGATTCAACACTAGCAGAAGCCAGCACTAGCAGAAGCCAGCATAACAACTCCTGCTAGTATAATGGGACTCCTTCTTCCTCTCCACCCCCCACCCGTGCCCTCTCCAAACCTGCTTGGGTCAGGAGAACCTCCAAAATGACAAGAAGGGGGGGGGGAGCTCATTCTATCTGGCAAACATAAATGCTTGGGCTGACAGAACAGCTGCCTTAGCATGGTGCTGAATTCCAATGGTAGATTTCCAGATTAGTGCCAAAATATATAGGTCCTAGTTCACACATGTATATGGGACAAGAGTGGTTAAGCCACGCACAGCAGTTTTTGTATACTACAGAGGTAGGAAAACTTTTTGGTCTGATGGGGCAGATATTTATCTATCCCAACTCAGCAGGCCAACTCTGACAGGTGGGTTGCCCCACAAACCTGTTAAAGTTGGCCCTTGGTTGTGAAGGTGGTAGGGGGTAGAGATACTGCCCAGGTTTTGTGCTTTCCACAGTGGAATCTCTGCCTTCCCCTCACTGAATGTTGCGTTTGACATCAGGTGTAGAACAGGTAGGTGTGGTTTCAGGAAAAGGGCATGTATGGGGCCAAATGGGGATCCTTAATGGGCCAAGTCTGACCCGCAGGCCAGAGGTACCTCACCATGTGTAAACCTGCATGGGAAATATCCTTTCAGATGACATTTTTCTGGCCTTTTAAACTGAAAAATAACCTTCAAAGCAAACTGGTTTATTTATGTTTGCAGCTATGTTGGTCCATTAGAGAGTTAAAAAAAATAGGGAAGTAGGACACATTAACTTGCTTAGGACCAATCAAAAGATTATAAAATAGTCAGGAAGCTCTGTAGGACTCTTTCTGAGGCTGGATGATTAAAAATAGCACAAAAAAGCAGGCATAATGGAAAACACCTAAGGTGAGCCATTATGCAATTCGAGAAATGTAGAAAATGTTATTTCAGAATGAAAATAGAAACTTTTATTTCATGACTCATGAGACTGTGGTATGCTGTGTTACAAGTTTTTCTAGGGCTTACAAAAAATGAGGTCTGCAGAAAGTCAGCTGACGAGGGGCACATCATATGTGGAAATTGTTCAGTTTGGTTGTGTATTTTTAAAAATGTGTTATTGTTTATGACAACTTATGTTGTAGTCATGCATTTTTTTCATGTTGTAAGCCGCCTTGAACACGGTTTGAACTGTGGAAAGGTGGCATACAAATAAATTATGTATGTATGTAGGACAAATATATTAGAGTGGCATTCAACCAAATTTTACTCCGAGTATCTGAGGGACAGTAGATCCACTGAAATTCATGAACAAAATTATTCATTTCAATATATCTACTCTGCATAAAACTTACGTTGACTACTATCCTTAAACTCCAGATTGTATGTTGTACAGTATAACTTTTGATAATATTCACTGTGACATGCATGATTTAGGGAGCGCTGCAGAGCAATTCACATGCTGTGTGAATGCCTGCACAAGATGTGGAGAACACTGGGTTATGAGGCCAAGGATTATTAGGAAACAAAGATACAAATTCTTTTTTCCCCTATGAAAGAAAGAAAATGCCCACATGAGTAAACATGCAAGTTTTATGAAAACTAAAAGTGCAAAACATTTTTAAATGAAACCAGATGCTATTGTGTTTATTACATTTTAATGCCAAAGCTGTATCTGTGATTTCATTACTTGGTCACTCTCCCATGGAATCTTTATTGTCCTTGATATCATTGAATAAATATTAATTATTGTCTAAATACAGGGGATTTATTTCTAAGTATGATTATGATTGCAGCTTGATTCTGCCTTTGTTTGGGGTTGTACACGTCCTCTAAATCCCTCCCCACTCCCATCTTTCATTCGGTACTCTGGGGCAAGAGGACAGTAATCCAGGTGATATGTTAAGCAAGACTTGTTGTTCTGGATTAATTCAGAATGAAAAGGAGCTGTTATTCAAGATGAATGATGTCCCTATGACTAAAAGGGAAGGGCACCAACACGTAATTTATCGCAACACTAACTCCACTTTTTTTAAAATGCCAGGAAACTTTGCTGTTGAGAAGCCCTGCCGGGGAGGACTGCACACTTCACTTTCCGGAGGGACAGCGGTTTGTTGCAGCAAAAACAACAGAGTCTAGTGGCACTTTAAAAGATCAACGAACTTATTCTGGCATTAGCTCAGAAGCCACCTCATCAGATGTGTGAAGTGTTACCCAGAGTCACAGGTTATATATACAAATGGTGAAGGGATTCTGAACTGCGAGGTCAGACGAAAATGAAATGCGGCAAGTACAGAAGGGAATCTAACACTGGCGATTGGGTAAACCGTTGTTGATGATAAATCAGACATCCTGGCACTGGATGAGCTAATGAATAAATAAAGCATGTGTGCACGTGACTGAACTTTATCCTGACTCAAGTCACAGTTGTTATCGCAGAACCTCTCAAAGAACTGCAATTCGGCGCTTTCTGGTCGCAGTTTCCCTTCTCAATTCCTTCGTTCAAGAGGTCAGTTTCAAGAAGCACACACCATGCATTGTGTTAAGTTGTGGGTGAACATGTCAGACAACACAGCGATTCTTCAAATATGTTTATTCACAGGCCAGAACAGAACTGAACTGAAGGGTTCAGCCAGCCTGCTTATATAGAGCTCCACTAGAACACAACAGTAACCATTTTCTGTAACTATCCAATCACTGAACATCACTTTCAAACCCTTATTTGCATATATGGACCTGAGTGAAAACTATCTACAGTAACCCCCTGCTGGCCCAGGGTGAGAACTTCAGTACATAACACCTTGAAAGAACAGCCCTTCCCCCAAAGAACTCCGGGAACTGTAGTTGGCCAAGGGTGGGTGGGAGATGTAGCGCTTTGAGGGAGAAACTACAGTTCCCAGGATTCTTTGTGCGTGGGTGTTGGGGGGGGGATGTGGCACATTTCGCGCCCTTTCTTGACATGCGGCTGACTTCTAGTTACACCGCCGCGAGATGGCGGCACTTCCACAAGCCGGATGAAACTCCTTTGTTCGGCGCCGCCGCCGGCCACGGGGCGGGGCTTGGGCCGCCCTACCTGTGCGCCACGATTTGATTTTGCAATGCCGGCATGCCCAGTGGGTGTAGCATCTTCACTTCTGCTCTTATATAATGCGGCTGCTTCTCCTCGGGGCCAGTGACAGCAGCACTTTCCCCGCCAGCACTCGGCCGCCCTGAAGCCCTCAGCCGGGCCAAAGTAGTTCCTCGGGCGAACCTCTCAGAAAGAAGCAGAGCACTTGCTCCGGGGTGGGACTTTGGGCCAGGAAGTGCTCGTGAAACGCCCCCGCTCCCAGGGGCCGGCTTCCTCTCCAGCTGCGGGGCGGCGGCGGCTCGGCAAAAGGAGATTCCCCCCTCCGTTTCCCGGTACCTGCCGCCCGACGCCTCCGCAGGGGCCGCGATGGCTTCAGGTAGGAAGCACCTCGGGTCCGCGAACTGCTGCCCCGCAGACCCTCCTCCTTCCTTACCGCGCAGCCCGAAACTTCATCGGGCCATGCCTGAAAGAAAGCGGGAGCGGAGGGTGAAGGCGGCCGGAGCCAGAGGAGCTCCGGGGGGCGCCCGTGCCCCACCAGTTACCCAGCCCAGTAACGCGGGCGGCTGGGTGTGGGAGGAGGTTCAGATCTCCAGGGCGGAGCCGGTTCCAGGCGAAAGAGCTGGAAAGTTTTGTGTGTGTGTGTGTGTAAAAAGCGGATGTAGCGAGCCGAAGTCTTTCCTAGCAGATCTCTTGCGCAAGGACAGACGTTTAAAGGCGCCTTGAAGCAGGGTCGCTTGGCCAGAGTTTGGGGTGAAGGCGACGGCTACCGTCCGTTGCGCTCGCGGGGGAATAATCATAGTTACCCGGAAACTCGCTTCAAGTGCAAGGGCTGCTCCGCCGCCATTTGTCTCCTGTAACCGACTTCCCTTCCCTCCCCCCAAGCCGGCCTCTCTCGCGTGCAGCCAGGTTAGCTGCTGGGCTCCACATAAAAATGCAAGATGTCCCCTCGAGCCAAGTTTCCCCCGCCGACCCCCTAAGTGGCACTTGCGCAACGGGCTGGTTATGCAAACTCGCCCACCCCACCCCCCCGGGCAGGGAAACCGGCTGCGATTGGCGCTCCTCGCATGCCGCTTCCATGCTCGCAGCGGATCAGGGCCGGGGAGCTCTGCCGAGGATGCCGCGCCTCGGCTGCAGCAAGCGCCGCCTCCGCCCGCCGAGCTCGGTGCGGAGGGCGGCGCTCAGCATCTTCGCAGGAGCCGCGGAGCCCGGCAGGCCTCGGAGGGGGAGGAGCCAAGCGTTTCGGAATCTGGTCCATTGTGCCAAGTTGGCCTGTGTTTAAATGCGAAGGGGGGCTGTCTGCGCTCCCTGCCCTGCCACCGCCGTTTGCTTGGGCCGACGGCGTGGTCGAGGCTGGTCTTGAGGCAGACAGCTTCCGGTAGAAGCGAACTCCTGGAAAAGGGGTCTGGCTGGTTGCCTGTTGCGGAGGGAGAGGACCCGAGAGCCTATTATAGTGCACAAGCTAGCTCGAGAGACACTTGCATGTCAAATCCGTTGATTTCCATCAGTATCTTTCAATACATTTCTGTGGTCTTGTGGGATCCAGTCGCCTCGGTTTAACCCGATTGTGTTGCCGACTTTACATTTCATTTAACCCTTTGGCGTTTTCTTCGAAACCCAGGAAGAATGCCGCAATTGCTTTTGCCCCTGGGACCAGCAAGCCCGGTAGTGTCTAGAATCCCGTTTCTGCCATCGGGCTGATAAGATCAGGATCAAGAAGGGGCGTATATTCGAAATGGCGTTAACACACCTCACTTTTAACAATCGGATGACTAACCGATGGTGATATCGCCCCCTCTGTAATGCAAACTGTACTTCCAGGTAGGAGGGTGCTAGTGAGGAATGGAACCCGGGGTGGTAGTTATTCTGGATTAATTATTTCTCGTGGGGCGTGATCTCGTGCGTGTGGCCTTCACGGTGCAAGGAGCCCAAACGCCCCGCACTAGAGGCGGGGTTTGTGAGCCTGAGACTGAAGCAAGGTGGGGGGGGGGAGGGCAGTGGTCTGGGCTGCCTGCACGGAAACCAGCCGATCCAGGGATCCCCTGGTGCCTGTTCCCTCGGAAGCAAATCCCCCCCGATTCCAATGAGACCGACTCCCAAGTAACAGCGGACAGGGATCGCAGGCCTTGCCTTTCATTCAGCACCCCCACTGACGAATCGGGGAGCAGACAAGGTGCGCTCTAGCGCAGAATCCGACCTCGATCCTCGGCTTTGGAAGGCGCGCGGGGGGGGGGCGTCTTTGTCCACCCCTGGTCTGGGAGGACCACACTCCATCCATCAGCGGCAAGAGGCGTGGCCTAGCTTAGTCCCCGCCTCTTTCTTGAGCACGGCAGCAGCGCCGGTTCCGAGACTTCGGTGGAGCTTCCAGGAGGCAGCAAAAATGTCATCTGGCGCTGGGCCCCCCAAGAGCGGATCCCCGCTGAGGAAGCGGGCCAGTCTTCAGGCTCCCATCACAGGAGGTGAGCAGAGCGTGGTACTGTCTCCTTAGCCACTAGATGCTGCTATCGAAAGAGAGAGAAGCTGGGAAAATAGCAGTCCTGGAATGGAAACGACCCCTTTTCCTTCCGAGTCCAGCCCCCATTCCTTCACTCTATACTGTTTTTCGGTTATGTGTTTTTTCATCTTTAAGCAGACGATTGCTCCTTTAGGCTGTTTGTTGACCATGATAGGGAGACAAGAGTATCATCCTGTGCTTTTTTGCTCAGAAACAAGTCCCGCTAAGCATGCATAGGATTGTGTGAGAATTCAGGGACCAGAGAGGCATGAAGAGTACACGCGTTTTGAGGCATAAAATGGCAAATCTTTCAAAGAGCTTCAGCATCCATGTGCCACCCTTTCTGTGTGTTGTGGGGCCCCGTTCTATTGAGTGGAGCAGAAATTTGGATAGCCAAATGCTTGGTTGTTGGATTAGGGAGGAGGAACATTTTTGACTATCTGTACAGTGGAGACTAGAGGTGTTAGAATGCTGGATTTAAAGCTGTTGTTGATTAGGATAATATAGTTATACTCTGTGTTTGTTTGTTTGTTTGTTTGTTTGTTGGGTTTGGGTGTTTTGTTGTGTTTTTGTTATTCTGTATACAAGCCTTTGGAAGGCAGCAATACCTGGGATTCCTTCTAATTATGTCTTAGATTTTTAATTACAACTGACATGCTAGCTGGGGGAAAGGCATTTAGATCTGCCCCCTTCCCACCAGATGCGCCAGCTAAGGGGAGGATGTTTAGATTGCCCACAAAAAACATAGTAAGAACTGTGAATTTCCTGTGTAATACAACACATCTGAAAGATATTTTGCCTCACCTTTCCTAGTTCCTTAGAGTCAGGCTTATTTTTAATCACAGCTTGCCAGAAATTTGGTGTGGTGTGGTGTGGTGTGGTGAATGCAAAATAGTAATGCTCAATTTTCTTCTGAGCATGTGCAGAGAGCATGCCATTTCTAGTGAGCCACCTCCAGCCAGCTGGAACATGGAGTATGGCTAGGTATGTGTAAACCCTGGATCCCCTTTTCTGAGAAGTTCAGCACTGTCTGTACTTTTCCTTTCTTGGCTTCTACCTTGTTGCTTAATTTGAGGTAAGTGGGCCAGTATCTGCAGTGCTTTACAGGTTATTTGTGAGAACTGGAGAGAAGGTATATTCCCAAGTTTGACAGTTTTACTTTGAGTATTTTACCTCTTGGGTTAGATATGTCTTTTGTAGGAAGCATGGGAGTCTTTGCGCATAAAAAGCACACCCTCCTTCATGTGGGAGTACATCTGCAGTGTGTGGGTATGTAGGAACTGCAACTGCAGGATAGGGTACGTGGCATTCGCTCCTACTGAAGCAGGCTGCTGCTCCATATGGCCGTCTTTCTTGTATCCTTATGAGCTCCTGGGCTCTCTTCATTGGGAGCTATGAGTGCCCAGGAGCTGATATAGAACATACATATAGTGTAGCTGTCCAATATGTGCATACAGATTGCTGTTGATGGGTTAGATAAGCTTGTGATGTGCATATGCATGGAGGTATATATTTTTGAGAATGGGAATCATGTTAATGATAAGGTGCCTGAATTGAATGGCTGCTTGTTGATAAAAGAAATATTTACACATTGTTTCCCTCCTTTTGTTTGTTTTATATTCCTAAAATGTCTACCATCTAGATTGCCTAGGCCTGCAAACATTGGACACTTTGGAATTATTGCAGGCATTTCATAGTCTTTCCTTTATTTAGACTGGAGACGAGGGTCGTGAATGGGGTTTTCGCCTCAAAAAACTATACAGTAATGCTTTCCTTAAAACACAGGATTCCTAGTAGCCCGAATCTTAATTCTTCCTGAACTGCATTCTGAGGACTCTTTTTTCTTTTACTGGCCCTTGACTGAGCATTTGTGGCCAGTAACATAATAATTAATAATGCTGTTCTAGGCTCTTCCTTTTATTCCCCACTTGCTTCTCACCATGAGGTTTTGGGTACCCAAGCACATAATGAAAATAGCAAGAGCTTCCATTGGGGAGCACTTGCTTTGCATGTAGAAAGTCCCAGGTTCAATCCCCAGCATCCCCTGTTAAAGCTGGGAAAGACTGTTAGTCTGAAACCCTGGGGAGCTGCCAGTCAGTGTTGACAGTATTGAGCTAGATGGACCAATGTTCTGACTTGGTGTAAGGCAGTTTCCGATGTTCCTTGGGTTTGCCTTCTATCCCCATTCCCGTAGTAAATGGACAGGATTCTCTTATCCCGATTCTCCAGAATTCCTCTGGAATGTTAAGAAGACAGACTAGCCTGGAGAGCTATCCATCCCAGTGTTGCAGCTGAGGCGGCTTCCTCCATTCTCCATCAGACGCTGCTGCTATTGGTACTGAAAGGAGGACAGATCTAGGATTTGTTTTTAAGAAAATCTTTGTAGCTTGCCTTTGCTGTATATTAATTAAGAAAACTCCCGATATATCATACACCAGCACATGAAGGAGTAAGCTTTGGTGTCTTCCTTTCACTGCTTATGTGATGGTGACATTAACAACCTGAGTTATCCCACATATAAATGTAAGAAGAGGGTGCTCATCTAGTCCAGCATCCTGTTCTCACAGCGGCCAGCCAGATGCTTATGGGAAGCCAACAAGCAGGACCTGAGTGTAACAGCCCCACTCTCCCCTATTGTCAGTTCCCGCAGCTGGTATTCTGAGGCATGTTGCCTCTGCTAGCAGAAGTGGAACATACCCCTGATGGCTAGTAGCCATTGATAGCCTTCTCCTCCATGGAGTTGTCTAACCGTTTTTTGAAAAACATCTGTAGTCAGAAGTGTGTTGGGACTGGCTTCTGTCACATCGTTCTCTGTACGGTGCAGATAGTTTTTAAGGTAAAGGGACCCCTGACCATTAGGTCCAGTCGTGCTGACTCTGGGGTTGCGGCGCTCATCTTGCTTTACTGGCCTAGGGAGCCGGTGTACAGCTTCCGGGTCATGTGGCCAGCATGACTAAGCCGCTTCTGGCAAACCAGAGCAGCACACGGAAACGCCGTTTAACTTCCCATCGGAGTGGTACCTATTTATCTACTTGCACTTTGTTGTGCTTTCGAACTGCTAGGTTGGCAGGAGCAGGGGCCAAGCAACGGGAGCTCACACCATTGCGGGGATTCGAACCGCCAACCTTCTGATCGGCAAGCCCTAGGCTCTGTGGTTTAACCCACAGCGCCACCCGCGTCCCTGCCGATAGTTTTTAAGCTGACACAAACACTTCATTACATTACACCAGCCTGTCTGAGTGCAAATCAAATGATTTTGCCGGTGCTCTTCAGAGTGTGAGATAGTCATTGCATCTTTTTCTGCCCTACCTTTGTTTCAAGGGGTGTGTATGTGTGGGCAGAATCTCTAGGCCCTTTCAGCATTTGTGGAAGTAAGCTCTGAAAGAAACAGCATGCTTCTTCCTATGTTCTCTAGTACTTGAGAGAATATCATTATTACTACATTGCAACTGGAAGTAAAATACTTCTGCACAGCCAAGACCATTGTTAAGTGACAGCGAGGCGTGCCTGGCTGCTTAGGGTGTCACATTTTAAAAACAGCTCGCAAAATGCCAGACGTGATTTCAGTTATTTTCTCATCTGTAATGGTACCCTTACAATTCCAGTTTCCCTCCCTCCTCATAGGAGGGATAATGGCAGGGCTGTGTATGGTGTTGTGCACGTCTATAAAATTGTCACACAAGCACAAGATCTGATAGAAGGTGCAAATCCTGATTTGCCGATGACCTTAGTTTTCACTTTAATTTTTTAAAAAGCCTGTTTTTTTAGCCTAGGCCTGGAGACATTCCAGATGTTGCTGGACTACAGCTCCTGTCATCCCTGAGTCTGACAGCTGTAAAGGCCAAATGTAATGGTGGGAGATGGAGTCTAGCAACATCTGGAGGGTCACAGGGTCCCTATTCCTGCTTCAGGATTTCCAGTTTCAAGGAGTTGGTACTTTAGTGCCCTAAACAGCTTTGCATCATTTCCTCCTTATTTTGTTTCAATACCCTTCATTTTTCACAGCATTTGTCCCCCCATCAGTCTTCAGAAACATCATTTTGGGATTCAGACCACAGTGTTCAAACTGAGCAAAACGTTTCACATTTCCATATATTTTAATTGCAGCAGTTGGCTTTCCTAGGTTGTTTTAGTGTAGAATTTGGAATCTTTTAAAAAAAAACCAACAGAAGTGCATACAGCCCTTGGACGTAACTGTGTAGTAAAGTCTGTGCAGCACAAATGCTGTCCCTGTCCCCGTCCCCATGCTCAATCTTTTTTATCCATCAGTGAAACTTAATTGCATTCACTTTGGAGCAATTTGGGAATTGTCCTGTCCTTGACTTGTCCAGGATCACATAGAAACAGGGCATGGCAAAGGTTTGCATTCAAATCTGCTGAGTCTTTCACTCTAACCACTGCAGTCAGCTTTCCTTTGTTAAATGACCCACCCTTGTCCCCTAAAGCTGTGAGGTAGTGGAGCCCTGTGCATGTACGGGACATATGGCTTTGTTGTTGCTGTTCTCTTGTTTTCCTTACTGTAGTAATATTTGTTCTTTGGGAGGAAAGCATGAAATACAAGGAAAAGAAACTTATTACTGTTGTTGTTTTTTGAGATACATGTTATTTTGAAAAGTATAGGGAATATTGGAGAAACAGGATGGAAGGGTTATAGCTGCCCACAAATATATATAGCAAGAGAGAAAAAGAGAGAGCGTGTACTTATAACCAGCAAAATTAGAGCTTGATAGAGATCTCCTAGCCACTATTTACCTTTAAGTCTATGTATCTGAGGCAACAGGGAAATGTTAAATAGCAAACTGATCATGCCTCTTGCCTTAGTTTCCTTTGGGCAGGCAGAATATTTTGAGAATCTCATTTTTTTTAAAAAAAATAATGCAAATAATATTGACTAGTCCTCTTGGGAGAAAATCCTGAGAACATAATCATATTTACTCTTGTGGTCCTCATGGGAGTAAAATTCCTAGAACAGGATGATCATACTGTGTGACCTAAAAACATTTCTCAAAAGCAAATATTACAGTCACATAACAACCAATGGATGCTTCTTTAGCTATGAATCCTGGTGGTAATAACCTCAGGCTAAACAGTGGAGAAGAGGACTGGCGTGCAGAAGGTGAGAATCTTCCCCAGGCTTCAAATGAGAAGTGACTGCTAGAAAAGATGAGACAAGCTGGGGACCAAACTGATTAGAGGGTGCTAATAAGGCCCTGGGAAACAAGGTAATGGGGATGCAAGAGGAGATGCGTTGGCATATTGAGGAGCAAGGGCAGACCAATGAAGGATTTGGGGGTTCCAAGCATGGGATTGTGAGTGGTGGCACAGCAGTCAAAGGCAGGAAATAGAGGGAAATGTGTGTTTTAAAAGAATATTTCATGCCATGTGGAGGGATCTGGGAAGTGTGGGATCATCTTTCAGCTTATTTATGTGTGTGAGAGAGAGCATTTCAAAATTACTCTATTGCTAAATCTGCAGTAAAAGGATGGCAATGCTGCTTTGGTTTTCTTTAGAAATCTTACAGCGCAGTTCTGTTGTGCAGCAACGTTAAGCTGAATTCTAACCTTTTGTGAGTGAATTTCCTGATGTTTCCTCCACCCGTTTTTGTCTTTTTAAAATTTATTTAAAACTGTTTTAAGCTGCCTTTCCATAACTCAAAGCAGCTCACAGCGAATATTAAAATATAGTAAAAAGGAGCAAAACATTATAATAGTGAAGAACAGGGGTTGTATAGAAAAATAACAGTGAACTATCTATTGAAATTAAAAACTAGGTGAAAGAGGTATTGCCTTGGCACCAGTGCTTTTTCAAATAGAAAAACAGGTGCTGGTAGTCACCTTTAAGTTGTTACAGTAAGTGCCACACTTTTAACATTTGGGGGAAAGGTGCTGGTTCTGCATACCATTGAGTACCCCAGAAAAAGCACTGCTTTGCACCCTTCCTAAAAGCCAGTAAAGAAGAGCGTTTTCTGCTGCAATGGAGTAACATATGTAAAGCCCTTGACCTCTTGCTTTTAACCACAGTACAGAAAATGGGGACTACTTAGAAGCAAAGCCACATGGAGCAAGCATATAGTTGTTCATTGTTTAGCAGGGTATTTTAGTTATTGTTGAGTCACTACTGGTCAGTTGAGTTTGTGCTCTCTATTTTTAGTTCTGTAGCAGTTAAAAAATGTTTCCTGCCCCTGTCCAACTAATTCAGGTAAAAATAAATAAATGAAACTCGAGTAATAAACCTATAAATAGTCATGGATACACAATAGCCTGTGGTCTAAGCCAGATGTTGAAGAGCTGCTGTTTGGAAGAAGAATTCTCTCTAGGGTGTGGTGACAAAACCACTGAACCAGCCTTGCAAATAAGCCCACAAAAGTTACTAGCCTGCAAAATGTTTCGAGCTTGCAGGTGGGAATGATGGAAAGCTCCCCTTCTTCTCCAGGAACCCACTACATTCCTATGCTAAGTGTGGCAGAATATAGTGCAACTCCAGTGTGTGCCTCTTGTTAACTCTCCCTCTGTTACTCTCAGCAGATGTACAAAGCACAGCACAGTTTTGAAAGGGAGATTTCCCAGTGAAATGTTGGAAACTCCTGCAGAATGTGCACCTTGTGTCAGTTGTGTGATCTGAGAAAATTGTCTTGAGCAGAAGATTTTAAGAGGGAGGCAAAGATTGCCAGATCCTTTTTATTAAAATCAGAATTATATTTCCAGAGGTCTAGGCTGCCTGCCCTCCCCTCCTTTTGTATGCATGACTGCAACCCTCTTTAGGCTGCTGCCATAGGGTTTAGCTATCTAGCCCAGGGGTCAGCAACCTTTTTCAGCCATGGGCCGGTCCACCGTCCCTCAGACCATGTAGTGCGCTGGACTATATTTGGGGGTGGGGGAAATGAACAAATTCCTATGCCCCAAAAATAACCCAGAGATGCATTTTAAATAAAGGCACACATTCTACTCATGTAAAAACATTCTGATTCCCAGACCATTCTGCGGGCCGGATTTAGAAGGCGATTGGGCCACATCCGGCCCCCAGGCCTTAGGTTGCCTACCCCTGATCTAGCCTAACCACCTGCTTGATGCAGGAAGTCCAAAGCTATAGTATTTCCAACAGAAGAGAAAACCTTAGGCTTACTGAAATAGGGTTACTAGGGAGTAGCATCCATATAAAATAGTGAGCCTTACTTCTAAGTAAATATTTACAGTGGTACCTTGGGTTACAGACGCTTCAGGTTACATACGCTTCAGGTTACTGACTCCGCTAACCCAGAAATAGTACCTCAGGTTAAGAACTTTGCTTCAGGATGAGAACAGAAATCGTGTTCTGGTGGCGTGGCGGCAGCGGGAGGCCCCATTAGCTGAAGTGGTGCTTCAGGTTAAGAACAGTTTCAGGTTAAGAACGGACCTCCAGAACAAATTAAGTACTTAACCTGAGGTAACACTGTATAGGCTTACACTGTTATTGTCTTTTATCCTGTGTGGGATGTTTTTATTTTCTCCCTGGTTGGTATAAAATTATTTCCATGACAACAGGCTAAAACTTGCAGGCAGAGTTGAGGATTGAAGCTGGGTCTCCTGTCCTAAGGCCACTCACAAGTCCACCTGATAGACCAGCAGGATCTTAGCTTTTTCTCTCCTCCACCATCTTTATTTACACCTAGATAATGACAGCCTCTAGTGCACAGAAGTGTTTTGCGAATCTCACTGAATACTCAGTACAGTACAGTGTTTTCTATAGTATTTTGATTTTTGTTCTCCTTGGATGATAAGAACTAATTGTTTACATTTTGTTTGCATTCTGTCTTAGATCTTGCTTAACTTTCAGTCATATTGCACATATGCTTCTTATTTGCCGGCTTTGACTTTGTTGTCAAATCAAAACCAAGTAATAATTCCAAATTTTACTAAGCAACAACAACAACAACTGTGGAAAAGGCATCATTTATGCAGCTTCCATCATTTCTCCGGGGATTTATTTTGTCATCTGCACAACGCAAGTAATCCAGAAACAGGCGACTAATGTTTGACAGAGGGAGTTAAATGCCTCCTCCTCCTCCTCCTCCTCCTCTTCCTCCTCCTCCTCCTCCTCCTCCTCCCTGGCCCACAGACTTATTATTCAGTGTACTTCTGTTGCTTCCAAGCATCTGGCTCTAAGGCTGTTTTTGTCAAGCTGCTGAAATTCATCCAACAGCCATTCCCACTCCAGTACAAATACTAACACTGAGTATAAGGAAGGTCTGTGTAAATATATCCCCATGCTTCATATTTCTCTTATCTGCCTCATTTGCTTGCAACCCCAATAACTGATATATATTATTTATTATTGAAAATACAGGTGTTTCTCACCTGTGGACATAACAATATTGATAGGAAAAAGGTATTAGCCATTCTATTTTGAAAGGGATTGATGCCAGTCTTTAGGTGTCAATCTCCTCAAAGGCTTGGCTGCTGATCTGTAGTTCTCCACACACACCCCATATTCATTTGAAAGAAAGCTATATACCTACAAAAATAAGTAAAGGTAAAGGTACCCCTGCCCGTACGGGCCAGTCGTGTCCAACTCTAGGGTTGTGCGCCCATCTCACTTAAGAGGCCGGGGGCCAGCGCTGTCTGGAGACACTTCCGGGTCACGTGGCCAGCGTGACGAAGATGCTCTGGCGAGCTGGCACCAGCGCAGCACACGGAAACGCCGTTTACCTTCCCGCTATAAAACGGTACCTATTTATCTACTTGCACTTAGGGGTGCTTTCAAACTGCTAGGTGGGTAGGAGCTGGGACCGAAAGACGGGAGCTCACCCTGCCGCGGGGATTCGAACCACCAACCATGCGATCGGCAAGCCCTAGGCACTGAGGTTTTACCCACAGCACCACCCGCGTCCACCCACTACAAAAATAGTTTTATTTTATTTAGGAAAGCAATACAAAACTGCTTAATTAAGGAAAATATTTAAGCTGTGTATAATAAAATAATTGTCACCGATAAGAGCAGCATTTTTGTTTTTATTTTAGAAACAAGTGCATACACAACACTATATCTGGGTAGGCTTGCTGAAACAAAGAAACTAGCTGGTGTGTGAAATGGTATAGTGAGGGTGCCTACCTAATGTCAATAGGCAGGGAGTTCCACAGGTGCTGCCACAGTGAAAGGCTGACTCCTCCCAGATGTGGAAATAATGAAGTTTACCTCCATGGGTTTCAAAACCCAGTTTTGAGCAGTTCAGCCTGGAGCTTGCCTCTGGGGATTTGGGGCTTGGCTGCTCTGGTGCCATCCCTGAAAACGCATTTCACTTAAGGGCTTTGTGAGCAAGTACCGCATTGGATTGGATTTGGCTCTCTCAACAAGAGGTGTGGGATCCTTGGCCAGATTGTTGAGAACTGGAGAAAGTCTGTGTAAGCAACATTGGGGCACTGCTGCTGCTGCTGCCGCTGCCGCTGCCGCCACTGCCACTGCCTTCCTCAGAAAGAGAGCGATCACTGGGCAGGCTTCCAAAACCTGCTGCCAGTCTGTCTTCAAAGGATCGAGACTGAGGAATGACATGCCCATCACTGTCACCCCTGAGGCCCTTCATCTCCGTGACAGCAGACTCTGAGCACAGGCACCTCCATTACGTCCTGCGGGATCAGGAAAGGACAGCTGCTTCTCATAGGCCATTTATTGTTCTTAATTAACCAGCGGCTGCAGCGCTTGGAGACAAAGCTTATAGGCGGCTTCTGCCAAGACAACCTCCATCCTCGTCACCACTGAGCTGCAGTCCAGTATGCAGCACAGCTTCGATTCTTCCACTTCCTCTCCTTACCTTGGAACCAAACGAGATCTGGCTTGGAGTTGTCTTAACACACCTGGGTGATGCCATCAATGGAGTGTGTGCCGTAAGGGCTAGAATGTGCCATTTGGGAAGTAACGATTCCTAATGGTTAGAGCTGGATGGTCTGTGAGCCAGATAGAGACAATCTGCTACAGATAGCAGAAAAGTAATATTTTCCAGACTGGTGCAGGAGAAATTGGGCAAAGGGGAGCACCCTCCCTCAGATTCTAGCCAGAGTGGGGTTTAATGTTTGAGAGGGACAGATAATCACACCTTGCAAACTGACTGCTGGATGGAATTTGTGTGTATGTTTACCAGACTCCTCATAGCCTTTAGTGGGAAAAAGATGGGGGGAGCACAAGACACACCTCTGTTTGCCCCCCCCCCCACCCATGAAATATGATATATTCTGTTTTAAAATCATACAGAGACAATGTGAAACAAAAACAGAGAGGGGCAATAACAACAACAACATTGAGCTTAACCAAATAAGAATCTCAATGTATTCCCTACAAAGTATGTGGCTTGGAGTGTTCTTGTGCCTTATTATACCAGTACATAATGAAAACACACTCTTAAAGTTGAGTTAGCTTTTGTTCGATTTCCCCCTTTTCTTACAGCATGAACGACCAGTATGTGGTGCTCTGTGCTTTTGTGTGTGGGTAGATCTCTGCCATTGCTTGCTTTCAGAGAGAGATGGGGGCGGGCGCTGGGATACACGTCTGCAGCTGTGGCTGGCATGTTAGGGGTTAACGCCTCCTTACTTTGAGGCCAGGAGTTAGCTCTGCTGCGTGGCCACTGGTGGCGGAGGGTGGCTTCTCTTTGCCTGTCTGGCTCTGCCTGCCTCTTGGAAGAGACTGTCATATATTTTTTGTCTCCTCCCTCTCCCCCCATGTAGCTACGGTTGGTACAGCCCAAGCCGGCTCTGGAGCTGGAATCCTGTGGGACTGCAGCTCTCAGAGAGGAGGCTGCGAAACACCGGCAAGAGCAGCGGCAGCAGGCACCTCTGTCTGCTTCGTCCTCGTTGCCTTCTTGTGGGCACTCTGCCTCCCCCAAGGGTACCTTGGAGGCTTTTTGGTCCACGCTCAGGGGGCAGAAGGTGATGGGATGCTCCTTGCCTAGCCTGCCAGCATCTTGGTTTCCAGGTGGAGAAAAGGCAGCGGCTTAGTGAGGCCCTTAAGACTGCCAGATCTGTAAGTGTTTGGAAATGTCTTTTCCTTTCTCCCCTCTGGGGCTGGATGGTTTTGAGTTGCAGCTGCTCATATTAATCAGGAGTTCTGAGATGCTTGAAGGATAAAGTGAAGCCTGCCTGTTCTATTTAATGGGCTGGAGTTGCACTGCTGTGTTGTTAAGGGGCATGCGATTTAAAAGCCTTTGACGTGAGATGGGCATGTGGCACTCAGCGTAAAAGAGAGGGGTGATTTGCTCAGGCTGCCGCAGAAGGCAAATCCCTGAAAGTTAGAGCAGGAGCACTGGCAAGGTATTCCTGTATTGATTGAGGCTTGAGGTTTCTTTTTTTCCGGGGAGTGGGAGGTGTTTTGTGTCTCTGTGTGTAAACCTCTGGCAATTCTCTGAAGCTGGGCTAGCTGACAGCTCATCACTGAAGGGGACCTCCACCGGCTATCCTGGTGCAGATGCTGAAATGTCTGTCTTGGGGAATGGGGGAAGTGGGTAATGATGACAGCTTCTTTTGCAGTTGTTTGTATCCCTATCATGTTCTCAGATGCATTGCAAGAGTTTGGATTCCTTGTGATGAGAAGTTGTTGTGATGATACCCACAAAAAATGCAGGACTTCTATCCCTTGCACTCTGTTTTAGTATTTTGGTTGTGCAAGCGCAAGGCTTCTCTTGAGAAAGGGAGTTTAAAAACAAACAAACCCACACATACTTTAATTAATTGAATGTGTATAGATCTGATAGCCATTAGTCAAAACCACCTGCATGTACTATGTACAATAAAATTAAAAATGGGGGTGGGGAAACTATGATGCTTATTAGTACTCTTTAAAGCATATTTCTGTGATCTTCTAGTACTTGTGAAAATACAGCTGTTTGGAAGAGGCTCCACTATTTCATTGAAATACATTCTGTAAAAACTGCCCAATTTTTTACCCCAAGGAACTAGTCACGTGGCAATTTATCTGTGCTACCTTGTCTCATGTTGCTGGAACAGGCATTTCAGCGATCAACAGAGGACTACTGAGAGAGAGAGAGAGAGAGTCTAGCTTTCTAGTTTCTCAGGGCAAGCCTTTAAGCCACTGTTAAACTAACCATAATTGCATCCCCAGTGTTTGTGGGAAACCCCAAGGGTAAATTGCGTAAAAGAAAAATGAATATCTGGTCCTTGGAGTCGGATTGATGGAGCACCTAGTGACCTCTCGCCAATGAGATGTCACAATAAAGTATCTCAATTATATACATGTGAATGAAGCCGTCGCTATATATTACAGCATCGGCATATGTCTGAATTAGCCACATTTCTGCTGCTCTGTGTGTAGTAGGCTCAGGAATTCCAAAAGAGTGGCGTAACAAGTGTCACAATATGGGCATGTGACCGACTCAGCATCCCCAGCTATAGTCTTGGTGGAGGAGCTTCAGCATTTGGCCAGAGCTTGACTTAAGTGAAGACCATTGCAGATTCAGAACCAAGCATGATGATGTGACTAAGTGTGGGAAGCCATGTCCTGTCTTTACTTCTCCTAGGTATCTGAGTATAGGAGGAGCAGGCTACACTGCTGACCCCACTAAACTTTTTCTGCAACATCACAAGGGGATTTTTGCCATGGAGGGTTTGGGCCTGGAAGTGATGCTCCCCCATTGGTTCTGGCAGGTGTTGGGAGGCTGCCCAACAAAAGCTGGGGCTCCAGACTGCTGCACATCCTAAAGCTGCTAGTGGCAGTGGAAGAAAGGTTGAGGAAATCTGTGTTGCCATCCGTGGTGTTGCCCAGCCAGCAATTGGAGCTACAGGAGCAGCTGTTCTTGGCTGCCCCCCTCATGAGCTGAAGACACATGCTGGCTTTGATGGGGCTGCCAAGCCTTAGCCCTGCAATTGGCCTGGCGGTTCCCCAGCTCTTGCTGTTTTTTTCCTAATGAATTGATTGTTTGCACTGTGCACAGGGAGCCCATTAGGGAGACATGTGAGGGTCATTAGCAAGGCACAGTGGAGCTTGACTATTCAGGCAGTGCCTGGATTGGGAGTGGGAGAGGGGCAATGGGCGGGGGGAGGGAACCCAAGCAAACACTTCTTCCTTCCACAGAAGCCACTGTGATTGAGTGGGTAGTCAGCCTCTGGGGCATCAGGCAGGCAAAAACACTCTGAATCAGGTTTGACAGTTGATGGCAATGCTCTCCTCCTTGTCCTAGAACAGGGCTTGATGCTTCTGCTTTGTGGTGTGTACCTTGGTGACCTGCTGAGGGCCAGATGCAAAGCAGGCATTGCAAGCTTTCATCGTGGGGTGGTGGTGGGGGAGACCTTCGTGTAGTTATGGAGTTCTCGCGTGTCTCCAGTGAGCTCAGGATATGAATGAACTCGAAGGGACTGGTTTCTCTTGTGTCACCCTTTCGTCGGGTAGTTGTGACACTTGTGAAACTTGCTCAGCATCTACTAAGATAAGTGGCCCCCTCCCCTACAAACTGGAATGTGTTGTGCAGAGGTTTCTGGGAATAGGCTGCTAAGGACAGCAGGGCCATTTTTTCCTTTTCTGTGACAAGTTTCGTTCTGAAGGAATGAGTACTGAAAATCGGAGTGCACAAAATGCATATTGCCAGCTACTGCAGTGCAGCTGCTTTTGGGGCGGAATCAACATCTGTTTTAAGTGCCCCCACGACAAGAATTTTGGTTATTGTAGATGTAACAGCTAAGAACACTAGATGGGGAAAAGCTAATAATCGTATCATTTCAGAAATGACGTTTCCAGGTATATAATTATGAAATGCTTTCTTAGACCCTGGTGGGTAGGAACACACGTGTCTCATTGCCGGATGATGCTCTGGAGATCCTGCCTGTTCTTTTGAACACTCTTAAGGCAGCAACAGCAGAATCGTATGCGGCTCCTCTGGCTCTTTTTGGCCTGTTACTTTTATCTGCTGTTACCCCTTTCCCACTCTGCTACATGAAGATGGATGCAGGATCTGGAGGAGGAATGGACTGGGAAATGCGGTAGCTCCTTGTGTTCCTGTTGCCGTGGGATGTTTAGACCCAGGCAGGATCTCTAGATTGTGATCAGGCAACCTTTTGGGAAGGGCCATAGCTAGATAGCAGGGTACATACTCTGCATTGCAGAACATCCCAAATTCAATCCCTGGTATTTCCAGGTGGAGCTGGACAACATCGTCCCCACTGAAAGTCTGAAGAGTCACTGTTAATCATTGTAGAGTAGGCAACACTGAGCTCAACAAACCAGTGGTCTGACTCTGTATAAAGCAGCTTCTGTGGCAATTTGACCAGGAGATTTTCTCTAAAGTAATAATTCTCCATCTTGTATTTATTCTTGAGCGATTTACAGGGGCAACAGTGAGTGACAGATCGCTCACCAGTCAAGCACCTCCAGTGCCATCAGACATCTTCCACCCATCCTTACTTGTTGGCCTTTCACCCTTCGCCTAAAGTAATTTCAACTTCTTCATGGACAGTAACAAACTTACTTGAACACTCTGCTGATATTAAATACAATTTAGAAGAAGATATTCTGTCTCTTGACAAGAAAAGGAAATCAGTGCTTGCAGGCCAGCTGTGTTGGGTTGAAAAGTGACTCTAGATAGACAATAGCTGGTTTGGATGGGAAGACAAATGGAATTCCTTGCGTAGTGGGTGATGTCAGTAATTATAGACAGGACTTGTACGATTCAACCGAGGGAATGCCAGATCCTGTGATTTAGTGTGGGCTGTGCAAGTGAGCCATGAATTTTCATGAATGTGTGTACTTATGATATCCTCTTCAAAGAATGGAATGTGATGTATCGCATGACAGAGAGAGTGAAAAAGAAGTAAGGACACGAGGCATTACAGTGATAAAAAATGTTTGCAGGGACTGTGGATTGATTGATTAATTTGGACACTTTTATCCTGTTCATCCAAAAGTTCAGGGTGGCATACATGGGTCCCCCCCCCCCACCTCATTATCCACACAACAACCCTGTGACTTCAATCTGGCTGAGAGAGAATAACTAGCCCCGGGTCACTCGGAACTTCATGACGGTTGAAATGGGATCTGAGCCTGGGTCTCCCCAGTCCTAATTCAGCAATGTCACTTGGAGCAGTATGGCTTGGAAAATGGTACCTAGAAATGGATCCTTTTGGCTCCTGAGCCCAAATCCTTTTGTGTGGCTATGAATACCTGAAACTTTTAAATAGAAAAGGATCTGACAAAGCCATGTAGTGTTTACTTGTGACATAGTTGACCACACAAGTTATGTAGATTTCCTGCCTATTGACAGCATGCAAGAGTGTCAGTTTATGTAATTGCCAGTAGCTGTTGGTGATAGTCCAGTTCCGCTAGAGGTGTCATGTTCCTTTGTACCTTTGAACCTCCCTTGCCCCCCGCCCCAGTCTATTGCTTATTATTCTCTACTTAGTAGGTGAAACGTCTTGCTTAGAGCTGCCTTGCAAATCGACCCAATGAAAATGTAACCATGGTTAGGTGATCAAAGCTGTGCTGCAGGTTTGCATCTCCTTCCTTGCCCATCATCACCTTCCTTACTTTAGCTCTCAAAAATCAACTTCCCTCACCTGGTTAGATTTGACTCTGGCACAGAAGCATTAACATCTGCAGCAGCACAAACAGAGATGGAAGCTTGTTTGCAAACCATGGCTAGTACCAGTCAAGATGTCTACATGAGCCACGGAAAGGAAATAATTCACATGAGTTAGAAGATTGCTAGTTTGGCACCTACATTGGGTTATTACGGGGGGAAATGAGCTCTTGTGTGTTGACTATGTCCACATGGTGACTACTATAATGTGTGGAGGGTGCAGACATGTGTGAAAAATTGGTGGCATGGACTTAGAGACCTTATGGTTTAAAGGCACCACAGAGACATGCAGAGGAGCAAAGAAAATCCATATTTTCTGTAGTGTGTGAAGCATCCTTGGGAGACATTAAAAACAGATCTATGAGCAACCTTGTCACAAGTTAGAACTAAACAACAAGATATGTAATGGACCAATTTAGTGTATTCTACAACACATACTGAGCACACAGCAGTTGAGACTCTGATCTGCTTTTAAAATGTCTCAAGTAACTACATTCTTTTGCTCCCTTTCCCTTGAGGAGTCTATTTTGTTTACCTTGCTTTATTTTTAGGAATTTTGAGGTCAAGACATGTCGATTCTAGCAGAAGGGAACAAAGTAATTGCCCATGACTCTGTATTATTTCACAACTTGCTTTGCCCCTTAGTCTGCAGAGGTAGGAAGTTGGGTCACCCCTGGATTCCTGTGTGGCTTCAGAGAGGCCACTCCATGGTAGATCTTGGCCAACAGTCAGCATAAGTGCTGTGGTTGGGTTGTTTGTATTGATTTCCCTATCTGTTACCCTTGTGCTGCATGGGGAGCTAGGAGTGGTTGTGTTCTTGTGGCGGCGGCAGGGAGGAAAGGTCTGGTCTGCAAGCATTTGCTCTCATTAGAACGTTAAGGCCTGAGAGCTGAAAGCCAGTCACCCCTATAAAATGGACTTTGAGCAGTTTCTCCTGTGAGGCTCAGCGTAGGGTCTGGCTGATCGGTCCATGGTGTTTGCCTTCAGCCTCTGCAGGCGCAAACAAGAGAGAATGTGTCTCTGCCAGGTTCCTTTTAACAGAACAAAGGATGTGTTATTCCCCTTAATAGTCTTTCTGGAAGCCAACTTAAGGTACTCGTCTCCAGGCTGGAAGCTGATTATTATTTCTACATCAGACAAGTGGTAGGGCAAGCCTTACCAACTAGTTTAAACTTTTAGAAGGGATGGGATACCTGTTATTGTTTTTAGTGCTTCTCAACCTCAAAGTAGACGCTAAGAGTCTTGAAGCTGGTGAGAAATGGGATCCTTTTAACTGGGCGTGATGGTGAGGAGCCTTATCTTTTTACAACAGGGATGGGGACTGTGTGGTCCTCCATGGACTCCAGCTCTCATCAGCCATAGCCAGCATGCCCATTAGTGAGGGGTGGTGAGAGCTGTAGTCCAACAACATCCTCAGGGCCGCAGTTTCTGTGTCCTTGTTCTTCAAGAAAAGCTATAGCATCTGTTCATTTTTAGCTAGCATAGTCAGTTCCTGGCCCTGCCAGAAATTCCTTGTTAAGTATGGCAGTAAGTATTTTCATCTCCGAGCTGGAGTCCTCCATCTGCACCGTGGTTTTTGGTTGTCACAAATGCTTTGTGGTTGTCACAAATGCTAGGAGGAATGGCATTGAAAAAGCCCAATAAAAGGTGATGCCAGTTGATAAGGGATTCTTTCCCATTTGAAAGGAGATCTGGTCCTCAGCTCAGTGGCATTTCCAGTATTTTGAGGTGACTGGATCACTTTGAGAACCGACATTTGAGACATGGTGGGGTCCAGCTGAATAGCATATGCTGGTTGCCTATCCAGAGTCTGACTTTAAATCCCTGCTGGGCCAGGAACATACAGTTGCTGCCCTTGAGGAAGTCTCGCCTTCAATCCTGCATCTGTTCAATGGGAGTAGGAGTGGCTTATTTTGCATGGCTGTTGTGAGCTTGAATAAAGCAACAATTGTGCATATTATGTAATCTGCCAAAATTAATATGTGACTGCATATTCAGGAAATGAATGGCCAGGCCTGGAAGGAGATGTCTGGGAACTCTTCTCATAATGCCAATATAACGGTGGATTCCAGACCCAACCCTTGTCCCTGGTAGCAGAGCAGCTGAAAATGGCAAACAGAGGCGGGTGGATCATAAGATAGTTCTTGGGCATTTGCAAGGTCTGGGGCCCTGGGACACAGACTGACAGCTGGCAATTTGAGTGCGGGCTTCGAGTGACCCTTGGGGGTGGATGGTGAACCAATGGATCAAATAGTGCTTGTGCCATTTCCTTTTATTTTAAATGGTGGGCTCCTCTTGGAACTGGTAAACACAGCTCAGGAACTGATGAACCTGGGCTATGTTAACAGAGACCAGAAAATAACATAAAATTGGGCATATCTCACAGAGGATTTCCTGCTTTTTGTCAATAACTGCCATTCATTGGACATGGTAAGGGATGGGTTACGAGCGGCAATCAGAGTTGCTCCGTTTCTGTTATTTTTCTTTTGTTGCATCTGGTGACTAATCCAGGGAAGGTCACACCATGATAAACACATCTGTCTTTAAGGTGCCACAAGACTAGTTCCGATTCCAATGTCAATTTTCAGTAGCATCTTTGCTCTGTTGATGCCCTGGGCCAGTCTGAGTTCTAGCAGCTTCATACTTCTCAGTGTGCACAGATGTGAAAAAGGCTTTTGGGAAGGATTGCCAGAAAGTGAACTTGGCAGTTTAATTTTCCTTTGAAGGATGGTGAGGTTCAGCAGAGGTAGTATGTGCTTGCCATTTCTGTGTGTACCAATTGCTCTAACATCTTAGCTTGAATACATTCCTGAGCCACTTCCTGAAGCAAAAGGATGGAAAGAGTAGAATTAGTACATTATATTGGCTTATATATGACGTGGGTGGCCCTGTGGTTTAAACCACTGAGCCTCTTGGGCTTGCCGATTGGAAGGTTGCCGCTTCAAATCCCTGCGACGGGATAAGCTCCCGTTGTTCTGTCCCAGCTCCTGCCTAGCAGTTCAAAAGCACGCCAGTGCAAGTAGATAAATAGGTACCGCTGCAGCGGGAAGGTAAACAGCATTTCCATGCACTCTGGCTTCCATCACGGTGTTCCATTGCGCCAGAAATGGTTTAGTCGTGCTGGCCACATGACCTGGAAAGCTGTCTGTGGACAAACGCCGGCTCCCTCGGCCTGAAAGCGAGATGAGCGCCACAACCCCAGATTCACCTTTGACTGGACTTAACCACCCAGGGGTCCTTTACCTTTTATAGTGTCATCATCTTATCACCCCTTTTCCCTGGCCTTGACACCTGAGATGTATATTTTCAGGACCCACTCTATTTGTGTGTGTGGTTGCATTTTTTATTGTAAGTTTTTAAAACTTCTGATGTAATTTTAATCAATGCAGCCCACCCCTGGGACCTTAGTGTGAAGGCAGGGTAATAAAGTTGTTTGTTTGTTAATTACAGTACCAGCAGCCACAACCTGCTTCCTTCAAATGGATGATGTGGAGTGAGAAGGGAGTGATGGTAAAGCCAAGTGTTTTAGCAGTTTCTCAAACGAAATGATGGTGGTGGGGTGTCTGCTAATCTGCAGAAACCTTTTGCAGATGTTTCTTGGAAAGCAGGACTGTCCCACGGCAGTTCTCAGTTCTGATCCAGGCAAAATTACCAGCCGCTGCCGACTGGAACTGATGGAAATCATAGTCCGGAACATCTAGAGGGCACCGGGTTGGAGAGAACTGATAGAGGCTGTGTTTGATTAAATTTCTCCTCTTCCCTTGAATTGTTCTGATCAGGGCCGTGGCTTTCTCTCATCTCCCTGACTGCTGTCTCATATTTTCCACAGAGATCCACGGAGGGCCACGGTCCCGCCAGTTGCAGCCTGCGCGCTCCCTCCCAGGGCCTCCCCACTGCCTGAAGCATTTTCCTGTTGACCTGCGCACCTCCATGGATGGCAAGTACAAAGAGATAGCCGAGGTAATGTTACTTCTTCATTGCTGTTGCTTTCCTGTTTTATAACCTCAGAGTTATACCTACTGGCCCCGAGTTCCTCTTTTCCTTTGATTGCTTTTTTATGAAACAAGCTTGTAACCCTGAACTCTGACAAATGCATGCGATTCCTCTTGCATTTGCAAAGATTGGGGGGGGGGGAATAATCCACGCAGCCTTTCACTGTTGGAGGTAATGAGTGGGTTGCTTTCAACTCCTGCAAATGGAAGCTGAGAGGGAGGTAATCTTTGCCAGTTCCTCTTGTTATCTCCTGTGCCCCTGGGAATTGTGCTTGGTGGTGGTGGGTGTATGGGAGGTGGAGGGGCTGTGGGAATAAATCACCCTCCCCTTCTGTTTGTGGAAGCTTCTGCTGGTTTGACACCTTGGCTGAAGTACAGTTTTGCTTTCCTAGGATCACCTCTGTATCCAACCTGATGTTTGGGAGTTATTTCTCACTGAGTGTGCTTGTAGTGAGGTTTTGTTGGGGTGCTTCCCAGAGGGCCAGGTTGCCACATTGTGCCAGTTAGTGCCACCCTGCAGTTGAGGCATAAAGTGTTGTTACGTGGTCTCCACTGCCATAATGATTCCACCGTCTCCCAATTTTAATTGTGGCATAAAGGAAAGGTGGACCTAGCACTGCTTGCAGCCCACACTGGCTGTTTTCGTCCACTGGTTGGGGATGCCAGATTCTAAGGCAGGCAAATCTTGTGCAGTTCTGGGACTCTGCTACTTCCAAGTCCAGACGTGGCATGCTCACAGCAAATGTGCATTAGCCTAAACCCAGCCTCAAAGCCTGGCAGAGTCTGTCCCATGTGCACTTAATGGTTTCTGGAGTAGCTGGAATCTCTGTGAGTGATGAACTGTCCTGCTAATCACAGCATTACAAGAGAAAGGAGGAGCAAGAAAAAAGAGAAGCTCTTGTTATGTTCCCCTTATTGCGTGATCCAGTTCCAGGCTTCCTGTTTCAGGCAATCAGAACAATTTTTTCAACCTCAGTAATAGGTGAGCAATCTCTTGCTGGAGTGTGAACTGAGCCATTGTCAGGGAGAGCGATTACAGGAGTACTTTGGCCAGACTTTTTGTCTGGATGGGCTCTTGGGTGCATTCTCTCCCAGTTGGAAAGACTGAAAAGGTCCATAATTTCAACTGGGGAATTTGCGGGTCACCGGCAAGTGGTCAGTAATTCTGATGCTGATACCCTTTAACCTATGCAACAGATGTTTCCATTGTAATTGCTGGCACAGAAATTTGGCTTTTTGCCTTTAGCTATCTAAAGAGTGAACTTACCACAGGCAAGCTTTCAAGAATCGGGTACCCGAGTGAATTAATTGAAAATGCATTTTGATCGACCTACTGGCAGGCTAAGTAATTGAATTGCTTGTCTGATTTATTGGGGGAAATCCTTGCAGAGCAAGCCTGACTCAGCACTTCCCAGCTCATGTCTCTTTGTAGCGCAGCTCGCTTTCTTGCTGCTTGTGCTTCAGGGCTCTTTAGTTGCAGTATGGAAATGTCCATAGCAAGATCTTGTCCTTTGTTCGTGATTCATGAGAGCTGTCTGTCTCCTTCCTTCATACCTTGCTTTTGAACATGGGTGGGTGGGGGGACTTTCGGGGCGGGGGGCTGAGGGTCACATTGCCCTAGCAGAAAAGCTGTGGAGCCATATACCTGAACCAGGTGGGGCCAGATCCACACAAAATCATAAACCCTTGATGCACACACAATTTCTCTTTCTCTCTCATAACACCACGCATATCATGGAAGCAGAGGCATATTTTTAATTATTACTAGCTCCCTTCAAGTTATACTTTCCATTTCCTTCATAGACTTTTTTTAAAAAAATACATTGAACTTCCTATACAGTGGTACCTCAGGTTACAGACACTTCAGGTTACAGACTCTGATAACCCAGAAATAGTACCTCGGGTTAAGAACTTTACTTCAGGATGAGAACAAAAATCGTGCGGCGGCAGCAGGAGGCCCCATTAGCTAAAGTGGTACCTCAGGTTAAGAACAGTTTCAGGTTAAGAACGGACCTCCAGAACGAATTAAGTTCTTAACCCGAGGTACCACTGTATTTGTACTGCCTATCCAAAAGGCTCAGTAATTCTAGTGTGATAATGCAAATATGTTCAATTCACAGCTGAATTGCAAGTCCTTCCCCAAAATTGAGATCCAGCAATTGCAAAATGTGTGGACTACTTTTTGCATTTCTGCAAAGAAAACAAGTTTGCTGTGACCTTGCAGAGGAAGGAGCCACGGTTACACATCCTCTTTCCATTTCTGCTGAACAGCTGATGGTTGGCAGGGCACCTAGAGGGCTGTAGGAAATCTGGCCAGACCATGGGTATCTCACCCCAGGTCTAGGACATTAAAATGTGCATTCATTTTCAAGGCAGGAAATGTCATTTCAATCTACCTTTGCCACACTGAAGATGTTAGGTCTGCCTTCACTCTTTCTGGTCCCAGACTGATAGAAGTGTCATAGAGCCTGTTGGTGGAGCTCACGTCACGTGCTGATTTTAATGGGTCCATGGTACAGACTTATTAAAATCACAATACCTGAAGTACATAAATGTCGTATGCACACTGTAGAAAAGCATTGTGGCATGATGTAGATTAACCCCACCTCACAGGCTTGAATATACACTTGTTATGGCTTTAGTGGATTCACAGTACAGGTCTGTAAAGTGTATATCTTACAACTTAAATGTGAGGCATGGTCCTAAGCAGAGAGATACTGGATGTGAGCACTGGTGGTGGTATGGAAGTGTTTGAATCTGCCTGCTCTAGCTTCCACCTGACCTTTGTAGGAAGAAATTAGGGCCTGCTTGATGGCTCAGCAGCTGTCGTTTCCTGATGTTGACACATCCATGTGT
Source organism: Podarcis bocagei (assembly GCF_964188305.1). Lineage (NCBI taxonomy): Eukaryota > Metazoa > Chordata > Lepidosauria > Squamata > Lacertidae > Podarcis > Podarcis bocagei. The sequence continues at coordinate 50,599,427 of NC_138129.1, forward strand.
CAGAAACATGCTGGAGAAGGCAGCAGGGGAGACGGGGACCTTGAGATATATTAATCATTAATGCACCTTTTGATGACCTGGGCAATGGGAAACCAGCAGCAGTGAAGTTCATCTAACAGTCATCACTCAGGCAATTGAAAGTCACTGCGTTGGTGACCCCATTGTGAATTCCTGCCCTGAAAAAGCAGGCATTGTGGCATGGATCCCACCCACAATACTTTCATGGATGCTGGCAGAGTATTCCCATCTCAGCAGACAGACTCCAGGGAGTCCCTCTTAGTGGACTCTCCATGCTGGTGTCCGCATTGCTTGTCAGAGGTTTGTTATGTGGGAGGCTTAACTGCTCCTCCCTGCCCCGGTCGACTGCACTGTTGTGCTGCTGTGCCCACAGGAGCTGTTCTGCCGTTCGTTGGCTGAGAGTGATATGCGCAGTGCCCCCTATGAATTCCCAGAAGACAGCCCCATTGAACAGCTGGAGGAGAGGCGCCAACGGCTGGAGCGGCAAATCAGCCAGGATGTGAAGTAAGTTGCTGTGATGCTTCTTGGTCTTCGTCTGGCTCCTTGGTTTGGTATTTCCAAGAGTAGGAAGGTGCATTTCAGAGAAATTCATGAACAAAGACAACTGGATGAATATGAGCAGTTGAGAACTGAGAAAGGTGGCAAGAAGCCAAATGGGGAACCCTTAGCTGCAACCTAGAATAGATTGCTGTAACTCGGGGAACAGGCTTAATGGAGAAGACATAGGTGGTCCAAAGAGGTGCACATCGGACGTTGGCTAGGATGCCTGCCATTGACATGGCTGTGTGTGTGTGTGCATATACATAACTGTATGTGTGTGCGTTTGTACCTGGCAGTTTTACACAACGCTCGTCCTGCTTATGGTCTGTCTTGGGTGCCCAGAGGCTTTTCACTGGTGGGATTGCTTTGTGGTTATCTACATTACCAGCAGGCAAATAAAGGCCTCTGGATTTCTTCCAGCTCTATCTGCCCAGAGGTGGCTAGATTCGTTTAGAAACCAGGACTGGAGAGAGGACAAATATGGCCCAGTACAGATCTTGTGACCTAACCATGCCTAGGCTGTTGGAAGTGTGCTGTAGGAGCATTTGCTCCCTCTTCTCCATGCACACACTGCTTCCCTTCTCCGCTTCCTGGGTTGTGGTAACCATGCTTTGGCATAATGTCTGGATTGATCAAATTATGGTTACCACTGGCCATAGTTTGCCTCCGCACCAGAACCAGAAACTCACATTGAGCTATACTTTCTGGTTCAGGTGGGGGTGGTTTGCCTGATCTTCATGGCAAACTGGTTGCCATGGATGAGGAGGGACTTACTATTCAAATCAGCAGCACTTTCCTGATGGCCAAACCATGGTTTGGTTTTGATGTCTGTCCTAGGCCTTTTGAATCCATTCTCTTCTGTCTCCCATAGCTGGTGAATATTGCTGTACAGTGTCTGCCATTTCTGGTGTTGGTTTCTGTATTAATGCTAGTGTTTTCTTTTTTTCTTCTCCTTCTCTTCTCCTTTTCTTCCTCCACATTTCCTCATCTCTCTCTTTGTTTGTGTGTGTCTCTCTCTCTCTTCCCCTCTCTCTCTTTCTTTCTGTCTCTCTGTTTGTTCCTGTCTTGGCCTTGGCCTCCACTTCCCATTTATCCTCAGACTAGAACCTGACATTTTACTCAGAGCCAAACAGGACTTCCTGAAAATTGACAGTGCTGCTGACTTACAGTGAGTGCCTGGCATTAATTCTCTCTGCCCTTGACTCAGGGGTGGGAGCGGGAGCACCCTGCAGGCTGCATCCTCATCCTCTCCCCACCTTGGCAGGCACAAAGGAAGTGACACTCTTGCAAGAGTTCTATCCACCTGCATGTGGCACATTCCCACTCTCAATCACACCGCTGGGTGTGTGGTCAATTAATTAGGTGCAGGTACTGCTAAGTCAAACTAAGCCATGTGCAGGCATTTTGAACTGCCTTGTGCAGGCTTAAAATGGGGAGGAGGCAGAGGCATGCATACACAACCCTTGCACCTTCCCTCAAAATCCCAGTGCATGCCAGCTCCTGTTCAGACCTTCCTACAATCAGTGCAAAGCTCTAAAGTGGGGGGATTCTATGTGGAACATGCTTAGAAATCCCCCAGCAGACCTTGTACAACATGGGATAGTCCGAAGTGGGACCAGGAGGCACAAGGAAGTTGGGGGGGGGGGCTTGCATTTGTATCCCTCGCCTCTCCATCTTAAGTCCACATTATTTTGCCCCAAATGTCCAAGTAGGGCTCTGATCTTACCAGCAGTGACTGAGAGACATGCCAGACAGCCTGGAAGCAGGCTTGGAATTGGACTTCAGAGTGGAAAGATGGTGTAAATCAGGGGTGGCCAACTCCCAAGAGACTGCGATCTACTCACAGAGTTAAAAGCTGGCAGTGATCTACCCCAATTTGGGGGGTTCAGGTCAAAGTTATTGGGCTTTTTTAGGGAGGAAAGCCCTGTTGAGCTTCTTTGGGGGGAGCCAATGATCTACCAGTGGTCTACCACAGGCATCCAGTGATCTACCGGTAGACCACGATCTACCTGTTAGACTTGCCTGGTGTAAATGGATGAAGTGAATCTCCCCTCGCCTCCTGGAGGAGAATGAAAGTTCGGTGTTTTAGTTTGGCAATCCCTTCTGAGAAGTAGATGCTGTTCAGACTGAGAAGCTGGGAAGCCCCATGGCAACTAGGGCAGGCAGAAGTGCCTTTGGTCCCGAGCCCACCATGGCTCTTGACACAGCTGAGCGGGGGATTCCTCCCTTTCCACTGCTGGTCACTTTCCCTTGTTCCTTTGCTCTGAGCTCCATTTCCCTCCTGTCTTTTTATTATAACGGTGATGATTCTTTTCATGGCAGGTGCAGTGGGTGGAGCCAGCCTCTTGTCTCTGTGTTTTATATTTCTTCCCCCACCTCCCCTCTTTTCATGGTGCTGGCTGAGCAGCTCAGGTCCCTAGTAAGCCCAGCAAGGTCCTTGTCAGGGGGTCCCTTGGAGACCAGCTTCTTCAGGCCCTTGCTCTGCTTCTGGTTCTGCCAGATGATTGACTTCATGCAGTGCGGAAAGGGGCAATTGGTCATCTGGTGAAGCTGTGCAAAATGAAAGAGCCCTCCCCTGAGGAGCAGGAACCACCTTCCTGCTACGTGGGCAACCTGTTTGACTGTCCAAGGTTCTGAAGCTGTCAGGTGTCCATGACTGTCTCCACCCCTTTCCGTAGTTCAGGGCTTGCCTCCCTGTGGTTGGCGGGGAGGTTGTCCCTGTCTTGAACGTGTTTTGTGTGTGGTACGTCCTGCTTTGATGTCTTGAAGGACCTCTTTCGAAAAGGGGACTCCAGTGAGCACGGCAGGATACCGGCAGAGCCAAATCTGTCATTTACTGTTGCTCCCTCAACTCTTCCCTTTCTTTCTTCTCCCCCCAGATTGTTTAAGGAGCAGGGAGAGGACCTGGTGGACCAGTATCCCAAAGAACGGGATGTGCCTCTGGAAAGGGAGTTCCAGAGGGTCACCATCTCCGGAGAAGAGACGTGCGGGGTAAGGCTGACAGATTCAGAAACTAGCCATCCATTTGCACCCAACCACAGTCTCCTGCAAAGGCTCTGCCACAGACGGTGGTCTACAAGCTTCATGCGAGTGATCCATGCTATGTTTGTAAAAAAATGCAATTAAAAATCATGCAGCATCCAGCACAGTGCTTTACAACTGCTGCAGCAGACAGGGAAATCATTCCGTGGTCTGACAATGTGTTCCTCAATGTTTAGGGGGGCAGGTGGGTTGGGAACCACTGCTCTACAACATGCTGCTTTCTGACAGCAATCAGATAGCCTCCAGGCAGGAAATGGCTCCGGTTTAGCCCTGGAAGGGCCTTAGCTCAGTGCTAGAGCACATTGTGCTTTGCATGCAGAAGGTCCCAGGTTCAATCCCTGCCATCTCCACTTTAAAGGATCAGGTAGCAGGGAATGGGAAAGGCCTCTGTCTGCCTGAGCCCCTGGAGAGCAGCTGCTGGTAAAAATATGCAACCCATCTAATAAACCAGCTGGGCAAATAGAATTTACTGACAGGCTCTGTATTTTGTATGTTTGTATTTTTGGTGCTTTGTAGTTTGATGTTTTGAATGTTTGCTGTGAGTCACTTTGGGCACAGCCATTGTGGGAAATTGTTTATTATTAATTTATTTCAAGTATTAAAACAATTTTCTAACTTTGATGTTTTTAAACACCCATGTTGTAAGTGTTATACCCCCCCAAAATTGCAGATGGGAGTTTGGGGCTAAGAAGAGGAGCTCGCCTAACTTCACCCAGTGGTTCCATTTGGATACTTGGCTAAACTTCAGCTTAGTGTGCTGTGAATGAGCCTATGTGAGCTTCTGGCTCACACACTCCCTCTTTCCCCCTCCTTCTGGAATTCAGACGCTTTTACTTCTGTTTTTGCTTAATCTCGTGTTTCAGTGTTCGCTGTGGATAACGTTAATCATGGTTTGTTTGAAACAAGCCAACTACAAACCATAGTCAACATTAACCCCAGTTTATGGTTTGAATGACACTAAACTATGATTAACTGAACTGTCTGTTAGGAACCTCTGGAGTGATTTGATTTAGCACGAAGAAGCTGCAGCACCTGTATTGCACTTTCATTGTATTTATTTATGGATACTGAAGTTCTGCATGCAAACTGGCTTTTGATCGCTATCTTGCGAAGCAGTTAGTTACCTAACTCAGTCCCTGTGTTTTTCCATTTTATGCAGTGAATCTCTGAAGACTTCCTTCTGGCTGTTGTTTTGATTTTCTGACCTTCTTTATATAGTTTGAATGGATCAATTATCATTTTGTGGTTATTTGAAATTTGCACTTGATAGATTTGCCTTATTGGAGACATTATTATTATTGATATGTTATGTATTTTTGTCTAGCGGTTCACGCCATCTGTTTCCTAGCCTGCCCATCATGATTCCTTGATAAGTGCTGTTCCCAGTTCAGCTAACTGTTTTTCTTTTGCTCTCTCCCCCCCCCCCCAGGTGCCTTTCACAGACCTGCTGGATGCTGCCAAGAGTGTGGTGAAGGCCTTGTTCATTCGGGAGAAGTATATGGGGCATTCTTTGCAAAGCTTCTGCAAGACCACAGCCCGCTTCCTACAAGACCTTTCAGAAAGGCCTTTGGCCCCCAGGATGTATGAGGAGATCCCCGAGACCCCTGGGGCTGGAGGTGAGGTCTGAATCTGGGGCCTGTGTGTGAGAGGGCCTTCCTTTCAGCAAAGTCATTCCAGTAAGGGAGGTGCCTAAAGTGGCAGACAGGAAGAGGAACATGGAGAAGGTTTAGATTGGTCCCTGGCTACTTACAAGGTGGTCATGGTATTGATGATGCCCTTGAAAGGCCAGCAGGTAGTGGAAGTCAGGGCATGGTCCAGAGGCAGCTCCCCTCCTCTCCCACACCCAAGGAGGGCTGTGAGGACAAGTCGTACATTGCCTCCAGCTTTGGGGTAGGCAAGACTGGGTAGCTGCAAGATCTAATGGGTCATCTCTTCATGTCTCCAAGGGCTCAACTACAAATATTTTTTAAGTGATCCCATGGAAAGATGCTATAGCTATGGGGTGAGTGTAGGGCCGTGTGCTGAGAAATGCTGAATTCTGCAACTGTTGGGTTCCAGTTGGGTACATTTGGGTAATTCCCCCCCCCCCCAGATTCATTTTATTCAGATTTTATTAGTCTTTGGGGGGCAAGGAGCTTATGTGGGGTGTTGAAGTTCTAGCAAATGTTCAGTGGCAGCTACGCCTCTGGATTCCGAGAGTTCAGTAGACTTTGCCCCCACATTTCAAAATGTATCTTATGTCATGAGAACTAGAAACTTGCTTGCTCTCAAAAAAAAACGTACAGAGATTATGAGAAAAATGGAACTTTATACCCATTAACTACATTCTACAAGGTTTCTGTGCTCCCATGGAATCAGCCTTGGATGATTGGGAGAGATGGTGTGACTGGGACCCAGTGAGGCTGTGCCGTCCCATATTGACTTGATCCGTCATGTTCTGTAGCCGAACAACCATCACTGAGCTTGCTTGTTTTAGCACCTTAAAGACCAACTAAGTTAGTTCTTGGTATAAGCTTTTCGTGTGCATGCACACTTCTTCAGATGCACACTTCTTCAGATATACAGTGTATCTGAAGAAGTGTGCATGCACACGAAAGCTCATACCAAGAACTAACTTAGTTGGTCTTTAAGGTGCTACAGGAAGGAATTTTTTTATTTTGACTATGGCAGACCAACACGGCTACCTATCTGTAACTTGCTTGTTTTGTGCCCCTTGTGCTAGCTTTTCTTTCTCACCAACTCTTGCTAAACAAGTAAGCAAGCAAGCAGACAAACAATAACTGGATAAGGGAATGTGCCATCAACTTCAAGGAGAGAGATGGTTCTTGAGAATAATTAGTTTTATTTTTTGTATTTTGGTTTTCTGTTTAAAATAGGAGGTGAAATATCCGTAGTGATGAAGCAAAAGTATAGCCTCTCATTTGCTCTTTCCTGTGTTGCAGATGCTTCAGGGCACTCGCCGTTTACAAACCAGCATCCTTATGAGAAGTGTGACCCTGAATCAATGCCTGGAGACCTTGGCTTTGGCCTGAAGATGGTCAATGGAGTAGTCCATGTGTACACTAAGCAGGACATCACCGACAAGTAAGGGGGAATGGGAGAAGGCATGGCAATATCTTGCTGGGTACAGATGCCTTGGTATGCTAACAGTGATTCTAGGAAAATATGTTCTTTAGTGACAGGTAAAATTTGGAGGTGAGCAGAGGTCATTCACGGTGATTTTATCCATGGCCCACACCTAAATGGCCAAGTTATTCCCTGTTTTCTCTGTAGCTGGGAATCTTGGATGCATTTAGCTCAAGTATCTATAGAAATGGCATATGCCTAATGAAAGTGAAAATTCATCTATAGACATCCTGAGCTTTTAGGAAGTCTAGCTCCATATTCTTATGCAGCATCTTGTGAAAACACTGTTCTCATGCAAATCGTAATAAATGCACACATGATGTCTGATAATGAACACTGTTGAAATCACTGAATCTTGTGCTTTCTTCCCTGTATCCATTTGCCCTTGGAAAGTATAGAAGGGAATATTTATACTACAGGAGCTGGGGAAGAAGGTGTGATTGACAACCGCCTACACAGCTTTGAGAGCACAGAAAGGCAGATCCACATTTTAATTGGGCCTGTTCGTTATTTGAACCAACAGCACATGCTGTTTTCAAACTAGATTAAGCAAATCAGTAAAATGTATGAAAACTTTATTGTTATATCTTTTTCTTTTTTACATATTCAGAGTACTATACAATAAAACTGAATTTAAAAAACATCATATTCTAGCAAAATAGCTATTAACCAGTTCCAGACACCTAGCTAAATTGTTGCAAGCAACCAAGGTGAAGGAATGAACGCAATAATACAGCTAGACAGGACTTCCTGGACAAAACCTTGAACCTTGCATGGGATAGTTTTGCATGAAATGGAAGTTCCTCAAGCTTGAACCCTAGTTGTGATTTTTGATTAAATACTGACATAGCAGGAAAACGGGCATAGATAAGGGAGGAAAATACAATATACATACAATAAAAGAGCATACATACAATAAAGAACAGGAGTCTGTCCCAGAAACCATCTGTGTTTTTCTCAATGCATTTCCATAATAGTAACTGCTAATGCCTTACAATTTCTTTTAAAGTGAATGTTCTCAGGAATCTTAATTTTCTACTCTGTATGGAAATATCAGTTAACCTGATTTAACAGAGTTGGTGTAGTGAGCAGCTGGATATTCTGGCAATTTCAATTTGAAGCAGTGGTAATAACTACCAAATTCTATATTTTGAGCATCTTGTTCGCCAATTTTCTCTTGAGCCTTCTTTAGTAGCTTCCTCCCCTTTAGTTCTAACTAATAATTTTAGAGAGAGATCTTCGTTTTGTGCTATTTGCAGGGCTGATCTTGGCTTTTCCTCTCATTTTACACATAGAACTATGCAAAACACACATCTGGACAACATAGCTCTCTTGATTCTTGTTTACTTGTGTCTGTGATCTTGTTTCATCTTTTGCCTCTTTTTTATTTTTTTTAAAGGACCACAGAACTAGACTTGCCTTACCCTGACCTGCAGGAGTTCATTGCTGACATGAATGTCCTAATGGCTCTGATCATCAATGGTCCAATGTAAGTGATGCCATTCTTTTATTTCTTTCATCTTTACGTGCAGGAGCAAGCTCCTTCTTCCAAATGACAATTCAGTTAAATGTGGTTAGGCTCACATCCAAGCAGGGTGGATGTGAGCCTATCTGGTAACTATCATGGAAAACTAGCATCAAACCCCTTTTTTCAAGGAAAAGGCCTGAGTAAATTCATGAGGTGTAGTTCTGGTGATTGCTACTTGCCATGATAACCTGAAGTACAAACTTCATGGTCAAACTGAGAGTAAGTATACACTTCTGATTACGAGATGCCAGGAACTTACAGTAAGGATCAACATGGCTTGCTTTGGAATTTCTCTGCAGTATATGTCTGATCCTTGTTGAGCTGGCTGGAATATGGACCTCACCTCGCATGGCAATGTATTCTGATGTTATGGAATTCCTTACAATTCGCTCCCTTATGTCTTTGGTAATTACCCACCCACCCAGACCACATTAGAAATGACAAATGCACTAGCCTGAGCCTTCTGCAAGCATAGATTTAAACCCCGAATAAGGTTTTCATGATTTACAGTGCTGGCTACTATGTTGAGAAGGTGAAGGTCTGATTTTGGTGTGGTGAACTAAACCTCCTTTCTAATGTTTGGACAGAAAATCCTTCTGCTACAGACGCTTGCAGTACCTGAGTTCAAAGTTCCAGATGCACGTCCTGCTCAATGAGATGAAAGAACTGGCAGCTCAGAAGAGGGTTCCGCACCGCGATTTCTACAATATCCGGAAGGTACCGACATTCTGTGTTTCAGGAGTATGTGCCTGTAGTTTTCATTACAAAGAATGCTTGTACCACACTGGACTGGACTCTTGGGAACCCCAGCCGTTACTGCAGAATGCTCAGTCGCTACAGCCCAAACTGCCTGGCCTCTGCAATGCCAAAGGAAGGAATAGCAAGTCTGATGGAGATGTGGGCCCCTCTCCATTGGTACCTCTTAACAAACAGGCACTCTCTTTCAAAGGCTTGTTTTGGCACCCTGCTTCCTTAGATGGCCTGACAAATGGTTCCCTGCCCATTTGAGGGTCTTCCAGGCAACCATAGTGGCAAGAAGTGTCATGGTGGCTGAATAATAAGCATTTATTTACAGATATATTTTTAATTTTTATTTTAGTCCTTAAAACAGGTGGGAAGCCTATGACCATCCAGATAGTTTGGACTCATGTTCCCATCAATTCCAGGCAGTGTTGCCAGTGATGAGGGCTGATGGGAGTTGCCCGTGTTTTAAGGTTAGGGATTGGAGCTTAGAGATAATGGATTTCCCTAAAGCCAGCTGGTGGGTCAATGGCCAAGGTCAGATTTGAGCTCTGGGCTTTCTGGCCCACATTCTTAACCACTGATCTCTTGAGCAGGTGGACACGCATATCCATGCATCATCCTGCATGAACCAGAAGCACCTGTTGCGCTTCATCAAGCGGGCTATGAAGAAGCACCTGGAGGAGATTGTGCATGTGGAGAAGGGCAAGGAGCAAACTCTAAAGGAGGTCTTTGAGACCATGAATCTCACAGCTTATGATCTCAGCGTAGACACGCTTGATGTCCATGCGGTATGTCAAATAAGAGCCTTCACAACGTTATTACAGGCCTTATATAGTCATTTGCAGTTTGCCAAATGGGGACGAAGAGAATTGCAGTCTTTTGTCTTCATGGTTACTTAATTACAACAATCATTGTTGCTGCCTTTTCTAATAGGATCGTAACACCTTCCATCGCTTTGACAAGTTCAATGCCAAATATAACCCCATAGGCGAGTCTGTGCTGCGGGAGATTTTCATCAAGACAGACAACAGAGTCTCTGGAAAATACTTTGCCCATATCATCAAGGTAAGCAGACTGCTTGATCTTTCCTTAGTTGTGTGCCCAGGAGCTTCTACTTATTGCCAGAGTGCTGGATAAGCTATCCAAACTCTGTATCCCTATTCTTGCGTTGTGTGTGGTTTTAAAACTTGGGAGGAGCATTCAAATTGAGTTAGGGCATCTAGTGAACCAGGAGAATGGGGCAGATAAAAGGGAACCATGCTGGGCAGTTGAGATTTCTTGACTACTAGCAGCCTACTTCAGCCCTCCTGGTTTCTGAGTTTTCCCCAGATTAAGTATTGCTTTGCCCTCAGACTTGAGGCCTTGAAACGTAGCTTTTTAAGGAGAGCATCCATTCTTGGGCTGTCAAAATCTGAATAGAATCATAGAATCATAGAGTTGGAAGAGACCACAAGGGCCATCGAGTCCAACCCCCTGGTGCCAGCTTCCATACTTGAGGAAGGAAGGGGAAGGCACAGTATGATTTCTTCTATTCATCACACTTTGGGCTTGCAGGTTTCCCAGAAGAATAATGAAAGGCAGACAAGATTCTCAGTTTCAAGATCTTCTTCACTCTCTGTCTGCTTTCTAGAATATTAGGAATAACAACGCACCTGTCTGGGGATAAAAAATAGGGCAAAGAGAGCAGTCAATTTTGAGACAGTAGGGGCTGTCTCAAAGAGCACATGTGAAGCCCAAGCAATCAATTGCAGGCAGATAAATTATTCTACCCTGCAAAGAAGGTATAAGGTGTCCAAGCGCTGGATTGTCTTTGTAATGCGTTTCATCCTGCAAAAACATGAGAGTGTTTCTGTAGCAAATGAGGGTAGTCTTTGATGTCTTTGATGAGGCTCCTTTGCTGACAAGCTCTTTCTCTCTCTCTCTCCTGGCAGGAGGTGATGTCTGATCTGGAAGAGAGCAAGTATCAGAATGCGGAGCTAAGGCTCTCCATCTATGGCCGAGCCCGTGACGAGTGGGACAAGCTGGCCAAGTGGGCTGTGGCTCACAAAGTGCACTCCAACAATGTGCGCTGGCTGGTGCAGGTGCCTCGCCTCTTGTGAGTGCCACTCCCCCTGTGTTATTCCAGGAAGGGGAGCCAACCTTTGGCAGGGGAAACAGCCTCCAAGCGACGGGTACTCCGCTGTGCTACCTTGTGTGGCTTGAACTGATCGCAGTATTATCTCCTAGTCATACGGAGGAGAAACATAACTCCATTTTCTATTTTAGCAAAGTGTAGCAAGCTGCTGAGATTATTAGAAAGGACTTTGCGAGGGCTAGAGAGGTAGAATCTGTTGTGCTGGTGGGATTGGGGGGTTTGGACACCCCTGCAGATGTTGTATTGCGAACTAGGCAATAGCTACCCCAGTAGTTAAGGTGGAATCTGAAATGGAAAAGTTGGGAAAGCTTGTTCCGTAAGCAGAATCTTGCTCCTGCGGCTCTTGTTTCTGCACCTTTCCCTCACCCGCAAAGCAATCTGGGTACCAAAACAACAGCAGAAAATCCCTGATCTCTCATAGGCACCTGCATGAGGTTCTTTTCCTCTGCTGTTTTGGCACCCAGATTGTGGAGAAACCTCCTTATAAAGCCCACACATCTTGCCCCTTTTATTTTGTGTTTATAAAAGAATAGTGAAAACTGTGCTGCCTGAGCAGGTATTCTTTAGGCAAGGTCTCCAAAGCAGCAATCTTACATGCACTTACTTGCACGGAATTCAGTAGGACTGATTAAAAAAAACAAAACACCACCTCATAAAATTAGCAGATTACTTAACAACGCCAGTAAATGAACAAGCTGCCACTGGTTGCCTGGCAACAGCAAATTTCTTGAATGAATAAATCAATAATGTCAGTTAACTGCTCTCATGCAGGTGGCAGTTTCTGCCTTTCTTCTCCCAGCTTATCAAAGTCCACTTTGCTTCCTGTTCTCTCCTCCTCTGTCTGCTTCCTTCCCTGCTTAGTTAGGTCTCTCCCTTTGGCTCCTTCCCTCTCTGCCGCCTTTCCCTTGGTTCCCAGCTTGCTCTCTTCTTGTAGCCCCTGCCAGGTCCTTCCTTAACTCTGTGTAGCCATGGATGTGATTGGCCTGCAAACATACCTTATATTGCAGCTGCTCTTACCATTACTTTCCTGTTGCTTCTCTGATATGGTGTATTTTCTGCTCCCTCCCACCCTCTTAATTTATGGTTTAAGGCACAGTAAACAAAGCTGCCAAGCTGCTTTAATGGAGGAAAAGTGGGCTACGCATCATATAACTACGTCCATTTATTCCTTAGCTGGTGCCCATAATTTTCTTTTTTGCATGTTTGACTGATGGATAAAGCTAGATTGACGAGGAACTCGGAGGACTTTGTTTTGATGGATCTGTGCTTGGGGCTTTAGCTGTGCTTGCTTGTAATCCTAGCTTAGCAGGAGAGCGCACTCAAAGCTTAGCTGCTCAGCTACACTATCAACACAGCTTGCAAGCCCTTCAGATAGGGTTGCACATTCTAAGCTGAACACCTGTTTCACTGGCTGGGGGAAGTGGATGAAAAGCCTCCCTGTCTGAACAGAGCAACAGAGTGAGTGCACCAGCAGTCTTTCAGGTGACAATGCAAAGAACAGGGGCCTGGTGGGCACCTGAGGAGTGCAACATGCTGAGTTTCTTAAATTGTGCAGAGAGACTAGAATAAGCTGGGGTTTTCTAAAAAGAAAGCTATGAAAGGGAAGCAAGCCCAACATTCTTGGGGCTCAGTGGTAGAGCAACTGCTTTGCCATGTAAAAGGGCCAGGGTTATATCTACAGTATCTCCAGGTAATGCTGAGAGAAATCCCTGTGTGAAACCCTGGAGAGATGCTGCCAGTCAGTGTAGACAGTACTGAGCTAGATGGACCAAGAGTCTGGCTTGGAATAAGGCAGCTTCAACCCCCAGCACCTCTAAATAAAGTGATTAGGTAGCAGGCTGCTTTCTGCTCTGGAGAGCTGCTACTGCTGATCAGAGGATATAATAATGAGCTAGATGGGCAACTAGTCTGATGTATTATAAAGAAGTTTCCTGTGTTCTTATGGATTAAAGATAACGGGAAGCCATGCAAATGCTGCTTTGGAAGGCGATGATGATACTTAGAATTTGTGTATTGCTGTAGGGTGCCCAGAGTATTTCACATACATTATCTTGGTTATCCCTACAACCCTGTTTAGTAGAGTCTATATTCTAAGTTGATATTAAGGCAGGAGAAAGTTCAGCATTTTGTAATGAGGTATTCTTGAAATACCCGGGGGCGGTCAGCAAACACTTGTTCCTAAAAAATAGTTGTTTTGTTTTTCATTTTCATTTAAAAATATATATTAAGAGAATTTCAATTGAAAGTTTAATAAAAAGATATAATATAGATCACTAACTGTAATCAGTTTCAATTCCATACATTAATATTTACATAAATACATAATGTTATTATCCTAATACATAATGTTATTGTCCTAAAAAAGAGTTGTTGTCCACAAGGAAGAAAAGAGAAGAAATCTGTTACAATATTTAACAAGCAGCCTGCCCCACCAAAGAAAGGAGAAGATACATAGTATACCATCATGTTTTAACCAAAGCAATGAATTGGGGAGAGATACACTAATGCTTATGATCATGCCCCCCTTTTTTTTGCAAGGATATATTTTGGATCAAGTTTTTGCAAGCTTGTGTTTCGGATCACATTCTTAAGACCATTGCCTAACAGTCCCTGAAGCTGTTGGCAAACTCTGAGAATGTAGCTGTTAATTATACAGTTTCAGTCCTAGCTTGCTCCGCACTTGATTACAGGACAGATGTGGTAAGAGATCATCTTGTGTGTCCAGCCCACAACATGCTTCTCTATGTCCCAAACAGTCAAATTCTTCAGGTCAAATGTTACTATCTGAATATTCAAATGGCTCTGTTGTTTTAAATTTGCTGCTAACTCCAGTAGTTTTAAATTTCTCTTCTACGTAGCTTCCAGCAATTGCTTTGGATTTTTCTAAGTGGTTTATTGTAGTATCAAAACCATCTAGACTAGTTCCACAGTCATAAATTTATAGCCATTTTTTCAAATGTCATTTCTTTTGATAATATGCCATTCTAATCAGTGGAGCTCAGAATTGTGATCCCATATTGCAAATGGGGGAGGTGTGGTGTGGTTTGGGACTAAGAGGATGTGGCTCACCTAAGGCCACCTAACAGATTTATGGCAGAGGTGAGATTTGAACTAGGGTCACAATACTGCCTTAGGTCTTACTCTGGCCAAATGGCATGTGGAGTGGCTCACTCAGCCCCTGCAAGTGATAACCCTCTGGTGAACTGCAGAATATGGAGATTTCTGCAAAGGCCTGTGTCTTAAGCTTCTGTGAATGACAATTGTGCTCTCCATGTATCTCTGCTTCCGATAGCGATGTGTACAAGACAAAGAAGCAGCTGGCCAACTTCCAGGAGATGCTGGAGAACATCTTCTTGCCCCTCTTCGAAGCTACGATCCACCCTGCCAGCCACCCAGAGCTGCACCTCTTCTTGGAGCACGTAAGTTCTGCCACCAAAACCTGTATAGCAGGTTTTCTGCATGGAGCGAGAGGATTCAGAAAAATCCTCAGTTTTCTGCATGGAGTGGAAAATCTTTAGATAAGTGGCACCATCTCATCCTCACTCTCTCTCTCTCTCTCTCTCTCTCTCTCTCTCCTTCCTTTCCCTCGGCTTCTTGATGGGCAGGTGGATGGATTTGACAGCGTGGATGACGAATCAAAGCCAGAGCACCACATCTTCAACTTAGACAGCCCCTTGCCTGGGAACTGGGTGGAGGAGGACAACCCACCCTATTCCTACTACCTTTACTACACATATGCTAACATGGTGGTTCTGAATCACCTGCGCAGGTAGGAGGCTCTCTTCTTACCTCCCACCCCCCAGTATACATGGATGAGACTCCGGAATGGTACTCCTGTCCCTGCTAGCTCCAAAGGCAAAAGTGGGGAACCTTTACAGCCCAAGGGCCACATTCTCTTTTGGCATCCACATGTCTGTGGTGGGTGAGGCCAGAGGCAAAAGCGGGTTTTGCCTTTGTACAGTAGGCTGGTTTCTGCCCCTGCATGCCCGTCTCTGTTCTCCATCCAGAGAAGCATCCATTCCTTCCTACGTCAAAGAGGGCCAGTAAGCAGTGTGACCTGAGCAGAGCCCCCAGAGACGAACAGAGAGGTCTAGAGGCCTGAGGTTCCCTAGTCCTGTCCCTTTAAGGCTCTTTGCTCAACCTTCTGAGCAAAGACTGGGTGCCTGCTGACAGATCATGCAGCACTGTGCCCTATTAGATAAGCAGGTGCACAGAGTCCTTGGAGGTGGCTGCTGGGTTTTGCGTTAGCTTCACACCTTCGATGTTGTTGCTTGGATCCCGGTTTCCATTCCACTTCTCATTCTAACGGCTCATCGCCTACTCCTCCCACAGAAAGACACTCCTGCCAGTAATGGATGAAATTCAAAGACTATTTAGTTAAATATGCTAAGATAACTTAATTGGAAAAACTTGCAAATACCAGATAGGCCTAGGATTGAAATATGTGATGTTAGAGAATAACATGTTTAAAGTTAAAATGAAAAGAAAGAAAGATGTTAAGTGATTAAGTTAATTTTATGAGAAAATTGGTTTTGGAAAACTGTTACAATGAAATAAAAAAATTCCTTCCAGTAGCACCTTAAAGACCAACTAAGTTAGTTCTTGGTATGAGCTTTCGTGTGCATGCACACTTCTTCAGATACACTGAAACAGAAGTTGCCAGATCCTTCTATATAGTGAGAAGGTGGGGAGGGGTATTACTCAGAAGGGTGGTGGGAATGGGAGATTGGCAGATAGCTGAGATGAGCCTGTTGACGACTCTTAATGACTGCAATAGGTCTTACAGGAAAAGGCAAGGGGTGAGAAGGTGAAAAATGGCTTAGTAATGTATAATGAGATAAGAATCCAATGTCTTTGTTCATACCAGGTCTCTCCATGGTTTTGAGTTTGGTAATGAGTTGCAATTCAGCAGCTTCTCTTTCCAGTCTATTTCTGAAATTCCTTTGTAGTAAAACAGCTACTTTGA
Organism: Podarcis bocagei; assembly: GCF_964188305.1. NCBI lineage: Eukaryota > Metazoa > Chordata > Lepidosauria > Squamata > Lacertidae > Podarcis > Podarcis bocagei. The sequence goes on from NC_138129.1 coordinate 50,615,525, forward strand.
GATCTTGTATAGAATGTCCTGGGAGATTGAAGTGTTCTCCTACTGGTTTCTCTGTAGGAGAACACTTCAATCTCCCAGGACATTCTATACAAGATCTCAAAGTAGCTGTTTTACTACAAAGGAATTTCAGAAATAGACTGGAAAGAGAAGCTGCTGAATTGCAACTCATTACCAAACTCAAAACCATGGAGAGACCTGGTATGAACAAAGACATTGGATTCTTATCTCATTATACATTACTAAGCCATTTTTCACCTTCTCACCCCTTGCCTTTTCCTGTAAGACCTATTGCAGTCGTTAAGAGTCGTCAACAGGCTCATCTCAGCTATCTGCCAATCTCCCATTCCCACCACCCTTCTGAGTAATACCCCTCCCCACCTTCTCACTATATAGAAGGATCTGGCAACTTCTGTTTCAGTGTATCTGAAGAAGTGTGCATGCACACGAAAGCTCATACCAAGAACTAACTTAGTTGGTCTTTAAGGTGCTACTGGAAGGAATTTTTTTATTTTGACTATGGCAGACCAACACGGCTACCTATCTGTAACTGTTACAAGGAAATACACTGAAATTCAGCTAGGGGGGATTTGAGGAAGTCACTTAACAATGTTACTAAGATTGGATTAAGTACAGTTAAGGTGTTTGTTTGTTTAAAAATCTTGGAAAATCAATAAAAAAAATTTGGGGAAAAAGAAAAGAAAGACACTGCTGCTAGTTAGCTACCAAGTTCAAGATGCCGGTCTTGGTGCATAAAGCCCTTTACAGCTTGGGAGCAGGATACCTGAAAGATCACTTCACTCCTTATATACCCAGTCAATCAATTTGTTCTGCAGCTGAGGGCCTGCTGCAAGATGCGATTTTATCAGGAAGTCCGCACAATATAGGAATTGGGAGTTTTGTGTTGTTGCACCTACACTTTGGATTCCCTCCCCATGTACACTGGACAGGTTCCATTTCCGTTGTCTTTTTAGGCATCTATTGAAGACCATCCTCCTTCAAAAAGCCTTTTAAGTTGAGGTTGGTCCTAACCTGCATCTGTGTTGGAATAGTTTTTAAGTTGTTTTTATTGTTTTATCACTTGTTGTTTGTCACCCTGGGCTCCCTGGGGAGGATATAAATGTAATAAATAGGCAGATAAAATGAAGGCACTATAAAGTGACACTGAACTGTGTGTTTTGCTGCTGGTTCTCTAGGAAGAGAGGCTTTCACACCTTCGTGCTGCGCCCCCACTGTGGAGAGGCAGGGCCCATCCACCATCTGGTATCTGGTTTCATGCTGTCTGAGAACATATCACATGGCCTCCTGCTCCGCAAGGTGAGAGTAAGAAGGGGAGGGGGGCACACTTGGAAAACGAGTGTGTGCGCCCATGTGCAAACTCGGTGGCAGAGCACATGCAGAAGCTTCCCGCTTCAGTCCCTGGCATCTCATGAGCCTTCTGAACTCGTTGAAGGAAGCACATCCTGGGTATTGCTGCTATTCCCTTCTGAGCCAAGGATTTGACAAAGCTCAACACTCCCCAGATGTGCTGCCCACCTCCTAACCCTGCATTTCTTCCATAGGCACCTGTGCTGCAGTACCTCTACTACCTGGCCCAGATTGGCATTGCCATGTCCCCACTCAGCAATAACAGCCTCTTCTTAAGCTACCATCGAAACCCTCTGCCAGAGTACCTCTCTCGGGGCCTCATGGTCTCCCTGTCCACAGATGACCCACTGCAGTTCCACTTCACTAAGGTGAGTGTGATGTCGCGGAGGCCAAGTGAGGCCATGACCCTGTGGCAGATGGCATCCATTTACCTGTCTCATGTACCTTCTGACCTTGCAAAAACAAAACAAAACAAAAAAAACCCACTACCCACTGCAAGCAAAATGCTTTTTTGACAAGCCTTTCCTTTCCTTGTAAAGTTTTGTATGCAGAGGTAATCTGTATTCCACTGGTTCTTTTCAAAGAATTAGAGTTGGAAGGTACCCCCAGTCCAACCCCCTTCAATGCAGAAATCACAACGAAAGCATCCCTGACAGATGGCCATGATTAAAGTACCACCTTCCAGGGCAGTGTGCTCTACTGTCGAACAGCAATTAGTGTCAGAATGTCCTTCCTAATGTATAATTGGAATCTCCTTTCTTGTACCTTGGTCGGGTCCTTTCCATTCCACTAAGCTTCTGCTATGCCCACTATAGCAATCTTCTCCTTTTAGCGGCAAGCATTCCAGTTCCTTCCCCCCCCCACCACCACCCCTAACTTGGCTTGGAAGATCTCACAGCATTATCACATTTCTTCCGTTTCCCCCTGAGGTCCTTTGGCTGCTTCTCCCATCCTGTCCTGTGCTTGTTGCCTAATTCTACTAACTTGGATGCTCAGAAACATTTTCACCCTCACCCTGAAGCAGATGCTTCCCAGCTCCTGTTGGCTTTTCCCTAGGAGCGTCAGTTTAAAATCTGCTTGAATGTTTCTGATAAGTTACATCTCAGTTCACGTAGAGCCTAGGCCTTTTTGCAGAGGTTTGGCATGCCCCAAGACATCCCCTCGTGCCTAAGAAGTGCCAAAGCCCTTCTCCAAATACCTCATCCATGCACTGAATCTCCTCCACTTCATCTGCCAGCTCGCCTACATATGGAATGGGTAGCATTTCAGAGCAAGCTACCTTGGAGAAGCCCTACATTTCACCTTCCTACCTAGCCAGATGTATCGATAGCAGTCAGTTAAATGTCTTTTCTGCATGGCAGACGCTTATAGAGCTTGGAGCTGAGGGCTGGGACCTTGTGGAAGACTTCAGAAGTAACTTTAGCAACTGTTCTTGGCTGGAGGGGGGTGGGAATCATATTCTGTCTCCATTTTGGTCATATATGTACATTTCTTGGGTTCCACTTTGTAGGCAGATTTTCCTCTTAATTCCTTTTCTGCTTGTGCAAGCACAGCGTAAGTTCCTCTCAACAAGTCAGCATGAATGCTGCCACCTAGTGACTGTTCAGTTGTCTGGACAGATGCCTGTCCACTACAGCTGTCAGAGCAAGAACGTAGCAGTCAGCCTGTAGTGTTGAGCTTGCTTCAGCCTGGAGGGATAGTAGCGGAAGGCCAGGCCAGGGTTACAACTGAACTGTATTTACAGGAGATGTTGCTTCAGCTGTCTCCATCTTTTCAGCTATGTTCTCCGCATGCCGTTGTCCTAATTTTCTTAGTACATTCTGTTCTCCTAATTGTCTAGTACAGAGGAATTGCGGTAGGGTAGCCAGAATATGCCCCATGATCTCAGAATCTCCAAACCTAGCTCAGTGGCATGTCTTAATGCTCTTTATATACAAACAGAGGGTGCAAGTAGGTTACTTTAGGCTCTGGAGTTTATGTGGAGGTGCCCTTTTTTGAAGACAATGTGTATAACTTTGCTGCTTTCAAAATGTCAGACAGCCCTGCTTCATTGGGGGACCCTCCTGCTTGTTCTTCTGAGTGGGACCCTAGACACCTGCCTCAAAGTCCTGCCTTGTTGGGGCCACTGTATGTTCTCATCTGCAGTATAGTCCATGATGCAGCCTGACTGACAAAACCATCTCTTACAGGAACCCCTGATGGAAGAGTACAGCATCGCCACACAGGTTTGGAAGCTCAGCTCCTGTGATATGTGCGAACTTGCACGCAACAGTGTGCTCATGAGTGGCTTCTCCCACAAGGTAAGGCGACATCTTTTTCCCTCTTGAAAAGAGGTTGCATTTGTTCCCTAACCTCTCAGAGAATACAGTACACAAGAATACCCCCCCCCCCCCCGTATCGATTCATGGCCTGATGTCTCCAGCTTTGGAAATTTAAGATCAGTTTAGAACTGCCTCCTGCCCAGCTGTGCCTTTACACAAACATGAACAGGCTCCAGCTGAAGATCTTTGTATTTGTCATGTGACAACTGGGCTCTGTGAAAGGCAGTGGCTGGGATCAGGCCCAGAGGGTCTCTTCTCAGCCCAATTCCTTCCACTCTGTGGCCTTTTCTGCAGCATGACCACTTCTGAAAGGGGAGAAATTAAGTTCAGAAGGAGTTGTGTCATGAGGTGGATATTCTGTAACCTCCTTGCTCCTCTCCGGACTTTGTGACCCTTTAAGTTTAAGTAATGAAGGATCTGTCCTCCTGGTTGCCAATAAGACCCTGGTGGATGGGAGAGGGAATTGATTTTGGATAATGCTGCCCCTGTGGCCTGTGGCCTCTTGAGCTCAATTTCTCCCAACTCAATACCACTGCAGTCCTTTTATGTGAAAGAAGTCCCCCTCCTTACCAAAAGGATTCTTCTTCCAGTCCAGGCCAGCTGAGAGCAGCTCACATTTTCTGCCCCTGTGGGATTTGAGGAGGCGGGAATCAAAGAGTGGTTCTAATCTGTCTCCTTCTCTGCCCTTGTTAGGTTTTGAGATGTCTGCACAAAGACGTCCTACTTTTGCAATATAAGGAATTGTTGCACCTTGGAGTGTTCCTGTTCAGGATTCCTGCCATTTTCAAGGGTGCTCCTTTCCATTTCCCCCCCGATTTTCAAGTTCTGCCCATCTACCCAGTAGTCAGTCGCTATTCTGTGCTCATTGAGCATGTTCAGTCCTTAATCAGCTGTTTTTATTCTTGCATTACCCATTCGGGTTTGTACTTCTGCAAAACATTGACATTTCACCCCCAGGTCTGCTGATAACCTGTCTTTGGTATGTGGAAGGTGCCATTTTGGCCTCATAAGGAATGGCACTCAGAGGATAAGTTCTCTCTTAGGGTATAGAGAACCATAAATGTAGCTGCCTTTCTTTACTTTTGCAAAAGATGCATTGTAGCCGTGATGAGAAACTATGGAGATGTAGCCCATTATCCTAGCAGCCCAGACGTATGCTCAGTTTTGTTGCCAGCTCTTTACAGCTTCCACAGGACTTTGTTTTCTAAGGTTTCTTTTTTACAGATTGCTTAAAGACAGACAAAGGTATCCTGGGATTTTATGCTTGGTGCTAGCCTTGATTAAAGTGCTCATGGGCACAGGATGTTACCATGTAGTTGAATGGCACAGTGGAAAAGCATAAATTGTTGCTTGTCCTAACAATGGATTGGTCTCTTTCTTCTTTGCCCAGGTGAAGAGCCAGTGGCTTGGGCACAACTACCACAAGGAGGGTCCTGAGGGCAACGACATCCGGCGCACCAATGTGCCAGACATCCGGGTGGCCTACCGCTATGAGACACTTTCCCAGGAACTGACCCTCATCACGCAGGCTGTGCAGACGGAGGAACTGGAGACTATCCAGGAGGAAGACCTTCTGACCATGAGCTCCAGCCTGGATGCTCGCTGAAGAATGGCCGGCTCACAATCTCCCCTCCATCCCCTTCTTGGCCTGCCAAGGTGGGGCTGTCCTACAAGCATGAAGAGACCCTGACCAACCCACCCACCTCACCCCGGCCCCATGGACCGTTTTAATTTCCTGTTGTGTTTTGGTTTTTAAGCATCTTGTTATCTTCTATTATCTCCTGGAAAGGCATTAATGGGTTGGGATTTTTTTTGCACTTGGTAACCTGCTGGGGCAATGGAGGCGGGGGTGTCAGAGAAATTCCTTTTGGGGTCTCTAGAATGAGTGCTAGAAAGGGGGAAGAGCATCCTGCAGATGTTGGCAGTGCTGATTTTGAGCAGAGGCTGGACAGCAAAGAGTAAGGCTGTGGCAGAGACCTGCTGAGTGGACCTTAGAGGCGCCTGGCGACAGTTGCATGGAGGCCAAATGAAGCACCAGCATGGAAGCATGTGTCCCAGTTGTATTTGGAATGAGATGCTGTGAGTGTTTGTGTGGCTCTGCCAAGGGATAGAGCAGAGTGGTGGTGCCTTCTGGTGCGTAGGATTTTTGTTTGTCCTCTGTTTGGCTGCTGGCAGCTGGAGTTTCTCATTGGCCAATAAAACATCCTCTCTATCTCTATTTCTCTTTGGTTAGGCAGCCCTGCCTTTTATTATCAGAGCAGCATGTTGGCGCAGCTCTTCCGTGCTGCAGCCTTCAGTGCACAGCGTGGCCATGTGGTGAGTTCTGTCTCAAGCCCTTAAACTCTGGTGTCTTTTGCTTGGGGAAAGTGCCAGTTCTCAACCCCCCTGCCTTAGGAGGCAAAATACTGTGAGTGGCTGGGGAATAGTGGGCCTTTGAGTCTAGCCCAGCAGGATAAAGAGAAAGTAGCCTGCCGGGTAACTGGCATATTTAGCATTTGTCTGTCCTTCTCTACAATCATGTAACAAAGATGTCTTTATCTAAGTGTAACAAGAGGAGCCGTAACACCCATCCTAGCAGGGGCTTTTGCCTTAAGGTTGAAATGGATGTGACATGGGCATTCTGTGATCAGCCATCTTGAGTATTCCTTTATTTATGTCCTTTTGAAACAAAAAAACACCAAAAAATACACCTTAAACATTGGTTGGATCAGTGTCACTGAGACTGCATGTGTTAATCCATTTATCTGATCTAAACTGGTGCCCTCCCCTCACCCCACATGCCACCCTTAGCCCAGGAGCAGGGCAAAAAACAGTGTCTGCATCATATTTGTATTATTCTCTTGGAACATTTCTGCTGTTTGGGGAGTAGATCAGCAAAATGGTGCCCACTTCAGTATCACTGTTCCAAATAAAATCTGACTCCTCCTCCCTGCTCTAGAATAGCGTTGTTTTTAAACCCCACCCTGTTGGGTCAAAGAGCAGTTTCTTGCCAATTGCTTGAGCTTGGGGAGAGCCGTTAGCTCTCAGTACGCCTTGCCACGCTTGGGCATAGACCACATGGACAACCTCCTTTGTTCTCTGCATTGGGTTGAGGAGAACAGCCTCTTGTGTCTGCCCTTGCATAATGCACATGTATGTCAAGATCTTCTTTCTACATTTGGCAAGGAAACATGCCATAGAAATAGTTTAGCTTTCTCACCAGCAAAGTTGCTGCTGTTCTGGGAACTGACTTTGATGCCTCCTGCTTATTGCAAATGGGTAATGAATCTCAAGGAGGCAACAGGCAGTAACTTATACTTCCTGCTGAAGCCATGTGACTCAAAATGGAAACGCGCAGAAGAACATGGATCCGTGCCTTTCCCAGCTCTCCATTTTGAGTCCTGTCCTGTGAAAGGTTCATAACGGTTAGAAGCCCCCCCCCCCAGATGTCTGGCCAAGCTGTTCACCATCACATAGCTTCTGAAGCTTGCTTGTGGGCAGCTCACCATCCTTGACATATTGGGTCTCTGTGGCCCCCTTAGCAGTCTGTGTGCAACTAGTCGCAGTAAGGAATTCCTCGTGAGCACAGCTGCTTGGAGTAGCAGACCAGTCTCAGACACTGCTCACTCCTTTCAGACTCTCGGGCAAAGTCTGCATTGCTCACGAAAAAAGGCTTCTCAGTGGTGAGTTGATTGCACGGCGCCACCTCTCCCTTGCTGTTGCCAAGGCACTTTTGACCTTGTAGTTGCAAGCAGCTTTGATTCAATGGAAAAATGCGTTTGCTAAACATTAGATGGGCAGCAGCAATAGAAATGGGGTTTTTATTTTTTCTAAGGTTGGGCAGGGAGCTTGCGGAGCCCTCCCTCTAGGCTGCTGTGGACCAAAATCTGAAGATCCATACTGCAGCCAGTGCCTTGCTTTAAGTAGTACATGGAGTGTGCCAAGACTGGGTAGATTTCCCCTTGAGCTTCTACCTCTGAAACAGGCACTTGCTCTCCTTTGTGTCGGTGTGTTTGTGTGTGTACAAGAGGGACAGGGAGAATTCTTAGAGGGTCAAAATGTTTTCTTTGTATGACTGGCATCTCACCTCCATGGCCTGAAAGGGGGAAACCTTTTTTTTCTTTCCTCCCCTACTTCTGTGCTTTTGTTTGGGTACTTGGAGAGGGCAGTGGAGGTGTTTTGCCTTGGTTTCAGCTAGCCTTTGCGGATCGGAGCCACAGCATTTTGGTCTGTATCTTTGTGAAGATAACAGAATCTCGACTCAGGGAGTTGAATGTACCTTGGTCTATGTCAAGAGGGTTCTCCCCTCCCCACAGATCCCTCCCTCCTTCCTTCCTTCCTTGCCGCAACCTGCCTTGCTCCTCTTTGGTATCTGGTGCGGCACACACCATGTTAGTTTTTGCTTTGTTGTCAGATGGAGATGAAACCCGTATCCCCCTGGCAATCACTGCATCCTCCTATCACACACTCTTGATAATTTTGATGTAGTTTGGATAAACTATCTGCTTGTCTGTGCTGAAATGTGATGTTAGAAATCCTATCAAACATGAGCATGATCCATCATTAAAGATTATTTAAGTAAGTCTTCTGTGTTGTTTCTGACTGAATGGACTTATTCCTTTGGATGACTTATAGACCACACACAGGGCTATTGCTCAGATTGCTTCCACACAAGGATGGAGTATGTTTTATGCGGGACATTAATCATCTAAGGACCAAAGTCTAAAAATGCCACCGTGACAATTGTACACTTTTGCAAACTGAGCAATAAACACCATGTCTTTGTGGACTTCAGGGCAACTACTCCTTGTTAAGAAATGATTTTTTTAAAAAATGAATTAATATGTTAAACATTCAAAAATATAAATGTATACAAGTTATAGAAAATGCATCAAATACACATGGTTGGTGCTTTAATTCAGAGAGCCAAGAATTGCTGCTTGTGTTGTTACAAAGACAGACATTAACCCGCTCCCAGAATGTCATTGCTAAAGGTCTATTTTCTCTCCAGAAGGCAGGAGAGAGAGGTCTGGGATATTCTCATATGATTTCACTGAAGACAATTCTTGTGGGGGTGGTGAGTCGGGAGTGTATCCCTGTAAGTTAAAGTGGTAGACCAGTACAGAACTGAAAACAGGTATCTAACTTAGCTAGGATTGCCTATCTAAGAAAATGTGAGCTCGTGGATTTTGACCCTAGAGCACAACCAGATAAGGTTGGAACGCAGCTCATAAAACAGTAGCTAACAATCATGACCACCCCCAGGTTGACTGGAATGTGGACTTGGTTCAAAACGGGAGGTTTCCAGATAGCTGGACTCCCTTACCCCAATACCCGCTCTTAATTTGTACATGGTGCGTTATGTAACACACAGTGATATCTGTACCGTTACAGATAGGTAGCCGTGTTGGTCTGCCATAGTCAAAATAAAAAAATTCCTTCCAGTAGCACCTTAAAGACCAACTAAGTTAGTTCTTGGTATGAGCTTTCGTGTGCATGCACACTTCTTCAGATACACAGTGTATCTGTGTATCTGAAGAAGTGTGCATGCACACGAAAGCTCATACCAAGAACTAACTTAGTTGGTCTTTAAGGTGCTACTGGAAGGAATTTTTTTATAGTGATATCTGTAGTTAACCCAGGCTTGCATAAATATATATTGGCAGTAGTTTGAACAATTTGGGGCCTGTTTCGCTGGTGGAGACAGGTAGTTTATGAAAATGCAAGGCTACTATCCACATAAGTGCTCCTGTCTCCTTTCACTGAGTGCATGAATTAGTGCACTTTGTCGTCGTTGCTTTTTAAGACATAGCAATGACTCACAACTTGGGGTGGGGAATGAACTCCATCCAATGCCCAGTGCTGTATCAAGTAGAACAGGGGTCAGCAAACCTTTTCAGCAGGGGGCCGGTCCACTGTCCCTCAGACCTTGTGGGTGGCCGGACGATTTTTTATGGGGGGGGGGGAATGAACAAATTCCTATGCCCCACAAATTACCCAGAGATGCATTTTAAATAAAAGCACACATTCTACTCATGTAAAAACACCAGGCAGGCCCCACAAATAACCCTGAGATGCATTTTAAATAAAAGGACACATTCTACTCATGTAAAAACACGCTGATTCCTGGACCGTCTGTGGGCTGGATTGAGAAGGTGATTGGGCCGGATCCAGCCCCCAGGCCTTAGGTTGCCTACCCATGAAGTAGAAGGTGAGTGCCTACATGCAAGCAAATAGTAGCTTAGCACCGACTGTGCTAGCTGGTTGCTCCAAACTCCTTTCTGAGGCTATCTTGGCAAATTCATGTCGTGTTTGCTGTTTTAGATGAAACTAAAAATACTCTTTGTTTTTAAGCAGGCATAGGCAAACTTGGCCCTCCATATGTTTTGGGACTACAACTCCCATCATCCCTAGCTAACAGGACCAGTGGTCAGTGATGATGGGAGTAGTAGTCCCAAAACATCTGGAGGGCCGAGTTTGCCTATGCCTGTTTTTAAGCACAGCCTTGGGGTTAAAGAGTTGGAGCTGGGAAATCCAGAGTTCGAACCCACTCTTCATGGGCTCATTCTGTGGCTGTGGTCAAGTCCGACTGTCTCCCGGCTGCAAAATGGAAACAAGAAACTTGCCACTTTAGGATTTTGTGGTGGGTGGAAGGTCAGTATAGTAAGGGTAGTAAAGTAGTTCCTGAATTAAAAATGCTTCAGAGATGAGAAAACTTGTGGAGCATGAAATAATTGCAAAATGCCATGTTGTGAAGTTGCCAGAAGATGGCGCTGTAGCATTTCTGAAACAAAACTCTGGGGCAGGCGTAGGCAACCCAAGGCCCATGGGCTGGATGCGGCCCAATCGCCTTCTCAATCCGGCCCATGGGCGGTCCAGGAATCGGCATGTTTTTACATGAGTAGAATGTGTCCTTTTATTTAAAATGCATCTCTGGGTTACTTGTGGGGCATAGGAATTCATATTTTTTTTCAAAATATATTCCGGCCTACCACATGGTCTGATGGACGGTGGACTGGCCCACGGCTGAAAAAGGTTGCTGACCCCTGCTCTGGGGGATTGTTGCATTTGAGAGGAGCAAAAGATAACAACTGTTCCTTCATTTTTCCTGGGGGGGTGCAAGGCAAGGGAACCTCAATGGGTGCCAGCTACCAAACTCCCCGTCTTTTGCAAATGCTTCCCTTCCACCACCTGCTACTGTTTCCGAAGGTTTGCCTGGATTGAAAACTCCTAGACTTCATTGCCCCAGTGCCTTCAAGCGATTGAATCTGTAGGGTGAGTGCGTGTATGTCAGGGATCGTTGGCCTTTCTGAGCCCCTTTGCAAACCAGAGGAACTGTTTGGGGCACCACACACATCACAGCGAAGGACACCTCTCAACCTATTATAATAATTTTTTTTAATTTATATCCCGCCCATCTGGCTGGGTTTCCCCAGCCACTCTGGGCAGCTTACAACATATATAAAAACACAGCAAAAACATTAAAAAACAAAATATCCTATACAAGCAACAAATAAATCAATAGAAACCAGTAACAACAATTACAACAAACAGTTTACAGTTATACCCAAATTAAAATAACCCCCAACCGCAACTAAACATTTAACCAACACCAACCCAACAAAAATAAAACAGAGGAACCAAAATGGGAAACTTTTAAAACATTTTAGCCACTTTCCCCAACCCGAGCTGTTCCAGCAATGCCTCTCCAGCCTCCCAGAAGCCTCTTTTAGCTGTTCAAGGTGAGTCTTGGCCCTGCCCAAAAGGCCAGGTGGAAATGGGCCTTGCCGCAGGGAGCGGTCTTCCTTCCAGCACTCACAGCAGCAGCCATGTCCCTCAGGCATTCTGTTGGTTACAGCAGAATGCTTATTTCCAGCCTCATATCAACAGGGGAGGAGACCTCTGTGGGCCGCAGTATGACTTAAGTTCTGTTATGTTTAGATAACGGTGGGAGAAATGGGACACGATTACTATATAAAATCCAAACCTTGATCTGCTTTATTGGGCATCTGAACACCAGAGGGACACCTCTAGCAAACCAAAAGGAAGCCGGGCCAAGAGAACGCCTTAAGAGTTGTGGGAAGATTTCTGTGCAAGGCAGGATTACGAAGGCCGGGCGGGGGGTGGGGGGAGAGAGAGGTAACCTGAGACAGGTGTATCGGATGGTGAGCAGCCCAGGCCAGGAGCACAACAGGAGGACTCTACTAGCCCTGCCTCATTGCAGAAGAATGCAAAATCGCCCTGTACAACTGAATAACAGTGAATTCTATCCCTAAAGAAAGGAGCACCCTTTTTATTCAGTAGGTAGGATAATATGTAATGTCACTGGAGAAAGCATCAGATTTGGTTTCAAGGTTTCCTCAGCTCACCAGTGTTAATTTCCCAACACAGGACGTCCTGTCGGCAAGCTGCATGTTTGTGCCACAAGTTCCCATTAAATAATCCACATGATGTGAAAAACCATCCATACGGAGCATGAGAAGCCCTCTCTCCAGCACACGAAGTGTGCTTAGTGTTCTTCGGTCAGTTTTTCTGCATAACGGGGGGGGGGGGTATATTCACTTTACCACTTATTCCACATCCAGGAATTTTTGAAGCTGTGTTCACGTGATGTCAGCCATGATGCTTATCGATCCTATAGATTCTTGACAAATACTGCTGTTTGATGCATTTTTTCCTCAAGCCCCCTTCAGTCTTATTGCCACTTACTCTGTATCCAGTTTTCTAATGTGGACTTACCCCAGAAGCTGCTGTGCAGATGAGCATCTGAATGAATAGGCTTTCCAGGGGGGTTGTGGGGCAGGGAAACATTGTGGCTTGAAACACAACTGGGCACATGGGGGGGGGAGATGACCTTGCTGCATCTCAACCCATTGAAGGACAAACACAATTTGGTTTATTAGCCTTCTCCAGTTTTGTCCTGTTTTGTTATGCAATTTCCTATGAGTTCAGTCTTTTAAGAATTAAATGTATTATAGACAGATATGTAGAATGAAAAAACAAATCAACCCATTTTCTTCAATTGCATAAATTTAAGTATCTTATGTTCACCAATTTAGATCCAAATATCACCCGTGCTAAAAAAAATCAAGGTCCAAAACCAGTACCTCCAGTTGGCACAGGTTTTCAAAACTTCACAACCATCTGTTAAAAACACATACACACCCCAACACCAACATGAAATACTAAGACCCAGTGGTCGTGCATTGTTCCCATGAAATCATGCAAAAGGACCTGCTGTTATATTATTAAACAATATTCACTGCACATCTGTAATCAGGTTCATAGCTCCATTTCATGGAAATCCCATGCATTTTGTAAAGACTTAGTGACAGAAATAATCACTATTCCACACACGCAATGAGCTCTACATGGAGAGTCCAGCTCTTGTTAGGTGAAACTAAGAAACGGTTTGTTGATTAAGTACTTCAACTGCAGGTGTTGCATTCCTAGAGAAATTTCACAAAACACTTATCCAATCACTTAAAGTCCTGGTTATCTCATTCTTACCTTTCCTCCCTCTACTTCCTGTTGCCTTAAGTATATTTAATCTCAGGCACATTTCCCCTTCACTTTTCTTATCACAAAGTCCAGTCTTTGGGGGAATTACACCCCAGTTTTTGAAGCTGAACCCAAGGCCCCTATTTATAGTAGGTTAAAATATAAGGAGGTTGCCACATCTTGCTCTTCCACCTCAGCCTGAGGCAAAGACAACTGGTTTCTGTTGGGTGATGAAACCACTTCCTTTCTTCCCTGTCTAGGATCACATAGTTGCAAGGTTCAGGCCAGGGGCAGGAATTGTTGAAACAAAGGTGAGCAATGGTCTACTCTAAATTCTCGCTCTATAGATTCTTTATAGAGTCTATAGCTTGAATGATTCAGCTAATTATTTTGAAAAGATACTATATAAGAGGACTTCCACTGGATCAGACCAAAAGCCCCTCTAGTGCAGCATCCTGTTCTCACCGTGGCCAACCAGATGCGTGTGAGGAGTCCCACAAGCAGGACTAGAAGCAAAGGCACTCTTCCCACTTGTGATTTCCAGCAACTCAGGGGGCATACACTGCCTCTGACAGTGGAGGTAGAATGTCACTGTCATGGCTAGTAGCCATCAGTAGGTAGCCTTCTCCTCCATGTCCTTGTCTAATCCTCTTTTAAAGCCACCCAAGATGGCGGCCATTGGTTTTACTATGCATGAGGTGACGTAGTCTTTTTTTTTGTCCTTCCCAAAGCCTCCAGTACCCTTCACTGGATAACCCTTCGTTCCAGTATTATGTGAGAGATCTACCTTTCCCCACACAATACATAATTGACTAAATCTCTATCATGCCTCGCTTGCTTATATTTTCCCTTAAACTAAAAAGCCTCCAATGTGGTATCTTTTACTGACAGAGGGGGACTTGCTCCTGTCCCTTGATAGTTTTGGTTCCCTTTTCTGAACTTTCCTCTGCTCTTCACTATCCATTTTGAGGAGAGGTGACCAGAACCATACACAGTATTCCAAGTGGGCGTCACACCATCAATTTTTGTTGCGGCATTATGATACTGGCGGGCGGTGGTGATTGTTTGCAATCCCTTTCCTAATGGTCCCTAGTATGAAATCTGCCATTTTCATGGCTGCTGCACACTGGAACAATATTTTCAGGCAGCTAGCTGCCACCAACCTTTTGTCACCACCGGTTTAGACCCTGTAAAGTCCATCACTGCCTCTTAACCTAACCTGTGGTAACACAGGGTTGTGGTAGGGATTAAATGTAACCCACCCTCAGCTCCTTGGAGTAAAATGTAGTATACAAACGCCATAAATAAATGTATGTATTATTAATAATAAATTTAAAATCATATCCCATCCTTTCCCCTAAAGGAGCCCAGCATGGTAATATGAGGTGAGGACTGCAGGGCCTGCTCCCTTCCAGGGCCTTTCCCAACTGGCCCAGGGAGCGTGGCCCAGGCCCTTTCTCCCAGCTATAAAGGGACTCCTGCTGCAGGGAAGCCTCGGACCATCGGCTGGGTGAGGACTGCAGGGCCTGCTCCCTTCCAGGGCCTTCTCCAACTGGCCCTGGGGGCGTGGCCCAGGCCCTTATTTGGAACAAACTTTTGGGGAAGCTGGGAAGTGCTCTGCAATTGCTTCCCTGTTCCAATGTGTTTTAAAATGTCCTCAAGCAGTCGGTGGCAATTTAAATTTGTATTTCTTTTTTTCCTTTTTTCTCTTGCTGGGGGTGGGTGGGTGTAATGGATATTTGGTTGGGGATTAATTTTAGTGTAATTGTTCTGTTTTTGTTTTCTGTTGTTTTATTGGTTCTGTATAGTTTGTGTTTTGTTTTTAAGGGGCGGGATCAGGGCTGCCTGGGAGTGAGGCCCCAGCCAACACGATGGCTGGGACAAGTTCCACAGGGGGGGAAGCACTGGGACATCCGATCTCGGTGATCATGGGCAGGAGGCGGAGTTACGCTAAGACCAGACCATGTCATTACCGAGGAGGCAGGTTTAGTCGTTGTTTGAAGACTATCCCTGCCTCCGGGTCTGGCCTTGACCAGATGGATACTGGAATCAACAGGGGAAACCCACATAACCTGAAGGTGTTGCTGTGTAATGCCAGGTCAATGGTGAATAAAACCACTGCCATCCACGACCTGATTGTGGATGGAGGATTTGACCTGGCTTGTGTGACAGAGACCTGGTTGAATGAGACAGATGGGCCCGTCCTTGCTGCCGCTTGCCCACCAGGTTTCTCTTACGCACAGCAACCCAGGTCATGTGGGCGGGGAGGGGGGGTTGCAGTGATTTTTAGGAAGTCATTAGTCTGCACCAGGCGTCCTATTGGGAAGACCCAGTTCTCTGAGTGCATGTTCTGGAAGTTGGGCAATAGGGGCAGTACAGGATTCCTTTTGGTGTACCGACCTCCCCGCTGCACCAAGGATTCCCTGCCCGAGCTGCTTCAGGTCGTGGCGGATGTTCTACTGGAGACACCTAGCCTGGTCGTCCTAGGGGATTTTAACATCCACGCCGACACGACCTTACAAGGGGCCGCTCGGGACTTCGTGGAAAGCATGGCCTCCATGGGGCTGTCCCTGAATAAGTTGGGCCCAACTCATAGTCATGGACATGCCTTAGACCTGGTATTCACCTCTAGCGACGTGGGTGATCTGACACTAAGTAAAAATGAAACCAAAGAAGTGCCATGGTCAGATCACTTCCTGGTGCAACTGGACTTCTCCGCGACCCTTCCCCTCTGCAGGGAGGTGGGACCAATTCGGATGGTCCGCCCCCGCCACTTAATGGATCCAAATGGTTTCCAGAGAGTGGTAGGGGATGCTTTATCCCATGTTGATGGCCTTTCAGCTGATTCCCTGGTGGCCCGCTGGAATGCGGAGTTAACCAGGGCTATCGACTGTCTGGCTCCGAAGCGCCCTCTCCGATTGCATGGAGCCCGGACAGCCCCGTGGTTTTCTTCGGAGCTGAGGGCGATGAAACAATCGTTGAGACGGCTAGAGCGTCGGTGGCAGAAAACTCACTCCGAATCTGACCGGACACAGGTTAGAGCTCAACGTCGAGCCTACCAAGTGGCGATAGCGACGGCGAAGAAGACTTTCTTCACCGCCTCTATTGCATCTGCAGAAAATAGTAGCAGGAGACTCTTTCAGGTGGTCCGCAATTTAACGGAACCACCTTTACCATCGGGGCCTTGTAAAGACCCCAAGATCTCCTGCAACGATTTTGCAAAGTTTTTTGCAGATAAAATCACTCATATTCGGAAGGAGCTAGACACCACCGTGGGAGCAGGGCTGGGGCGGGAGAGTGCTAGAGCCCTGTCTGGTCAAGTTGCATGGAATCAATTTCAATCCGTTACCCCCGAGGATGTGGACAGGCTGCTTGGACGAGTGAAACCAACCACCTGTCTCCTTGATCCTTGCCCATCCTGGCTTATAAAAGCTAGCCGGGAAGGGCTGGGCGATGGGCTCTGCGGGGTGGTGAATGCTTCCCTCTGTGAGGGAACATTCCCAGATCCGCTGAAAGAGGCGGTCATTAAACCGCTTCTTAAAAAACCATCTTTAGACCCGGCCAGTATGGCCAACTATCGCCCAGTCTCAAATCTTCCATTCTTGGGCAAGGTGATTGAGCGTGTGGTTGCTGAACAACTCCAGGCACGCCTGGAGGATGCGGACCATTTGGATCCCTTCCAATCAGGGTTCAGGCCTCATCATGGGACTGAAACTGCCTTGGTCGCACTGGTTGATGATCTCCGGCGAGCTAGGGACAAAGGTGAGAGTTGTTTCCTAGTTCTGCTGGATCTCTCAGCGGCCTTTGATACAATCGACCATAACATCCTTCTGGACCGTCTAGAGGGGTTGGGAGCTGGGGGCACTGTTATACAGTGGTTTCGCTCCTTTCTCCTGGGCCGTGTTCAGAAAGTGGTGGTGGGGGATGAGTGTTCAGACCCTTGGGCCCTCACTTGTGGGGTGCCTCAGGGTTCCGTCCTCTCCCCCATGCTTTTTAACATCTATATGAAGCCGCTGGGAGAGATCATCAGGGGGTTTGGGCTGGGTGTTCATCAGTATGCGGATGATACCCAGCTCTACCTTTCTTTCAAATCAGAACCAGTGAAGGCGGTGAAGGTCCTGTGTGAGTGCCTGGAGGCGGTTGGAGGATGGATGGCGGCTAATGGATTGAAGTTGAATCCTGACAAGACAGAAGTACTGTTTTTGGGGGACAGGAGGCGGGCAGGTGTGGAGGACTCCCTGGTCCTGAATGGGGTAACTGTGCCCCTGAAGGACCAGGTGCGTAGCCTGGGAGTCATTTTGGACTCACAGCTGTCCATGGAGGCACAGGTCACTTCTGTATCCAGGGCAGCTGTCTACCAACTCCACCTGGTACGCAGGCTGAGACCCTACCTGCCCGCTGACTGTCTGGCCAGAGTGGTGCATGCTCTAGTTATCTCCCGCTTGGACTACTGCAATGCGCTCTACGTGGGGCTACCTTTGAAGGTGACTCGGAAACTACAGCTAATCCAGAATGCGGCAGCTAGACTGGTGACTGGGGGCGGCCGCCGAGACCACATAACACCGGTCTTGAAAGACCTACATTGGCTCCCAGTACGTTTCCGAGCACAATTCAAAGTGTTGGTGTTGACCTTTAAAGCCCTAAACGGCTTCGGCCCAGTATACCTGAAGGAGCGTCTCCACCCCCATCGTTCTGCCCGGACACTGAGGTCCAGCGCCGAGGGCCTTCTGGCGGTTCCCTCATTGCGAGAAGCGAAGCTACAGGGAACCAGGCAGAGGGCCTTTTCGGTGGTGGCGCCCGCCCTGTGGAATGCCCTCCCATCGGATGTCAAGGTGATGGACAACTACCTGACATTCAGAAAACATCTTAAGGCGGCCCTATTCAGGGAAGCTTTTAGTGTATGATATTTTAGTGTTTTTTGGTTTCTGTGGAAGCCGCCCAGAGTGGCTGGGGAGGCCCAGCCAGATGGGCGGGGTACAAATAATAAATTATTATTATTATTATTATTATTATTATTATTATTATTATTATTATTATTGTTGCAAGCCCCTCCAATTCCTGAATGGTGCAAGATTCCAGGGATACTCAGGGTGCATGCTTCCTTCAGGAATGAGACCATGGTGTCTTTATGATATATAGTTTATTTACACAGCGGGTGGCGCTGTGGTCTAAACCACTGAGCCTCTTGGGCTTGCCGATCAGAAGGTCGGCAGTTTGAATCCCTGCGATGGGGTACGCTCCTGTAGTTCTGTCCCAGCTCCTGCCAGCCTAGCACTTCAAAAGCACACCAGTGCTTGGCAGGGGGTTGGACTCGATGGCCCTTGTGGTCTCTTCCAACTCTATGATTCTATGATTCTATGATTCAGTGCAAGTAGATAAATAGGTACTGCTGTGGCAGGAAGGTAAACAGCGTTTCCGTGTGCTCTGGTTTCTGTCACGTGTTTCGTTGTGCCAGAAGCGGTTTAGTCCTGCTGGCCACATGACCTGGAAAGCTGGCTGTGGACAAATGCTGGCTCCCTTGCCCTGAAAGCGAGATGAGCGCCGCACTCTATAGTCGTCTTCGACTGGACTTAACCATCCAGGGGTCCTTTACCTTTGCCTTACACATATATACAGGGTGAGTCTTTTAAAAGAGGCCCCATGGAGCATGTGTACTCTGTATCTATGGGGCCTCTTTTAAAGGACTCACCCTGTACAACCTGAGCCTACAATGGAGGAGTTCACAGCATTAACACCCCAAGAGGGACTTGCTTCTCCCATAGCCACAGCCATGGATTCACAAACAGAAATCAAGTATTGCTCTGCCTTCTCCCAGCTTGTTGCTTTGACATCTGGGCCACATCACTGCCCTCTCAAATCTGCCTCTGTCTTTCTAGCTATCCAAGAGTTGAGGGAGGGGATGGAGTATGGGATAAATTAGGCATAGGCAAATTCAAGCCTCCAGATGTTTTGGGACTACAACTCCCACCATCCCTAGCTAACAGTACCAGTGGTCAGGGATGATGGGAGTTGTAATCCCAAAACATCTGGAGGGCTGAGTTTGCCTATGCCTGGGATAAATACAAGAATTTATTAGAGGTAAGAACACCATTATGGCTCTCACTGCTGGAAGCTATAAAGGTAAAGGGACCCCTGACCATTAGGTCCAGTTGTGACCGACTCTGGGGTTGTGGCGCTCATCTCACTTTATTGGCCAGGGGAGCCGGCGTACAGCTTCCGGGTCATGTGGCCAGCATGACTAAGCCGCTTCTGGCAAACCAGAGCAGCGCACGGAAACGCCGTTTACCTTCCCGCCAGAGCGGTACCTATTTATCTACTTGCACTTTGCGGGGATTCGAACCACCGACCTTCTGATCAGCAAGTCCTAGGCTCTGTGGTTTAACCCACAGCGCCACCCGTGTCCCTGTGCTGGAAGCTATAGCAGTAAAGAAAAAGAATATGAAAGAAGGGTGGACAACTCACAGAAATTTATTAAAACAAGAAGGAGGAGAGTAAAATTTTGAAATTTTAAATTGATTGTGAAACTAATGAAACATATAAACTTGAAAAGTATAAATAAAAACTTTTTTTTAAAAAGGGAGTTGAGGGAGGGGCTCCACCCATTTTCCGTCTCCCACAGAGCCCCTTCCTTTGCTCTTCTGACACCTGTCCAGGAGCCTAGCCTGGCTATTACAGGTATTAGAAGATTAGATTTCATCTCTTGCTGGATCCAGAGATTAGAAAGGTCAGTCCTACAGTTTAACACTCCCAAAACACATGGGGTTATATTTTTTCCTCTCCTGTGCATCACTCTCAATTCACCTAGTTTGCTCTGTTTCTTTCGGAGATCTTCACAGCCCCTGTCTCTGACCTTTCTAAAAGTCTTCTTTGCAAAGAGATCTGTGCTGTGCAAATTATCCTCAGCATCTGCAAAGCTGCAGGAGAACCATCTAAAGAGGAGCGTTTGCTTTCAGTGGGTTTGGGGCTGGAGGAGGAGGAGGAGCTGGCAGTCCCACGCCCCTGCGAGGACAACAGAAGTGACTGGCGAGGTTGGAGGAAAGGCTCCAAGGCCGGGAGGCGAGGCAAACCTCTGGAAACGAGCGCGATTGGGGGCGGAGCCCGCATCGGTAATACGGAGCTCGCAATGGGAGTCGCCCATCCACATTCCTCCCGGAAACTCGCCGGGCAAGTTTGAAAGCGGCGCTCAGCCTTTCCACCAAAGCGGGGGTCCTGCTTCTGCCTGAGCCGAGCAACAGCAGCCAGGGACGCCGGACGAAGATGGGGGTGACGCTGGGCTACTGGGATATCCGTGGGGTACGTCGGGGTCCTTGGTTGGCGGGGGGCAGTCTTTTGGCCAGCAGAGCTCCGGTCTTGGTACCAAAACTCACGCTCTGCTTCTGATGGGCGGACGTCTATTCTATGAGTGCCTCGCAGGCAGACGTGCAACAGGTGCAGCTTTCCGAAGACGCATCTGCAGCGGCAGTAGAAAACTTCGCCCGTTGACTTCTGCCTGGGAGTCAAAAAATCACAGACAGGGAAACGGGCTGCCGGAGTCCGGCGAGAGGCTCAGGCTGCAAACCTCTCCCCGCTTACTAAGCCACCCAACTCGGGGAAAGACAAGGATATTCTACTATCAGGGCCGGATTTAGGTTTGATGAGCCCCTAAGCTACTGAAGGTAATGGGGCCCTTTATATGTCCAGCTGTCCTTTGCCAACAACAAATTGTCGCTGTTTTTTGGGTTGAATATATGCTATTTTGTAATTTATGGACCTAATAGGTATGGTATTTATGGACCTAAATAGGTATCTAAAGCCATTTGCACATAACAAATAGGAGCTTACACAACACAAAACACTGTTGCTGTATGTAGGTTTTATTTTATTTGTTTTTTATCTTATATTTTGGAAATGGACATCCAGTTTTTTTGGGGGGGGCAAGAGAGTGGGGCCCTAAGCTATAGCTTGTTTAGCTTATAGGTAAATCCGGCACTGAGTTATTGTTATTTATTGTATGTAAGCTGCTTTGGGATTCATTTGGCTGAAAAGCATCATAGAAATACAATCAATCAATCAAACGTCCGGAGCTCCAGCATCTATTTAGCACGCTGAAAATCAATCGCCGCCGTCTCCAGACACCTGTGGGAGAGTCCCGGTCTGAAAGCCCGGAGAGTCGCTGCCAGCCCGTGTGGACAGCATCAGGCCCCACGCGGAGATGGCGTGACTCAGCGCCAGACCTCGAGTTCCCTGAAATTCCGGCTTTGGCGCGGGGGCGACGGGATTGCATCGTCAGCGCGTTTCCTGTGGCTGCGATTTCCCCCTTGATTTTCACGGGGAAGCTCGGAGATACGCCCCGACGGGCAAGCTGAGCAGCCAATCCCGGCGCGGAGCCGCTTCCCTCCCCTCTTACCTCTTCAATCCGGTGCCAAAAAGGGTTGGATAACAGTTGGGTGACGGTGTCATCAGCGAGAGTGAAAAGCAGTGATGGTGCTGCAGGAGGAGAAGGAGCCAGTTCCATCTTGCCAAAAATTCAGCCGCCTCCCTCCGGCAGACCTGCGTCTCTGGAGTCCTAAGGAGGCAGGCTGGCCACGTCTTTTTTCCTTTCCTCTTCTTCCTGCGCTCTGTGCAGGTGCAAAAAAGCACATCCCAGCCCCATCCTGCTCCCTGGCCCCAGATCTTTGTTCAAGGTACCAGCTTGTCCCTGCGCGGAGAGCTCCCGGAAAGGCACTTAACATCCTAGAAAGATAGAATTGTAGAGTTGGAGGGGACCACGAGGGGCCATCTAGTCCAACCCCCTGCAAAGCAAGAATCTTTTGCCGAGCATGGGGCTCGAACCCCAACCTTGATATTAAGAGGCTCGTGCTCTCCTGACCGAGCTATCCCAGCTACCCCAAGGACCTTCTGGAACAGAGCTCCTTTTCTGTAATGGTGCCCTGAATGTGGAATGCTTTCTGCATGGCAATGACATGGCAATATTTTTCAGTGCCACATTCAGCTCTTCCTTTTTGCCCAGCGTAGCTGGCAGCAGGGTGGCAGTGGGGGGAAGGCAGGTGACTCCCATAAGGAGCTCCCCCCCCCGCCACTTGACCCCCATTTCTCCTGTCATTAAAATATGCTGTATTTTTCTCTTTTTCTGGAGCAGTCACTGTAATGCCCAGGCATTTGGGGCAATATTTTTGTTGGAGCTGCCTTCGTTCTCTGCTTCTACATTTCCCTCTTGTTTTCTTTCTTTCTTTGTTTTGTATTCTATTCATATGTTGCAGGAACAGATTTATTCACACTTTTATACACTATGCTGGAATCTTCTTGATGAAAGGTGGCTAAGAAATATTTAAAATTAAGAAAAAAATGAGAAATGAAAGCTTTTGAGCTTGTGCCTATGCTTGAAAAGGAGTGGGGAGCACCCAAGCCAAGAGAGTAGGCTCCTTCCTGTCACAATAAACAATGGTTTTATGTGATGTCTGCTCAGAGCCACTGACATGCAACAGGGTTTTCAGTAATGCGAGGAGGCTATTGAATAGTAACCTTGTTAGCGTGTGCTATCTTCATCCGTGAAATATCAGCAGACATGTCAGTATCCTTTGCCTTGGGCCATTGCTAGTCTGGAGCAGAGGTAATTGTCTGCTTTTCCCACCACTGGTGATTATTCTGCCACTAAATATTTGTCTCTTCCTTCCTGCAGCTTGCCCATGCAATCCGACTCCTTCTGGAATACACAGGGACCGCATTTGAGGACAAACAATATGCACCTGGAGATGGTAAGGAGCTGTCCCTTTGCAGCCAATAGTGAATCCCATCAGCAGTTAGGATTATTGCCAGTTGCCTTATTTTATTTTATTTTATTTTATTTTATTTTATTTTATTTTATTTTATTTTATTTTATTTTATTTGTTTGTGTCTTTGAATTATCTAAGCTGTGGGAATGGTGGAGAGCAGAGAAAACAACATCCAAGAACACTTGCAAATAGATGGCTATATATATATATATATATTTAGCAACTTGCACCTTTTATTTGACTTTCACAAAAGAGTAAGATTAAATCCTGGTGCAGCTGATGACTCTGACCTTCAGAAGGTAGACAGCAGCTTGCGAGTTCTGGAGGCCACTTAGTGTAGTGGGATTCCTGCAAAGATAGCTGGGCTAGGAGGACCTTGATCTGAGCCAGAAAGACCTTTATGTACTCAAGTAACCTTGCACTCTCAAGATCACTTAAGGCAGGCTTCCTCAACCTTGGCCCTCCATCATCCCTGACCACTGGTCCTGCTAGCTAGGGATCATGGGAGTTGTAGGCCAGAAAACATATGGAGAGCTGAGGTTGAGGAAGCCTGACTTAAGGGTTTCTGAGTATGCCTTCTGGCTTTTATACATGCAAAACGTCCTGGTGAACCTCAAGGATTCAAGGGTTGTATGTGTGTTTAATGCAGACCACGTGAAATGTTTTAGTGATGCGAGTTGGAATGCAACAGATGATCTCTTGCTGTTGTATGCAATTAATTGTATGGGTTGTATATTGGACAGTGGCCAATTCAGCCCTGTGTTTCTGCAGCTAGAATGACCTTCCCCAACTTGGCACTGGCTGTTTTGGACTATGGCTCCCAGCATGAGATTACTAGGATTCATGCCTGATAACCCCCTTAGGAATGGAGCCAAAACACAAGAGAATCTGGCTATGAAGGAGAAAACTTACTTTTCATACCTGTATTTACAGCTCCTGATTTTGACGCAAGTCAGTGGCTTAATGCGAAGGAGACACTGGGCTTGGACTTCCCAAATGTATGTAGCAACTGTGGAAAAAAACCCAGCAACATGTCGTTGTGCATTGATGAGGATGGTGGGGTCATTCTCCTGCTGCTCCCTCTTTGAGATGAGTGAGAGCAATCAGGCCAGAGTCCTGGGCTCTTTCTCATCTGGCTCTGCTGCTTCAAGTACAGGTCGTAGCTCAGTGGAAAATGATGACGGTGTGTGAGCAGAATCTAAAGCAGTGGACTGGCTGGAGGTTGAGATCTGCAGTGCATTCCTGGCTTCTTGCTGGAGCAAAGGAAGCCAGAGGCCAGAAGGCCTTTCAAGTGTGCTTGGAGGAGAAGCCAGGCCCTGTAAATTCTGCAACCAAATTCTCACACACAGTTCTCTAGTTTATGAGGGCTGTGTTCTGATCTGAGCAACTTTCCAAGGGCCACATGCCAGTGCTGGGCAAAAGTGGGTGGAGCAATGCAAATTTTACCGTTATGCCTTAGGCTAGTTTCTGCACATATTCTCTCAACCATCTCTGTGTCCAGGGCAGGATTAACCATTAAGCAAAATGCATGTGCTTAGGGCATCAAGTAGGGCACCACAGAAATTTTCCATTGCCAGATTTTCAACATTAGTGGTCAGAAATTGCTCAGTTGAGTGTTCGTTTTCTCAGTTGAAGATTATCAAAAATCCCAGCAGAACAACTATGCAAGAAGACAGGCTAGATGCCTTATCTCTACCAAGTACAGAAGCAGATGTGTTCTGCAAGATTAGTTATGAGGATCTGATTAAAGACTTTGCAGTTAGAAAAAGTAGGAGAAAAATTTTCAGATATAAATAAAGTGGAAGTGTAAAAAATAAACATTATTTTCCATCTTACTGTTGGTTTTGTTTTATTTTGAAAAATATAATTTTATTTTATGGTTTATTATTGTTATATTTTGAATTAGATATACATGGAGGCATCAAAATCTTTTAAGCGCTTAGGGCCTCTAAAGACCTTTTTCCAGCCCTGTCTCTAGTCTCCATTCAATGAAACAAGAAGCACACACCTTAAACGCCATACATTTAATGTGCAAGACTTTCCTCAAAGATTCTGTGGGGCTTGGGGGACTTGAGAAAGACTGGAAGCTGCTGAGTGTCAAAAGAAAGAAGGCGCAGTGTTAAAAGAAAAGGCTAGACCAGAAAGGAAAAAGACATCCCTTATGATTTTAATTTTGGTTTTTTTGGTTTTAATTTTGGTTTTTTACCACTGGGATATCCTGTGCAAAATTACCACATCCATCCTTGGACAGCCCTAAGTAATTATACTACACCTAGGATATGAAAACTATCACCCAGCAGTGCGAAATGGCTTCTCTTGAAGCCATTTCAGCTTAGAAAGCCTTTCGGTTGATGCTGTTTCTCCTAAGTAAATGGGAAGTTGTCCATCAAGGATGAGAAGGTAATGAAGTTTTATAGGTAGCTTCATCTGCACTGGCACCATTAACCTTTCCTATCCTTTCCTTAGCTCCCTTATCTAATCGATGGTGAGACAAAGATCACACAAAGCAACGCCATCATGAGATACATTGCACGAAAGCACAAGATGTGTGAGTCTTTTTGGCACTAGTGTTTCTTTGGATGCCAGCTTAAAATCAATTAATTAAGTGACTGATAATATTCTAGCCAAATAGTTGGTTAGTGGGTACTCTCTTACCTTCTGTGTATGTTGCATTTCTACAGGTGGTGAGAGTGAAGAAGAAAGGGTCAGAATAGATATGCTTGAAAACCACATTATGGATCTGAGAATGGCCTTTGCCAAAGTTTGCTACAGTCCAGATTTTGTGAGTTTTGTGGTTTGCATCCCCCCTTCCCAAACTGGAACTGATCAGGAATCTAGCAGATGTTGAGAATCATTTGGGGATCAGTATGGTGTGTGAGTGGGTCAAAAGAGAGCACTTACGTAAGGCTGAACAAATAATTATTTCTGCTCTTGTGGGACTGGGAGGGGAACAAAAGTCTGTAAAGTTACAACCAATAAGCAGGCATGAGAGAGAAAGGAAGTCTATAACTGGGGAGTCAGTAGTCCAAGGTTTCGCAAGAGTTGAGCTGGAAATCAATCTGTGTACCTAATAATTCAATAACTTCTGGTTGCAGGAGAAACTGAAGCCTGAGTATCTGGAGCAGATACCTGGAAAACTGAAGCTGCTCTCCCAGTTTTTGGGGGACAAGAAGTGGTTTGCAGGAAAGAAGGTACATGTGCTATGTATAATTCTATAGAAACAAAGATGTCTCTCTAGTTCTAGGGCTCAATTTACAATGTATTCCACTTGTAATTTTCTAGATCACCTATGTAGACTTTCTTGCATATGACATATTGGATCAGCACTGGATGTTTGAGCCAAAGTACTTTGATCAGTTCCCAAATCTGAAGGATTTCCTTAGCCGCTTTGAGGTGAGATTTACTGTGATGTATGCACTGATCTGCCTGTTGTCTTTGTCCATGGAGTTTTCTTGGCAGGGATACTGGAGTGGCTTGCTGGTTCCTGCTCCAGGTGGATCACGTTTGGTCAAAACTCTCCACTATGACCTGTCCATCTTGTATGGCCCTACACGGCATAGCTCATAGCTTCTCTGAGTTATTCAAGCCCCTTTGCCACGGCAAAGTGCCTGGCATGCTCTGGTCCATGAGGTCACAAAGAGTCGGACACGACTAAACGACCAAACAACACAAACAACATGCACTGATCTGCAGTAGGAATTGTTCTTATATTGATAGCAAAGGAAATGCAATTCCTCGAGTTGCTCTTTGTCTCCCACAGCAACAACCCCGAGTGGCGTGGCAATCATTCCTTCTTCCCAGGCAACTCTGTGAACTCTGTAATACAGCTCTGTGATTAGAAACTCTCAGCACACTTAAGGGACTACAGCTCCCAGAATTCTTTGGGGGGAATTCCATGACTCTTTAAAAGGGTATCATAGCACTTTAAATGTAAAGTGGTGCCTCGCAAGACGAAATTAATTCGTTCCGCGAGTTTTTTCATCTAGTGAATTTTTCGTCTTGCGAAGCACGGTGTCGGAAAAGTTTTGGAAAAGCTTCAAAAATCACCAAAAACCTCAAAAAAGGCTACCACACCGCATTCTATGAGTTGCTCCTCGAAGTCAAGTCGCAACTGTATTAACGGTGTTAAGAAAAAGGAAACAAACTTGCAAGACGTTTTCGTCTTGTGAAGCA
This sequence comes from Podarcis bocagei, assembly GCF_964188305.1. Lineage (NCBI taxonomy): Eukaryota > Metazoa > Chordata > Lepidosauria > Squamata > Lacertidae > Podarcis > Podarcis bocagei. The sequence continues at coordinate 50,642,616 of NC_138129.1, forward strand.
AGCCCATAGGGAAAATCGTCTTGCGAAGCAGCTCAAAAACCGCAAAACCCTTTCGTCTAGCGAGTTTTTCGTCTTGCGAGGCATTCGTCTTGCGGGGCACCACTGTACATTGTACATTGTGCATGTGGCCTTAGTCTCAGTGCTGCCTTTGTGGAATTCAAGCAGGGAGTAGCATGGGGACAAAACCAGAATTAATTAGCTGCGTTGGTTGCCAGGGGGTGGGGGCAGCCTGGTCAACCCCTAGGTACACCCCTACAGGCAAGCAAGAGGCATTGTCAGAGTTCAAGCACACATTTCAGCCAGGCGAAAACATTTCTGAAGCATTGTGGATCCTAAACAGCTATTTTCAGTTTTTCTCGAGAGTCAGGTTTAGACTCTTGCTATGTGTTGCTGTTTAATGACTATTCCCTTGCAGGCTTTGGAGAAAATTTCTGCCTACATGAAATCTGACCGTTTCATGAAGGCTCCCATCTTTTGGAGACTCGCCAAGTGGAGCTATGAAAAAGTGTAGAGGAGACTGTGAACCTTAAAGCCTCTGCAGATGGGTGTTAGCATCAGTGATGGCCCCTGAGTGAATCACCATCCCTTCATGCTTTTAAACATGTATGTTATGCTGTGACCCTTAATCCAGACTGTCATTAATAAAACCTATTGGATACTGAACAGATTGTGCTGGCTTCTTAATTTTTCTGCCCTGCAGCCACAATTTTTTCCTCCATTTGTGTTATGTACTTTTCAATTCCCATGCTTCAAAGTTGGGTTTAAAATGCTGCCAGCAAATCAAACTGGTGGCTACTTCTTTATCAAAAGAGCTTATTCCAAGAGCTCACAGGGCACAAAACAACCTGAATGGGGGTGGGGAGGAGGAGGAGGAGGAGGAGGAGAAGGTTGGCCTCTACAACATTGCCCAGTGCGCTGTGCCAATAAATACCTGCCAACCAAATACACTGGCAGGAAGCATTGTGGTCTAATGCAGGAGGTTTTGTTTGCCCAATTTGTAAGTGCTAGCATGCCAATCCTTCCACTTAAGGCTTTTCCATGTGAGCCATCTGTAGTATGTTTTTTTAAAAAAAATTAGTAATTTCCTTAATATTTCACCAGTCAAATTTTCATTAAAGATATGCAGTAGAAGACATGGGGCAAAACAGTGTGTGTACGCATTGTTGGAATAGGCAACAGCCTTTAATACAGTACAGTGGTACCTCGGGATGCGAACAGGATCCGTTCCGGAGCCCCGTTCGCATCCTGAATAGAACATAAGATGCAACGGTGCATCTGTGCATGCACGGATCACATTTTGCCGCTTCCACGCATGCACGTGACGTCATTTTGAGCGTCTCTGCATGCGCGAGCGGCAAAACCCAGAAGTAACATGCTCTGTTACTTCTGGGTTGCCACGGAGCGCAACCCGAAATCGCTCAACCTGAAGCACATTCAACCCGAGGTATGACTGTATTGAGGAGAAAAAGCCCCTTAGGGGATAATTCGCTTTGCCACTTTTTAATAATTATTAGTAAGACTCTGTCTGAAGTCCTCTCTTCTAATAACTGGCTTCAGCCTATAGTATCTGGCTGCTCTCCAGCTGAACCCTTCTGGGAGCTGTCTGTACCAACCTGGACTGTAGTCTTGAGCCCGCTTACTATTGAGAAAGTCCCTTTTAACTCTGTTGGGTTTACTACTACTACTACTACTACTACTACTACTACTACTACTAATTTATTATTTGTACCCCGCCCATCTGGCTGGGTTTCCCCAGCCACTCTGGGCAGCTTCCACAGAGATCAAAAATACACTAAAATGTCACACATTAAAAACTTCCCTGAGCCTTAAGATGTCTTCTGAATGTCAGGTAGTTGTTTATCGCTTTGACATCTGATGGGACGGCGTTCCACAGGGCGGGCACCACTACCGAGAAGGCCCTCTGCCTGGTTCCCTGTAGCTTTGCTTCTCACAATGAGGGAACCGCCAGAAGGCCCTCGGCGCTGGACCTCAGTGTCCGGGCAGAACGATGGGGGTGGAGACGCTCCTTCAGGTATACTGGGCCGAGGCCGTTTAGGGCTTTAAAGGTCAACACCAACACTTGGAATTGTGCTCGGAAACATACTGGGAGCCAATGTAGATCTTTCAAGACTGGTGTTATGTGGTCTCGGCGGACGCCCCCAGTCACCAGTCTAGCTGCCGCATTCTGGATTAGTTGTAGTTTCTGAGTCACCTTCAAAGGTAGCCCCACGTAGAGCGTGTTGCAGTAGTCCAAGCGTGAGATAACTAGAGCATGCACCACTCTGGCGAGACAGTCCGCGGGCAGGTAGGGTCTCAGCCTGCGTACCAGGTGGAGTTGGTAGACAGCTGCCCTGGATACAGAATTGACCTGCGCCTCCATGGACAGCTGTGAGTCCAAAATGACTCCCAGGCTGCGCACCTGGTCCTTCAGGGGCACATTTACCCCATTCAGAACCAGGGAGTCCTCCACACCAGCCCGCCCCCTGTCCCCCCAAAACAGTACTTCTGTCTTGTCAGGATTCAGACTCAATCCATTAGCCGCCATCCACCCTCCAACCGCCTCCAGGCACTCACACAGGGCCTTCACCGCCTTCACTGGTTCTGATTTGAAAGAGAGGTAGAGCTGAGTATCATCTGCATATTGATGGACACCCAGTCCAAAGCTGGGATGATCTCTCCCAGAGGCTTCATATAGATGTTAAAAAGCATGGGGGAGAGGACGGCACCCCACAAGTGAGAGCCCAGGGGTCTGAACACTCATCCCCCACCACCACTTTCTGAACACGGCCCAGGAGGAAGGAGCGAAACCAGTGGCGTAGTGTGGGTTGTCAGCACCCGGGGCAAGGCAAGTAATTTGCGTCCCCTAACCCGTGGATTTGCGCCCCTTAACCCGTGGATTTGCACCCCCTAACCCTGACCCCCAGATGTTGCGCCCGGTGCGGCCGGCCCCCCCTGCACCCCCCACGCTACGCCACTGAGCGAAACCACTGTGTAACAGTGCCCCCGGTGATGAGACACGTACAGGTTTGAGCAGTTAATAAACTTCCCAAAGTCTAACCCACGCATCTCATTTGACAATCAATCAATCAATCAATCAATCAATCAATCAATCAATAAATATCACCCCCGCCTCCCAACATGTCATATTGGAACTTTATTAAATATTTACAGGCCACACTTTCATTAAAAAAAATAACATGGTGGTGAATGACATAAAAATATCACAGTACAATATCATGGGTTTAAAATCAAAACACTCTTCCCAGTCTGAGTTGAGAGCAAATTTTGAAGGTGGGGGTGGGGGGACCTGCAATGGGAAGAGCTGTTCTCTGGAGCAGGTTTAATATGAGTTTGCGGGCTTATGTGCAATAATAAAGCCACTTTTAGGATTATGCGTATTTGCAGGTTTTATAAACTGTAATAAAAGCCATCCCCAAAACATTGCTTCCATGTCTGCCACCTCATTAAAAATAACACTAAATAAAGGGCTCCGGCCCTTTAAAAGGCTGGACTCGACGCCGCCGCTGCTCCCTCCCTCCCTCCTCCGAGGTGGCTGCTGGCAGTGAGGCTGCGAGAAAGGGAGCTCGACGAGAGAGGAGAGGACAGCGGCAGCATGACGATGATTTTGGGCTACTGGGACATCCGAGGGGTGAGTTCCTTGCGCGGAAAGGGAGGGAGAGCCGAAGAGGCGCCCCGCCCCGTCCCGTCCGCCTGCTGAGTCGGGTTCCTGCCTCGCTTTGCAGAGCCTTCCGAGGCGCTCGCTGTTCCCACCGGGGGAGTCGCGCCTGCGGGTGCCCCCTGCGCAAATCGGCGCCGTCCAGGGGCCGCGGGCCCAGAGCCAGCCGATGTTTAAGCCCTGGTTGGAGAAACCTGGGCCATTGTGTGCCCTCGAGGACGAGTGGTTTCTAAGGCGAGGAGGAAGAAGTCCCTCGGGGACCTTTCCTGGAAGGAGCCCGGGTCCCGGCTGGTCGCGCCGAGGAAGCGCGCTGCCGTCGAGGCGCTTTGCTGGAGATCCCCAGCGGATCCCTCGGGGCAGCGGCTGGGGAAAAGGCAGACGGAGCACGCAGGGCTGCTCCAGGTGTCTGCTTCTAACTACAGTGGTACCTCAGGTTACATACGCTTCAGGTTACATACGCTTCAGGTTACACACTCCGCTAACCTAGAAATAGTGCTTCAGGTTAAGAACTTTGCTTCAGAAAGTTGCGCCAGAAATCGGGCTCTGGCGGTGTAGCGGCAGCAGGAGGCCACATTAGCTAAAGTGGTGCTTCAGGTTAAGAACAGTTTCAGGTTAAGAACGGACCTCCAGAATGAATCAAGTACTTAACCCGTGGTACCACTGATATGGGAGATGACGGAGGGGCTCTACCCATTTGTAGAGCACAGAGCCCCCTTCCTTTATTCGCCTTACACCTCACTCAGTGCCGGATTTACATATAAGCTAAACAAGCTATAGCTTAGGACCCCACTCTCTTGCCCCTCCCCCCAAAAAACTGGATGTCCATTTCCAAAATGGGGGCCCCCCAAAAATGTAAAGGGGACAAAATCAGGATGTACATTTCCAAAATATAAGATAAAAAAACAAATAAAATAAAGCCTACATACAGTAACAGTGTTTTATGTTGTGTAGGCTCCTGTGATGTAGGTAATGGGCTCTGCCTGCTAGCCTGCTCCCTAAAATATCACTGGTTTGTTCATTTCTGTATATAGGATGCCTACATTCTGCATGCTACTAACATGAGTTTGACCAAACTGCGGGAGGCAGTGGAAGACAGGAGTGCCTGGCGTGCTCTGGTCCATGGGGTCACGAAGAGTCGGACGCGACTAAATGATTAAACAACAACAACACATTCTGCATGGACTGGTTGCATGGCAACCTGTGCAAATGGCTTTAGATACCTATTAGGTCCATAAATTACCATATAGCATATCTTCAACACAAAAAACAGCAACAATTTGTTGTTGGCAAAGGACAGCTGGACATATAAAGGGCCCCAATACCTTCAGTAGCTTAGGGCCTCATCAAATCTAAATCCGGCCATGACTGCGCCAGGAGACAAATAACCAGCTCAAGGCCACAGTTTTTAAACCTTGGGTGACCAGCTGCAGTTAATCAAAACAAGAAAAGAAAGCTTTTGATCTTGTTCCTATGCTTGAAAAAGTATACCCAGCCCCCAAACCTTGACAGTAGGCTCCTTTCTGTCACCAAAAACAGTGGTTTCCTGTCATGTCTGATCACATCCACTGACATGAAACAGGGGGTTCAGTAATGCCAGGGTGCTATTGGACAGGAACCTTCAGTTGCAAGCATCTGCTATCTTCATCTGTGAAATTTCAGAAGCATGCCAATATCCTTTGCCTTGGGCCATTGCTAGTCTGGAGCAGATGTAGTTTGCTGGCTTTTCTACCAATGGTGATTATTCTTCCACTATTCTTCCTGCAGCTTGCTGGTGCGATCCGACTCCTTCTGGAATACACAGGTACCCCATATGAGGACAAGCAGTATGCGTTTGGAGATGGTAAGGAGCTGACTCCAGAGGAGTTTCTAGCTGCATTATCAAAGTCTAGAAACAAACAAGCAGGAAGCTATAGCTACCTTCTTCCTGCCCCGCGTGTGACCTTCTCAGAGCCATTTGGCTAGTCACTGCTGGAAGCAAAATGACATTTGGTTTCCTGTCTTGGTAAGGCAGTTTTGCAGTCCCATTGATTAAACATTAGATCTGTTTAAGCTTTGTAGCTGTTAATTGACATATATGTTCACTGTTGCTTCTAAGGTTTTTTAAACATGGGAATTGCCTGTCTTAAAGGCATGGGTGAGCTGTTACTTAAAATGTTCCTTTTCCCCGTTGATTGCTTGATGTCAGAGACATGATCGGCAAAGAGGAATCTGCAGAGGGGGAGGAAGAGGCAGAGGAAATTAGAAACTTGATTCTTTCACACAACAAAAGTGAGATAAGCCTTCTCTGGAAGGCTGCCTGTAAGGTTTCCCAGCAGCACAGAGATGAAGGAGCAGGACGCAGGTGGTAGGAGGCAATTGGATTCAGCTCCAGAGGAGAATTGGCTGCACCTGAATTTCCAAGAAGTAGAAGGCGGAGCAAGCGATTAGAACAAAGCAAGGCCAGCAGGAAGCGGGGGCAGGCCTGGCTTATATCTGGCCTTGGGAAGGATTGCTGGAAGCCTGTTATTGCTAATAAACCTCAACTAGTAAAACTGCCAGTGTTTCATGTCTTTGTGTGAGAGAAGTGCTAACCTGACACTTAAATACAGTGGACCCTCCGGATACGAATTAAATTCGTTCCGGGGGTCCGTCTGCAACCCAAAAAGTCCATAGGCAGAGGCGCCGCTTCTGCGCACGCAGCGAAACCCGAAAGTATACACTTCTGGGTTTGCCAAGTTCGTAACCCAAAAGTTATGTGCCCAGAGTGGTACTTAGCTAGAGGTTCCACTGTATGTGTTTTAGGGGTGGGGAGCTGAATCCAGCCTGTGGGTCAGGTTCAGACATTCTCTCAAAGGCCACTTCCACAATCATGACCCCATCCTGGCAGGTGCCTAATCCCAGCAGGGCTTGGTGTCAGTGCCAATCAGCTGAGGAGCACACTTCAAAGTCCTAATTGTTTCTTTACAGCCACATACTTACCTGCCCAACATCTAGCGTCACATAGAATGCCAAGAGTAGGGCAAGTGTGATTGGAAGAAATGGCTTCATGGGCCAATTTGGGACCTTTGCTGGGCCTAATCTGGATTGTGGGGCAGATGTTAACCACCACAGATGTATGTGGAAGAGCTATGGTAATTGGCTTTTTAAAAAGAAGTCGCCAAAACAAGTTTTTGATATGGCTGAACATTCTGATGTGCTTCTTGCGTGAAATCTGGAGTTCTGAAGCTGGCCTCATAACTTCTTACATCAGATTGCTCAGCTATGATGTTTCTTCTAAAACACACTTTCCACCTGAAGCAGTGACAAGAGGGGAAATAGTTGCCATTGTGGCTCCCCCGCCCCCTCCAAAACAGAGGATTGTGAGGAAGGGCTGAAAGTGCCCTCATATCCTGTTCCACCTACTGCCGCCTTGATACAGAGAACCTCTTTGAACCTTTGCTACTTATCACTGACCTTGCTCATAGTACAGAAACCATGTGCTTATCTCTTGACCAACAATGAATCCCTTCAGCAGTTAGGATTATTGTCAGTTGCTTTGGTTTTTTGCTTAGTGTCTTTGAATTATCTAGCTGTGGGAATTGTGGAAAGCAGGGGAAAAAATATATCCAAGAACATTTGGAAATAGATGGAGCTTTTTAAAAGAAGTACGGTAACTTGTGCTTTTTATGTGACTTTCAAGAAAGAGTAGGATTAAATCCCAGCCCAGCTGCTGCCTCTGATCTTCAGTGGTGGACCAAAGGTTAGACAGCAGCCTGCAAGTTCTGGTGGCCACTTAGTGTAAGCCTCCTGCTCAATCTGGTCAGACCTTCATCTGGCCAAAAAGGTGGTTACGTTCTCATGTAAATATGCACACTGAAGATCACTTAACAGTGGCTTAGTGTTTCTGAGTATGCCTTCTGGCTTTCATACATGCCAAATATCTTGGTGGACTTCAGTGATTTTAGGGTTTGTGTGTGTGCTTCATGTAGGCCATGTAAAATGTTTAGTGATGGGAGGTGAAATGGAACAGACAATCTCTTGTTGTGTCTACTTCTAGATGCAATTGCCTCTTTAAAAGTATGGGTTGTACTTTGGACAGTGGCCAATATGTTTCTACAGCTAGAATGACCTTCCCCAATCTGGCACTCTGGTTGTGTTGGACTATGGCTCCCAGCATGAGATTGCTAGGATTCATGCCTGATAACCCCCTTAGGAATGGAGCCAAAAACATAAGAGAAGCTGGAAATGAAGGGGAAAATAAGCCTGACTGGTATAGAAGTGAGAGCAGACTTACCATGGACTTACTTTTCATACCTGTATTTACAGCTCCTGGTTTTGACACAAGTCAGTGGACTAATGTGAAGGAGACGCTGGGCTTGGACTTCCCAAATGTATGTAGCAACTGTGGAAAAAAACCCAGCAACATGTCGTTGTGCATTGATGAGGATGGTGGGGTCATTCTCCTGCTGCTCCCTCTTTGAGATGAGTGAGAGCAATCAGGCCAGAGTCCTGGGCTCTTTCTCATCTGGCTCTGCTGCACTGCTGCTTCAAGTACAGGTCACAGCTCAGTGGAAAATGAAGACGGTGTGTGGGCAGAATCTAAAGCAGTGGATTGGCTGGAGGTTGAGATCTTCAGTGCGTTCCTGGCTTCTTGCTGGAGCAAAAGCTGCCAGGAAGCCAGAGGCCAGAGGGCATTTCAAGTGTGCCTGGGGGGGAGAAGCCAGGCCCTGTATATTCTGCAACTAAACTCTCACACACAACTCTCAAGTGCAGTGTTTCCCAACTGGTGGTGGTAAATTCTGTGCAAAATTGCCACGTCAATCCTTGAGTAGCCCTAAATAATTATACTAGAGCTGTGATGCAAAAACACCCAACGTTTTCTCCTGAAGCCATTTCAGTTTAGACATCCTTTCTGCTGGCATTGTTCATCCTATGTAAATGGGAAGTTGTCCAGCAAGGATGACGGGGCGATGAAATGTTCTGGGTCTTCTGCACTGGCACCATTAACCTTTCCTATCCTTTCCTTAGCTCCCTTACCTAATCGATGGTGAGACGAAGATCACACAGAGCAACGCCATCATAAGATACATTGCACGCAAGCACAAGATATGTGAGTTTTTTTGGCACTAGTGTTTCTTTGGATGCCAGCTTAAGATTAACTGATTAACTGATTGATAATATTCTTGTCAAATAGTTGGTCAGAGGTGCACTCTTACCTTCTGTGTATGTTGTGTTTCTACAGGGGGTGAGAGTGAAGAAGAAATCATCAGGATGGAGATGCTTGAAAACCAGCTCATGGATGTCAGAATGACCTTTGCAAGACTTTGCTACAGTCCAGATTTTGTGAGTCTGGTGGTTTGAATCCTCCTTCCAAGTTGGCAATCCAGCCAATGACGAGAATGATTTGGGGATCAATATGGAGTGAGTGGGTTGAAAAATAGCACTTATGTAAGACTTAACAAATACTTTCTTTCTGCTCTTTGAGGGCTATCAGAGGAACAAAAGATCTTTAGAGTTAGAGAGAGAAAGAGAGTCCTATAACTGGGGAGTCAGTAGTTCAAGGTTTCACAAGAGTTGAGCTGGAAATGAATCTGTGTATGTAATAATTCAAGAACTTCTGGTTGCAGGAAAAAGTGAAGCCTGAGTACCTGGAGCAGTTACCCGGGGAACTGAAGCTGCTCTCCGAGTTTTTGGGGGACAGGAAGTGGTTTACAGGAAAGAAGGTACAAGGGCTATGCCTAATTCCATAGAAACAAAGATGTCTCTCTAGTTTTATGGATCCATTTAAAATGTCTTCCTCTTTTGATTTCCTAGATCACCTATGTAGATTTCCTTGCATATGATGTATTGGAACGGCTCTGGATGTTTGAGCCAAAGTACTTTGATGAGTTCCCAAATCTGAAGGATTTCCTTGACCGCTTTGAGGTGAGATTTACTGTGTTGTATGCATGGATCTCAAGTAGGAATTGTTCTTTTATCCATAGCAGAAGAAATGTGATCCACCAACCAACTGAATATTGGCAGTTTCCCTTAATCTGTCCCTTTCTTTATACATCCTTATTCACAACCAGTCCACAGGGTTACACTGAATGTCAGTCTCCTCTTCCTCCTCAGACCACACTCACTCTATGTGTTTAAAGTGCTATGATAGCACTTTAAAGAGTCATGGCTTCTTCCAAAGAATCCTGTGGCTGTTTTTTTGTTAAGGGTGCTTCCTGCAAGTTACTCCCTGGCTCTAAGAGCAACTGTCCACATTGGTTTAGCAATCAATTCCCCTTCCCAGGTAACTCTGGGATTCCTGAACCGTATCTCTGTGAGCAGAAACTCTCAGCGCACTTAATGGACTACCGCTCCCAGATTTCTTTGGGGGATGCCATGACTCTTTAAAGGGGCATCATAGCACTTTGAATGTACAGTGTGAATATGGCCTTAGTCTCAGTGCTGCCTTTGTGGAATTCAGCAGGGAGAATAATGGCTACAAAACCAGAACCGGTTGACCGGGATCCCTCAGGATCCATTCCAAGTTTATGATTCTATGACTTCTATGGCTCTGCTTGCCATTGGCTCTAGATCTACCTAATGTTGGTCTCCTTTCATCCTTTCTGAGCAGTTCCACTTGGTACCAGCCTCCACAGATTTACACATGTGCACCCCCTCCCTTATGGATATTAAATACTCTTTTTAAAGGGGGGGTAGAGACACTGTGTATATTCTAACACTAGGGGGTGTTTCTGCAGGGTTTTCCTGCAGAAAGGTGCTTCCCCTGCCTCACCCCCTTCACACATCTACACACACACGTTGTGTAGATGACATACATGCTATGAGAGACTGGCAAAATTGCACAACAACAAAAATCTGCTTCTCCAGATAATGAGAAAGTATTTGCTGGGCTGTGTGTGTGGCAGAATCCACAGAGAAACTCTGTCATATTTTTCAAGTTTTCTGCTGTTGCTGTATACCAGGCGTAGGGATCCTTTTTCAGCCAAGGCCCACATTCTGTTCTGAGGAAGCTTCTGGAGGCCACTGTCAGTGGTGGGCAGGGCCAGAGGCAAAAGCAGCTGAGCAATTGCTGTAAGTTTTATTTTTTTACCATAGGCTCATTTCTACATGCGCTCTGACACTCAACTCTATCCTCCATCTAAGGAAATGAGAGGCATTCTCAGAGTTCAGGGACACATTATAGTCAGGCAGAAACACATAAGAAGAGTGCAAGCATGTCCTGAGTGGAAAGCATTTTGGGTCCTAGACAACTGTTTTCAGGTTTCCTCCAGAGTTGGGTTTAGATTCTTGCTATGTGTGATGCTGTTGCTGTTTAATGACTCTCTCTTGCAGGCTTTGGAGAAGATTTCTGCCTACATGAAATCTGGCCGTTACCTGAAGACTCCCATCTTCTTGAAAAATGCCAAGTGGGGCGATAAGAAATAGAAGAGGAGAATGTGGACATTAAAGCTCCTGTAGATGAGTGTTGGCATCAGGGACGGCCTCTGAATGATTCACTATCCCTTCGTGCCTTTAAACATGTATGTTATGTTGTGTTAATGTTGTCATTGTGACTCTTAATTAATGTTGTCATTGTGATAAAAAAGGAAAAGGATACTGAAACAATTGTCCTGGCTTCTTATTCCAAGAGCTCACAGGGCACAAAACAACCTGACTGTGGGAGAGGGGGGAGGAGGAGGAGGAGGAGGAGGAATTGTCGTCCCTTGCAACATTGCCCAGTGCAACTGATGCCCTTGTGCCAATGCCTGTCAGCCAGATATACTGGCAGGACACATGGTGGTATAAAGCCACAGGTTTCGTTTGTATGATTGGGAATTGCTAGCCTGCCTTTCCTCCCAATTAAGACCTTTCTACATGATCCATAAAAGCATGCCTAAGTATCTCAGAATACTTAGAATTAGCCAAATTGACAGGCATAATGAGACAAAAACCAAAAAGTGAAGTAAAAAAAAAAAGATTGGGAGTGCCTAAATGAATACCTCAAAAGTCAAGGTTCGAGGGCATAAATCTGGCTGAGTCTGGAGTAACCTTGTGAAGTGAAAGGATATGAAAGAAGGATTTATATCTAGATGTTAGGGTAGAGATGATAAAGAAAACAGGAAGACAAAATGAGAGATAAAGGAGGTGCTGTGGGATTGGTGGAAGTCAATGTCTTGATGTTGTTGTTTTGGTGTTTATAATATTAACTTGTAAGATCTGGATTTGGGTTTTTTGGTTTTTTGTTGTTTTTTAGTTTTCGAATGTTGATTTTTGTGTGTTGTGTATTGTTATTTTTTGATATCTTTCGTGTTGTTGTTGTTGTGTGGAAAATACTAATAAAATTTATTTGAATAATAATAATAAAAAAGCCTGCCTAAGTAGGTTTTTTTTTAGTTCTTTCTGTAATCTTTCAACAGTTAACTTTTCAATAAAGGTGTGTGGTAGAAGAGATGAGACACTGCAGTGTGTGTGTGTGTGTGTGTGTGTGTGTGAATTGTTGGAATAGACAGTAGCTTTCAATTAATAATCAAATAATTTATACCCTGCACATCTGGCTGGGTTTCCCCAGCCACTCTGGGCAGCTCCCAACAGAATATTAAAAACACGATAAAAGATCAAACACTAAAAACTTCCCTAAACACGGCTGCTTTCAGATGACTTCTAAAAGTCAGATTGTTGCTTATTTCTTTGACATCTGATGAAAGGGCGCTCCACAAGGTGGGCGCCACTACCGAGAAGGCCCTGTGTGTAATATTGTATTGCAGAGAAAAAAGCCGCTTGAGGGGTTAATTCCCTGAGGCACTTTTTCAGACTTGTAAGAATGTTCAAAGTCCTCTCTCCAAAACCTGACTCCAGCCTGCAGCGTCTGGCTGCTCTCCAGCTTCTCTCTCCCAGGAGATGCCTGTATCAACTTGGACTGTAGTCTTATGCCCAATTAAGTCATAAGTAAGTGGGCATTAGGCTGCAGCCGAAGTTGTTACTGGGGATTGAACTCAGTGGGATTTACTTCTCAGCAGACATGGACAGGGCTGAGTGGTTAAGAAATTTCCAAAAGCTTCACGAATGCTTCTCACTTGACCGTCTTTTGTTTTGTTTTTAAACGCCCTTTCCTCGCAACAGAAAGATCACATTGCAACTTTATTAAATAAAGTTTCACGAAACTTAACATGAAAAGTATAAGAAGGTGGTGTAGGACGTAAAAAACACGACGCCACAATAACATCGGGTTAAAAGAGAGCAAAACACTTTCGCACCCCAGTCCTTTTTCGGTGCTAATTGGGACTGACCCCAATGGGAAAGTTCTGTTCTCCGGGGCAGGTTTAATGTGCAATCAAGCCAGTTTTAGGATTATGTGTATTTGGAGTTTTCATAAACTCTGTAATAAAAAGCCGTTCCCCAAACGTTGCTTCCACGCCCCGCCCACCTAATTAAAAATAAGATTAATCGGCTCTGGCCCTTTAAAGAGCTGAACTCGACGCGCCTCGGCGGCTGTTTCTTGAGTCCCTCCTCCAAGGTGGCTGCTGGCAGTGAGGCTGAGAGAAAGAGAACTCGACAGGCAACATGACGATGATTTTGGGCTACTGGGACATCCGAGGGGTGAGTTCCTTGTGCAGAAAGTGAGGAAGAGGTCTCCCCCCTCCGCCTGCTGAGTCTGCTTTGCAGAGCCTTTCCAGGCTCTCGTTGCTCCCGCCGGGGGGAGCCGCGCCCGTGGGTCGCCCCTGCGTAAATCGGCGCCGTCCAGGGGCGCCGGAGCAGCCGCTGCTTACGCCCTCTCAACCGCGGGGGGCCTTCGGGTGCGCTCTTGGTACCGTGGCTTCTAAGGCGAGGAGGGAGAAGTTCCCCAGAGGAGCTCGAGCGACCGTCCCGCCCCCAGGCCTTGGGAAGCTGAGCTGCCGTCGAGGCGCTGCCCTGGAGGCCCCCAGCTGATCTCCCAGGGCAGCGGCTGGGGAAAGGCAGACGGAGCTCGGCGGAGGCCTTTTGTTTGGCTGCTCCACGTGTCTGCTGCCCCCTGCAAAAGGCCGGCCGGCCCTGCGAGACTGTTTGAGGTGCACCCCCCCCCCCACCACGGGCCTTCGCCTCGCCTCGTTTTTTGCGCCCGCGGCGGAGGCTCGTTGGATGAGCGGTTCCCACCTGCCGAGCTCTGCTTCGTCCACGCCTACCTTGCCTGCGTGTTGGGCTGTTAGGACTCTACAGCCCTGTGCACGTGGAAAGGTGGGGGGGGGGCATTGATAGCGATTAGCTACGAGGGAGGAATGCTGCTGAATAACAGTTGCAGAAAATCACGGGTGGGCTGGGGTGGAGAGGGGCCCGGGGCTCACATCCCGCTTGCAGGTTTCCCACAGGCATCTAGGGGTCCACTAGTACAAATTACATTCATTTCCCTTCTGACACAGCCTCTCGGTTCTTACTCCGGGTCAAACTCTCAGTTCACCCCCAAATGCCTCACCAGGAGAAGAGTTCCTGGAAGCAGCGGACTTCAAGTCTCCCTCTAGACTTGCGTTTTATGGTTAGGCCTAAGGCAGATGGTACTTGCTGGGATGCCCACAGCTGTGTCCCCTTCAGCTGCATTCCCTCTTCCCATTTCCAGGTATAGCAGGTTTGTTGAGTTTTCCAGGGGGCCCAGGGGATGAGGAAAGCCCCCCTCCTTCACGCACAGCTCTTTCTTCACCCTCCGCCCTCTCCTCCTCCATCTTAGATGCTGACTGCTGCTGCAATATCTTTTTATTGTTCTTTCCTTTTTTCCAGCTTGCCCACAGCATCCGCTTGCTACTAGCGTACACAGACACCCCCTTTGAAGATAAGTTTTACAGCTGTGGAGAAGGTGCGTATTGGTAAACTCAGAATGGGCCGACCTCCTCTTAATCAGAGTACTAAACACTTTAAAAAAGTTGCTGCTTTATTAATAGTTTCCTGGTGGGGCAGAGGCAGTTTGCCTTTGGGCATTCTGAACAAGAGTTGGTAGGGAAAGTGTTTCGCTTGTGCTCATGTCAGCCAGTTATTTGAAATGCCGAAAGTCGCATTTTTGCAACTACATTAAACTTGCGTACTACAATCTGAAGGTTTGTCAAGTTGCTGGAAGGCTCTGTGTGTGTGTTGATGAAGGGCTTGTAACACTCATGCAACTGTTGAAGGGAAAGATAATATTTAATATATCAGTTTGCTTATTGTTATGTAATTGTTACATAACGTTTATATATGTCTCATTACACACCACCATATAATTCTAAATGGCTACCAGATGTTGTTTGGAGGAATATTCATAGAACTGTGTGTGTGGTGACTCTGTTCAAGATTTAAAAAGGGGCAGAATGAATCTAACTAAATCTTGGCTCTCCCACACCCAAGTGTGGATATCTAAGTTTGGTTTCTGCGGTCTATACTTGCCCTAATAAGCAACAGGAAACTAAATGATTCAAATTCCTACTTATTGCCACAACATTTGAATCATCTTGGTGCATAGAATGGAGGCACATACCATGAATGCAAAGGTGTATTAGAGGCTGCTGTTACCAAACTGTCACAATGAGCTTTTCAGGGTGACTGTGAAAGTAGATTTTATCTTGAGTGCTATATTGCTAGCTCACTCTGGTGTCTTTAGCTTAACCCCCTGCATTTGTGTGTGTTTGCACACGAGAGAGTGACAGAGAGCATAGGGAGAGCATAACTGCAGGGACAGTACCTCTTAAGTGGCTTTTTCTCTGCAAGCTTCCCTTAAGTCAAGCATGGATGAATATTCCAACAGTAGCTTTGCACAGTATGGGAGTATGCAACCACCAAGGACATATTTAGAAATGATTTCGGTACCCCAAATCTTCGGGGTACATGCCCTCTTTGTGTTTGTTTCAGAATTAAGATGCGCTCATGCACTAGAGTGCAGTCTATGCACCACTCACTTGGTCCACATTTCCTGCTTGTCTTAGTGGATGGTGATGGGGGATATTTTGGTTATGCACAGCTGGTGGGAAGTGGACAATGGGGGAAAAAGGCAGCGGCCCTTTCCAGAGTCACTTCTTGAATCTGCTTGATTTCCGACAAAGAAGCTGAGGATGTGGCCAGATGCCACTGCCTCCAAGTTTAGAGTTTGCCCTCTGTTGTAACACAGTTAACAGTTAACAGCTGGTTCAAAATGTGCCAGCCAGGTAACTGACTTATTTGAGTTCTATTTAGAACTCGTATAACCCCTTTTTAAGCCAGCAGCAGCAGCCAGTTTGTTTCCAGGTCCAGTTCAAAGTGCTCAAATTAGTGTTTAAAACCTGGAATGACTTAGGTCACATTCCTTGTGTTAATTGGGAATGTTCAAGGAGGAGGAGGGAGTGCAGAAGCACCATCTTGAGGCAGATGTCTGCATTTGAAAACGTGCAACAGCAAGAACTGATTGTGCTTATAAACCCTGGTTGTGCAGAAAAGCCTTGAGCACAATGGAGGCTTTGTCTTATAATCCGCATAGCTCAGAACTTGCTGTTTTCCTCTTAACTGCATCTTCATTTTGCAAAGCAATTTCTTGAAATCTTCAGAATGTCCCCCCCGGTTTCTTAGGATCTAGAATGAAAATATAAAACCAAGCCAGAGAACTGCTCCATGTAACTTTCAGAGATACTCCTCTGAATGGATCCTAGTGAGATGGACAAGTACAGTGTGGGAAAGCAATTGAGAATGCTTGCCTGAACTTGTGCCCTTGACTTGAACGGGGCTTGCTATAACTCAGCAAGGCCCAGATCTATCAGCCTCTGTAGAAAAATATCCCTCAGAATGCTCTCACCAAGCTAACTCAGAATTAAATCTTGCTGAATTGTCACTGGACTTTGTCCTAACCACTTTCCTTGGGATTGCAACCTTAGCTACAAATTTATGGTGTGTGCGTGCGCATGCGTGCATGGCATTTCTTAAACGTTGATTGCCTTGCCTGTGCAAAGGAGAGTGACTGAGCAAATGTTATGTGCAGGAAGTGAAAATCCTCTCTCTCTCTTCCAGCCCCCGACTATGACAAGAGCCAATGGTTCAATGAGAAGGAGAAACTGGGCCTGGACTTCCCTAATGTAGGTCACTGTCTTATTCTATCATATGACAGGTGGGAAGAGGAATGTGCCTGGGTTATCCAGAAGTTCTGGAGATTTGGTGGAGGAATGTGCCTTTCTTCCTTGTGGTTCTCCTCTGTAGGGCCTTGGGTTGGGAAGCAGTGGTTGAGGAATGAGTGTGAGTAGAGTGAATGGGGGCCATTCATGGTGGAAGCACAAAGTTTCAAGCTGAATTGTCTTTAAGCTGATCATTCTTTGCTTACTTTCCAGCTTCCTTACCTAATTGATGGCAAGACCAAGCTTACGCAGAGTAATGCCATTCTCCGGTACATTGCACGTAAACATAAGCTATGTGAGTAAAATTGAGTTCTTTGGGGGGACCTGGGCTGGCTGATTGGCATTGGCTTCTTTCTGTCTGTCTGGGATTTCTCATTGTTGTGTGTTTTCTCCAGGTGGAGAAACAGAGGAGGAGATTGTCAGGGTGGACATGCTGGAGAATCAGGTGATGGATTTCCGCATGAGCCTCGTGATGGTCGTGTACAACCCTGATTTTGTGAGTTCACCTGCCTCTGTTGTTCACAGCTGCTGTTGCATTGTGGGGATTTATATAGGACAGGGGTTGTCAACTCAGTGCCTGCAGATGCCCTAGGCCTAGTGCTTGCAAAAGCTCTCACTGGTGCTGCCCCAGACTCTGAGCTTTCTAGGGGGGGGGGAATGTAAGTCTCTAGCTCTCCTAGATGGGGCAAAATGTGCAGGTACTTTCTAAGCAATTTCTGTGAAATTATTATTATTGATTAAATTAATATACCACTCTTCATCTGAAGATCTTAGGGAGATGCACAAGATAAAAATGCAGGATAAAAGCACAAAAACAAAACAATAACTCCCCTCCCACATACACATTTAAAAAGCTGTAGAATCTTAGCCTGGTTGAAGAGGAACATTTTCACCTGGTGCCTAAAAATATATAATGAAGGTGCCAGGCAAGCCTCCCTGGGGAGAGCATTCCACAAACGGGAAGCCACTGCAGAAAAGGCCCATTCTTGCGTTGTTACCCTCTGGACCTCTCAAGGAGGCACAAGAAGAAGGGCCTCAGATGATCAGGTTCTGGGTTGGGGAGAGGCGGTCCTTCAGGTATTGCGGTCCTGAGAGTGAGTGTGGTG
This sequence comes from Podarcis bocagei, assembly GCF_964188305.1. Taxonomy (NCBI): domain Eukaryota; kingdom Metazoa; phylum Chordata; class Lepidosauria; order Squamata; family Lacertidae; genus Podarcis; species Podarcis bocagei. The sequence continues at coordinate 50,660,408 of NC_138129.1, forward strand.
TGATGACCTTGTATATTTTTCTGGTGCTGGGTAGTGCTCCTTGTTGTTATTAGACAGCCTCAGTGTGTAAAATCAATATTGTGTGATCCCACAATTGGGACTGGCAGGAGATAGCTGATTTCCATTGAAAGCTTAAGCTTGTTGCGGGTGGCTGCCTCTAATTTTGTGTTATGCCATGCCCCCATTGCAGCCATTTTGTGACTGGTGTCCCCAACACTCTCTCAAAATTCAAAATGTGCCCACTGTTCCAAAAAGGTGATTGGCCCCTGTTATAGGCTGTCCGCAAAAGGAGAGTGAGTCACACTGTATAGAGTGAGCAATGTTTCTTTCACCAAATGCATGAAAGTGACAGAAGTATGTCACTTCCAAGATCTCGAACTGTTTTTGGACTACAACTCCCATGTTGTCTAGCTAACAGGACCCCAGTGGTCAGGGATGATGGCAATTGTAGTCTTCAACAGTTGGAGACCCAAGTTTGGGAAACACTGGTCTAGAACATATTTCTAGAAACCTTGCTAGAGATGGGACGTGTGTGGAGGTGCGTGCATTTGTGTGGGATTCACACTTCACAACCGTTTTCTGCAGGAAACACCAAGGTACACAAAGCAACAGTGTTTGCTGCGTAAATGTTTAAATTTCTCCTGTTGGTGTTATGGCGATTGATAAGAGTTTGGCTTGAGGAAAGTGAAAAAAATCTCCATAAGGCGGCTCTTCTAGGTCATGCCTAATAACTTCTTGTTTTCCTGACATATTACTCCTTGAAGGCAAGATGCCAGCCTCCCTTGTTCTCTGATAATTCTTGCACTAACAACATCAAATTCATAGGTTGTTAGCTGGAGGGGAGTTATGCTGAACTTTAGCTGAGAACACAGATCCAATCTTCCCCCTCCCCTTTGCTTGTTTTGCAGGAGAAACTAAAACCTGGGTACTTGGAGCAACTGCCAGGAAAGCTGAAACTGTTCTCAAAGTTCCTAGGGGACAGAAAGTGGTTTGCTGGGGACAAGGTATGTGCATGTCCACCTAGAGGCATCTGAAGGCAGGCTTGCTCCCTTTGGTGTCTCACCTTTAAGTCTCTTTCCAGATCACCTTTGTTGACTTCCTCATGTATGATGTCCTCGACCAAAACCGCATGTTTGAACCCAAGTGCCTTGATCAGTTCAAGAACCTTCAGGATTTTGTCTCCCGTTTTGAGGTTAGTGTTGTCTTCCCAAAACGTGCTTGCTTGCAGGTCTTTGCCTGCATCTTGTGACTTGGCTCATTAGCTTCTGGCAAGAAGCCACAAACTGATTGACTACAAAGTTCCAAACTGGCTAGAGCAACTGTCCAAGTTGGCACAAGCAGGAATTTGCAAGAAACATTTGTCTGTTTCCTTTTTTGCACATAAAGGCCAGGGTTCTGAAACGTGCTTTGCTTCAGAGGGATATGGTGGCAATGTCCGATTCATCCATCATTTCATATGTTCCTATATGTGACTGGTAGCAAGGCAGTGGGTGCTAGCAATTAATTGGCTCTGCTGAAGGGTCTTGAATGACATCTTTGTGGGCTATGAGAGAGGGGGAGGTTTTGTTTGTGTTCTTGCCCATCCCGTGTGATGTTGCAGATACAGTGGGAGCTCCTTCCTTCATGAAGTGATGGATTGCTCCAGAAGCCTCCTGGAGTGTCTTATTTTGTACCAGATGGCTTAGCCCAGAGATTCAGATGCTTCCTGGTCAAACTGTTTGTGAGTGGAGTTCCTTAGCACTGGCACAGCAACACAGCTGGGTCATGTTGAGCTCAGTAGGTGAACACTTTGGCTGCTGCTGTTTTACACATGTAGCTTTTGAAATGCACAGGGGGTCATTTCTCAGTGTTTTTGTACATAGCAGTTTGCGGTTGTACACACCTTTGCACCATAGCATTGTGTCAAGGGGCAGCTGCTATCGGTGTTGTCTGTACACACGGTTGGACCTGTCTGTTGGGATTCACAGGATGCTGAGTAAGTCTGCAGGCTTCAGTTTGCAACAGGTTGATGCAATACTCTGTGAAGTGCTGGGTCAGAATGACTCGGCAGTAATGTGATTGGCTGTCACTTGTTTAAAAGAAAATCCTGTTCAACAGTGGTGCTGTGGTGGAGTGGTGTAGAGTCTTCGTTTGCCTCAAGGTGCAGGTACTATGTATGAACTGCTTCTGTAAGCATTTGTATATATATTTAGCTCACATTAAACAATACTGCACTAAAGAACCTGGGACTCTGAGCATTCTGCTGCTAAAAGCGCCACGAGGAATTCGCGACACTGTCTTCAAACTACTGTGCAATGTATTTCTCTATTCTTCTCCCCTCAACTAGAAGAGACAAATATATTCCGCTTCCTATTTTGCCAATCTCCTTTAGAGATGAGATAAACACATTGAAGGAGAATGGCATGCACCTACAGTATCAGTAGGCCAGCCCCAGCAGGAGATGACCTGAGAAAGAGCTCTCTGTGTACACATGTACACAAGTAGAATGTGCTTGAGAAGTGCATTTTCGGCACAAAGCTGGTTATAACCATCCCAGCAGAATGTGCATTAGATTGTCAAACAATGTAGCACAGGGACAACATGGGGATTATATTGTGTGTAATCATTATTATTATTGTTGTTAATTATACCCCGCCCATCTGGCTGGGTTTCCCCAGCCACTCCGGGTGGCTCACAGCACATATCAGAACATACTAAAACATTAAAAACTTTCCTAAACAAGGCTGCCTTCTGATGTCTTCGAAAAGTCAGATAGTTGTTTATTTCCTTGACATCTGAAGGGAGGGTGTTCCACTGGGAGAGCACCACTACCGAAAAGGCCCATGCCTGGTTCCCAGTAACTCCGCTGCTTGCAGGGAGGTAACTGCCAGAAGGCCATCAGAGCTGGATCTCAGTGTCCAGGCTGAATGATGATACCTGAAGGAGTGGGACTCCTTCAGGTATACTGGAACGAGGCTGTTTGGGGCTTTAAAGGTCAGCACCAACACTTTGAATTGTGCTCAGAAACGTACTGGGAGCCAATGTAGGCCTTTCAGGACCGGTATTACGTAGTCTTGGTGGCCGCTCCCAGTCACCAGTCTAGCTGCCACATTCTGGATTAGTTGTAATTTCTGGGTCACCTTCAAAGGTAGCCCCACATAGAGTGCATTGCAGTAGTCCAAGCAGGAGATAACCAACGCATGCACCACTATGATGAGACAGTCCATGGGCAGATAGGATCTCAGCCAGTGTACCAAATGGAGCTGGTAGACAGCTGCCCTGGACAGCTGTGAGTCCAAAATGACAGTGCCCCCCAAAGATGCCTACATCCAGCATTAAACACACATTACCACACAGGGTGTACACACTTTAAATATGGGCACTAAGGTAAGCCAACCAACCATGAAGAATTGTGTGGTAGCCAATGCTATTCCTACCCAGACTAGACCCACTCAAGTTAGTACTCATGACTGACTTTGGCTTATTAAATTCAGTGGGTTGTCTCTGAGTTAGAACTATCATAGGATACAACCTGTGGCCTTCATTTATCACCTACCATTAAAAAAAAAGTTGAACAAAGGAACATTTTTTTAAAAAAATAAAAATGCAGACTTGCCATTTTGGCATGAGCAAAACCAGTGCCAGGTGAGAGCAGTGTCAGTTTTCCTAAGGCTTCTTCAACTTTTGTCTTACTGAGGTGGATTCTTTCACCCACATCCTTTCTTAAAACCTTTTTTTCTGCACCTCCAGGCCCTAGAGAAGATTGCTGCCTACATGAAATCCAGCCGCTTTATGAAGACTCCCATTAATAACAAGATGGCTAAATGGTGTAACAAGAAAGAGTAGATGAAGAATAAAAATTTCCTTGCTGCTGCTAGACAAGAAGACTTCTTTTTGCCTCGAGTAGAGCTGATTGGATTGACTAAAGGCTGCCCCCCCCCGAATGTAGTACTCCTTCTATAGAATGGTTGGAAACTATTCTGTATTTTTAAAGCTGTAGTAGCCAATAAAGAATGATATTGTTGTTTTGTTGAATGTGCCATCATACCTTTATTGGCCATTAATGTGTTGCTTTTATCTTGCTGTTCCGAGTGGTTGTATGAACATGTCTTGCCCATCTGTGGAAGAAGAGGGTTGACATTTCTGTTGGCCTCCTGCTAATTTGAGGTCTAGTGGCATTCTTTATATTCCTATTCTGAATGCTTTCTTTTCTAGAGAAGGATTCCCTCCCTAGAGTGAGGCTGTTTGGGTTGAGATTTTGCTGCAAGTGCAAATGTAGCCTGTAGAGTTATTTTGTTGCTAAATCTAACCGACGGTGAGATAAGAGCACATGCCTAATAGGAAATACACAATTTTCACAAATATTTATGAAAAGGTTCTGGGCCAGTAGTTACATTACTTGCTATACAGCAAAAAAACAAGCAGTTGTGACATATTAAAGATTAAAATTTATTGGGTAGTTTGACACAAATGGAAACATTTAGGAACTAGTTGGAAAACATTCAGTTCTGGCAGTGAGCTCCTCCACTCATCTTGAAAGTTCACGTTTTCCCATCAAAAATGGTACTGGGACATTCGGACATAGCTCTAACTTAAGAAAAGTTTGATTCTTTTTCTGGGAGACTAAATCAAGAATGTTTAGTTGGTCATAACACAGCCTTCCTAAACTTGCTGCACTAATGTACTGCTGTGCTAATTTGTCCTACTTATCTTGCATATATTGAGAGATTCGCACAGAAACTGCATTGACAATACCTATTATTTTATGGCATTACAGCCCAACTATTTACAACTTTTTGTATGCACACAGCTGCAGAGGAAAACCGTTCACCTTCTTGAAAAGCAAATGGAAAATCAATAACATGTTCCTATTATGATAATTATGTAGTGGTTAAAGATGGCTGCTCTGGTGGATCATCCTGTCAAGAGAAACAAGGAGAGAGGAGTTGATGCTGGATAAACTCTAATCATTACATTTACCACATTTACAAACCTCTAAGAAGCTTGAGGTTATATTTCAGAATTGCTTACTTTATCCTTCTAGCAGCTTCATAATTGTTGAGCTTGATAAGTGACTTTTCCCCAAGCGCTTCTCCATAAACTCTGTACTAGATGATGGGGCTTGATGATGATTTGGTCCCTGGAGCCAAAAAGGTTTCCCACCCCCAGTCTTAAAAGTGAGACAATCCTAAAACTGACACATTTAGTGCATAAGAGTGGGTCACTGGTCTCTTCGTCAACTTTCTGTGGGGCTTGAAGAGAGAGAAGCTGGTGCGGAGGAATGCAACAAGCTATGCATATGCTATCCCCCTGAATTAAGGAACTCGCTGTATAGGAACATACACAAGTAGAAAACCCCTGTGTTCTATTTGTGTATATCTCCCTGAATTAAGCACCCATGGTGTTCCTATATTCAGGTGCCAACTTGAATAAAATATTGGGAGGCGCTGCGTAATTGATCAAGAGACACACTGCTCACACACCAGTTGAATGGCAATGCCCATCAGCTTTGGGGGGACAGCCCCCTCAAATATTTTATTGTGGGGGCAAAGGGACCTCAGCCCTTAGGAGTTGGGCCCTATGCCTACATTCATCTCCACCAGGGAGAAACTGAGGCAATGGGAAACTACGTAGCCTGTGCAAGAGCATAATGGCATTGTGGCATTGTATCCAGTCAAATATTGCCTACAGGAGGGGAAAGGGGACTGGCTTTCAGCCCGAAGGCCAGATTCCGTCATGAGAAACTGTCTGGTGACTACATACCAATGGTGAGCTGGCCAGAGGCAAAAGTGGGTATAGAAACAGGCATGACTCTTAACAGTGAAAACAGACTCTGACCATAAAGGTTGAGAGGTTTTCACATGCACCCACACATCTCTCTCTATCCTCTGTCCAGGCAAGTGAGAGGCATCACCACAAACCAAGGACTATTCCAGCCAGACAAAAACACTCAAGGAGGGTGCAAAGCAGCCTGAGGGGTGTGTGGCCTGGGAAGAGGCCACCCTATAGCATACCTCTTGCCACAAGACAGATGAGTGTTCTGTTGGAGGGCGTCTTACCTACAGTGCTGATTTAATGGTTGAAAGCATGAGAAACACTCTTCCACCTTCTTCCGGGCAAACTGCTTTCAGCTCCTCTCTGCTCAGTGACAGAATCTGGTTTCCATCAAGGACTCCTAGGGCCCTCACCGTACTGTTGAAAGATGAAGGAAGAAGGGAAAGTGTACGTGTGTGTGTGTGTGTGTGTGTGTGTGAGAGAGAGAGAGAGAGAGAGAGAGAGATAGCATCAAAGCAAGGTGGCAAAAGATGGTACAGGCTTGAGACATTCCCAAAGAGAAGAGCACAGTAAAAGGTAAAAGGTAAAGGACCCCTGGACTATTAAGTCCAGTCAGTCAAAGGTGACTATGGGGTTGTGGTGCTCATCTCACTTTTCAGGCCGAGGGAGCCAGACAGTTTTCTGGGTCATGTGGCCAGCATGACTATACTGCTTCTGGTACAAACGAACACCGTGACAGAAACCAGAGTACACAGAAACACTGTTTACCTTCCTGCCACAGCTGTACCTATTTATCTACTTGCACTGGTGTGCTTTTGAACTGCTAGGTTGGCAGGAGCTACGACAAAGCAACGGGAGCTTACTCTGTTGCGGGGATTCAAACTGCTGACCTTTCAATCAGCAAGCCCAAGAGGCCAGGCAGAAGGTAGACTTTGCCACAAATACAGTGCTAGCTGACCAAGCAGTTTTTAGCCCACTTTATTTTCACATATCTAGCTTAGAATCATAGAGTTGGATGAGACCACAAGGGCCATCGAGTCCAACCCCCTGCCAAGCAGGAAACACCATCAGAGCACTCCTGACATATGGTTGTCAAGCCTCTGCTTAAAGACCTCCAAAGAAGGAGACTCCACCACACTCCTTGGCAGCAAATTCCACTGTCGAACAGCTCTTACTGAGTTTATCATTCTGTGTGAAAAAAACAATTCTGTGAGATAGGTAAGGCTGAGAGACAGCAACTTCCTTAAATGGGTGACTGAGAATTTGCACCTGGGTCTTTTACATCCAATCCCATCGCTTGAGCCTCTAGGTCCTTTTGGTTCTGTATGGCACAGCAAACCTAGAACTGGATATTTCATACAGAACTCAGCACTGAGATCCTCTTCATTTAAAACACATTTTTATCTATAGTAGTCTTTCGGTGAAATCTCTGAAGCTAGAAGGAGGCAGAACAGGGCTTACAGCTGGGAAGAATTTCACTCCACAGCACAAATCTCTTGAGGATGGCTTTTTAGCCCTATGGACCATCTCTTATATTCACAACCTTCCCTTCTCCTGTTCTCCCTGAACTTTGCAAAAACCTCCATGTTCTTTTGTTGTAGAACATACTGTGCAAGATAATCAAATCACATTTCATTATTTCTGAGCTTTCCATTCGAGTCATCTTTATACAGAGTTTGGATTTTTTAAAATGCTCAGCACACACCATCCTCGTGATAAAGTATACAAGAGTGGCACCCCCTACTATTCCATTGTTTTTCAATGGAGAAATAACCAGACAATTTCTGAAACTGGCCCCAGACTACGATAATAGTGCTGCTGTGCTATCGGGCTTTGTTGATGCCTTTTAAGTCTAAATTGAAAGTTTATTATCTTTGCAGGCAGTCTGCTAAGCTATGTATCAGAAACACAGCACCTAGGAAAGGGTGTGGGGCCAAGTTATTTGTTAGGGATAAGCTTTCTTGGGTCAGTTATTAATGCAGCACCTACATCTTGGAAAAACCTTTCATCCTGAGCCAAACTGTGACTTCTGCTGGTGAAGAACTGGGCCGGAGATCAGGGAAGTCTCTTGAAACCTTAATGCAGAGAAAGATATTTAATAGAGAACAATGATTGCCTCCAACTAAAGGCTTACATCCTGAACAGCTGAGGGGCTGCAATTTTGGGTACTTAATTTTTCTTTCTTTTAACTCTCAGAACCAAACTAGATATGATTTTGCATAGTTGCTTTTAAAAAAATAAAAAGCTGGGAGGGCAGATTAAATGCTTTTTCTCTGTCATGGTCCTGACTGAAATCCATCACCACCCAGCACTTTCCCAGCACTGAGCATAGGGCTGCAGGTGGTTGTTGGGTGCTTGGCCCTCTTTGGCCAAGCTCTGCTTTTACCTGATCCACAGATGTTGGCTGTGGAGCAGGTGGATATGGCTTGCCTGAAATGGCATCAGGGGCCCAATTGGGGAGGCCTGTTGGGCTGGAGTTACCCCACCCCTGCTTCTAATAGCTGCTTTTGTTGGAAAACCACTGCAGCTGCCCTTTTGAAATCTGGCAGGATTCAGAAGAGGCAAGCTTGTCTGCAAATTTCATCAAATTTTGTGAAGACTTCCTTTTTTTAAAAAAAGAAAGCTGTACATGGTTCCTTAAAAACAACAACAACAGTAAATCACATTTCAGAGCTTTTCAGTACAAACACTTGTGAATTTATTAGTCTGTAAATTGGTAAGCTTTAGCCACCATAGAGGATTGGTATGCTTGCAAATTTCATCCGCTTCTGTGAAAAGGGGGGGGGGAGAGAAAAAGCCTATGTCCCAATATTGAACCCGGGGGTGGGGGTGAGGAGAGAAATGAAGCAGAGGGAGTCCCATGCACAGCTGGCTCTCAGCAGTGTTTGCAGAGCTACCTAAATTTACTCTGGAGAACTTTCTATGCGTTGCTTTTTTTTGAAGGGCAGACATAGATATGCTCAAAGACTGTGCAGAGCAGATGTATTTTACAAACTCATAACTCCCTATCTCTGCGCCACTGCAATGCCATCCAGTACAATAAAGAATAGTACCTACTTGCTCTGCGTTGTTCCCATTAGGTGTCTTCTGTTCTATAGGCTCCAGGATATTGTTAGGGATATAGCCTGTCTCTCCTGCAGCATTTCTAGCAAGCCACCATTTTTTCCGTTGATCCAAAACCTAAACAAAGCAGAATGTGTGATTACTCCAAAACACTGCAACTGATTAAAATGAAATACCTGTGAAGTGGTACCTCGGTTTACAATCTTAATCTGTTCCGGAAGTCCGTTCTTAAACCAAAACTGTTCTTAAACTGAGGCACACTTTCCCTAATGAGGCCTCCTGCCGCCTGTGCCCTTCCACTGTTCGGATTCTGTTGTTAGACCGAGGTAAAGTTCACAAACCGAGACACTACTTCTGGTTTTGCAGAGTTCGTAAACCGAATAGTTCGTAAACAGGGCTGTTCTTAAACCGAGGTACCACTGTCCTGCCTTTGAGTTCTAGTGAGGGTGGAATGTAACCATGAGAAGGGAGATATCAGTAATGTTAATACAAGTCAAGGGCTACCCACTTAACTTTCAAGTTCTATAATGCAGGATAGTAAACCAGGCTTTAGCAAGCTGGTGATCTCCAAGGGTGGAATCCAACAAAGCACTAAGTACCATGTCCCATCAGTACAATGATTCCTGCTTGTGCAATGTAATCTTCTCCCTCACTAGAGGAGGGAGAAAGTCTGTTGCACTGATGGAACTTGATAAGCACTGCAGTTACTTTGGACTACAGCTCCCATCTCCAAGGTCACACTGGCTGGAGCTCTTGGGAGTTGGAGTCCAAAATATCTGGAGAGCATGGCATTGGCAAAGGTTGCATTAAGCAAAAGTTATCAGTGAGGCAGAAATGGAATGAGCTAGCTGGAACAGTGAATCATCAGAGATATTAAGAAAAGGTTGGAGAGACTTCTCTTTGGGTGAGAGAGGTTCTATTGTCTACTGATTAGCTTCCAGCTCCAGAGTCCATCTACAGCAAGAGCGATTTCTTGACAAAGATTAATGTTCAAAGTCTTTAACCCTTAGTGTGTCTTTTCTTTCTAATAAGCTCATGCAACATTGCTGAAACCACTGCTTGATAATGGGAATTATTACCCTATTCCCATTGATCTGGTTTCCCCCCCTTCCTGACCTGCCTGAGTCATGATTGGGCTGCAATCATTTGGAGTGCACTTGGGTGTAATTAAGCAACAGGGCAGGAGGCTTGCTGAGCTTATGCAGAAGGAATAACTGTCCATGGAGGTTCAGGTCAATTCTGTGTCCAGGGCCGCTGTTTATCAGCTCCATCTGGTACACAGGCTGAGACCATACCTGCCCACAGACTGTTTCGCCATAGTGGTGCATGCTCTTGTTATCTCCCACTTGGACTACTGCAATGTGCTCTATGTGGGGCTACCTTTGAAGGTGACCCGGAAACTACAACTAATCCAGAATGTGGCAGCTAGACTGGTGATTGGGAGCGGCCGCCGAGACCACATAACACTGGTCTTGAAAGCTCTACATTGGCTCCCAGTACGTTTCCAAGCACAATTCAAAGTGTTGGTGCTGACCTTTAAAGCCCTAAATGGCCTCATTCCAGTATACCTGAAGGAGCATCTCCACCCCCATCATTCTGCCCGGACACTGAGGTCCAGCGCCGAGGGCCTTCTGGCAGTTCCCTCGCTGCGAGAAGCCAAGTTACAGAGAACCAGACAGAGGGCCTTCTCGGTAGTGGCGCCCACCATGTGGAACACCCTCCCACCAGATTTCAAAGAGAAAAACAACTACCAGACTTATAGAAGACATCTGAAGGCAGCCCTGTTTAGGGAAGCTTTTAATGTTTAATAGACTATTGTATTTTAATATTTTGTTGGAAGCCTCCCAGAGTGGCTGGGAAAACCCATCCAGATAGGTGGGGTATAAATAATAAATTATTATTACTGAAAGTGCTGTTTTTACCAGGAGGTTAGTTTGCTGAAGGGCAAGGAACTTCTGTCTTACCTCTAGGAGATCTCCTTTCATCAATGTGAGCTCCCTGGGGTTTCTTGCATGGAAGTCACATATGGCTTGCATAAGCTGGGGAGCATCAGATGCCCTGATGAGAGCAGGAGATGAGAGCAGGAGAATGGAAAATGAGATGCCTGCTTTAGGACTAGAATAACGTGTACATATTCACATACAGGCATATACATGGCTGATAGAATCATTTTCTGATTAATTTCTGTGTAGGGATAATCAAGGGGACTCAGAATTGTGAGGATATAGACTCCTGAGACAAACACAGTTTTTTTCTATGTGCTGTTTTGCTGTTGGGTTCAATGGGATTTGCACATGTCCACAACCCTAAACTTTATCTCCTAGTACTTTGGCCACCTCATGAAAAGAGAAGACTCCCTGGAAAAGACCCTGGTGTTGGGCAAGATTAAGGGCACTAGGAGAAGGGGACGACAGAGGACTAGATGGTTGGACAGTGTTCTCGAAGCTACTAAGATGAGTTTGACCAAACTGCGGGAGACAGTGGAAGACAGGAGTGCCTGGCATGCTCTGGTCCATGGGGTCACGAAGAGTCGGACACAACTAAACAACAACAACAACGTCACATGCTAGAGCCAGTAAGAGAACATACCTGCTTGAGAAGCTACTCCGGCTTTCTGTGCGGACCTGTGTGGAGGAAAACACAAGAAATGTATTGGATATTTAAAATGCTTATTCTGAGTCAAAGCCACTGCTCTTGCTCATTAAATTCATGTGCAGAGACAGCAGCAGAATGATGTTATCCTTTGTCATTGCTAGTTACCAGGGAAACACACAGTTCCCCCTTGTGTTTCTGTACTACAGGTTGCAAGGTCTACTTCTGCTTTTCATGTGCTTTTAAAAGAGAGATTCACCTTATCAAAATCAACAGAGCTCTGCCTCCGAGTGGGCATTGGCGGCACCCATCCACTCAAGAACGTGGGCTGGTAGCTGGGGATGGATGGTCCCTCTGGATGTTCTGCCCTATGGGGGAAGAAGAGAACTTGTAGTGAAGGGACTTCCAAAATGAGAAGGTGCATCCTGTTACAGATGTGGAGCCAATGATGTTTCTCGCAGTGCAGGATATTAAGTCCATGACCTTTTCTTCAGACTTCCTGCTGGAAATTCACTTGCGTGGCAGAGTTACTTGTATTTTTACATACTTTCAAGGTGTGACTCAGAGCTAGGGTCAACAAAAGACATAGTGCAGCTGCAAATGAAGAACATAGAGTCTTGCTAGATTGGGCCAAAAGACCAGTTGTCTGTTTCCAGCAGTGGCCTGGCAGATGCATCTGGCAAGGTTCCTGCTACAGTGAGATATGTCACTGGCATGTACTCATTAATGCCTATCATTAAGTTCAAATGGTATGCTGGTTTGCACATGCTATCTCCTTTGTGGGCTTTATCAGTACCTGCTTAGATTCCAAGCATCTCCCAAATTCTTCCAAATAAGCTGGTCTTTGGAATCCAACGAGTGCCTTAGCAAGTCAATTGCTGCAGGAATCAGCACAGGTGAGGACACCGTAGAGGCCAAGTTGGTCCAAGGACAATTGGACAAAACCTGCAAAGCAACAGCATATGAGATTCATGGAGCCTGACAGTCTCTTTGTCCCTGCCCAGTGTGGTCAGGTCTCCAGGAAGGATTCTTCTGAACATAAGCTCATAAGAACCCTTTGTTGTGCCCAAAGACTGACACACAGAGAAGACCAAAGGCTCTTTATTGCCTCCTTCTAGGGATCTCAAGGTTTTAGGAATTTTCTTCACAGGTATCATTTGGTGATTGTCCCTTTTCATGCAGAAAGTGAGATATATATAATAATGCTTGGGGGGCATCAAGGTCACCAACAAATCAGGAGTAGGTTAGGAGTAAAATGCATGGACTCCTTAATCCAAACACTATGAAATCTAATTATTATGGCACAGGAAAATCCATACCAGAGTTTCAGTGGCACACACTGATATGGCAAATAATATCTTTAATAATAATGGGGGAGAGTAGATTACCACCAGAGGCCTCCAGGAGTCTGTTCCTGGCTAGAATACTCACAATTTTCAAAGTGGAAAAGATGAGCTGAACCATCTCAGGAGCGCTTGGTTGCTGCATTGTATGTTCAAGTTTTGCCTGGGGGAAAAGACAAGCTAATATTTACACTGTTAATATATTTCTCTGGGTGGCATTTAACTAACTTTTTCTCAGAGCAGACCTATCAAAATGCACATGACTAAGTTAGGACCAATAATTTTAATGCCTGTAGCTGCAGAAAGCTTGCTTCCCCACCCTTCAGCAAAAACACTGTTTCAACTTTCAGTTGCTCTGTGGTGGCAGAGACCAGGGAGTGGCACTCTTCCCCTTCCCAATCAATGGCACGAGGACCATGAAACACTGGGTAGCGGCACCATTTCTGCCCAGTGCTACCACCAGCAAGGGGAGATCAGCCTGGCCTCCTTCAACTGGATGTTGATGCCTGCTACCAAAGCTTGTCTACTATGGGACAGAATGAGGTGGCTGCCTCAGGTAGCAGCTGCAAATAGGGTGGCAGGAGTCAACACAGCTCTGAGCGTTGTCATGTGCTACCTAAGCTAACCTGCTTCCCTCAGGTGCGGTGGAGGATGCTGTCCAATTGCCAGTGTGGAAGTAAGGTTCAACTGCTGCCAATCTGGCTGGCTTCTATATATGGAATGGGGGAGGTGCCACCTTGTCCTTTGCCTCAGGCGGCAAAATGACTTGGGCCTGCTGCCCGTAAGCAAGTCATCCCCTTTTTTCTGGCACTGTCAAATATCCTCTCCCTTCTCTATCTTTTCTCTCCACTTCCCTTTCCCTCTATGTCTTGCCTTTAAGACTGAAACTACACATGGTGTTCTGTTATCTGTCATTCCCTCTTCCCTCACATCTCTTCTCCTTCCCCCCTGGGAAAAGGGGCAAGTTGGATGTGAAAAGTTAGTAGAGAAAAAGAGTTAGTGCCCAGCCAGCCTCCTGTTAGGAACTGAAGCTTGGGCAGCTAAGAGAGAAAATGAAGAAAAACATTGTTAGGATCAGGCTTGCCCTTCCTTTGGAAAAACACTGTTCCTAATTGCACTTGCTAATTGCAAAAATGGCATGTCATCTGGTTTGTCCCTTAGACTGTGGCTCACAGGGAGGACCCGTGTGTTTTATGGAGAATGCCTGCCAGCAGCATTGTGTATTGAATTTTAATTGCTTTGGGGAAAGGGTTTTTTTCCCATCTGGAAAGCAGGTTCAAAATATAATCAATGGATACTATTTGATCCTTCATCCATCTCCGCACTGGTTCACATCCCTATTCCCCACCTTCTCCTATCCATACATTCCTTATCCTGCTCTGGTGGGTCAAGAGATCTACAAAACAAATCCACCGTGAGCCTCTCCATTTACAATGAATGACTGCAGCAGGACACAATAGGGCTCTTTGTGCATCTGCCCTAGTTGCTCCGCATTTGGGAGGCCAGGCCTTCAGGCGGGGGAGATGCCTCTCTCTTCAGATATGCGGCCAGCCCTGCTCATGCTGGAGAATTTCCTTGCCAAGTTTGTGCAGGCTGTACACTGACCTACCAGCAAAATGAAGCTGTATTTGATCTTCTGGAAACAGTCCTTGAACTCAGGCTCCGGAGGCATTGCTGCAGATCCAGAGAAAGAATCAGTCAGTCAGCTCAACCAGAAACAAACAGGTGTTACAGGCAGGTTACTCATGTAGAAGCCACTGTTTATCTAGGCTCTTAATTTATGGGCTGGTTCATAGCATGAACACATGCACACAGCTTTCAACACCTATTTACAATCCAGATACGCCAAAACAATTGGAGGGTAACATGAACAGAAGCTGGTTTGAGCCAGATAGCCTCAATGGGACAAAGTCAGTTTAAATCCAAGAGACTGGCTTTGCTAGCCGTGGGTGTGGTCAGCATAGCTGTCCACGTTTCCCTCTTTTTAAGGGAACTTCCCTTATTCCGAATAGGATTCCTTGCAAGAAAAGGGAAAAGTTGACAGCTATGGTGGCCAGCATAGCATAAGTAAAGATCGCTGCCTTACTGTCCTTCCAATCCATAGTTGGGGAACCTGTGTTTCTCCAGATGTTGTTTGGCTCCTATCTCCCCTCAGATAAGGTGGCAAATGGTGTGTGACTATGGGAACTGTGGTCTTGCAGCATCTGGAGGGCCACAGGATCCCTAGCCCCGTCCTAGTCATTGAGGTTTTCAAGCACAGTGCAGATAGTTTGCCTAATAAAAGACAAACCCTTTTATTCCTTTCGTCTGACACTCGCCCACTCACCCCACATCTTTGCACAGGCTTGTTTTACACTGAAAATCCAACCAGTGCCACATTTATTGCAACAGTTTCCATTGCTGCCAGAAGCTCTCAATACGAATTCACCAAGGACAGATATTTTATTGTCAAGTTGGCTTATGGAATTATGTATGTTTGGTAGGTACATCTGGTAGCTGTGAGTTTGGGCCTGTTTTAAAAATAGCTCCCGAAAAAGAGCTAATTTTAGGAGAGGCATGGGGGAAGTGTGGGAGATTTTACGCAGCTAATCGTAACTGTGCATAATTGTCAGTAAGAAAGGGGTTAAAGAACACAGAGCTGTAAATTTCTAGGCAAGGGGAGGGAGGAAGTATGGTTTGTTTCCTGTTCCCCTCTCTCTGAACTATGCAAGCAAAGCACATTTCTGAGGCTGGGGCTCCAGACTCAGACTGCATGTTTGAGACTCACTTCTGTATTTTGCAAACAAATATACCTTGCCAGTGTTGTTTCTGCTGTAGCATTGAACAATGGATGAGAGAGACCTGTGATTACTATAAGTAAAACATTTAAACTTACTAAAGCTTGTGATCTCTTCACTCTGAGAGGAGTAGAGGCAGTGGAAAATGCTTAATACTTGGACATTTAAAGATCTAACAACCTACAGTATGTTTCCCCTGCTTTGAAAATGCTGTTTTAAACTCTGCTGAGGGCTGTTTTGGCTAAAGAGTGAGTCAAGCCCCCCCCCCTTTAATTCAGTGAGTCATCCATTTTTCTTTTGCAGTTCCCTACACACATGGGACTTCAGGATTAACTGACGTTCCCCAGTTATTTCCCAACAAAAAGGGACCAAAATAAAATAAAATAGAATATTAAAGACCAATGTTATATCTGAAGTAGGAAAACAGTGAGTCATGGTTCAACCTTCAGCTGTCAAAGGAGCTCTAAGGTCAGATAAGGAGATAGCAAATAAGCAATCAAATCTGCTTAGAATGTTCATATTTCTGCAAGGACATGAAGTGTCCCCATGAATGAATTACTTGGAATCCAATCTCTATCTCACCATCCTGAGTGCGTCGGATACAAAGAAGCCACCCACTCACTAGCTCACAGGCTCTTCATTAAGTTGAAAGTGTAGATAAGACAGAACGTAACCAAGCAACTGGCTTATGGCTCAACACAGCTGCCAAGGCTAATCCTCCACAGGCCTTGGCCAGCTACAGCAGCTGCTTGGAAATTTCCCCTGTCCTAGCAAACACCCTGATCCAAAGTGCACAACCCATCCCTGGTGGACATCATCAAGAACGGCTTCTGTGAACTTCATGAACCTGTGACCCTCCAATCCAGCACCTAGAGGTGCCAGTGTACCTGGTAATATCTTCAGTGACTGCAAAAACCCACAATAAATATTCTGTCAACAATCCGCAACGCATAAGATGCTGCTTGCTTTTTCTGCTCAGTTCCTGTTTGCGCCGGCTGGCCTCTCCTACAAAAGTCCCTCCTCCCTTAAATATGCTCATGTTTCATTGAATGCCAGGATTCGATGCCCACACCATTCTGAACAGTGGAGAGGGGCTTTGAGCTTTTTTTTTTTTTGAGTGATGCCACAGTGGCTACTATTGACTGTGGTCCTGTTGATTTTTCTATGTAATAATAATAATAATAATAATAATAATAATAATAATTATTATTATTATTATTATTATTATTATTATTATTATTATTATTATTTATACCCCGCCCATCTGGCTGAGTTTCCCCAGCTACTCTGGGTGGCTTCCAATCAAGTGTTAAATCAAGTACATTGTCTATGTCTTGTTATTGTACTGTTACTGCCAAAGAGGGGGAGAAAACCCATGAGATTATCTGTCTCACGTACCACAGGATCTTGACATCACTTCAGCAGTACGTACCTTGGCCTGGTGTTAGGGCAGGGTACTGTTCTTCAACCTTGGGCTCCTGGATGTTCTTGGACTACAACTTCTGTCACCCATGACAGTTGATGGGAATTGTAGTTCAACAACATCTGAGGGACCCAAGGTTGATGCACGCCAAGGCAGGCATTGTCATTTATTGATATGCTTAAGGCAGAAAAATGCTTGGGGTCAGAACCTCATGGCGACCTCTTTGCCATTCTTATTTACCCTCTTTGCCTTTATTCTTTTTTGACTTCTTCTTCTTCTTGTCATTCTGGGATCTACTGGTCTCCTGTACTTTCCCTACAAACGTTTCAATGTCATCCAAGACATGGTTCAGGATCTCCTGCGGCCAGCAAAGGAACAAAAATAAATAAATAAAAAATTAAATCAGACACTGCATCAAAAGCTGTTTCTCAAGGAACCACCAGAAGTTCAAATTCTCACAGCCAGCATTGGAGACTTTGTTTTATACTGGCTGATTATCTGTCATTTTTGCTTTGTTTGGTCTTCAGCTCAAGTCTGGGAGAAAAGTCTCAGACAAAAGAGCAGGTAAATTAGTCATACGATACATTTGGCTATCACAAATTACTCCTGGACCAAGGGTTATAGGAATCCGTTAATGTTTGTAAGGTTGGCTCCTAACTGCCCATCTTCCTGACTCCCTTCTATACGACAAACCAGTTTTTGAGCTATCTGTCAATATCTGCTCAGCAGAAGTGCTTCTTGACTGCACAGTGTTCTTCAAAGTAGCCCAACTCATGTCTCTATCCAATAGGCATTCATATCACACCATTCATTCATTATTTTATTTGTATGTTGCCTTTCCATAGTTAAAGCCATGCTCAAGGTGGATTACAATATAAAAAAATAATTAATTACAAAGATAACAAAAGTAATCATGAACAATAAATAAAACCTCAAAAAGCACACAGCCAAATTGAAAAGGTTCCACAGGTTCCACATTAAGATTTAAGATAAATATACAACCCCCCCTCTCTCTCATCATCTCAATAATAGCAAAAACAAAAACCCCTAAACAATGCCCCAGTCCCAAAGTCTGTTTAGCAGCCTCAGCTTTTGTAGCTGGAGTCAGCCTGAGCCCTCCCCTCCCAGACCAGTTGGAAAAGGGCCTCCAAGGCAGGGAGCTGGTCTTCCAGGTCTCACAGCCAAGAGATGCCCCTCTCCCTCTGTCCAATCAAGCTCTCAGACAACACAGCTTTCCTGCCCTGCTTAATCAAATAATCCCCCCTGTTATCAGTGCTTGAGGTTCCTACCCTCTAGAAAGACAACGGGGAAAGAGGTTGAGTTGGGGGCTAGCAGGAGGTGGTATCCGGGAAAGTACTTACAGCATCTCTGTCTGTGTCTTGCATCATTGGAGGTCCAGGGTCTTCATACATTGACTCATATTTCTGCTGCTGGTGAAGTGGCTGTTCTGCTTCTGCAACAGAGTCCCAAGATCAATAATAATAACAATAATTTATTATTTATACCCTGCCCATCCGGCTGGGTTTCCCCAGCCACTCTGGGCAGCTTCCAACAAAATATTAAAAATACATTAAAACACCAGTCATTAAAAACGCCCCTAAACAGGGCTGCCTTCAGATGTTTTCTAAAAGTCAGATAGGTGTTTATTTCCTTGACATCTGATGGGAGGCCATTCCACAGGGCAGGCAGCACTATTGGGAAGGCCCTCTGCCTAGTTCCCTGTAACTTTGCTTCTCGCAGTGAAGCAAGACATACCACATCAGGAAGCAGGGCAACCATTTAACATGTTGCACTATCCTGCACTATCTCTGCAGCTTTCTTATGACACCTGGAAGTGTAGATTTGATCCAAGGTGGGAAGAGTGCACCCAATTATTCTCTCCGCAGTTTTTACAGCCCTGGACAGCATTGTTTTTCCCCTGACTGTGCAGCTCCCAAACCACACACACAAGTTAATACAGTACAATGGTACTGTTACAGGCCCATGTAGTAAATGCGTTTGCTTGTGCTCACCTTCACCCTCCTCAAAATCTGCTTTAGAGGGTTGGGTGAATCCCTAGAACAGATTTAGGGGGGTGCAGGTGGAGGAGTGAAAGTCCTTGCACTAAAGAGACACGTTATGCAGTGCTACTTTGGATACAACCCATAGGCATTTATTCTTGCTTAGGAGATACAATGTCTCCTCTGACCGATTCCTGGTGCATTATGAGAGTGGGAGCTACAAATGCTGCTGCGTGTTGCAAGAGAGACTGTAACGTCATCATTACCATAGTCCACAGGGACTGGGCCAGCTCTCCAAGGATGTTGCTGCTGCCTCTGCCAAGGCTGTTGTGCTGGAGAAGGCATATGGTTCGGCTCCATTGGCCTTACTGGTCTTCTTTCTTGGGAGATCAGTGGGGATTTGTCAGTACGTGATGATCGGCTCTGCTGGTACAACATATTCTCCAGGTTGCTCCTGATAAGATAATTGAGAATAAGTACATTCTTAGGAAAGCAAGAATGAAGGAAAACCTTGGAAAATTCAGCACTGAACCTGAACCTGAAGGAACTGCAAGAGCACTGGTAGAATCTGCCTGGGAGAATTTGGATAACAAGAAATCATCGAAAAGTGTGAGAAAAAGCTTGTGAACATGGGAGAGAGGGAGTTGCCACATGCTTAACAGACAAGTGAGGCAGAGATTCACAGCCTAACAACTCAGTATGATTGGGTTCCAGGTGGCTGGTAGAAATAATACATTTCTCTATGGCTGGGATATAGCTTACGTTGACTTGGGGGAGAAGTCTCTCTGGACTGAGGAGTTTTGCATTGATAATGATTATGCACAAGTTAAAATCTAGCAGGCTTCTGGAGAAAGAAAGGTTTGGCTGTCCATACCACAGGCCTTTAAATTTCTCACTACCTGAGCAAGTTGTGATTCTGCTGTTCATCTCTCAACTCCTCAACGGCCTTCTCCACTTTGGTTTTCAGCAGGTCAGCCTGGAGGAAAGTAAAAACAAGGCTATCACTTTTTACAACCATTCACCAGCATCTACCAAAGTTCCCCTGAAAATATCTTCCTCTAATCTCAGCTTCAGGCATGCTCTGAGCTGGAACTCCTGCTACTACTGTGGTGCACAGGGAATAGAAATCACTCTCAATTTCTATGGCAATAGCAGCAGTAATGAGTTCCCTATACCCTTGGGAGGAAATCTGTCATCAGTTTATAGAACTCCTCTTAGCTCATGGTAGTGCAGGATGAAGGACACGTACTTGAGTGATCCAAGTTGTAGTGAGTACAGGGAACTTCTACAACACAGTTCTTACTCTCAGATTCTCTCTCTCTCTCTCTCTCTCTCTCTCTCTCTCTCTCTCTCTCTCTCTCTCCCTCCCTCCCTCCCTCCCTCCCTCCCACCCTCTTTCTTTCTTTCTTTCTTTCTTTCTTTCTTTCTTTCTTTCTTTCTTTCTTTCTTTCTTTCCATCCATCTTGCACACAGACACATGGATAAAGGTCAAACTACACATGTTAATGTGTGACTGCAATGATTGTGTTTTAAATCACAACAATGGGAGGCAGTGACAATCAGGAGCACAAGGAGAGATTTTTGCTCTTGCCCCATGGTCCTGGCAGAAACCCCTCCCCACCCCAGCTGCTATTTGCCACAGGAGGAAAAAAACCCCCTACCAAATAGCAGCTGGGTGGGTGTGAATCAGGATTATGGTTCAGGGGAAAAGTTCCCCATGCGCCATGGCCCCACCATGACTATCTAAAAAGACACAGTAAATGCAATCTTTCATTTCATGGAACATACAGGTTGTTCTAACCCCCCTCCCTGCCCAGGTCTCTTCCTCCCTCTGGGCCCTGAAGTTGCTCACCCCAATCTGCTCGCACTGAAACAGCATGATGCTAGTCCTGGATGGTCTCATTTCCTTCACAGTGATGGCCAAGATGGAGTTGTAGATGCAGCTGTCCAGGACACAGGCACATTCCTGGATATATTCCAGGGGGTAACTATCCAGCTCTTCCTGTAAACAAAGAAAGAAGTCAGCAGCAGAGCAGGCCGTTGGGGATTCCCTGGCAATCAATCCTATCACAATCTTCCAGGTCTGAAGGATGGGGTGGGGAGCTCTACAAGCCAACCTGTGACAGAGTGAGGATGATCTGCTGAGACCAGCTTGACTTTTAATCATTTTGGATGGTAATATCATAGGTATATCTTTAGCTGGTGTGAAAGGCAGTATAGAAATGTTTTATCAATAAATGTAAAAATAAGTATTTAGAGGTCTGGTCCCTTCCAATCAAGATGTGGACTCAGTTACTTATCACAACTTGTCCCCTGCTGACATTACATGGTGTGCACAATAAGATAAAGCAGCTCTGCTTACCTCTGCCTCAATGTCAGTCAGCAACAATCTGTTATCCTTCACCTGCAAAAGCATGTCTTGTCCCCACACCTGACCTTGGGCATCCATCATCTTGAGTCGGTTAATACAGTTCTCTACATTGCTAATTTCCTTGCCATCAACATTGCAGGTAAGAAGGTGCTGGGAATAGAAGCCATAGTTTAATTGTTGCAGCAGGTAATCAGGACACTCCACCCCCACATAAACAGTTTCCATGGAAGCGACCAGGAAGTATTGCATAGAATGGTCTTCTATGCTGTGGTGCATTAAGGCTTTAGCCTTTCAGTGAAATTATAAGGGCTGTAAGCTGAATGCTTTAGTTGAACCATTGATGGAGGAAATGCTTATCTACAGGGGCAAATTATAATTAACTGAGTAGTGTGTTTATTTCTAGTGATAATTTGGTCCTAGTATGTTACTGTGAAAAGGAATGAAAGAAAATATTAAAGATGCTCATTCCTCCTACTATCTCAGAAAATCCTACACTGAGGTTTCAGTGGTATACAAATATATTTAAATTTAATTAATTGATTAACTGGATGATCAAAAAGCAGATGATTTATCAGCTAAGTATTTTTAAATTGTGTAGCAAGTATAGACTTCTAGTGCTGGACCTCAGGGTAACTTCAGATCTGAGAAACTAGGGCCTGAGCTCCTTCTGGTATACAAATCTCTATGCACAGTAGTCAGGAACTCATGGATCATTTGTGTGATGATTTTATTGGATTGCCCTGTGGTGATTTATGGACCTGCTGGTGGCAATCTTCTTGGTGGGAAGCCTTCTGGTCCTGGACTGGCTCCACCCACTCAAGCTTCCCATTGAATCTTCCTGGGCAGGAAGGAGTATAAAAGCTTTCCTTGAACAATAAGGATTTCCTGAGCTCTGATGCACTGCTGGCTACTTGCTTCCCCCACAGCTCTTGGCTCCTCTGCCCATGGCTCAGCCTTGAGTGAGGGAGCAAGTGGGATCACGGTTGGCGTGTTCTGTCCCTGCCTGATCCACATTCATCTGAATGAATGATGAGAGCCTCTGCACATACAGTGGAGCGGGTTCCCCATTTCTGTGGAGAAAGCCTTATTCATGTAGGTGTTCTTTGAACACATTCAAATGAATGTGTGTAGGTTGGGTATGGTGCCTGATGCTGCGATTCTGCTCCCTTCACCAAACATGTTCCTTTGAACACATGTAGGAGATGAAAGTCAGGGAATGGGCGACCCACATGGGATCCCCTGTAGGAGAGAGTATGAGGCCACCAGCAGGTTAGCAAAATGATAGGAATTGTGTTGCACCACCAAGTGTAGGAACTGGCACCACTGCATGGGACCAGTTCATTCTTCCCCCATGACTGGACAGAATAAAATGTCTCTGCTTCCCCAAGCTTTTCCTACCTCCACCCGGTGCTGGAATTCATGTTGGTGCTTTATCATACTTTCAGTATATTCCTTCCGCTGGTCTATGAGAGCAAGAGGGAGAGAGAGGAGACACAGTATGAAGAAATCAGCTTCAGTATCCCCAGATCTAAGGGAATCCTCACTTAAATATATGAATCCAAATCTTTGTATGAGGTTTGTACAACCTCTTGTACAAATATCAGGGAATTCAGAATGGTCCAATAACTTTGGCTCCAACAAGTCATAAGGAAGACAGCTTGGCAGGAGTTTCTCGTGTGGCCAATGAGTTGCAAGCAACAGCATAAGTTGGAGAAGGGCCGTCCCTATTATTAGGCAGAGTGTGGCAACTGCCTTAGGCAGCAGGTGCTGTGGGGACGCAGCATCCAGATCCCTAGCTGTACCCATTAGTTGGAGGGCAGAATTGTGTGTGCCACACCACCTGCCACCACATTGGCCTGAGGTGCAGTGGCAGACACAATCCTACTGCCAATACCAAAAGAAAATCCAACTGCCAGTCCAGTTGACTTCTGCACATAGAGCCATGGAGGCCCCATCTTCACCTTTGCCTTAAGCAGGAAGATGTTATGAGACCTTACTTCCTAGGGCTTGCTTTACATCACACTCCCCACTACCTCATCCCTCCTGGTAAACAGCAGTGACGTGACTTACCTGCTTAGGAGGTCAGGTAATCATCTCTGCTTCACCATGTTGTCTACTAGAGCCCTATGGCTTCATTGCTGGGTGATTAGAATGGATGTGTGGCTTCTATTAATATTGCTCCAATGTCAAATGATTAACTGTGCAACTAGGGAGCATTTCTTATTTTTTTATTGACAAGCAGGAAGATGGGGGGGGAGCTCTCCACCCTTCTAACTAGCTTGTGTGTGAGGGATGGCTGATCTCACTGCTGTCTGAGGAGGGGAAGTGAAATCATAAAGGAAAGTGGCAACTATATTACTCTAAGGCCATTCCCTGAGGTACAAAGTGTTCTAATACTGCTGTGACAGAAATAGGAGAGGACGCAGGTGGCATCTACAATTTGGTTATCTCTCTCCCCCACCTTCCAATATGAGACTTTGCAGCAAATAATAAAAATGAACAAAGAAACCCTGAGAGCTCTCGGATGGGGATTCAGACTTATTAAGACTGGAGATGTTAAACGCAGGAGAAAAGAACAGGCTGTTCTTACGGTAAATGGACTTGCCACTTGGCCTGGTCATGCTGTTGGCTTTGTTGAAGCTGCTCTCAGTTTCACTGTGGAGGAAGCAAATAGACACAAGGGGTTGAAATGTTCCCTAGGTTTTAAAATGTCTAAATATATCCAGCTTAAATTCCCTCACCCTACATCACTACTAGGTAAAGGTAAAAGGACCCCTGACCATTAGGTCCAGTCTTGACCGACTCTGGGGTTGCGGTGCTCATCTCGCTTTATTGGCCGAGGGAACCGGCATTTGTCCGCAGACAGCTTCCGGGTCATGTGGCCAGCATGACTAAGCCGCTTCTGGCAAACCAGAGCAGCACATGGAAACACCGTTTACCTTCTTGCTGGAGCGGTACCTATTTATCTACTTGTACTTTGACGTGCTTTTGAACTGCTAGGTTGGCAGGAGCAGGGACTGAGCAACGGGAGCTCACCCCATCACGGGGATTTGAACCGCCGACCTTCTGATCAGCAAGTCCTAGGCTCTGTGGTTTAACCCACAGCGCCACCCGCATCCCTTCATCACTACTACATGGAGTCAAAACTGGGTACTGATGGCATCTCCCCGCAAGTAGGGATGCTGCAGCATCCATCTCAATGAGCCTTCAGGGGATCCTGATAGCAGCACCTTAGTTAACAAAGCTCAAATCCCCGCCCAGCCATGAAGCTCATTGGATTGCCTTGGGACAGTCGCCATCTCTCAACCTAACCCATCTCACAAAGATGTTGTAAGGCTAAACCTCAAGTTACTTGGAAGAAAGGTGGGATATACAAGTAATAAACAAAAAAGCAAACAAACCTTAACTTGCAACAAGGCTGAAAATATGCATATTTTAAAACTGCCATGGGAACTATGTAGTATTTTGTATTTGCAAACCACAGAATCCTAATTAGAACTTGGCATCTTCCAAAGACGGAACATAAAAGGTCTAAAGTTTTCAGAATCAAATTCTTCTTGATGAAGAAAGATTCTTGTCCATGTGCAAGAATGAATATAACGTGAAGGACAGTTGGTTGTGGCAAGCAGAGTCCTCCAGTGGTATCAAATGGTATGAAAGATACGCATAAACTTACTTGTAAGAAATGTCATTCCTATGGTGAAAGAGAGCTGCCATCTTCCTGACTTTTGATCCTGTGGATTATACATCAGTTATATCTCCAGACAGATGCCCAACACTCATGTCTATCTAATCAATATTTCAGGTGTGCATGAAAGAAGTAGTGGGGTGTGGTAAGCTTCTCTCTATTAAAGACTTTGGATCAAATTGTGAACTCCTGTACATCTAGCTGCCCACTCAAATCTATTCAGAGGCTGAAATACAGCTAAAGAGAAAAAGAAATAAAACTAGCAAAAATCCAAAATAGAAGAAGAAAGAGGAAAAAAAGGGAAAGAAAAATGAATGGAAGGAAAACAACACAGAAAAACAACAACCTGAACACCATCAGATGGCCCTCAGTACTGCTTCCTTTTTATACTGCATATTTATATGCCACATCATCCTTAGGCTCTAGGGATGGTGGAGAATTTTTATTCAATTCACACTTAAATATTCCTTAATTTGCACTTTCTGAAATAATACAAGGACTGAAACACAGCCACCCTGTGAAATTCACACTTTTCTGAATTTTGCAATGCAGCCAAAGAATGTGTATAAAAAGGCATATACCAGAGTAAAGTGTGCATACACATTCACTTATTAGTGAACTAATATACATAAATGCATAATTGTAGGGATATTTTTTTTGCAAAAATGTGTACATTAGGAGAAATTCACACTAAGATGCTGGTGAATTTTCATGAAAAACTTTTTTTTAAAAAAATGAATAAATTCACATGCTGATGTTAAAATGTGAAGAACTGAACTTAAGACTGGAAAAATAAGAAACTGGGAAGAAACTGAAAGATGTGCCCACCCTTATTAGTCACCAAGTCCATTAATTATGTTTACCTTGCACAGTTGAGCTTTGCATGGAAATGTCACTCATTGTAAATCGAGCATTACACAGCCCTTTGGACTTTCTGCTTATGCCCCCACACTTGACTTTTCTCTGTGTGATTACATATATACATTTGCACACATACACATAAACCAGCTGGGATAAAACTTCATGCAGCCGACAAAATGGGCTTTAATCCATGGAAACTTAGTGCCACAAATCCTCCTTATTTTCTGCGTGGTGTAACTAAGGCTGGCTTGCTTCACATGCCACACCACATCAAATGTGGAAGTATTTCAGTTTCCTTGAGAGCCTATTTTGCTTCAACCCAGTTGTTTTGCTGCACCACACTGAGCTAAGCCATTGTTCAGGCTTAGTGTGTTGTCCACGTCCAGGCTAATAGTTTACAGCTCATGGTTTGCCTGGGAGAACTAAGTGGTAAGCCCGGATTCAAATGACACCCTCAGCCAAACTATGGCTTAGCTCAGCACAGCAGGCAAAAGGCCAATGAAGAGCAAAGCAACCAATCCCCTCTCCCAGAGCTTGCACACCTACTTACACATTCATGCTAAGCCATAGTTTAGCTTACTGTGCCATGGGAACTAGGCCATAGTTATCTCTCCTGAAATTTGCCTAATGATCAATAATATTTTATGGCTGAGCGGCCTTTAGTAGCCATGGGTGCTCTTAAGAGCCAAGCAGTTTGTTCCATCTCCATATTCCAAATTGCTGGGATGCCAGGACACCAGGAATCAATTATATTTAGGGTATTTCCAGCCAGAAAGCTTTGTACGAGGACAACAGGAAGCTTCCTCCTACCAAGCCAGTTTGTTTGTTCATTTGTCTCCAGTAACTGGCAGCAGTTCTTGAAGATCTGAACATTTCCCCTTGCTCCCTTCAAGCTGATCCTTCTAACTGGAGAGAACAGGGACTAAACCTCAGACTTTTTGCATGCTGAGCACACACTCTACCACTATGCTACAGTCTCTCCCATATGTGGGGTTGAGCTGGATGTGGCCATTCCCTTTGTATGAAAGGCAAAAGCACAATCAGTTCTTTTTGATACATGTATAGATTATTTTAAACCCCACTTTCGTGCAAATTTCAGCTTCAGAACGTCCCTTCAACTCTATGGAAAGTCACTCTATTTCTCCCTTCCCTTTAGACACCGTGACAAACACTCCCTGGAAATGGGATTAGCTGTACCTGGAAGTATGAGAAAGCAGAAGGACAGGGAAATCTGAGTACCATCAGCGAGCGGCTAGGAAATGGTGAAGCAACTCACCTTCTCAGTTGCTGCAGCGATAGCTCCTACCGTAGAACAAGCGCAAGGCCCCCCTCTGCTGCGCACAGCACCTGAAAGCAGAGCAGGGAAGGAGTCAACTGGGCTGGATACATAGCTTCGAGTTTAGACTTTGCCCCCTCTGTGAAAGAAACAAACAAACAGAGTTAAGGTCTGAAAGGCGTAGAGCAATTCATATCCGTCAGGGCTTGACTGCTTGTGATGCAGAGGCTACACCTTGTGCTCTTTGGTCTCTCGTGTACAGAAAGAAGCAATCCATCCCATTCAGTACTGTTGATGCTGCTGCCACTGCCGTGTACATCACCTACACTGCGGCCATTTCAGTATCATACCTCCTGTTCATAGACCCCCCTCAAACCACAACCAACTCTGCTTGTGCCAGAACAGTCCTTACTTAGGAGAGAGCACACTGGTGTGAGTTTGTAGTCAAAAACATCTGGAGGATGCCAGGTTGGTTAAGACAGTCTTATGGGACTAGGGCTCCTTCCCTCTCCCAGGGAGGGCCACAACCACATCCTATTTGTTTTGAAATAGTGGGCCATTTGCAAAACATTCCCCAGGGGAGGACCGAAAGCCTCCAAAAGTTTATGGGGAGCTCAAAAACCAAAAAACTGCAAACATTTCTCAAAAACTCCTTTTCTGGGAAAAAAAAATCAGCTTGCATAATGTTCATTGAAACTCTGTTGTTAGTTCCTTTGGGTGGATGAAGGAAGCAATGGGCTAAAAGAGGAGGGCAGGGAGGAGCCAGGGTCAATGGCATTGCTCCCTTCAACAACACTAAAATAATGTTAAATCCTATGGAAAATAAGACCCGTAACTGGTCTCAGGGATGGTGAAACTGAGGAGGTGATTTTGCTGAATATTCTCCATGAGAGGAATAATATTCCCCAGCAGTTCAGGAGATTCTCAAACAAGAAAATTTGAAAGAATTTGTCAGAATATTCCTTTCTGAGGAAATGCGTATCATCCCTAGGGACAAAATCCATTCATTTTGAAGAGTTTGCTATGAAAAGGAATAATCCCAATGAGCTACGCAGATTATATATTCTTTGAATCCTTTGTAAGGTTTTAAAGAAACATCACTCTGCAACTATGAATTGTGCTTATCCACAACTAACCTCCACTCCCAAGAATTAAAGACAATTTAACCTTGCATCACTTCTGCCTATGGCCTATGTCTTCTGATATAATTCTTACTTCTTTTCTGTTACCTCTGGGTGAATCTCTTCTATACTTTTGCTAGAACTTTTTGTATTTCTGTGTACCCACCTCCAATGTGCAATTTCCCATCAAGTTGAAAAATGTGCATAGCAAATAGCCCTGAGGCTTTCTGCCTTGCTGTCTGGTTTCTGTCAACTTTCCCCCTGGAGATTTGGTGGTCAAGAATGTGACATCTAGTAAATATCAGCCATTCATGCTAACCAAAGGGCCAAGTGAATGAGGTGGTTGCCAATAGAAGATTCTTCTGGTCTTTGGACTACTGACTCAATAAGCCAGAGGCGCCCCACCCCCCAGCCAATCCTTGCCACTCCAAATAGCAGGCCAAGGCATTTGCAGGATGAGTAGGGCATGTAGCCCACAGGAGAGAAGAAACAAAGCACCCCTCTTTTGTTCTCACTCCTGATTTCTATACTTCTGGTTTAGTGCCAAACCTCACTGTATGACATTAGGTTTGCATGACAGCACAGCTCAATTAAATGGCAATGTGTCCTCCTTGCAAAATTGGAAGTAAGTTGGATGCAGCTGCAATAGTTGTGATGCTCAGATATAAAGCAGGGAGAAAGCACAGTTCAGGAACCAGAGCCAAGTCAGACTTGGTAATATGATCTTCATATTAATTCATTCACCTGTGACTCTAGCCTTAGCCTATGCAAACCATCCACTCTGGCCCGAAAAGAGACTTGGATACTTCAGTTATCAAAGGCACCATAATCTGTCATTTTTTTGAGGGTAGATTTAACTGGAATACACAAATCTTGCGCTGCAGACCTGACCTGAAAAAGAAAATTCATCTTAAAAAAAATGTGTATTCTAATATGTACACAAATGTAGAAATAATTACTTGAACTTGAACTAGAAACAGAAACACAAGATATCTCACCATAATAGGGAAGACTGACTTAATTCTCCCTGGGAAGAGGGATTGATGGTTAAACCACTATCAGAATTGTAGTTCTGTGAGGGTTTCTTCACATAAATAAGGGTTTGTTAACAACTGTCAGCATCCCTAACAAAGTACATTTCACAAGATTCTTTGGAGGCAGGGAAAGCCATGAGTGCTTAAAGTGGCATAATACTGCTTTAAGTGTGTTGTGCAGAGGGGGCATTTGTTAACACCCATCCATGTTAGTCTGCTGTTCATCTCTGCAGTGACATCTGCTGGTGGATTCTTGCAAAGGGATATGCCTTGAAATAAAGTAGCAGTGTGACCAAATGCCAAAATCGTCTACGTAACCTGCCATGGTGAAACAGAACAGTTTATTTTATATATACATATAGAAGTATTTCTATATTGCCATATCATAAAACACCAAGGTGGTGTACACTGCTAAAACATAAAACTTTTTTTTTAAAAAAAATAAAATTTATTTTAAAATACAGATACTTATTAAGGTGACCAGCTAACCAAAAAATTAATCAGCCTGCACACACACAGTTTTCAAGAGACACCTGAAACTTAGCAGCACAGATGTCTGCTGAATTTCTTCTGGATGAGTGCTCAACAGCATGAGACACCAAATGTCTGACTTGTAATTGAAGCAAGCCTGGCTTATGAGACACGGGAGGATAAAATTTGATAGGCTAGTGAGGGCAGCTCCCTGAACCCACTGAGTATTGAGACAAGAAATTGAATCCATCCCTCATATGATAAGCGGATCGAGGGACTTCCGGGGTGGCGCCTCCGATGATGGCGGACTCCCTCTGAACAGGAGGGACAAGCTCCGCATGAAACGGGTCTTTACCGCTGCGGCGTAGCGGGGACCCTTCTGGAAATCACAGGCGGATGAAGCCTGTGACCGTGGGACTCGGCGGGCACCTTTAGCGCCCCCCCAACCCACTAAGGAACCCAGAAACGGGCTCTGAAGTGAAGAGGGGGAAGTGGCGCTGTGCTGTGAGTCGATTGCTTTTTCTGCGGAGCGGAGCCGCATAGCTGTCACCGGAGAGCGCTGCCTTCTTCCTGGGACAATTTGGCACTAAAATAACCCAACCGTGAGTACTGGAACGTTAAATATCTGGATTTTAAACAAGCATTGGCGAAGTTAAAGGAACCTGGACTTTAAAATCTACCCCAATTTGGTACTGAAACGGAAAGAGCTAAACAGGAAGTCGCCTTTCCGTTCCCTTGTGTTATAACAAAGCAAAGACAATGCAAACTAGAGCCTTAAAAATCTCTCTTAAAAGATCGTCTTTCACCATTTAAAACAGTGGAACCCCCCTTCGGAAGCAGGAGAAGAAGGGGGTCTTTTTATTGACTTGTTAAAACCTGCGGAAATAAAGTGAAAGTAAAGTAAATTTCCACCGTCCTGCCCCTGGAGCGGGGGGGGGGGGTCAGATTTGACGTTTGAAGCTCATTGACCAGAAATAAATACTTTGACAGATAGTTAAAAGGAGGGAAACATTGTGACTCCATTGTTTCTTTTCGCTTTCAAAAAAAAAGAGAAAATGGACAGAACATTTTGAGGAAGATACTTTGTTCCTTAGGTACTCGAGGTAAAGAGCAATCGGAAGTTTCTCCCCCTAGAGGGGAGCCATGAAACTGTCACCTGGGAACTGCAATTGTTTACTGATTTCGATCGTGGGAAGAGTTCTGTGACCTTGCAAGACAATGACTTCAGAAGCACTGTTGGGTGCTCTCTGCAATATAAGTGCCCTATTGGACCAATTAAGTCAGAAGATGGACTTTATGACAAAAGCTGCCAGTACTCTTGATCAGGCAGTGGAAAATCATAAGGAGCCCATTCAGGAATTAAAACAGGACTGTCCCAAGACAGAACAACGAAAAGAAGAGGACTTCGTTGAATCTTGGGAGCCAGAGATGGAGGGACTTTTGGCCCAGCAGGAAAATGAACTTTTGGATTTGAAAGATAAAGTCTTGATTGGACTAGAAATGGGGGGTTGGACTGAACCCCCTATGTTGGGATGTTTGGACTTTCAGAGCCTGGAAATGGGCCATCAGAGATTTGGAGCGGTTGGGCTTTTTAAGTTTGGAGGGAATCTGAAACATGCTGTAAAACATTACATGGAGCTTAGTCTGGACTATGTGAAAGGGGCTGATTTGTCGAAAAGGGTCAAAAATACTACAAGGCTGGAGTTCCTGCGACTGAAAGGAACAAATGAAGAAGAGCTGCGAAAGGGACATGGAAGAGATTTGAGGGCCTCGGATATAAGGGCACCAGGTTAATGCGCTAGACTAATGGGGGAAAAAGACTGACAACCCCGGGACCAGGGGGAGGGGACGCTGGAAGAAGATTGAATTGAACTTTTTAATAATATTATAACTATTATTAGAAAAGTTTTATGAATGTTGAGAAAATGCTGAAATGAAATTAATTGGCTCTGGCTAAAATATTTAAAGAATCTGGTAAAAGGGTTGATTTTGAGAAATTCTTAAAAACAAAAGATTTGAGTTTTAAACTTTAAGTTTGTTTTTAAAAGATAAAATGAGATTAGAGTAAGAAAACATAATGATAAAATATTATGAACTATGGAAAGGATTTGCTGGGACAATTACTAATCAAGAAACAAGAGATGGGAGGGGGAGGAGGTCAGGGAAAGAAGGTAATGAAATTTGGAGAATTTGGAAAAAAATGGTTTTATTTTTTTTCCTTTTGTGTTTCTATTTTTCTTTTTTCTCTTTTTTGTAACTTTGTCTTTTTTTGTGTATCTTTTTAAAAAATTCCTGTGTCTCAATAAATATCATTAAAAAAAAAAAAGATAAGCGGATCGAGATTTTGATCAGAGCTGCAATCTTTTGGAATTGTCTCTGTGGAGCAGTCGTGTGGACAAGGAATGTCACTGCATTTAAGCCAGAGGGTGGGAAGAGATGACCGTGGACATGTAGCCGTTTGGTAAGCAGGCCTCATCCTGCTAAGTGGAACCGAGCACTTCATTGCACATCAAGGGGCATATGTGTGGCAAAGTGTCCATCTGAATAAGACTTGCCTTGTCATTCTGTGTTTTGCTATCTCTGTTTGTGGGCTGTGCTCAGGATAGAATGGGGCCTCATCCACCCACTTTCGTTCTCTCTACTTCCTCTGATGCAATTTTCGGGACCAGTGGGCACACCTGGAATTGCTGATGAAGTGATGTGAGTGCTAGCTCATAAAAAGGTTCCACGAGGCAGGAGAGAAGACAAAATGGCTGACAAACCTACAAACAGGACCACAATGGGATGCAGGTGTGCCCCCCCATCAATTGAGGGGGAAAGAGGACCTGCAAAAGGAGGACCTGCTGTACTCACTCAGAGATAAAACCTTTGCACCTCACCTCTGTTCAGAACAGAAGGGAGGATGAATGTCCAATCTTTACAACCAGTCCAAAGTGGGCATGTTTAAGGGAGCACCTTCAATGTAAGGGAAGCCGAGACAGTGCAAACAGGAACTGAGCAGGAAGAGTAAACAGTCTCTTGTGTATTGTGGACTTTTGAGGAGAGTTTTCCTGAGAACTTATGTGTGTGCCATAGGAGGCACTGATGGCCACACTGGTGCCCAGTGTTAGCGATCCTTACATGAGGCATCAGAGACAGCTCCAGCCAGCGGTAGCACATTGCTGTAGAAAGTTTGGGGGCTGGATTTCCCTGAGACTCAGGATCTGGTTTGCCACAATATGTGAGGATGGGGGTGGGTGGGCAAAGATTCTTATAGGTCAGACCAGTGGCGTAGCGTGGGGGGTGCAGGGGGGGCCGGCTGCACCGGGCCCAACATCTGGGGGTTAGGGTTAGGGGGCGCAAATCCACGGGTTAGGGGGCACAAATTACTTGCCTTGCCCCGGGTGCTGACAACCCACACTACGCCACTGGGTCAGACTGACCTGCTGCGTAGGTTTCCATGTTCCCTTTCTACTGCTTCACTTACTGACGTGAGTTCTCTCTTGCCATACACTCCACAATAGGGATTTCAATCTTAGTTGCTCCCGTTGCACAAATTATATTGTGGGTCGTGACTGCGGAGCTTGACCTGCGGTAGGGTGGAATGTGCCTCACTTTGTTTACAGGTTTGGACTAGATGGTGCTTTAGCAATAATTCTATGATTGAGCCCAGGCTTGATCTCTATTGTTTGCTTCTTTTGATCTTGCCTGCAAGTAATCATGAGTTAGTCTGCAGGAGAGGGCCCTTGACTCCCCCAGCCAGCCAGCCAAATGCCGTGTTGCTATGGCACCCAAAGAAGGGAAGAATGCCTGCTCAGTAACTATGGAGACTCATTTCTACATTCCTACTTGGTGCTTTAATGAAGCTAGATATGGACACAGCACAGCGCTTGTACGCACTTGCCTCCATTTTGGAGAAAAGCCCAAAGAAAAAGAAGTAGTAACTATTCTTTGTAACATTTTGCCATACAGATGCACACTGGTCTGGGTTTCCATTTCCTAAAAATGTCAAAATGTTTATCATCTCATTTTGGAACTAAACTCCTGAATAGTTACATTCAGTTATTTCCAAATTCTATTTTGACATACCACTTTCCTGTAACGCATCAATTTAAAATTTATCCCATGCTAAGAATCCCACTAATCTGTGCTATGTATGAAATGTCCATGCCAGTGATTTACTATAGGCATCCTCTCCTCCCTGTGGTCAACTCATTTCACAAATTAAATAAAACAGTTTATTGGGTTGAGAAATACCCACAGAGGTTCCTTTGGGATTTCAATGATTCGTAAGAGATTGGTAATTTAGTTATGATAATAACATCTCTTCTTTGTTGGTGTGTGTGCCTGGTCTACCTACAGTGCCAGACATCCTTATTGTAGTGAGGCAGATTTGGGAGTCTTTTGTGCTCTGTAGTTTTACAAACACTAAATTGACTGAATGAACATCTTGGAGGCACTTTTACAGGATCACTCTGACAGGAATGAATTTAACGTAGCAAATTAATTGTCTGGCAGGTAGAATGAGCCTACTGTTACTCTAGCAACCATCACACCAGGACCAAGGTTGCTGTGACAAATCCATGTGCCTAGCAAAACACACGTGCAAAGCAGAAAACAAGACAGCAGACGTTTTCCAGCACCCATGACAACTCTGCCACCATCCACTAATCACAGCATTGTGCTCCAGTAATGTTACCACATTGGCTGTGCATGGAAGCCATCAATCAGCATCGCACAAGGCACAAGTGCTGCAGTAGCGGTCCCCTCCCTAGTCCACACCAACTCCCACACACAATGCAATAATCCCAGGAAGAATTCACAGTACTTCCATGAATAGGAAGGAAGCAGCAACATATGTTTGTGCTCACCTAGACAGGGCCGTGATTTCACTGGCAGCCCAAGTGCAACCAGCAACAGGCTGGAAATAATCATTTTGCCTAGGAAAAAGCCAGAGACAGATAGGGAGGAAAGGAGTGCCACGCCAACCAATGAATTCCATAGCCCATAAGGTAGGTGGACATGCAATTTATAAGAGCCATTCAGAGGCAGAGCCAATTAATTTTAGCACTATACAGTGGACGCTCAGGTTGTGAACGTGATTCGTACGGGATGCACGTTCGCAACCTGCAGCGATGTTTCTGCGCACGCACGGGTTGCAATTTGGTGCTTCTGCACATGCACAACCTCCAAAACCTGGAAGTAACCCATTCCGATACATTTGACGTGTCCATAACCCAAAAAAACGCAACCCAAGGTATGACTGTATAATATATATATATTTGGGGGGGGGGGAGACCTTCCAGCTCTGTGATTCTGTATCTGTGAGGTTTAGATTCTAGTAGACAATGACCTATTTTAAAACCCCATCAGCATGTTAAAAAGTGTGCCATGTTGCTCTAGCAGCAACCAAGCTTTCCAGGCGGAGGAGGGGTGGGCCTTTCCTTGCCTGGCTGGGTGCCATGTCAACCTAGAAAGAAGAACAATAGTTCAGGGGTGACTGTCTGAGTGTTCTTTTGACTTGGCTGGAAGCTGGAGAAAGAAACTTGACTCTCTCAGCTGTGCTGAACCCAGAGCTATGGCCTTTGGGGACGTTCTAATGGGGAGGCAAGATCTATTGAAGTGTAACTGCTATGAGTCCTTCCATTCTGTGCTCAGGCTGCATATCTCTGTAAATAAAAGCATGTGTCCTAGAGACACCACAGTCTCCACTGACCTTCACTCCAAGGAAGCTGGATCCCGGGTAAGTGCTCAAACTCCTGGAATCTCTTGCAGCTCAGAGACTGGGGTGCAGGAACATCTAGCATAGTCCCCACCTTCCTCTCTGCTGAGTTCTATAGAGGACAACATTTAGACTAAGGAGGAAGAAGCTGACAGGTAATGCCCCTCCTGGAAGTAAGTATGTAAGAAAGGAGACAGGTAGGGGCTTGGTGAGGACAGACTGAGGTTGGTGGGACAGTGCCCCATTGGACCACCCTCAGCTAGTTTGCGTCCTCCTACAAAGCCAGTGATCCTGAGATGACTGAGACATAAATTCCTCCCACAAGCTGCTCCCGTTTACATGAAGAACTGACTCACACGTGCATGACAATTGTGTGATAATTGTGTGGTGGTTTATCTCTTAGTGATTCACAGCTGAACATGTAAACCACCTCTTTTGAAAACTACTGCTAAAACCAAGGTCAACTGATGATCCATAATGGCTATTTCATGCAGAAAAGCAATCACTTATTGTAATGAAGTGATGAGCACCAATTTGCAGAGTCATCCCAGGTCAGCTTTTCATTTGGGTAATGGAATAAAATAAACTGAGCAAGATCCTCCCTGATGTTGCCCATAAATGTTCTTCAAGAAGTTGCAATTTCTTATAAAAAATCCAGTTTTTCTTACATGAAACAGAAATAAATTTTGGAACTATTTAAAGCCTTA
The DNA here is from genome assembly GCF_964188305.1 of Podarcis bocagei. Lineage (NCBI taxonomy): Eukaryota > Metazoa > Chordata > Lepidosauria > Squamata > Lacertidae > Podarcis > Podarcis bocagei. The sequence continues at coordinate 50,696,590 of NC_138129.1, forward strand.
GTTGGTTCATTTATAATCAAATGAATGTGTGAATATAAAGTCATATACTTATATATTTTTCCCTTCTTGTTATTATGACTTTTTATAGGGATAGTAATGGGGAAATGTTGTAATAACATGTAATTATAAATATGTATCATTATTGGATGCAGGGGGCACTGTGGTCTAAACCACAGAGCCTAGGGCTTGCTAATCAGAAGGTTGGCGGTTTGAATCCCCGTGACGGGGTGAGCTCCCATTGTTCAGTCCCTGCTCCTGCCAACCTAGCAGTTCGAAAGCATGTCAAAGTGCAAGTAGATAAATAGGTACCGCTCTGGCGGGAAGGTAAATGGCCTTTCTGTGTGCTGCTCTGGTTTGCCAGAAGCGGCTTAGTCATGCTAGCCACATGTCTGCGGACAAACGCCAGCCTATAGAGCGAGATGAGTGCCGCAACCACAGAGTCATCCGCAACTGGACCTGTCAGGGGTACCTTTACCCTTTACCTTTATGTATCATTATTATTGTTTCATAAAATTTATATGCCTCTTCATTGTAGAAAAAACTCAAAGCAGTTTACAAAAAACAATAAAATTATCACTAAAACATTACAGAAATAATTTAAAACACAGTTAAAACAACAGTAATGGTAAAGGTAAAGGTACCCCTGCCTGTATGGGCCAGTCTTGACAGACTCTAGGGTTGTGCGCTCATCTCACTCTAGAGGCCGGGAGCCAGCGCTGTCCGCAGACACTTCCGGGTCACGTGGCCAGCATGACGAAGCTGCTCTGGCGAGCCAGAGCCGCACATGGAAACGCCGTTTACCTTCCCGCTAGTAAGCGGTCCCTATTTATCTACTTGCACCCGGGGGTGCTTTCGAACTGCTAGGTTGGCAGGCGCTGGGACCGAGCAACGGGAGCGCACCTCGCCACGGGGATTCGAACCACTGACCATGCGATCGGCAAGTCCTAGGCGCTGAGGTTTTACCCACAGTGCCACCCGCGTCCCACTAAAACAACAGTAGACTGATACAAATAAAAAGCCACATATATGCGATTCTGTGTGTTTCTAATAAAAACATTGACATGAAAGAAAGCCATTCTCTCTCTCTCTCTCTCTCTCTCTCTCTCTCTCTCTCTCTCTCTCTCTCTCTCTCTCTCTGGCAAATTGAAATACTAAGAGTTGCAAATCCTGATCACCGGATGGCCACCCTGACCAGGTATTTCACTGTCACTGCTGGTGTCTATTCTGCAAGGCCCTATTTACTCCCTAAACTATCCCGTCAAGGCTGGGAGCCAGTGCTTTTTGATTAAACCGGCAAGCAGGCATACACATGTAAATACCTGTTATTTTGTAGAGTGATACAGAATGAAACAGAAAGTAGGTCTTTTAATTAAACTGAGAACAGGAAAGGAAGCTGGGCGTGGAACCAAAATAAGCTGTCAAAGTGTATTTCCTTTCACAGCCACCCAGCAGAGGGCTCTGCTTTCCTAACTTGCTTTCCGAATGGGCCGCTGCCATGCTTTGAGGATATTGGTGCCAAATATCAGTGGTGAGAAGTGTTGCAAGGCTTGCGTACTTCTAACTGCTTGCCATTCTTGATAAAGAGTGTATGTTTGTTTAGTGATGATTCCTGGATGACAGAGGAAGCTGGTTACTGGAGCAGCAGGGAGGAAGATAGATGACCGACACCTTCACAAGGTCCAGGGCTCAGCAGCAATAATGAAGGCAAATTGCATGTTAGGGATTATTAGGAAAAGTGACTAAACTTGATTCTGAAACAGTCAGTGCTATGATGCCTTTATATGGTTGTATGCCCCCCTCCAATTCCTCAAACTAGGAGAAGTTTCCCGGACACATGTCTGGCTTTCTCTGGATGAGAGGACACTGGAGACTTTATGGCATTTTTGTAATGATGTTGACATCATCCTCATCATGATAAGCATCTGCATAGTGTTTTCAAGTGTTCAGTGTACTTCTCCTTAGAACAGTGTCAGCCTTGTAAAGTAAATCTGTACTGTTATTATTCCTTGTTGGTAGTAGTGGTGGTGGTGCTGGGGGAATCAGAGGCTGAGAGGGTGTAGCTTGCCTAAGCCTGCCAAGTGAATTCAGACCAGAGGTGAGGTTTAAACCGAGGATCTCCTGATTCACAGGACTGTTTCTTGGCCATTATGCACCAACCAACTCTCATATTATTTGCTTTATTTACAAGTACACAAGCAGAGCATAAAGGCAGCAGATCTGCTAGCCCTTCATTAAGCTGGTGCCACCCAGACGTTGTTGAATACCCAATTCCCATCAGCCCCAGGCACTGCAGCCAACGGTCAGAAATAATGTAGTCCAGCAACATCTGGATTGCCCCAGACTGGTGAAGGCTGAATGACACCATATCTGATCCCCAGGAAGATCAGTATCTCCAAAGGTAAAAAGGTAAAGGTCCCCTGACAGTTAAGTCTAGTCGTGAACGACTCTGGGGTTGTGGCACTCCTCACTTTACAGGCTGAGGGAGCCGGCGTTTGTCTGCAGACAGTTTTCCGGGTCATGTGGCCAGCATGACTAAGCTGCTTCTGGCGAAACCAGAGCAGTGAAGGGAAATGCCATTTACCTTCCCGCCGGAGCGGTATCAACTTATCTACTTGCACTTTTTGGCGTGCTTTTGAACTGCTAGGTTGGCAGGAGCTGGGACTGAGCAACGGGAGCTCACTCCGTCGTGGGGATTTGAATCGCCAACCTTCCAAGTGGTAAGCCAAAGGCTAAGTGGTTTACACCACAGCGCCTACCACAAGCCCCTCTACCCCAAAAGGTACATTTACCCAATTCTGTTTTTTTTACTATTTAAATCTGGAAACTGCTGCTCCTCTGATTCACTCACTCACCCATACATCTACCTGCCTACAGTTTGTTCTCTCTCTCTCTCTCTCTCTCCAAGCTCTGGTGGATACATAATTGGAATGCACAAATTGGGACCCATCAAGGGACCATCTCCAGGTGATTACTTTCATCCTACTGAGCAAACACCAACCAATAATTCTGGGCAATTAAACACGAATCAACATAACAAAAGAATAGTCAGTCAGGTGGCATAACAGCACATAACTATGGTGTGGCCACATCTGGAATAGCAGGTACGGTTCTGGCCATTCCAGCTGAGGAAGGTACATAGAAGCAAATTACAAAATCAAGGGGTTTGAGCTGCAGTGAAAGAGTGAAACCTTTGGAGGTGGAAGTAGAACAGATCACAGGATGACAGCAGAGCATGATGTAGACCTTTGAAGTTATAAATGATGTAGAAAGAAGAACAGAGGCCACTTCTAGACTACCCATTTATTCAGCCTTCATGCAGTTTCTAAAGGGCCCTGCTCAGGCAGAGAGGAAATGGCAATCATTCTTGGCCAACACGGCAACAAGCATGGCTGCTGTTTCTTCTCTGGCTTGGCTGTGTGACATGAGGTGGCTTGGGAATTTCCTTCCTAGGAAGAGCTTTGTGGGAGGTGAGGGGGCTGCTGTGCTGTGACCCTGTTCAGACAGGATGTTTCATCCCTAGTCAAAAAGATTGCAAGGAGGATGCAGTTGTCCAAGCAGGCTTTCAGCCTGTTGGTGCCCTCCCACCAAAGCTCTTTGGTTTCTTGTACTATTTGATTGATGAGCATCTTGCAAGTTCTTTTTCCACAAGTCCCTGCCAGACATAGTCTCTTCCCCAGTCTATGTCCCCCTTTGCCTTTTGCAAGGACTCCGCAGCTCCCAGACTCCCCCTCGCTGTGGGAAAGGCGGTGCTGAATGGCGCAAAACCACTTCCAGTGCTGTAGACACCAAGGCTGGTTTCAAGGAGCAGAGTTGACAGAGCTGTCTACAGTCACAGAATTTGGGCGCTTGGTTGGATGATGAAAAGCCTTTTCTCTAGACTCTTGCTTGACCTTATCCAGGGACAGGAGGTGTGGTATAGTGGCAGGCCCTAGTCATCCTCCAAAGGGAATAGCAGGGCTTTGTGGGGAGAGGGCAGGTAGGCTATTTATCTTATACAACCAAACAAATCAAGCTAAAAGGAAAAGGAAAAAAGAGGTTACAAAGTAAGGGGAGCCCTTCTAGAGCAGAGGAGGTAGCCTTGCCAGCTCTCTCTGTTTTTTAAAGGTTTTTCTGTGCTTGGCCTGTTATAGTGGAGAATAGCTCCAATTCAAAAATAATAATAATAATAATTTATACTAATTTATTACGTATACCCCACCCATCTGGCCGGTCATAACATTACAATGACAGACCCTTGGGTCAATGGATGTTAGTCATGCCTAAGTTTTATTGGCATCAATGGGCCTTAAGCCAGCTGCCCACAACCAAGTTTACATTCTGCTGGTTTTGACCATGACTCAGGTGCAAGTAATTTCCTCTAGGTCAGACTAGACTAGAGGATGAGGATGTGAAAAAAGAAAAAAAGATTTTAAAGGTGTAGGCACCACACGTGTTTCCCACACTAGTTAATAAAGTGATAAACATGCTAGCTGGGGGGAGAATTACATTACCCACTGAGATCTGAGTGCTGGAAAAGTGTGAGATGCTCACAACTGAGTCGCACCTGAAGGGGAGACGCAGCTGGACAGGTGAGGCACATTTCCTGAACCCTAAAAATGCAGTTGTCCAAGCAGGCTTTCAGAATGGGCCATGAAATAAGCCACCTCTCTTCGTACCCAATATTAAAGGCAACCCTGGAAGAAAAAACTTGCATCCAAAATGTGGGTGAGGAAGGAGATTCCTCACCAATGGCTTCTTTCCCCCAGTCAGACATGCCTGAATGTTCAGCTTAATGTCTCTCTGGACATTTCAGGTTTTCCTCTGCTCCTTTTTACCTTCTGTAACAAGCAACCATCTCTACTCTGTTGCACAGCAGCCTTTTAAATGTTTGTAACGGCTACACGTTAACTAAATGTATCCAGTTCTTTCACCTTTCCTCAGAAGACTTGTCAATTATGACTGCGATGCCTTGCCAAGGTGTGCCTTTTAAAGACCAAACTAAGACCCTTCCAGAGATTTCGTTTGTGTTGTGCATTCATGATTATTTGTGTCCATGACATTATCAGGGAGGGTATAAGGAATCCCATGTTTAGTACTGCTGTTGTCTGCAAAGATTTCAGGGTGGACATGCTGAATGCAATTGCATGATTTCCTTGATCTAAATGCTCCCCGCCCAGGCTGCAATCAACAGGGGAGGATTTTAAAAGGGAGCTGCAATGGATAGCCACCACAGCCAATATCAGCTTGGGATGTGTGATATCTAAATCAGAGAGATGGGGAGTGAGGAAAGGGTTAACCCCACATGCTCAATCCAATTCCCCGCTTCCCAACATGCCAGTATAAAAACTGGCTGCCTGCCAGTATAAAAACAAATGGGATTTCCCGATAATTGATTTGCTGTGTCATGTCTAGTTTGCCCCTTAGTCATATATTTCTTTCTTTTGATTCATGGAGTTGCTCTGCCATAGTCATGTTTCTGCCCACTTCATGCGCAAGCAGCAAACCTTCCTGCCTTGAATCATTGCAGTCTACAGGCTGTGGGTTTAGTAAAGCACTGGAGCCTTGCACTTGCTTAGATGTATGGCGTTGGACATGGTAGGGATCTGGGGCACAAGCAGAACCTTGTGGGAGGCGTAGGGTGGCCACTTACACACATGGCTAAAAAGGGGAAATACATCAGAAAAAGAAAAAGGGAATGGAAAGGAAGAAAGAAGAAAAGAAATAGTTTCATAACATTTGGAAATAATCAGTGTAATTTTCATATAAATACAGTACATCACACCATGGTGGGGAAGGCTATGGGTTCAGCCAGCTGTTCTGGTGCTAACTGTTCATGGGGACCTTCAGGGTCCTACTCCCTCTTCTTATGGTTCTTTACATTTAAGTCAAACTTCGCCTGGGAATTCCCTCAGATGGCTGTGTTTCAGACCAGGTCCCAAGTGAAAGGGCACCCAGGTAGGCAAGAGTCTGGTCACACAGAGGCAGCAAAGGACCGGTGGAAAGATGTGCCAGCAGGTCGCCCAGCCAGGTAAAGAAGCTTTCGAGCTGAAGCTGCTGGAACGCCTTCCAGGGCCCAGCTAAATCCCATCAGCTAATATCAAAAAGCTCTTCTCATAAGGAGACATTGACACTCAAGGAGGTTTGCAATCCTCTACCCTTTATTCCATGATTTAAGGGTAAGTAGTCACTGGTGACTGGAGTCAAAATTGCTCCCCTGTCTTCTGTTTGTTTGGGGGGAGTAATTCATCCAGTTGTTGTGGTTGATGGAAGGGCAACTACTCATTACTCTTGTGTGGAAGCTATGGCTCATGAGGAGAGTTGAAGTCCCGCTTCATTCTCATTCCATCTGACTTACCATCTGACCCAAGGTGAGCAGCTGTTTGTGATGTGGCTTTCTGGGGGAACAGAGTCTAACAATTCACTGAGCACAGTAACTAGGAAGTGAGCAGGATAGGGTTTGACTGGAGACAGGGCTCAACAGGGCCTAGTTTCAGAACTGGTTTTCAGTATTGATAGAAGAATCTGTCAATTTCAGTTTTCTACATTTCTGCAAGCAGAAGAAGAGGCTGCTGGATCAGGCCAAGGGTCCATTTGGTTCAACATCCTGTTCACACAGTGGCCAAACAGATGCTTGTGGGAAATCATCAAGCACTCTCCCCCACTGCGGTTTCCAGCAAAAAAATAAAAATCAAAGTGGTTTCTTCTTTTTCCAGTCTTAAATTCAGTTCCCCAGATTTCTGCAGCAACTCACAAAAGAGCCCTCGTGAAAAATCTTCATCATCCTAGTGTGGATACCTGTTAAAATAACACATTTTTGTATGCATCTTTGACTAATGTACTCATTCTTCTCTTAATATAATTTCTCCAAACATGAATTTTATTATGTTAATTTCACTAACGTAGTCATTTTTATGCACGTTTCCCCGTAATATATGCATTTTTGTAAGCACTGCCTGGTTGAACTGCATTGCAAAACTTGAACAAGTGTGAATTTCTTATAGTTTCAGAAAGTACAAATTAGATAGATTCGGCTTTAAATGAGAATGGAATACAATTTCTCCCCCATCCCTAGTTAGTGTGAAGTAATAATAATGGATAGATTGATCTGAACATGTGCAGCATGCTTTCCCCACCTCGCTGAGTAACCACACACTCCTCTGAAATTAAAGGTCAACAGGGCAGAGAATGTGATTTTAACATGAACTCAGGAGCCAGCCTTCCAGCAGCTGCATCACTGCAACCTGCCTGGATAGCATGAAGTAAGTTTAGAGCTGCATGGATGCACTAGAGGTGGCAACCCAGTGCTGCCCACTTGGCCAGCTGCTCCCAGTTAAACCCTGGAATGTGCCATTTTTGAACTGTAGCACTTCATCCTCTGGCTGGCCCAGAGGATCAAGTCAAGAGACAGCTGTAGAAACACTCAGTATGACCACTACGAGCTCTATTATTACGTGCACAGGTATGAGAAGGCCCCAGCTGACCTCAAAGATGCATCATGCTCAGGCTGCATTGACAGTTCCCCCACAACATCAGTTGGCCTTCTGGAAAGTCAGAGATTCCAATAATATTAACCCATTTAAGCAGGTGGGGTAAATAATCATTTTCAGCAATCAATTTCAAGCAATGCAAATGAGTCACGGACAGCATCATTTCTCCAATGCAGCTTCTCTCCTAAGGCCTGGCCCTTTGCCTGTCTGTCCGCAACTGACACAGAGATGTTTAGTAAACACTCTGAGAAATGATAGCTGTGGAACGCTTTGCAGTGTCTCACACCGCAATTAAGAGCCCCAACTGCTGCTTTCTACTGACTCAGAGACTGTTGGGCAAACACAATCAAAATCAGGCCTCAAGCTGCAGCAGCCTAAGGCACTATCCGACTCCACTGTCCTCCCAACCCAGGCATAGGCAAACTCCGGCCCTCCAGATGTTTGGGACTACAATTCCCATCATCCTTGACCACCGGTCCTGTTAGCTAGGGATGATGGGAATTGTATTCCCAAACATCTGGGGGGTCGGAGTTTGCCTATGCCTGTAACCTCTCAACCCCAAACCTGTCATTTAGCATCCATTCAACTAAGCATTGGGATACCCTAGTCCAGGGGTTGGCAAGCTTGCCAGACGATGGGCTGGTCCACGCTCTGTCCGTCCATGCATGTGCGCACACGCTATTTCTGGCACTCCTCCGCCCTGGATGTGCACCGGAAATAGTGTGTGTGCATGCGCACGGGCACTGCTCCACCCCACACACGTGCGCACATGCTATTTCCAGTGCACATCCGGGTCAGAGGAGTGTCCATGCGCATGCACACAGGCGCCATCAATCCGGAAGTCAGTCCCCGCGCTACGCCACACTGCACCACGTCGTGCCAGTAAGAGAGGGCGGTGGAGGGTGCCATGGGCCGGATAGACAAGCCCCATGGGCCGCTACCAGCCCATGGGCCTTAGGTTGCTGACCCCTGACTATATAATGTCAGTTCAGAGCTGCCTACTACTCAGGCTGGTCTGGCCCATTTCAAATGGTTATGGCAATGAGACTTCCACCAAATTTGACCTATCTGTATAGGTAGACATTTAGTAAAGAGATTAACAGAGCGTTAGGACTCCATGCAGCTGTACCGTTTATGTAAGGGATGATGAACCTTCGGTGTTCTAGCTGCTGTTGGATTTCAACTCCCAGCAGCCCCAGCCAACACACCACTGGTCAGGGTGTTGGGAGTTGGGGACTAACAACACCTGGAGGCATTACATGTTCCACCTACGTTAGCCTGCCAGATTACATGGGAAGTAGCAACACTTGTACTATGCTCTTCAAAAAGGTGTGGTGATGGCTACTAAGCTATCACATAATCCTGTGGACCCACAAGGGTGAGGAGAAGCATTTAATGATCCTTGCAGCTGCAGGCAACCCCAGCCACATATGGGGAGCCCAAGTCATTTTGATACCCAAGGTGAAAGGCAAGATGGTGCCTCCTTCCTATTCCATGTACAGAAGTTGGACTGGCAGTTGACTCTTACTACTTCTAGAAAACAACATTTTTAATGTCATGGGAAGGACTATTCTATTGGCTCTGTTGAGAGACAAGTTGTACTTGGCTCCTCCTCCTCTTCCTCCTCTCACTGAATTGTTTCCATTCTAGCTGACAATTACTGGAACATTATAGCTTGAGAAATTGTTGCCTGAATTTACTTTGCCCTCCCTCTCCCCTCCTGTACTTTTTGTGTTCTTTCTTTTAGATTGGATGCCTATAGGCATTGGGCAAGGAGTGTCCTGCTTTTATTGATTGATAAAGAAGGCATCTGAGGACATTTTCCAGCTGAAGAACTAGCTACCGTAACTAAAGAAATACTGCAAAAGACAAACTTCTCACTTTTGTTGGAAGGAAGTTAAGCATGCAGAGCTAACCAAAACAGTTGCAAAATTTGTTCTGACCACTTCTAAAATTAGAATTAAAGCCACTAGAGACTGGAGACAACCAGTTTTTCTATTATTTTTAGTTATTGTGGTTATTTTTTTTTTAGCTATTATGGTTTATTAGCCTGCCCTTATTTTTATCCATTCAATTATTACTTCCAATTCCAATTTCTATATTTGAATTTTTGTAAGGTTGAGTGGTTCTATGGCTAGATGTAGCTTTGGAATTGTATTTTGCCTCTTCAATTATTATGACCAATGCACATAAAAATTACTGACATATCTGGCCTTTCCCAGAACTCTCTCCAGAGATAGTTTTGCTAAAAATAACTCTAACTGAATGAATGTTTAGCGTTCTTCAAGATTTGCTCCTTCACAAGTATAATGAAGAAAAATTTTATTGTCAGGAATAAGCTTTTAGAGGGACCTGATTTAATTATAACTTTATTCTGGTGCTTCTTAGCAAACAACTTAAATTGGACTGGTATCATTTCACTGTAATAAATTCAAATTACAGGCAGATTGTATTCCACCCCCCCATCTAATCAAGATCAATAATTTCTGTAGGAAATCCAATAAGTAAAAACAAACACAAACAAACCCGTTGGCAATGACCTATTAGGGTTGAGTTTCTTCCTCCCCCTTTTCTTTTGGGCAAAAACTCAAAAAAAGGAAGTTTTTCAGCTATTTTTAAGAAAATTTGGCAAAATTTACACTTCTGACATGGGTTACCATACGTCCAGATTTCCTTGGACATTTCAGCGAGTTCCACCCGGACACTGCTTCCGACTGCCAAATCCAGGCTACGTCCGGGAAATTCCAGACATATGGCTACCCTACATTTGTGATATATCTCAATGTCCCATCTGTGAACTAAGCCCACATCTGGAAGCACCCTAGGTTTGCATGGTAGGCATATTTTGAAGCACTTTCTAAGGAATCTACTTTACAAAGCGTTTGAGAAAGCAGCCATAATAATAATAATATTTAAAATTTACACAGGAAAAAAATTTAAGAGGGAGTGTGTGTGTGTGCGCGCACATGTGCGCGCGTATCATCTGAAATGATCCACATTGACTCACAGTGATGAAAGGTCTGTTACTCAGCCTCAGAGCCATCTTCTGAATATTCTGGAGTTTGACAAACCACAGTGATACTCTCCAAGCCTCACTGGCGACTAAGGGTGTACAGAAGAAAATCAGAAATGTTCTTGCGCTTACTTACATTGAATACCATCTATGAACCAAACAATTCCTTCCTTCCTTCCTTCCTTCCTTCCTTCCTTCCTTCCTTCCTTCCTTCCTTCCTTCCTTCCTTTCTCATAATGGACATGATCCAGTCAAAGTAAAATACTTTGGAGCTTACTAATCAGCAAAATTCAAGGATGCATTTAACCTCCACAGCTCAGTCAACAGGAACTGAAACTCCTTAACTGGGTCATTCACCAAGTTTCCAAGCCTAATGGGATGGGTGAGTAATATATCATAAACAGAATACTTGCAGATTATTTTAATAAGCAATAGGAAAGGGATTCCCTCTTTGTTATATCTGGAATACTATTAGAGAATGAATGAGTAAGTATTCTGGAACAGAATTGGACTATGGCCTGGAAACATCCAATTTGTTATAGTTTTAGTTAAACACTTCATCGGCACCAATTAGCTAAATATGTGACTGGCAGGCTATTCAATCATGCACTTTAGCTTTAATGAAATAGGGAAAATGAAACTAAGTTTTGATTTCCCATTGCCCTGGAATGTTCAGTGCTCTGGCACTTAGCAGCTGCTTTACATAATCTGTAGAAAAGTTCATCAAAATGGTGTTTCAGCCCATGTTTTCAGCCCTGTACTAAGGCATGGTCAGATGCCCTGAATAAATGTGGCTGCCTATCTCTGCTCTGAGGCAACATGTCCACATGGCTCTTGCTTCAGGAGCATATGGTCCCCCTAAATCTCTGAGCCCATAAATATCAAAGGGACCATTGTTGGACAAGAATTGGCTGCATATGCCATTTGCATGGCTCTTCCAGCCTTTGGACAGCAGGGTTTCCCCCAGCCCACCCCAAAAGAAGTTTCCCACACTCCTACTGGTGCTCCTCAGTGACAAATTTGAAATATAGAAAGCAGCTGTTTAGACATGCCTTGGCAAGACTAAGGACTCCGCCAAGTCCAAATTCATGGTGATTAAACTGTCTTCTTTTGTCTATGCTCAGGTAAGCCGCTAATGTGAACCTATATTGGTCAGAATGCAGATCCAAGTTAGACACATCATTCTTCTGCAATTGATCTTGCAATAAGAACTGTGGCACATAATACAATAGGGAGAGAGGGGCTCAAAGATGCTTTTCACATTTTTAAATGGTCTGACAGCAGCCAGAGCGAAACTACAAATAGGATATATTGGATGGTCCCACCTCTGAAACCCTTCATTCCTCCTGTTCTGCCATATCATATATTCTTCTCAGACTCTATTAATTCCAATAGGTCTACTCTGAGTAGGACTAGCATGGGATACAACTCTATATGTCTAATGATTATGAAGTATATAAAAAAGGAAACCAGAGCTCATGCTTCTGGAATACTCTACATTTTTGCAATTTATTTTTGAAGATATTAAAGAGTAGGCATTTGAACCTTGCTGTGAATCTTGCCACCTCACCCTGCTTCCTGAAATCTCTTCACCCTCTCTTTGTGGAGCAGGAGGGTAGATCATTTGTGGTCTTGTTTGCACAACTGGAGCAGGTCACCAGTATGTACACTAGACCAGTCCTTATCCGGGAATTTCCATCAGGCCTGTGTTAATGGCAGGATGTGACAGCCTTGTGTCTGGTGCAAAGTAAGGTAGGGGTGTGTGTGTGTGTGTTTGCTTCCTGGCCTTCCGGGTGGGATTCAGTCACAAACCTGCAAATTCAGGTTGTGTAATTATAGTAGATTGGGAAGCCTTGCTCAATAAACCCACTTCCCCCCAATAAAAATGGGCATTTTTGTTTTGCAATAAGGAAAGTGACAGCTGAAATTCTAAGACGACATTTGCTTGATGCAACATGGTATAACCACCCCACAATAAAATCTGAATGCTCAGTAAGTAGCTTATGTTGCGTATCCTCCCTGCAAACAGATCAACCTGAATGCTCAATAAACCGGTTTTCTGGAAGTGACCCCCCCCCCGCTTCCTCACCTACTACACCTGATGACCCTTAACCACAGGCCACTGGGGCACCTTGACTCAAACTTGGCTTTCATCTCATTTTGCAATGCCTTTCTGAGCTGACTTTCACAATAAGACAGCTAACCATACAAACAGGGTCACTTCTCTGTGCTGCTGCACCCTAAAACACTGTTTTGCATGCCACTGAGGGGGGGGGTATTTTGCTCCTCGCCCACCTGAGGAGTCCCCATCAGTCCCTGACCACCGCCACCCAAGACAAGCTGTGTCAAAGAGGGGACATCTGATCAGAAACAGATGAAGCCACAGCCAAGTCCCCTCCATCGGGGAAGAGGCTGGGACATATCCAGCTGAGATAAACCACTGGCATGTCCCACAGCGTCCCGCAGACTCTCTGTCAGCAAAGCCCATATCCGCCCTCACGTCAATGAGGTGAAGTGTGAGGCAGTGGTTACCCAGACCTGCAGCTTAATTGCTAAGATGCAGAAACCTCCAGGAAAAACAATGACTCCCCAGATGGGCTGTGACTCGGCCCATTTCTGCCAATTCACCCTTTCATAACCAGGAAAGGGGGAGGTGGAAGGAAGTTTCAGTGGCTGCCCACAAACTGTGAGGAACATGTTACGAGCTTGCTGCCCTTTGCAGCTTATAAGATAACTCTGCAGCAATGAAGTTCGAAGGAGGTTGCAACCCACTCAACACACAACATATATTTTTCCCGAGCCACAATAAATCTGTTAAGCCTTTTACATCTGTGATTCTAGGTGGTTTTTGCTGCAAGAGTCCACCACAGCTACTTCCTAGAAGTCAACATTCTCAGGTTCAAAATCAAAAATCCTTTCCACCTTGAGCTTGTAAGCAGTGTGTGTGTGTGTGTGTGTGTGTGTGTGTGTGTGTGTGTGTGTGCAGCTGCCTCCTCCCCCCCCCATCCACCCCCTGCTAGGAGCACTAGATGGTGGCTGTTGCACATTGTGAACATGCTGCTAAGACGAAGAAGGAGCGGGGGGGGGGCTCTATTGTGAATATCTGCAGGCACAACAACACAAGGCTGTTTTTCAATCTCAATGACTTGGATTTTGGACGCCAACCAAGGCTGATTCTGTAATGAACTGCCACAGCAAGGACAAATTGCAGCAATCCATGCCGATTCCCTGAAATGTGATTTTGTTTTCAGTGGGGGTAGCCCACACAGTGAATATGAAGTCTCAGGGATTTCTGATGCTGCAGCTTAGGGCTGATGCTGCACCCCCCGTCTCCCCCCTCTCCCAGCCCCAGATGTGACCCCTCTCCTGTGCCCCTTGTTCTGCCTTCTTTTTGGTCTACGTAGGTTTCCTTTTTACTCCCTGTCTCATCCCCCCCTTTTCCTGGGATGTCCTTCTTGTAGCAGTTCTTGGTTTCCTGCTTCAGAGCCATCCAGTCCCTGTGTCTTTAGGCTTTCTTCCACTCAACACACTGACTGGGTAACAAACCAGAGGAAACTTTTTGGCTTGACTCATTGTGAATTTTTAAAAAAACATTATTTATAAAAGTGACAATTGACGAGGACTTTCTTAAACCACCCTCTTTAACAGAAGGAAAGGGAACTCTTTGAAAGCAAGGAGGCTTTGGTTTGGTTCCAGAAGGTTAGAGTCATTAAGTTTCTGACCTTGGACCAAATCCAACTGCTGTTAATTTCCATATGTTTTCTGAACCCAGTCACAGATCTCTTGTCTCCAGATCTATGTCTCTTCTCCTGCAAGTGCTGCGGCTAGGGCTTTCTTGCAAAAACTCCAGAGAAATTTGGAAAACACAGCACCTGCTGTTTCAGTTGCCTTCCAAACTTATTCCAGAGCTTATAACCCAATATATGTACCGGGGAGTAGGTTCTACTGAATTTAGTGGGGCTTGCTTCTGACTAGACAAATAGACTATACTGCAGATGATGTATAAGATTTCATTTGGGAAGCTGTATTAGGAGCTGGATTTGCCAAGCCGAAGGTCGGCAGTTCAAATCCCTGCGATGGGGTGAGCTCCTGTTGCTCAGTCCCTGCTCCTGCCAACCTAGCAGTTCGAAAGCATGTCAAAGTGCAAGTAGATAAGTAGGTACCGCTCCGGCGGGAAGGTAAATGGCGTTTCCGTGTGCTGCTCTGGTTCGCCAAAAGCGGCTTAGTCATGCTGGCCACATGACCCAGAAGCTGTACGCCGGCTCCCTCAGCCAATAAAGCGAGATGAGCGCCGCAACCCCAGAGTCATCCGCGACTGGACCTAATGGTCAGGGGTGCCTTTACCTTTACCTTATTAGGAGAGCTAATAAATGATATGAACACAAATGATATGAACACAGGCATAGGAGCCACCTCCTAGGACCCAAGGTCTCTTTGCCCCCCCCCCGTAAAATATCTGAGGGGGTTGTCCCCCCAAGTTGATGGGCATTGCCATTCAGATGGTGTGGTTGAGCCCCATCATGTGATCAATTATGCAGGGTGGGGCTTACCTGGGGCCCTCCATTATTGGCACCCCTGAACACAGGAAATTGGAATGTAAGAGGGTTACGCATACCAGGTAAGACTCATGGTCCACCTAGCTCTGGCTGCCTGTCAGATTTCAGGCAAGGATCCCTGTTGGTGCGTGAGCGTCTGCTCTTACGTTTTCATTCCTTTCTGCAGCAGGGTTCCTTTTACAGAAAAGTTTCCCTGCATCTTTTACTTCTTTACAGCAACAGCAGCAGCATCCCAGCTATCTCTTAGTGAAATTCCCATTGCAGGAATAAACACCATTTTGGTTCTGTTTCTCAGAGTCTTTTATGATTTACAAAACCTCGCACTGGTCATTAATAAAGAACAAAACAAATAAAGCAACATAGTCTTTTCTCTTTTAGCCATCCGGCCAGAGACCTAATGCTGACTCATTCACATACTCATTTACACTGACCCAGACTGAGTTGATTGCATGTCCTGATAAGGACTCCTGTTGCTGGGGAAATTTTCCATTGCCTAGCAACTTGTTCAAGACCATTTTCAAGTTTCTTCTAGAATATTCTAACAAGCTGTACCTGGAGCTGTTCTATCTTTGGGCCACAACCCTTTGAACTGCTATGGTTGCCCACATTTGGATCAGAGTTATGCCATGTCCTGCTTCTTTGATCAAGATTTCCTTGAGCAAAGATCTTCATTTAAAAAGAAATTCATCAATGATTCATTACATGCATTAAGTGGAGCAAACTTTCCTCCTCACTTAAGAGCTCAGCGTGAATAACTTGGCAATCCTGTGCCTATTTATTTGTATACGGTATTTAGAGCCCACATCTTTAGTATAAAATACTCCTGGGGGCAGCAATTGCAAAAAGCAGTCAAGTATAATAAAAACATTATGACAGTAAAACAGCAGTGGTATTAAAATAGCCTGACAACATAATCCTATGCATGAATCTCAGACGTATGTTCCCTGGACATATCTTTATTATTAAGATTAATAATTATTAAATAAGTTTAATATTTAATCTTATTTAATTATTCTTAATCTTATTTAATATTATTAATAATAAATATTAAATAAGATTAATAAGATCTTTATTATTAAGATTAATAACATTAAGATATTAACTATTAGAGTTTGAACAGTCATTCTCTTAAACTAGGAGTGAATCTTCCCCCTCCAGGTGTTGGACTTCCTCCCCATCAGCCAGCATGGGCAATGGCTAGGGATGGGTGTGTGTGCAGCAGTGTCATGAACTGGCAGGACGATGGAGTGGAGGAAGAGGGTCCCAGCATGGGGTGTCTCTAGGATTGTGACACACCAGGGCAAGCAGGGGGTGGGGAAGGAAGTACTCACAGGGTGGCGAGGGGATGGAGGACAATGCACAGGAACCAGAGCAGCATGACCCATCACCAGAGAGGTCCCTTTTCTCATGGACATAGTGGGCTCTGAGGCACAGGGAGCAGCAGGAGCGGTGTTCTAGGAGGCTGGTGCAGGCAAGGGCCCACTGCCCAGCTCCCTAGCTGGCCAGGTGGGGCTCGCTAGCTTGGGAAGGAGGGGTGTGATTCCTCAGCTGGAGGAGGTTTGGAACAGGTGATGGTCACCTGCCTCCTCAAGCCCAGATGCTGCATGCAAAGCATAAAAGGGAAGCAGAGCTGAGGTGCCCATGTTGATGGACCTTGACTTGAATGCTCCTGGACCTCTATGGAACTGTGCTTCAGGTTTGACTCTGGACTGTATTCTGGCTGCTTGGTTTGACCGTGGACTGCGTTTCCTGATGTTTGAACTTGGCTTATGTGGCTTGATCCCCCGAACTTGACATACTGCCTAGCTGCCATGCAGGCCAGAGGTTCAGGACAAGTAGCAGTTAGTATTGGACGAGTGAAGCAGTGGGAGACTAGTGTTCACATTCCCACGCAGCAGTGAAGCTCACTGGGTAACCTTGGGCCAGTCATAGTCTCTCAGTCTACCTCACAGGGTTCTACTGAGGATAAAATGAGGAAGGTGGGAAGAATACTGTACACCACCTTGAGAAAAGGTGGGAAATAAACCAGCTTTTGGAACTACTGCTGTGATTATTAGCTCCTTTATCTTTTTTTGCTTAGGGACCAGAAGCTTAACTGGAGCAGATCAGCTGTAACCACCTTCATTTCAATGAGCCTCAGGGACTTGCTCATGTTAGCATAAGCTAAGAGTTCGAGGCCAGTTCAACGTGTGATCATCTGTTGGCTCTCATCATGACAGCAAGCATCACTTTGTTCATTGCGCACTGTGGCGTCTCCCTTCTATGTAACCAGAATTCTTAGAAGGGTGTTTTTCCCCTCCACAACATAAATGCACATTTGCTTCTCATTTGTTGCACACAGTCTTCCTTCATGGTGGCACTTTTGTTGTGGGTTAGTTGCATTCACTAAGCACTCAACAACACACTGTTGTGCTTGGGGAAAATCTGATACTTCTACGAGAAGATGCAATTATCTCCTCCTCCACAGAAACAACATTGTGGCTCTTGTGTAGTGCATGGTTGCATGAGAGTCATCGTAGTGAGTAATCCAGTCAGTGACAGAGGCTGCAGTTTGAACTCTGCTTACCTGGGAGTAAGATCCATAGACTTTAATAGGACTTATATCTGAGTAGACATAGTTTGGATAACAGCATGAGCAGCACAACTCATCTCCTTCAGGTCATTTTATGAGCTGGTTGTTCAAGCGTTGTTTAAAAATTCTTCAGAGGCCATGCAACTTCCCTACTGGCACTGGAGCATCAGTCTAGATTAGAATGGAGAAGGGAAAGAAAAACAACGAAGGCTGTTTGTTCAAGGCAGCGCCCTCATTATTTTGTGAAACCTTTGTTTAGTGTTGTTTCAAGAGGACTTTCCCCTATTAGTATAACTCTTGCATGAGAGACCAAATCTGTGAGAACTTTTAAAACAGAAGGAAAGCTAACAGGAACCTGGTTCTATGTTCTCCTCCCTCTCTCCTCCCAGTTATGTAGGGACTACAGCCACATTCACCCCATTTTAAAAAAAAGTTAGTGGGATACCTCTCCCCCCCACCCCGTATCTGGGTGCTTCCAGATTAAATTGCACCAAAACATTGCAACAGTCTGATAAATTCAGTTGATTGGGAGGTCTTGTGCAGAAAACTCACTTCTGCAAAAAAATAAAAATAAAAAAATGAACTTCTTGGGATATGAAAAGTGACAGTAAGCTTCCATGGAAAGTGTGAGATAATGCAACTTCGTCTAATCCTCCATGCAAACAAATCAGGAGGCAGGTTGCATAAACAGGTGTCCTGGAGGTGCCCACCCATTTCTTCCTGACCAGAAATGTCTCCACCTGAGCCTCCTTTGGACCTTGACACCTGCATGTGAATTCAATTAAAACCTGCACTATCACCTCCTTGCAACTACACTCCCCCCACAGCCAAGTAAATCTGGGGTCCCACTAGGTGCCATTTCAGTTTCCTGCTTCCCCTGCCCCAGTCCAGTTTTACTCAACTGTTGAGGTGAATGGAGTTTGTTTCTGGAACTAGCAGGGAGCTCAGTTGTCTCTCTGTGGCTTGCATTCCCGCTTGTGTCATGTCAGTGGTGGTGTTCATTCCAGACCATGGCCGCTTTCCATTCCAAGCAGGTTTGGTTTTTCGTGCCTCAACCTCTTTGGGCTGTAAGAAAGGAGATCATTGTACCATCAGTTGGGTGGCTGCCTGGCCAACGTCCTCTGTAATGAGGGCCTTTTTGCACAATCATCTGTTGAGCAATAAATGCACATTTCTTTTTCCTCTGGTGTGCCCTGTCCACATGTTTCTCATCATCTGCTTTTGGATGGGACACTGCATTGCCCAAGCACCCAAATTACAATCCGTATTGGGAGAAATATGATTGCTATGTGAAATGTGGTTGCATGAGTGCTCCAAGCACCTGTTAGATGATGACTTCCCAATACGATTTCCCTCCTGCTGATTATTCATTTGTGATTCTTTCATTTTGTTCCTTTTCTTTCTGGAGGTCTGCTGCTTAAGTACACACTTAAGTGATAATATTATGTACCCACCAATTCTCCAAGCCATGAGGTTTCAGGGAGTTTATGTGAGGCAGATTAGGGGGGAGGACAGTAAGCAACCCTATGAGGGGGAAAACCCTCTTTTAGTCACAAAGAATAAAATTACCCACACCAGCTCTTTTCCAGTTAAACTCTGGCTGTGTTCTTTATGGCTGATAATTTCAGGAAGAGACAGAAATTCTGTGTCAGGGCTTGGGAACTTCAGTTTCAGGGGCCAAATGTTGCCTCCAAACCTCTCTGTCTGAGTTTCAGGTTTCCCCCAGGCCATATCCCTTACCAGCCCTCCTCTCCATGTCCTCTTATAGTGCTTTTGCCTTGCTGAAATGAAACTTTGAGTGCTGATCATGCCTTTGGCCTTTCTGGATGGAGAGGAGTGTGTGTGAAACCTCTGACTTTTGTGTACAAAGGTAAGAGTCAATTCTGCTGCTCCACCCAACTTTTGCCTCTGGCACTTTCCATCCCGGAAGACCATTTGGCTGAAATTTGTTTTCCCACTCCTGGTCTAGGGTCTGGACGTTATTGCTGCTGCTTTGTCCATGTTACAGCTGCCTGTCACAATTTTGTTGAAGTGGAATCATATTTTTCTTTGTTCGGTTTAAGAAAGAAAATATCTTATTAAATACAACAAAATGTGATTAGCCCCCACCTTTTGTTTTTAAAAGTGCATGCCTGCTTATGTACCAATGGCTTGTGAGCAATATTTAAAAGCTTTGACTACTACAATATTTACGTGTTTAGGTTAAGTCTCAATGCCATTGATTGTTCTGATCTCACTGTATTTCTTGGGGCTCCACTGCCTGGTCAATTGCAGACAAATAAGTAATGTCAATAACCTCCTAAAGTCATCTGTCACTTAAGAGCTGATAAATCAAAAGTATCCAGAGAGGCAGAGCAGACAGAGAAACCACAGGTCAAGGATATGTCCCCCCCACCCCAGAGGGGAACAAAATACAGCAGCACCCCATTGCAAGGTACAAAGAGGATTATAATTTATATCCACGAGTTCATCTTTGTGTATGTCTGTGTATACACATCTGTTTCCAATAGCCTTCTTTGCTTGGAAATCCCCAAGTCAGGATGCGGCTCCATCAAACTAACGTGGGTTGCTTCATTGATGACATGGGAAAAAGTGGATGTCCTATCAACCCATTTCCTGATGCCCCTGCAGCGCCACCTGTTGGCTCAAAGGACTCCCACCCATTTAGTTGTCTTGGACTAGTGGCTTTCAAGGGCCTAACACCTGATGGTGTTTCTTTTTCCATAGCGGAGAAGTTTAGTCATCAGAACACAATCCTTCCTCATCCGTTTGAGCAAAGATTCGGCTTTTTGCAAGCGCTTTCATGCAGCCCTATACAATTGGCTTCAGCAGTACTGTTGGTGCACAAGCAAGGCTTTCATTCTGCTGGACAAGGGCTAAATAGCTGCGGAAAGTGAAAGCAAAACCCCACCACCCCCAACTTTGTTGTTGTGCTTGTTACATAGACCCAGGTCACCAGAAGCTGCCAGCTCAAGAATAGTTTTTTGTTTCTTCCTCTGCAAGTGAGTGAATGGTGGCTTATATCCATAGCTGCAGTTCCAGCCCTTAACACTTAGTGAAGGGAACTGGAGGCAAGGGTGGAATCTGTGGATAATTCTGAATTGAGATCACCGTCTTTCTAAGGAAGGAGAGGAAAGATAGTTAATCATTGTGGCATTTATACATTTAAATTTGGTATTGCTCAGCACTAACGATGGATGAACTGAAAAAACAGAACATTAGCTACTGGGCTACTGAGAAATACAGGGTGCTTCCACATGGGTTCTGACAGAGGGATGGGTGCTCCTTATCAGCAGCTTGTAGTACACACACAGACCCATTTAATTTGGAGTTACCCTTTCTAGAAGTAAACAAAAAACACCGCCCTCCAAACCTGTTGCCAACGACCCATTTGCAATATCTTAACAACCCTTTTACAATCTTAATTTACAGTGTAGAAGCACCCACAGTAGATAATTTTAAAAATTGCAGCATTGTTGGGATCAGGCTTGGATTGGCAGGGCCTCACACAGGAGAAGGAAGAAATGCAGGGCTGGGCTGGACAGGGCTGGGCTGCAGGACGGGGACTTGGAATGGAGGATGGCAGGTCTCCCCTTTCTGACTCAACCTCACCCACTCTAGAAGGGGGAGCAGAAATGTCATCTCTCCCCTCTGATCTTTCTGTGGGGCAGAGAGCCTTAGTGGAGGCTGGGGAGGATCACCCAAGTGGGGAGGCTGAACATGAGGTGGCAATGACTGAACAGGAGGGTGTAGCCTTGTTACCTAGAACCAGGCACCAGCTTCACAGAGCGGAGCAGACCCACCTTCACCGATGGAACATCAACATTCCTGCAAGGTGCAAGAGTCTTGTGTATGGGTGTGTCATGCCTCATCTTTAAAGCTTGGCAGTGGGGCAGGGAAACTTACTAGGCCATCTTCACTGCTTCCTTCCAGTTCTGAACTTCTTG
This sequence comes from Podarcis bocagei, assembly GCF_964188305.1. NCBI lineage: Eukaryota > Metazoa > Chordata > Lepidosauria > Squamata > Lacertidae > Podarcis > Podarcis bocagei. The sequence goes on from NC_138129.1 coordinate 50,718,144, forward strand.
CCCTGCTCCTGATCTCTTCACTTAGATATCTGGATTCTCCATTTTAAGGAGTCCGCAGGAGAATATTGTTAGAAGCTTGCACACCCATTCGCAGAGTGGTGAGGGCTCCAGGGATGGAAGCATTGACCTAGGGTTTTGCATTCCTTGGAATGCAGTCACTGGAGACTTTTGGCATTTTGTATTAGCCTAGTATTAGCCTAGGTAAAGGTAAAGGGACCCCTGACCATTAGGTCCAGTCGTGGCTGACTCTGGGGTTGTGGCGCTCATCTGGTTCTATAGGCCGAGGGAGCCAGCGTACAGCTTCCGGGTCATGTGGCCAGTGTGACTAAGCCGCTTCTGGCGAACCATAGCAGCGCACGGAAACGCCGTTTACCTTCCCCCCAGAGTGGTACCTATTTATCTACTTGCACTTTGATGTGCTTTCGAACTGCTAGGTTGGCAGGTTGTCATCAACTCCATCTTGAGAACATGTTCGCCTTGCATTTCTTCCTGTCAGCAGCTTAGCAATAGCAGAAGAAACAACAACCCAGTTCATTTCCACAGAAAAGCTGAATGAAATTCTTATGGTTCCCAAGCGATTCAGATCAGCTTGTCTTATTGGTTCATTAGATACAATCTGGTACAAAGTTAATCAAAAACATGAGAGTTTTCAGGATGTTCTGTTGCAAGTGGCACATTGTAGAATCATAGAATCATAGAATCATAGAATCATAGAATCATAGAGTTGGAAGAGACCACAACGGCCATTGAGTCCAACCCCCTGCCAAGCAGGAAACACCATCAGAGCACTCCTGACATATGGTTGTCAAGCCTCTGCTTAAAGACCTCCAAAGAAGGAGACTCCACCACACTCCTTGGCAGCAAATTCCACTGTCGAACAGCTCTTACTGTCAGGAAGTTCTTCCTAATGTTTAGGTGGAATCTTCTTTTCTTGTAGTTTGGATCCATTGCTCCGTGTCCTCTTCTCTGGAGCAGCAGAAAACAACCTTTCTCCCTCCTCTATGTGACATCCTTTTATATATTTGAACATGGCTATCATATCACCCCTTAACCTCCTCTTCTCCAGGCTAAACATGCCCAGCTCCCTTAGCCGTTCTTCATAAGGCATCGTTTCCAGGCCTTTGACCATTTTGGTTGCCCTCCTCTGGACACTTTCCAGTTTGTCAGTGTCCTTCTTGAATTGTGGTGCCCAGAACTGGACACAGTACTCCAGGTGAGGTCTGACCAGAGCAGAATACAGTGGCACTATTACTTCCCTTGATCTAGATGCTATACTCCTATTGATGCAGCCCAGAATTGCATTGGCTTTTTTAGCTGCCGCGTCACACTGTTGGCTCATGTCAAGTTTGTGGTCAACCAAGACTCCTAGATCCTTTTCACATGTACTGCTCTCAAGCCAGGTGTCACCCATCTTGTATTTGTGCCTCTCATTTTTTTTGCCCAAGTGCAATACTTTACATTTCTCCCTGTTAAAGTTCATCTTGTTTGTTTTGGCCCAGTTCTCTAATCTGTCAAGGTCGTTTTGAAGTATGATCCTGTCCTCTGGGGTGTTAGCCACCCCTCCCAGTTTGGTGTCATCTGCAAATTTGATCAGGATGCCCTTGAGTCCATCATCCAAGTCGTTGATAAAGATGTTGAATAAGACCGGGCCCAAGACTCCATTGTATCTGAATCCAAAACAGTCCAAGAGCACTAGAAAAAGGTTTCATAGAGATCCAAGACTAAGATGGTTAGGTCAAAACTTGACTTAGCTATGGGGCTTGCTGGTAGGGTTCCTCATCTTTTAAATCAGATCCTGCAGCTGTGTATTTAACTCCTTGGCAAACATTATGTGATAATGTTAATCTCTATGCTGTGAAAAGCTTCACTTCTGGATTTCTGCAGACCAAGCTGCTGTCAAAGCTGCTGTTTTATTCTTATTTAGCAATTGCATTAGGAGCTAAATGGGAAGAGCCCATAGCTCAGTCATAGAGCAATGACTTTGCATGTGGTTCAAGCCCCGCTTCTCCAGCTGGGCTGGTCGGTGTAGACAACAGGGTGTAAACAAACCTGGTGCACCTTCCTATGTTCCTAAATCAAGGTGCACCACTGCAAAGATTCAATGAAAAATTGGCAATGCCACACCCTAGCCTTGGGAATTCACTGCCTCTTTCCAACCCCCCCTCCCCCTTCATTTGTATTTAGAATATTGGCAACAATATTGTTCAAGATGATTGCTGCTTCCTTCCTATAAGGATAACCACCCCATAATAACTTGCTAATGTGCTGTGTGCTTCAGAATAATTGGACATACAATAGCTAAACAGTCAATTGTCAAAATATTTCTTACTCCCCAGGGTTGCCAACTAATAGGAAATGGTGTGCTTGCATACCTTGAATAGTAATGTTAAGTGCAGAAACATTTGATGATACACATTTATCCCCCTCTAATACCTGCCGATAATGCTGCTGCTTGCTGTGGCACAGTTACAGGGGTTGAGTAACATTTGGCTAGCCAACTTTTTTGCACAAGCATTTCAAAGGAACTCTTATGGGGTAAAATTCAAGAACTCCATGGATGATGGAATCTCCAGTCATGTGCTTTTAACCCATTTCATTGGAACGTATTTCCACATGTTAAGGCATGGTATTTCCTGTGCTCTGAGGGATGGTCAACAGCAATGCTGGGCATATATTAGTATATTAGGCATATTCTAAAGAAGTGTACTCTGTAAATACACATGTTTGACAAATCCACGTCAAAAACTAATCTGACAAAAAGGTTGCAAAAGATAGTAAATATGGAATGAAACCAGAAAGTACTGAAATTTATATGTCTATAATTGCACCATCAGTTCCCAAATAAGCTATTAACGATTTCCTTGGTAATCCTGCATAAGATTTCCCAAAGGGTAGGTTTCTGGTTTCTTTAGTTCCACAGCAAAACAATAAAATATGTACGTATTCCAGGTTCATGGGACGTGGGTGGCGCTGTGGTCTAAACCACTGAGCCTAGGGCTTACCAATCAGAAGGTCGGCGGTTTGAATCCCCGCAACAGGATGAGCTCCTGTTGTTCCAGTCCCAGCTCCTGCCAACCTAGCAGTTCGAAAGCACACCAAAAAGTGCAAGTAGATAAATAGGTACCACTCTGGGGGGAAGGTAAACGGCGTTTCCATGCGCTGCTCTGGCTTTGCCAGAAGCGGCTTAGTCATGCTGGCCACATTGAGGAGATTTCACCCCTCCCATATCCAAGAATCTGCTGATGTTCTCTGCTGATTATTCAGAGAGGAGGGGTGGTTTCTGCTCTCTACTTATTCCGCTCCAGCCTCACATCAAAGTGTCGGAGAGAGAGAGACTGAGTGTTAGAGAGAGATCGTGTGTATAGATAAGGTTGCTGCTAAGAGCATCTGCAGACACTCAGTGCAGTTCAGCATTTTTGTTTAGACCTCATTTAGCTCTGTATACAGTTGTGTATTATAGTTGTAGATAGAATAAGGAAGATATTCTACAGAGCTGCTCTCCGAGTCGTTTGTGCTCTGCTATACTCTGCTATACTCTGCTGTGCGATGACTGTCTTCTTGTTGGAGTGAATCCGGTGCTCACAACTCTAAGCTGTGAGTCCACAGCACTTAGACCTGTTCCTGCGCAGAAGGTGGTCTCTGGAAGTGCTACCCAGCTCGCCTAGCCCAGTCGGGGCTGAAGTGTGTGAGTCCAGTTGGTGGCACTGGCTCAAGGGCGATGCTGACACACATGACCCAGAAAAACTGTCTGCAGACAAATGTCAGCTCCCTCAGCCTGTAGAGTGAGATGAGCACTGCAACTCCAGAATCGTTCGCAACTGGACCTAACTGTCAGGGGTCCTTTACCTTTACCTTTTTATTGCAGGTTCAGGCATGAGGTCAGACTTCATGAAGCATTGTGCGTCATCCTGCCTGCCTGCCACTTTCCATTTACTGGCTTCTACGGCCAAATGGTGGGCAAGGAAGCGAGACAAAGCAATCTGCATGCTGCAAATACTGCACTGAGGCCTACAATCAGCATCAGGGTGACTGACATCATTGGCATCATTGGATTAAGATGCACAGGGAGTTTGCTCATAAGATCCGAAGAAATTGAAAATGAAACATTTGAAAGGTCATAAAATAGGGCATGTGTGGTCTGGTGTGGGGAGGATGGCTCTTTTGGTCCTCACTAGTGATGTTGTGCATGTTACACAGTAGGCACCTCTGGCAATTACAATGGATGTGTGATCAGTGATGAAGAATCATATTTTGCCAGGGACAAAACACTGTAGTCGGAGCATTGTAAAAATGCAATATCCCTACAGGATATAGTTACCTTGAATCCACTTCAATAAACAAATAACATTGCTTTATTTATTGTACTTAAAACAATAGTCTTGCATTGCAGGGTGTTGGACTAGATGATCCTTGGGTGGTTTCTAACACTATAATTTTATGAGTCTGTGAAAGGACCTAAATGAAGTGTAGGGGCAGAGTTACACTGCAGTTTAAAAACAATCTGAATATAGTTTGATCATATGTCACCTTTGAGCTTTGGGCCCATTGCCACCTACACACAGTTACAAAAGCCCTACATAGAAAATGGTTATGATTGTCCAAACAGTGAGGGTAGGAAAGTGCAGGAACAAGCAATAGTAATTCAAAGAGATCAAAGCACTTCAGGGTAACTCACAGTGCCAAACCATACATAGAGAGGTCATGTATAGGTATTTTTTTGCTAATGTCAGAAGCCTCTGAGCCAAAGTGAGTGAGCTGAAATGCTTGCACCTAAAGGAGGGCATAGACAGAATGGTAATCTGATGGAATGGAGAGAACCAGATGGATTTCTGGATACAAAAGCTACAGGAGGACAGGGAAGGGGTTACGAGAGGCATTGAAAACAGTACAAAATCATTAAAATGACTGGCTTATCAAAATGTTTTAAACAGCTGCATAGGTCTGTTGGCATTATAAAAAATAATTCAAGAGATGTGTGATAGACAAAAGCAAAGAGGCCTGCCAAATCTCTGCTGGAAGAATGCTCCCCAGCATGGAACCATTGACACTAAATTCCTGGTGTCTAGTTTTGAGCCTCTGTGACATGAGGGACAATAGTGGTGTGAAGAGAAGAAGCTCCAGGCCTTATTGACAAATTTTAAAATGGCAGGTCACTGGGTCTGAATGACATCTGCTGGGTAGTTCTTAAAGAACTCAAATGTGAAATTGCTAACAAAAATATATACAGTGGTACCTCAGGTTACATACGCTTCAGGTTACAGACTCTGCTAACCCAGAAATAGAGCTTCAGGTTAAGAACTTTGCTTCAGGATGAGAACAGAAATCGTGCTCCAGCTGCACGGCAGCAGCAGGAGGCCCCATTAGCTAAAGTGGTGCTTCAGGTTAAGAACAGTTTCAGGTTAAGTACAGACCTCCAGAATGAATTAAGTTCTTAACCTGAGGTACCACTGTACTGTAACTTGTTTCTCCATGCCTGAAGAATGGCAAGTGGTCTGTGTAGCACCAGTTCCATGGTCAGGGCAATGCCTTAGGGCGGCCAACTAAAATGTCACAAAGTACAAGCTTTTAGGTTCTCCAGGACACTTCACTGGGTCAGATGGTAAACAAAACAGGCATGGGGAAAGCTGATTGATGGTGAAGCCAGGGAGGCCGCACCTAGTTCCAGTCAGAAGCTAGAATGTGGGAGGAGGTCAGAAATGATTAACTGAGCTTCTGTTAGGTGCTGTGCAGATTTCATCACACTAAAGACTGCTGGGGAAGAACTTGGAACATACAAGGTATTGTTGCCTGATAGCCATGATAATGATGTGAACAATTTTTCTGTATACATTGGTGCCAAGCAAAATGAAACGTGTGCATATAAATGTATATACATTCAATGAAATGTGTGTACCATTGAAAGGTACACCAGGCCAATCTGTGTTCTTTGAATAAAGGGCTAAAAGGAGGCCCAGCTCTTGCCTCATTCAATGGGTAAACTTTTCTCTCAGTCAGGTGGAAGATGGAACACAGTTGTGACTTCCCCTCCAGCTGTGCCTTCCAACCTATGTCATTTTGCCCAGGAACCTGGTGCAGTTAGACCATGGGAACTGGGTACATGAACGAAGTGGTTTGTTATTTGTGGTACAGCAGCTGCTAGACCAATGCATTTCCCACCACCAGCCTTGATAGCTTCCTGTTTCCCATCCTGTCTCGCTCAGTGTTTCCCACCAAGCTTCTGCATAGCCAAAGTCCACATAAAAGTAGGGAAGTAAGAGAGAGGGATACAAATTATCTGAACTAGCAATCTTCCATCTAATGATGAAGCTGCAGTTCTCGGGCCACATCCCTAGAAAACAGATCCACAAAAGCCAGGGGGCCTATTTTGGAATATGTGGTTTGAGGGTCAACAGGGTTCTTCCTCGAAGTTCCTGAAGTCAGAGGGAGTTCTCCTTCATCACTGTGAATTTGGAAAGTATAAGCTGAAGGGCCGAAGCCCATGTACTCACAGAATTGTCACACAAGTGCTCTTCCCACTTGAAGGGGCTTTCCACTTCCATACAGTTTTGTGTATTATGACATAGAACTATATCTCTCTGCTATGCTTCAGGTACAGGTAGCTCTGTCCTACTGCAAGGTAGAGGAGCATGGAGGACTTATTTGGGATGGTATGTACCAGGGCAGGTCTTCTGGACACTGGGTCTTTTCAAACACAATATTCCTCTCTTTGTGGAGCAGCAGCACACAGGGCACTTAATCATCGGGTAGCGATGGTGCAGTTTGCAGGGTCTGCACAGAGTTCTTTAACTATCAAAAGTATTTGCGCTGGCAAAACACACAGAGAATAAGGCATTAGTAAACAAGTAACTCAGTAAAGAAAAGTTAAAAATGCTTCTAGCTGCTTTTCATCAGGCAATTGCTGCGGGGCCCTGATTAGGATCAGTGTGCTTTAAGCACACTTACAAGAACAACAACAACAACCCATAGTGTAAGGCCCTGAGCTGACAGTGCAAGACTCAGAGCAACAATATATGTTTCTTAATATCTAATGGAGCTCATCACCACTTGTTCATTGCAAATGAGTATTTAGGGTGGTCAGGGTTCCTGCACCTTTACTTGTGTAGAACAGGGGATTTCAGAAGCTCCATAGAAAATCCCTCTTCTGTGCCACTATTAAAGATGCAGGAGCCCTGTCCTCTGTGTCCCAGGCTAGGAACACAGGTGACTCTCAATGTACTCTGTGGTTATGTTCTGAGGACAGTGCGTAAAGCCAAAACCACATATAGTCAAAACACATTTGGTTCAATGGTGGCTGGGATTGCCAAAATTATTTTTTCCTTGATTCCTGCCTCCTTTCCACCCTGTTTTATTTTAATTTATTTTTACCAAGGATGTAAAGCTGAATGCGCACAAGTTAAATGCATGTAAGTTGAGAGTTACCTGTATTGCATCGCCATGGTGTGAAAAGCAGGGGAAGCTGTGCAACTGAGGATAAATTGCTCCAGGGGAGCTCAAAACTTTTGCTTTCCAGAGTAATGGAGTTTAACAATGAACAATCACTCTACTAAGGAAGTGGGGATGTCCTGTATAGCAATGCTTCCTATAGTGTGTGCTTGGAACAGAAGCAAAGCAAATACCTTGAAATTACTCTGGAAGTAACGGTAGATTGGATGTAATTACCCAAGGACAGAAAACATGTATGTGACATCTGAAACATTTTTAACCAAATATAAGAGATAGACTTGGCTTAATTTTGGTGTTGTGTTCTTCACTGCCCAACAGGTCCCAAAGCTTCATTTCTATCCATGCCCACAGACAGCTTAGTGGCTTTACTGAGTCTTGTCTAAACCAGGAGATGAGATAGTGTGGCAGCTACACAGTGAGCCACTTATCCTTGTCCCAGAATGACTTTAGGTCATTATGACACATGTCGGCGCAGCTTTCTCAGAGATTGGGCTACTTGGTCAGTAAAGTGACATGGATTCCCTATGTTTAGGGAGGCAAAGTGTTTTGTTTGGCTTGTTGTGAACTTATATTGCTTGTTATGTGCAAGGATTTGGATAGACCTTGGGAGTTGAAAAAAATGAGTTTCAAATTTAGCAACACTAGTTATTTGTTCCAGAGAATACATGTTATGCAATCATCATGACCATCCTTAAAAACATAAAATAAAATTCGCTGCCTCCAACTAGAGAGAAGAAACACTACCATGTGATACTGTTGGTATCAAATGTGGAATGATCATAGTGAAAGTTGGGTTGTTACAGAGGCCACGTGCTTTGTGCCTGTCATGAAGCCATTGAGTTAACAGCATTGCCATGCTGGAAAAGTTTACATCTGTTGAATTTCCACTTACAAATTATCATCAAGGCAGAGGACAGTAATTGTTTGTAGGTCAGTTTCCAAATGCACACATATTTAGGCTGGATTGGTACCTCCAAAGTCCAGCTAGAGGGTTCACTCCAGTAAAGTTAGAACAGACCTAGCATGGAAGCTGGAAAATCCAGGAGACAACATGGCAAGCCACCAAATGAGCCAGGGTTGGGGCAGATCCCCACCATACATTGAAAGTACTTTCAACACACATTTTAAAACACCTGATTCTGCTGAAAAGAATCCTGAAAACGGTAGTTTCCCCCTTACATAGCTACAGCTCCCATCATCCTTAATAGCATTCCCTTAACTGGCATTGAATGGGTGCCTTACATGGGTGGTGTGGATCTGTCCATGGTCTCAAACTCCAGAGCTCAGTCAAGGTCTGCAGAAAGATAGTCCTAGAAAAGGCAGGCAGACAAGAGATTAAAGGAAGGCAGCCTAGGCACAAAGAAATATTGGGATATGTTTTTAGCACAGTTATAAGGTTGGAAGTGCAAACCTGCCAAATTGGTGCTCATGTGTACATCAAAGAGAGAGAATGGTTGACTGAATTACCTCCCAGCAGTGTTGCAGTACCACCATGGACAGACAGAGATGGGAGTCATGTAAGAATGGGAGGGGGACTTCAACTCCCATCAGCCCCAGCTAGTATAGCCAGTGGTTAGTGATGATGGGAGTTAGAGTCCAACAACATCTGGAGGTGTAAGTGTTCCCACCCCTGACCTAAAAGAACCCCAGTGGAGGCCAGCCTCTCTTGCTTGAGATTTTTAGAGTGGAATCCCAAAGGAATGTGACTCACAGCTGGGTCAAAAAGACTAATAATGAATTGGCTTGAAGCGAACACGTGGAAATGACAAAATTCTCAATGGACAGTACCAGCAGCATCTTCACAGCCAAGAAACAAGTCAATCCATGGAATTTACAGCTTGTGATTACCCTGAATTCCTCTAGTGTGTAACATTCATACAATGTTGAAGAGTGTGGACACGGCTTATCCTAATGACTAATTCACAACTTCCAATGACCTCATTTTAAAAACAAAGCAAAGCAAGCAGCTCCCACACACATCCATTACAAAAGTTTAAAATCACCAATGGGCTGAAACAAGTTGGGATTTTTTATGGAAGAGCTAAAAAAGGAATGTTCTTAGCTACTGGACAGGTCTCCTGACTATGTAGGAAATCTTCTCTCCAGAGAGCTTCCTCCAGTCTGTCATCTTTCAGATGTTTTGGACTACAGCACTTATCAGCCACAGCCAGCACATCCATACTCACTGAGACTGATGTAGCCTAAAACATATGGAGGACACCAGAATGAGGAAAGCTGTCTCAGAGGATTATAATTATTTAACTGCACAACAATTGCATAATATTATCCTGTCGTAGAGAGAAGCTGCTCCCACAATCTAGTCTTCCTGTATTTTCCAATTGCTTAGACAAGATTTTGTTCCTGGTTCAGAAGTGGGTGCAGTGCGATTACGGCTGCTGTGCACAGTGTGGCTGTGCCAGGTTCATGGGTGCCAACAGACTGGTGCTTGTGATGACAAAACGACACCTCTCTCCTCAGTGCCAGTGCCAGTTTTATGACCTTTTCAACAATGGATGTTTCAGCTTTACATCTTCAGTAGAAGCTGACGAGGCACCATTGCACCGTCCCATGTGGAGTGTGTGTGCACCCTTTTGAAAGAAAACAAACTTAGGGCCGATCCACACCATACATTGAAATCACATTCGACACACATTGAAAGCACATGCCTTCCCAGACTGAATGCACTTGAAATGTATGATAGTTTCCCCATCACAGAGCTACAACTATCACTTATAAAGCTTTAGGCAGCTCAGGACCCTAATACTTCAAGGACCTCCCCTCCACCTATGAATCGGACTCTGCAGTTGCAATTGAGGCCCTTCTCCACCTGTTTTCTCCATGAGAGGTCCAGAGGGTGGCAACAAGGGAAAGGGTCTTTTCAATGGCGCCTCCCTTCTTGTGGAATGCTCTCCCCAGAGAGGCTCACCTGGCGACATCATTATATATCTTAGGCACCAGGCTTTTGACTTTTAATTATCTGTGACCTCTTTCAGTGCGTGGAATCTTTTAATACTGCCTTTTAAAAACATGGGTGTGTTTTAGATTTTTCTGTGCTTTGTTTTATCCTGGTCTTCATGAGTGTTATTTATTTACTGTTGTAAGTCACTTTGGGTTATATTGGGGTTTTTTAAAAGCAACTAATAAGTTTAATAAGCAACAATAAAAATAAATAAGAATAATAGCACAGAAACAACCAGGGAATGCCCTCTCAAGCACAATGCCCAGAAAAGGAAGGTTAGTGACTTGACAATAGTTGGGAATTCAATCAGCTTCTCCTTATGCAAGTGTGAGTCTTTCCATTGCACAGAGTTTGGGACTGTAATTATAGCTTTCAGATAAAGAGTGGCCAAACATGAATGGTGATCTGCTTTTAGCCTAAGCGTTTCCTGCTTCTGTGCATGTTTTCCCCTGTATAAAACATGCACATGTACATGGTAAACTGGCAATCAGCACATATGCACTGTTAGAGATTTGGGGTAAACCCTGGAAATTAATAAATGCTGGGTATTTTGGATTCTTTGTGATATGAAGGGAGAATACAAGCTGCAAGAGCATGCCTGGGCTGCCTTAAGCAAACCCGTCTGAAGAGCAGAGCTGTTAACATTACAACAGAGAGTCATTGAGGGCTGTCAACAACTCCTTGTCCCAGGTGTGACTGGAGACTGGAGATTGGGAAGGTGGCCAGAGTAACTGCCCTGGGAAGATGAAAGAGGAAGAAAGGGGGAGATTCATCTTGGCAAGGGTGAAGGAGGGACTGCCTGCAATGCTCTGGGCCATGCTGTCAGATCTGGACCCCCTCCATACACACTGAGGGTGCAAATAGGTGAATGCACCCTATTTCTCAAAGCACAACAGCATCCGTCGTGTCTTCTGTTCTCCGCAGGGACACAGACCCTGTGTGGGTGCCTGGGATCCCATGCGCTCTTGCCGCAGCTTGGCAGAGAGAGGGACAGGCACCTGACTTCTGTAACAGCACACATACACATACAACCTGTCTAGCTTTCCCCAAAGACCAAAGTTTATTTTGACTACATTTTTTCATATAACCTGGGAAGGTCTTAGTTTTCGTGCAAAAATATTAATCCTAGCTGCTGTTGCAAATAATGCAGAATTCATTCCAGCCACAGCATTCTTGTATTCCTGCCAAACCCCATGTTAAAGGCTGGGGCTTTCCATTGAGTCAAATGCACAGTTAATGTCCTGCCACTGTTTATTCAAATGCTGCAGTTGCAACCTCAAAGTCTGTGCAATGGCAGGACTCCCAGCGACCTAACAGTAAGCTAATTGGCTCCTCAGCTTCATCCCATTTTTCTTTACCACACCCGCAGGCATCGCTATTCACGTCTCGTCTACTTTTATTAGGCATTATAACTTTTATTGGCTATGTGGTAGTCAAAGAGCATAGGAAATAAAACATGGAGTAAATCAATAACTTTTACTGGATTGCCTCCATGTGGGATTTCAAGTTCCACAAAGTTCTTTATCATACAGCTTGTTGCAGTGACGCAGTTACAACGTTTAGGCTAATAAAAGCTATTTCTTTTCCTGCTTTAGTTCCTACAGCCTTCTTGTACCTGGCATTGCAAAGCCAGCTAAACTTGAAGAAGAGGTTGGATGGCCATCCGTCATGTATGAACTAGTTGAAATTTCTGCATTGCAGGGGGTTGGACTAGATGACCCTCAGGGTCCCTTCCAACTCTAAAATTTTTGATTACAGGCCTTGGCTCAGCATCTTGGACAGCCTCATGCAAAGGAATTTAAGAAACAAAGGTTTTTCTGGTATGGAGACGATAAGGAAAACTTCTCATGCTTAATTTCTATATGTTCAGCTGCTTTTAAAGACACAAATTGTGTCCATGCCAACACTTTCCTCAGTTTTGTTCCACTTTGTTTTTATTCGCTCACTGTCCCAGAAATGACATTTCCACATTCCACCCCCTACTCAAGTGTTTTCTCCTCCAGGAATTGGAAGCCAAAGGGGTGGTTGTTCTTAAAAAACACCGAATTTACACCACACACTTTGAATATCTTTACACATTGTCCCTCATGCTGCTTCCAGACTTTTGCTTGTTTTGTGAGGGGGATTCAACCCACAAATCACAGTCTCCCTCACTATCACTGAGATATTCTCCTTCCTCCAGCATTTTCGGCATAACAATCACCTGTAAACTCCTCAAAAATTATTTTATGTTGCATATACACTATACATTCAACTCACATTCAAAGCACATTTACCCCCTTAAGGAATTCTGGGTGCTATCGTTTATCACACACAGTGTTAAAATTCCCAGCAATATTTAACAAGCAACGGTTCCCAGAATTGTTTGTGGCTGGGAAATGTGCTTTGTACCTCAGCAGGCCGGGCCCAATATATTCTGATGCCTGAGGCAAAGGACAAGATAGTGCCACCACCCCTTTCCTATACAGAATCTGACTGGAGTGGCAACTGAATCTTAATTCCAGGGTTGGGGATTCGACCGCATCCTACACTGCAGCAGTCTTAGAGGATACAGAACAGGCTGCATGGCACACCTAGCTTTGCTTTCAGTGCCTTGCTGCCAGTTCATGCCCTCCAGCATGTGGCGCCTGAGACAGCTGCCTCTGTCTACCCAAGGGTCAGCAGTATAGCTCAGTAAGCTGAGCCAGCCTTGGGGTGACATCCGCTGAACTTCTACACCTTCCCAACCCCCTCTGTACATCTTCCCCTTTCGCTGGCTTTCTGGGTCCCTTCAGGCTGGTTTAACCTCAGCTCTACTAACAACATTATGATATAGACCAGAGGCAGCTGGAAAGAGACTGTGCCAGCAGCATGTTGATAAACATTGCTTCTGTAAATAAAGTAATCCATCATAGAAGGAAATTAAAAGTTCTCCGTATAAACAGATAAGAAAAGAGGACACTCGGTGGTCTGTAGCAAAAGCAGCTTCTGTGGGTTGTCCCCAGGCAAACACAGTTTGCTGAGAGAAACATTAGTGGGCACATTTTTCAGGGATATAGGATGGGCTTTCCCATGCTATAATTTGCGGAAACCAAATTTGACATAAGAATTGAATTAAAAAGAAAAAAGAACATATGCTCTGTTTTGGAGGACGTATCTGCGCACAGTTTTACTTTAAAAAGAAGATGTTGAAATGTGACTGTTCAGCAAATCTGATCTTTGCAAGTCCCAAAGACAATGTTCAGAAGCAGTAGTGATTTCTCTGATAGAGTTGCCAACATTTCCCACCCCCTGACAGAGGCTCTTGATGGGCAAAGAAAAATCCACAGGAGCAGCTACAATATTCAGGGAGGCACACAGGGAGAAGGAAGCTGTCCCCAAGCTGAATTTCTGTTTCTGATGTGATTGTAAAGGCACACGGCTTCTGATGGAGAGAGAAAAGGAATATTCTTCTGTTTGAAGGGGTGATGCAGAGACAGGCAGGCCGTGCATGAAAGGTGCAACCCATATGTGTGGAAGAAACACTTCTGGTGCTCTTTCTGACCTCTAGAGTTGTCAACCCCCCCCCACCCCACCCCACAAATAGGGCTTCCCTGCTTTTAATGGCTTTTGGACATTGTTCAGATGAAACTCCCTGGCTCACTGCATCTCCTTGACAGGGAAAACTCCAGTTATTAAATTGCACAGCAGGAAGCTGTTAGAGATAGGAGCCCTGCCAGAAGAAAAGTTGGCAAATCTCTCTGCATCTCTTACTTAGCACAGATGTAATGCTGAGAGTGTATAGATGGGAAAATATCTCTTTTCTTTCCCCAGGCGTAGGAGATTTTGGAAGTTTTTAAACAAGATAATTTACAAATCTAATCACAATCAAATAGTTGTACAGTAGATGGAGCCATTTCACTTTCTTGTCCATCCCCCTGCTGACACACCTGCACACCAAAAGGTCTCACAGTTGCTTCACACTGATGGCATCTCTGCTTCTCCAGGCAGCAGATGTCAAATGACACAACAACAAATGCTCCCCAGCATGAAAACAGAAACCGGCCATTTATATCCCACCTTTTTTTCCAAGGGGCTCAAGTGGCATATGTGATTTCCCCTCCTTATTTATCTCCACAACAACCACGCAAAGTAGGTTAGGCTAAGCTGGCCCAAGGTCACCCAGTGAGTTTCATGGCTAGGTGGGTATTTGAACCCTGGTCTTCCAGTTCCTAGCCCAGCACTCTAACCACTACACTACACCGACTCACTACCTGGCAATCCAATGGGGCCCTGGCAAGGGTATCAGAGCAGTAACAGATTGCATGGGTATGTGTGGAGATGCTTTCCTGGCCTCCCAACAGGGGAGCTCACTGCTGCTTACTGTCACAGCAATAGGATTGCTTGATTATTTAATTTCTGTACCACTCAATGCGTTGAAAGCGTCTCCGTGAGGTATACAAAGAAACTGAAGCAACAACTGACAACTTGAGCAAAATATTACAAAAATGCACAGTTACATATAGAAATGTTACATTATTACAAGATTACTAGAAATCAAAATCAATTCCTTTTCCTTCTGACACACCTTTCCTCTCAGCCCCCAGGTCTCAGCAAACAAACTCTCAGCAGGAGAAGGGTTCCTGGAAGCAGCAGGCATCACCCTTGTCTCTCCCTCGAGCCTTGCTTTTTCTGGGCAGGCCCAAGGTGGATGGCACTTCCTCAGGCTGCCCACAGCTGTGTCCCATTCAGCTGTCTTCTTCACACCCAGTTCCAGCGACAGCAGGTTTGTTGAGTTTCCCAGGGGCTCCAGAGGATGAGGAAAGGGCCCTGAATACTTTGAGGGGGGAGATGTTCTTCAAATGTCATTTAAAGGTATATGTAGCTCTATGCCTGGTGTAACTGTGTGTTCTATTTCAATGAAAATCGTTTTGCACAAAGCCTGGTGTGAACTTAAAAACTGACAACATATTTACAGCCACCACACTGCCAAATGTATGCATGAGCACCTCATTTCTGCATTGTGCTTTACCCCCTGCAAAAATGTACCCAGGATTGGATGACTTGAGCTGTTCTTATAGGCCAGGCTTTCCCAACAGCTGTGAGGGCTAAGACTGATGGGAGTTGAAGTCCAAAACATCTGGAGAGCATCAGGTATGGGAAGTCTGTTATGGTCCAAAGGATGTTGTATGAGCAACTGAAAAGAGCATAACATATATTCTTTTTCCAAAGAAAGAGTAGTAGTATTTTTTGCTGGGTTTCCTTTATGTTCCTAATTAAACAGGGACATCTGTGTAACTGGAAACAGCTTTCATATCCCCCCGTCTCCAAGAATGGATTCACTATTAGACCCTGGCTGTTTGGACATATATTCCTACTAAACTGCTCTTGAAGCAAGAACCACTTTTCTCTTTTTTCATTTGTTTATTCTTTGCTACAATGGAGAGAATGATCTTGCATATAGCAATAGAGAGTTTGCATTTCTAACATTTCATTCCTGTTCTACCCCCTCAACCTTCCTGCAGTGCTTTTCCTACTCCTAGTTTCTTATTACTACTTTTGCCATGTTCACCTCTCGCAGTGGTGGGGCGGTTTGGGAGGCCATTGGACACCCCCCATGCTCCCTTACAATCCCACTAGCCATAGGAGTAATTGCTGATTGCAGGGGAGTGCAGTCACAATTCGCAGAAAAACTCAGAGGGGAAAAGATTCCAGGATTCTCTGTGGTTAGCAAGAGAAAGGAATGAGCATTACAGATGCTGAGTTATGGTTACAGCTCATAAGGCATCATTTAACAACAGGTGGAGCGGCTGCTTGGCTAAGCAGAGACTGCAAGGGTGCAAAACTGCTGTGATCCTGTCAAGTGGGGCTGGGTCACAGAACATAGATAAAAGTTAGGGAGAACAGGATGCGAGACTAGGCGGGCCCTTTGGTGTGATCCAGCAAACATCCTCACTATCGCATGATTGCACCTATTCCCCTTCACCATTTCAATTGTGTGACCTCAAAACAAGAACATAATATCCTTAGCAGCTGTTGTGCAACATTTGTTTGGAACGTCTCTTGTCTCTGTTCCTTTCCGTCAGGATTTCTTTGACTGGAAGTTTTCGTGTGTCTGTGTGTGTGTATGTGTGGTAAAAGTCTAATGAAAAGGAGGCTCAGGTCGAGGCCAGCACATCCCAGTGGGAGTGAAGATGCATCTAAGGGCCTACCAGCAGGAAGCAAAGTGCCCCAAATCATAGTGGGCTTGCTCGAATGTAATATATTCCATTCACTTCCCAGTGGGGTGGGATTTCCTTAACTCAAAACATCTGGGACAGATGCTTGCACAACCTCTTATTAGGATCATCAGTACAAGCGCTTCTGGAAGGCAGCTTGTTTCACTGTCAAACCACAAATTTGAGATTAAATAAAAGCCCTTCAATGGGGGGGGGACAGTTTGTGGCTTAGGTTTTCATTCTCTTCAGGATAACTAGTCTAATATGTTATGCCACCACCTTATAAAATATTCTGAGGATTTGTTTCTTTTAAAAAAATAAGTCACAGGGAGAAAATCATGTTAGAGTTGAAATCTTTCTTCGCTAAGAATCACTTGGAATATTGCCACTGACTTCAGTAGAATGAGAGCATAAAAGTGGAATAAAATAAAGGAAAGGCTGTTTATCAAGAGTCAGTTCTGTCTGTAAAAGATGCGCATGTGCACATCTGCAAGCAACATGTTTTGTTTTGGGTTTTTTTCATTTTGAAAGGTGGGGAGAGGGAGGAGACATATTCTGCAGGCAGGATATGCTAGGAGAAAGAATTTCTTTTTCCAATGCCATGCACACATGAGCGACTGAAAACACAGTGAGGTCATCCCCTTCTCCGCTGCATTTCAAGTTGCATTTGTAAATTGCTGTTCACACTTGAGAAGGAATGAGGCTATTTTCATCCAATGTGCATTACCTGTTTCCCCCAATTCCTATCCATGAAGCTGTCATCTGTGCACACACTCTGCACATGTGCAACAGATGGCTAAATAGTACACATTTGGGCTTAACTGCGGCTTACGGTTTCAGATTGGATGGAATTTGGTTTTTCTCAAGAAACTACAGATTAGATATGCATTGTGGTTAACATCATGTGTACATAGCTTAACAGCTTTGAAGGAACTTTTGACATTCCTACAGAATGTTGCCAGGTGGACCGTAGTGTGACATTGGAAACCTTTGAACAACCTATCCTTGCAATCTTAGAGAAGATTACCCACAACCTACATTTGTTGCAGGGTAAAGAACAGCCACAGTCTTTTAGTGTGATATGGTGGGACTTTGTTTTTATGTACCTCTGAATCACACAGACAAGAGCATCTGCCAGAAACTGCTGGGACAATTTGGCTTGCATGATCTTCTTCTGGTCTTTATTAAGGTCCAGCTCTTATTCTTGTATTTATACAGTGGTATCTCTGGTTGCGAACGGGATCCATTCCGGAGCCCCGTTTGCAACATGAGCAGAACACATCCAGTGTGCGGGTCATGATTCGCCACTTCTGTGCATGCGTGTGATGTCATGTTGAGCATCTGCACATGCGTGAGTGGCGAAACCCAGAAGTAACCTTTTCGGTACTTCTGGATCGATGCGGGACGCAACCTGAAAAGACGTAGCCTGAACTGAACATAACAAGAGGTATGAGTCTACTTTCTTCTGTCTCTCAATGATTCATGGTTTTCTTATATATGGTGCTAATGTTCCTGCTCTCCTGTTTCATTACAGGCAGTGGGAAAGTTTTATGTTGACTTTATGTTTTTTGGTGTGTTCTCTGTACAATTGAAAACCCAGTAAAAACTTATACAAAGAACGTGTACACGGCTCCAAGCACCACCAGCAGGAGTGCACTGGAGCCAGAGCAAATGGGAATGTGTACACAGCCAAAGTATACACATAGTGCAGAATCACTGAATGCGAAGAGCACACCACCCATTTTTTGCTCTCTTACATCTGTGTTCCAGCTTGCAGCCTCTTTCCCTTGTTCCACTGATCTCAGCCTTGGGAGCCACGGAGAATTGGGCCAGCCCCTCTCTGCACAATCTCACCCTATGTCCCTTTTCTTGATCGCTTGACAAAGAGATGGAATCTAGTGACCCACACACAATCAGCCTACATATCTACCCTGTGCTCACCCTGCTTTATCAATTGAGCTGCCCACATAACTCATGTTGCAATGTTGGCATAGCAGGTCTTCCTGGCAGACGCTCTTTGGGGAACTGATGGGCATCATTAAAAACATAGGCTGACCAGGATGATTGTCATCTTGTATCGCTTGTTTCAGGAGTGGGGGAGGGGAGGGGAATGGAATCTGCCCCATGACCGATCCTTCTGTTTTCTCCACATATGGGCTTGTAGCAGCCAGCAGTGTTGCCACACCCAA